>NC_140388.1:12645000-13360000 GCF_054491055.1 Hypomesus nipponensis
CTTGGTCAGTGGTCTTCAACCGAGGACAAGGGTTGAAGACCGCAGCTCTCTATTTATTCAATTATCGTTTCATCAGCTATCCACTGGGTGGCGCTGTTTGGCCACAAAGCAGTGATTGGTAACAATCTACTTTGACGACCAAAGCTGAGTTGAAAAAACAGAAATGCCATATTGTTCATGATGGTGATAACTGGTTAATGCTAAAAACAAGAAAATAATTGCTCACTGTAAACAAGGTAATCAGAAATCAAAAACAAATCCTTTGGGTGTTTTATTTGATATTTAATACAGTCAGCCGAGATGTTTGCAGGTTTCAGTTTCACGACGTTGGCTGAACATGAATAGGATGCGGGGGAGGGGGGAGGGAGGGAGGGAGAAGAGGAAGAGGGAGAGGGAGAGGGAGAGGGAGAGGGAGAGGGAGAGGGAGAGGGAGAGGGAGAGGGAGAGAGAGGTGGCCAGAAACCTATAAACTAAAGGTGTGTGTGTGCGCGCAGTCCAACTTAACCACAATCCAAATTTAACCACTATCAAAGAGCCCTAACTTAAGGATCTATCGGTACACTGGCAACGCTGTCAGTTCTTATCCAGCCAGCAGGGGGCAGTGTGTGTCTACTGTATCAGCTGTAGCTTCCTGGATAGAGGGTAGATACAGCTCCATCAGGTCTTAGCTTAGTGCCTCTGATCACCTCCATCAGGTCTTAGCTTAGCTTAGTGCCTCTGATCACCTCCAAAGCTCCATCAGGTCTTAGCTTAGCTTAGTGCCTCTGATCACCTCCACAGCTCCATCAGGTCTTAGCTTAGCTTAGTGCCTCTGATCACCTCCACAGCTCCATCAGGTCTTAGCTTAGCTTAGTGCCTCTGATCACCTCCACAGCTCCATCAGGTCTTAGCTTAGCTTAGTGCCTCTGATCACCTCCACAGCTCCATCAGGTCTTAGCTTAGCTTAGTGCCTCTGATCACCTCCACAGCTCCATCAGGTCTTAGCTTAGCTTAGTGCCTCTGATCACCTCCACAGCTCCATCAGGTCTTAGCTTAGCTTAGTGCCTCTGATCACCTCCACAGCTCCATCAGGTCTTAGCTTAGCGCCACTTCATCAGGTACAGGGATCCAGCCAGTTGAGTCTGGATCAGCTGTCGATCTGAAAGTTGCACGTGTGGATTTGGTCTCTGTTTAGTTTGATCCTGAGACCTAAAGCAGAGGTCTGATATTAAAAGATATTATTGTGTTGTACTGTGTAATATTAGTTTGTCGCTCCTAAATCAGTGCTAAATCAGAAACCCAGATAAACTAAGTACACAGTTTAATCTTGTTCGGCTCCAAAACTGACCTGTGTGGGAGTGGATTCAACTTTTGAGGCGCGCGTGGGAAAACTGGGATTTCGTTGCGGACTGGACTGTCTGCTTAATCTAGTTTCTCCTCACAGCGAGTGGTATGACGTGTGTTGGGTTGTGTGTGTTTTCTACCCACGCACGGTGCAGGGTTGGTGGGTAACAACCTAGCTCCCAGGTTCAGTTTTGGCTTGTGCTCAACCAGGCTGGGTTATAATCTGGTTCTGGTTACTATTACATAAGCCTTTTGAGACATTGTTTTTGAGACGTTGGCTCCGGCTAACAAAGAAAATTCAAGGAAAAACTAAATAACAAACAAAGAAGCAGGGCTCCAACAGCTAATGTAGCGTGTTAACAGACACAGGGTCTCTGATGTGGACCTTACCCTCCCTCACCCTCCCCTTCACCCCCTCTCACCTTCACCTAACCAAAGAGAGCATTTAACCTCCCCCACCCTGCTCTCAGCAGGGAGCACCTCTTACCCCCGCCCCCACCCTGCTCTCAGCAGGGAGCACCTCTTACCCCCGCCCCCACCCTCCTCTCAGCAGGGAGCACCTCTTACCCCCGCCCCCACCCTGCTCTCAGCAGGGAGCACCTCTTACCCCCGCCCCCACCCTGCTCTCAGCAGGGAGCACCTCTTACCCCCGCCCCCACCCTGCTCTCAGCAGGGAGCACCTCTTACCCCCGCCCCCACCCTGCTCTCAGCAGGGAGCACCTCTTACCCCCGCCCCCACCCTGCTCTCAGCAGGGAGCACCTATCCCCACCCTCCATCTGTAATCTCTGGGAGACTGGGAGGAGTGCTTTAATCCAGAAGTGTCCCTCAAATGGTGGATAAACATTTACCTGAACCACACCAGACCAAGTCTGTAAACAACACTTGTGTTGATGTCAGTAGAGGCTTGCTTGCTTGCTTGCGTGGTGTGTGTGTGTGCGTGTGCGCGCTAACAGGGGTCAGTAGTTGATCTGAGTTTGACATGGAGGGATGCTCCTACAAAGGACCCGCCAACATCTGAAGACCCCAGAGCGTGTGATAATTAATTACTGTTGGCGTTGCTTTGAGCTCTCTCATCAGATGGGTGGCAGAGAGGGGCGAAGGGCCTGTCATTACCGTCACTGAAACAATGGTGGAATTTCACTGTCATGCATTTTTGCCTAATTGACTGTTTTGATGCAGTTTTTTGTGTGTTTTTTTTGCGTGGGCAGGGTAGGGGGTGTCCTCCCTCATTCGCTCGCCCCTTCATCGGTTAGGGGGACAACTGGGTGTTTGTCAGCTGTACGTTCAAGATGCTGCTTTGAGGGTGAGAACAGGCCATGGAGGCTCCTGGGGCGCTTGGTACAAACACAGATATACTCCGACAGGAAGTGGAGAAACAGAGGAAAGACGCTGAAATAAATATGAGGGGCGTCCCAGCTGTGTGTGTGTGTGTGTGTGTGTGTGAGGACGTCTGGAGCGTGAAGATGGGCTCTGCATTAATTAACTGTTGGCGCTAACTGTGCTTAATGAAGGCCTATTGAAGTCTCTGACCCTCTTTGACTGGCAACAGGCTGACACGCCGGCCCCCTGCAGGCATAGGGTAAAACAATGTGTCTGGTTAACTTCCGACCAACATCCCGGTCCGCCCCAGAGTCCCGCGGTTCGGCGCTCAATGGCGAAGGCGACGGGTACGGAACGACCTGCGATTTCCTCAGAGGCCCTGAAGGTCGACCAGATGTGATACTTGGCGTCCTGTCTCTCAACAAAGGTCGTTTGTTTGGGCTGGAACGCTCAGTCATGCGTAATAGGCAGGCGGATGTGTGAACTAGTATTAGATATCGTTTATCTGGGCCATGTGATGTATTCTGGAAATTGCTTTTTCTACTGGGAAATACAAATATTTGCCAGACCGCCGAATGTTCATCTGCTCTGGGGTCGGGTGAGGATGGAGTTGATGAGGAAAGCTCTGAGCGATAGGAATCTAGACCAGTGTGAAAGTCTGCCCCGGCAGAGCCGCTGCAGTGAAGGCGACGCAGCCTACTGAGAGTGTGCTCTCAGAGACGTCAAGTGCTTGTGCATCAGAGGGAGAGATCGCTCGCTTTTCATCTTTAATAAAAACAAACAGACCGAGAGAGAGACCTCATTCCCAGCTGGATCCCAACATCACTTCACTGCCTCATGAATCTGAAGGTCTTTTCAGATGGACGCCTGACGTCAGTAGAAACGGCCCGCACCATGCCTGGGTTGAAGACGACCACGTCAGAGCCTACGAAACAAACGCAGTGTGGGAGGCACTGTGGAGATGGTGTGCAGGGAACGCCTGTCATTTAATCACCCAGGGAGAGCCTCATAGAGGGAGACAGGGAGGGTTAGGGTTAGGTTAGGGTTAGCTAACCCTAACAAGTGGAATGTTTGTGAGTGTCGGTGGAGGTGTTGCAGGAGGGGGGGTCGAAGGGTCTAAACGGAACAAAACTACAGTCCTCAAATAACAGACCAGGGTGCACCTGCTCACCGAGGGTGTGGCGCACACACACACACACACACCAGTCTCCCAGGCTGTGAACCCTTGGAGCAGCTTTGTAAATGGGCTCATTCAGGAGCCCTTCTGGAACTCTCCGGACGTGAGACAAGGGCTTGTCTGTTGCTGAGGTGAGCAGAGTTTTGTTGTGGTGTTGCAATCATCGTAATCATGAAAACAAGACCGGCGCTTTGTGTGTGTGTGTGTCTGTGTGTGTGTCTGTGTGTGTGTGTGTCTGTATGTGTGCCTTGGAAGCAACTTGAGACACATCTCAACATGCACCGCTGTGATTAAGTTAAGGTTTAATACTCTGGCTGTGACCTGACATTGAACGCCAGCGATCCTTTCCAAGTTCACTACCAGCTGTCCCTGCTGGATAGCAGAGGGAATTAGCAGCTCAGCCTTGGGCACACAGGAGGTCTGGGGTTGAGGTGAGGCCAGACACGACCAGAAACCGATACGAAGAGATGAAAACCATCTCGTTCATCTCTTATCCAGGAGCCTTCAGCTCCAGGAGGACAGGGACCCCCGAGGCACGGTCTGCTCCACCCTGGAACACAGAGCTTACACCGCTTCCTGTTTGGGGATTCTTGTTGATAAGCTGGTCTGAACGGTCGTTGTCCTGGAGGGTGGAACAGCTCAGGGGGTAGACAGGCAGGATGTGGTGGGTGTCCTGGAGGGTGGAACAGCTCAGGGGGTAGACAGGCAGGATGTGGTGGGTGTCCTGGAGGGTGGAACAGTTCAGGGGGTAGACAGGCTGGATGTGGTGGGTGTCCTGGAGGGTGGAACAGTTCAGGGGGTAGACAGGCAGGATGTGGTGGGTGTCCTGGAGGGTGGAAAAGCTCAGGGGGTAGACAGGCAGGATGTGGTGGAAAGGTCATGGTGATGTGATGTCTGCAGGACTGAATGTTCTGGATAAGCCTTGTCTGTACCTCCATGAATGTCTGAAAGAATTTAGATGTTTGTAATCATGCTACATAAACTGAATTCCCCCTCAAAAGGAATTCTGATGAGCAAAATCACATCGCTTAAACGTTTTTAAGTGATTATGCTCATGATGTAGCCTTGGTCTGAACACACAGGGTTCAAAAAGAGTTGATGAATGTAACTGGAGGCTGGTAAGGTGAGGATGGATTAGCTCATTAACTACTGCCGATGCAGTCATTGTCCTGCTAAGCAGCCTCCACCGCTCCGGCTGTTCCACCTGACTCTCCTGATGGCTCCCAGATTGGGAGCTGTCTTACTTTAGTTTAGACAGTTCTCCAGTGTTCCAACGCCTATCTTATCGACAACCTTTCTCTCTTCGACCCGCATCGACAAACGTCATGAACCCCTCTTTACTCCTCTGTGTCTGTCCGAGCCGTACGATCGAACCTCAGACAGGTCTGTTCATCGCTGGTCCGATTCCCTACTATTCTACTTTTTTGTTTGGTTTTTACTCTGTCAATAATTTATCGCAAACTGCTGTTCCCCATGACCCGGGCTCTCTGTGGTGTTCTGGGGTCGTCGGGGACACCGTGAGCGATCAGCGCGGCCCCCGGCGTGTTGCGTGGGACGTGAGCGATAGTCGGCAGCGTTCAGGAAATCAAAGCTCTGTCCGTACTCTGTGAGGATTCATTAGCATTGTAAAGGCTTCTCCTGTGTGTCCTCCCAGTCTGGAACTCTGGCTCTGCGCACAATGTAGAAAAACAGATTTATCGTTGGGTTCAGTAGGCCTCCATCTTTTATTTGTCTTGTTCAGAGCCTCGAGACAGGCGGGGGGAGTTCTCACAGAAAAATACTTTATCTCCCTCGGGGGAAAGGGGATGTTTTGATCACATTTTTGTGTTTTTGTCATAAACGTTCCCCATCTTTCAGTACATAAAAACATCTGATAAGTGATGAGTGGAGGGGGAGAGGGGGCGAGTAAAACCCCTCTACCCCTTCCCCCCCCCCCCACCTTTTAATGTCTGTGAGATGGGGTGCCCCCGCTCTCCTCGGCCCTCACACATTCGTTTCAGGGCCTTCAAAAGGAGGCCCCTTCAGCTTTGATCCTCCAGATCCAAACTGAAAAACATCTCTGGGTCCCGCTCTGCGCTCAGGCAGCGCTCCGCCGCTCCGCCGCTCCACTGCCGTATGCTAATAGGCCCCGGCTAATCACCCTTCCCAATTACAAGATTTATACTCCTCCGAGGCGCCTGTGACGCACCCCTCCTCCCTGTCCTCCGCTCAGGGCCCCCTATCACCGCCGGCGTCCCCTGTGGAGGGAAGGAAGGGCTGTGGAGGGAGGGAAGGGACCCTCTGTCTGCAAGCACAGCTGCCCTCCATCCCTCCCTCCACCCCTCCACCATCCCTCCCTCAACCCCTCCACCACCCCTCTAACCCTCCACCCCTCCACCACCCCTCTAACCCTCCACCCCTCCCTCCACCCCTCAGGGGGCAGGGGGGGGGCAGGGGGGTCCTGGCAAGCTGACTGTGGAACCTGCTCTTCAGATCATATTTCTCTCGTCCCCATGGGCAACAGAGTTATCCTGCTCGCTGTAAATCAGGTCTCCCAGTACTAGACCAGCCACCACCAAACTCTGAAACTGCTGCTTCAGACAGTTCCAGCAGGGATCTTGTATGGGTCCATTGACTGATTGTGGAATCTGGTTCCTGCTAAGAATGTTGTTGTCTGGTATGGTTTAGCGCTAGGTAAGATGTCCAGGAGCTGGTGTGTGGTTGAGGTGGTAGAGGGATGTTTTAAACTGGATGAGGGAACTGTTACTATCAAACAACACCTCCTCCTCCGAAGGGTGGAACAAGATTGGCTGGAAATGAGCGGGCCGCTCCAAACTTCGAATTTACATTTAGTCATTTAGCAAACGCTCCTATCCAGAGCGACTTACAAAAAGTACAGGGAAATTCCCCCCGAGGCAATTAGGGTGAAATGCCTTGCCCAAGGACACAACGTCATTTGGCCGGGAATCGAACCAGCAATCTTCTGATTAACAGCCCGATTCCCTAACCGCTCAGCCATCTGACCCCAATTTGACATTCCACTGGCACTGAGCTGTCTGTGTTGCTAAGCAGCTCTCAGAGAACCTCGCTAGCTCACACAAGCAGAACAGGGGACAAAACATATTTTACTGAACATGTTTTTCATCTATTGTACCTTTAAAGATGTGGGTAAAGCTGTGGGTAAAGCTGTGGGTAAAGCTGTGGGTAAAGATGTGAGGAGAGTCGATCCCAAGACTCAGTTGTTGGATGTCTGTTTCATCTGTTTCGTTCATCTGAAACGAAGACCAACTGAAGCCCTGTGTGTGTGTGTGTGTGTGTGAGAACTGTGTGTGTGTGTGAGAACTGTGTGTGTGTGTGTGAGAACTGTGGCGGTGGGCGCTAGATGCGGTGATCTCCAGATGGCAGTGGAACAAACAGGGTGCTGAAGGGAGCTGTCTAGACTGCCCGCTGACCAGACACACACAGCCTCACATCAAATTAGCGTCTGTCACATTTATGGTAATGGTCCTCAACAGCCTTCCTGTCAGTGACATCAAGATTTACAGCATCAACCCCCCCCCCCCCCCCCAGCTCTTCCAGCCCTCACCATGCAGGGCCACCTCCACCTCCTCCACCTCCTCCTACACCTCCTCCACCTCCTCTTCCACCTCCTCCTACACCTCCTCCTCCTCCACCTCCTCCTCCACCTCCTCCTCCTCCTACGCCTCCTCCTACACCTCCTCTTCCTCCTTCTACACCTCCTCCTCCTACACCTCCTCTTCCTCCTTCTACACCTCCTCCTCCTACACCTCCTCCACCTCCTCCTCCTCCTCCACCTCCTCTTCCTCCTTCTACACCTCCTCCTCCTACACCTCCTCCACCTCCTCCTCCTCCACCTCCTCTTCCTCCTTCTACACCTCCTCCTCCTACACCTCCTCCACCTCCTCCTCCTCCACCTCCTCTTCCTCCTTCTACACCTCCTCCTCCTACACCTCCTTCACCTCCTCCACCTCCTCCACCACCAGTGCCCACCAGGTTGTCACTCTCTTTTGAAATCTCCCTCTTCTAGACCTGTCTGTCTCTAGCCCCTCCAGACCTGTCTGTCTCTAGCCCCCTCCAGCCTGCCTGCCTGCCTGCCTGCCTGTCTGTCTGTCTGTCTGTCTGTCTGTCCCTGCCTGCCTGTCTGTCTGTCTGTCTGTCTGTCTGTCTCTGCCTGTCTGTATCTCTGCCTGTCTCTCTGCCTGCATCCCTGCCTGTCTCTCTGCCTGCCTGTCTGTGTGTGTCTGTGTGTCTGTGTGTGTGTGTGTGTGTTGTCCTGTAGATCATGGCCAACAGCAGACAGGTCATCAGGCCTTGTGCACATCACCATGACAACAACATCTCCACAGCCATGGATGGGGTCAATGCTTTGTGGTCTTCTGTTAAAAGTTTTCATATACAGTTTTAGGCCCTAAAGTTTGTTGTTTTTTCAGTCCCTGTAATGAATGGAGCCCTATCATTCTGTTGCAATTGGGAAACAATTGTAGTATAACTAGCAACACGCATCACATGCAGCCACCTCCTGAAGTAAGTCTTTTTCAATTTACCAACAGGGTTTTATTGTACTTAGACCCTGCAACTGGTCTCCCACGGGCTGTTAAAATTCCATTCCACATATTGTGTTTGGAGCTCAGCTCTAGAGGAATGTCGTACTGTTGTGTTCTTGGATCTTGTGGTGTTGTTCCGGAGGAAGCTAGGGGGAGCAGGCATCACTGTGTTGGGTAGTGAGGGGGGAGGCTTGTGTCTCTCTGAGCCCTCGGGGTCGATCTCTCCTGCTACAGAGCTGGGAAAAGGAGGCAGAAGGGAAGGGAGTGAAAGTGGGGTGTGTGTGTGTGTGTTCTGTATAGTGTGTGTGTGTTCTGTATAGTGTGTGTGTGTGTGTGTTCTGTATAGTGTGTGTGTGTTCTGTATAGTGTGTGTGTGTGTTCTGTATAGTGTGTGTGTGTGTTCTGTATAGTGTGTGTGTGTGTGTGTGTGTTCTGTATAGTGTGTGTGTGTGTTCTGTATAGTGTGTGTGTGTTCTGTATAGTGTGTGTGTGTGTGTGTTCTGTATAGTGTGTGTGTGTTCTGTATAGTGTGTGTGTGTGTGTGTTCTGTATAGTGTGTGTGTGTTCTGTATAGTGTGTGTGTGTTCTGTATAGTGTGTGTGTGTTCTGTATAGTGTGTGTGTGTGTGTTCTGTATAGTGTGTGTGTGTTCTGTATAGTGTGTGTGTGTGTTCTGTATAGTGTGTGTGTGTTCTGTATAGTGTGTGTGTGTGTTCTGTATAGTGTGTGTGTGTGTGTGTTCTGTATAGTGTGTGTGTGTTCTGTATAGTGTGTGTGTGTTCTGTATAGTGTGTGTGTGTGTGTTCTGTATAGTGTGTGTGTGTTCTGTATAGTGTGTGTGTGTGTGTGTTCTGTATAGTGTGTGTGTGTTCTGTATAGTGTGTGTGTGTGTGTGTTCTGTATAGTGTGTGTGTGTTCTGTATAGTGTGTGTGTGTTCTGTATAGTGTGTGTGTGTTCTGTATAGTGTGTGTGTGTTCTGTATAGTGTGTGTGTGTGTGTGTTCTGTATAGTGTGTGTGTGTTCTGTATAGTGTGTGTGTGTGTGTGTTCTGTATAGTGTGTGTGTGTGTGTGTTCTGTATAGTGTGTGTGTGTTCTGTATAGTGTGTGTGTGTTCTGTATAGTGTGTGTGTGTGTGTGTTCTGTATAGTGTGTGTGTGTGTGTGTTCTGTATAGTGTGTGTGTGTGTGTGTTCTGTATAGTGTGTGTGTGTTCTGTATAGTGTGTGTGTGTGTGTTCTGTATAGTGTGTGTGTGTGTGTTCTGTATAGTGTGTGTGTGTGTGTGTTCTGTATAGTGTGTGTGTGTTCTGTATAGTGTGTGTGTGTGTGTTCTGTATAGTGTGTGTGTGTGTTCTGTATAGTGTGTGTGTGTGTTCTGTATAGTGTGTGTGTGTGTTCTGTATAGTGTGTGTGTGTGTGTGTTCTGTATAGTGTGTGTGTGTGTGTGTTCTGTATAGTGTGTGTGTGTGTGTGTTCTGTATAGTGTGTGTGTGTGTGTGTGTGTTCTGTATAGTGTGTGTGTGTTCTGTATAGTGTGTGTGTGTGTGTTCTGTATAGTGTGTGTGTGTGTGTGTTCTGTATAGTGTGTGTGTGTTCTGTATAGTGTGTGTGTGTGTTCTGTATAGTGTGTGTGTGTGTTCTGTATAGTGTGTGTGTGTGTTCTGTATAGTGTGTGTGTGTGTTCTGTATAGTGTGTGTGTGTGTGTGTTCTGTATAGTGTGTGTGTGTGTGTGTTCTGTATAGTGTGTGTGTGTTCTGTATAGTGTGTGTGTGTGTGTGTTCTGTATAGTGTGTGTGTGTGTGTGTTCTGTATAGTGTGTGTGTGTGTGTGTTCTGTATAGTGTGTGTGTGTGTGTGTTCTGTATAGTGTGTGTGTGTGTTCTGTATAGTGTGTGTGTGTGTGTGTTCTGTATAGTGTGTGTGTGTTCTGTATAGTGTGTGTGTGTGTGTTCTGTATAGTGTGTGTGTGTGTGTGTTCTGTATAGTGTGTGTGTGTTCTGTATAGTGTGTGTGTGTGTGTTCTGTATAGTGTGTGTGTGTGTTCTGTATAGTGTGTGTGTGTGTTCTGTATAGTGTGTGTGTGTGTTCTGTATAGTGTGTGTGTGTGTGTGTTCTGTATAGTGTGTGTGTGTGTGTGTTCTGTATAGTGTGTGTGTGTGTGTGTTCTGTATAGTGTGTGTGTGTGTGTGTTCTGTATAGTGTGTGTGTGTTCTGTATAGTGTGTGTGTGTGTGTTCTGTATAGTGTGTGTGTGTGTTCTGTATAGTGTGTGTGTGTGTTCTGTATAGTGTGTGTGTGTGTGTGTGTGAAGGGTCAGGAGCCGGCGTGGGGTTCTGATTGGTTGTTGTTGTTCCCGCTCTCTAATCTCACGACCGACACAATGGAGTGTTGTGTCTGCTTAAGCAGTCACGCTCTGTTTCCCCAGACAGGTACCAGCAGACAGGGTCACCCTGAGAAGCCCTCTCTGGAGGGGCAGCAGGGCAGTCTGCTGGATCAGAGGTAAACATAATCCACTCCAGTCAACAAGCACAGGACTGAGAACAACCCTACACAACAATCCACTGTTCTGTCTCTGTGTGTGTGGGATCTATTTCTGATTTGTGGGTCCTGAACGGCACCTGTTTGGTGTCTGTAGTCGGCCATCTTGTATAGTAAATCTTGTTTTGTCGTGGGCTGAAGCTCTCCCCTCAGCTCTCTGACAGACACCACCGTTGGCTTGTTGTTTTTAAGATATTTGGGCATTTGTTCATGCTTTATTGGACAGTTTGTGTGACAGGAAAGGCAGGGAGAGAGAGGAAGACATGCAGTAAAGGGGCCACAGGCCGGATTCAAACCCAGTCTGCTGTGGTCAGACCTCACCCTACACGGCGCGCTCAGTTATCTGGTGAGCTAGCAGGGCGCTCCCTGTTTGGTTGTTTTATAAGCCTCTCATCCACCCCTCTGAGGAGCTGGTCTGGAGGGAGAGGAGCCTGTTACCCTCCTGTTACCCTCCTGTTACCCTCCTGTTACCCTCCTGTTACCCTCCTGTTACCCTCCTGTTACCCTCCTGTTACCCTCCTATTACCCTCCTGTTACCCCCCTGTTACCCTCCTGTTCCCTTCCTGTTCCCTTCCTGTTACCCTCCTGTTACCCTCCTGTTACCCTCCTGTTACCCCCCTGTTACCCTCCTGTTACCCTCCTGTTACCCCCCTGTTACCCTCCTGTTACCCTCCTGTTCCCTTCCTGTTACCCTCCTGTTACCCTCCTGTTCCCTTCCTGTTACCCTCCTGTTACCCTCCTGTTACCCTCCTGTTCCCTTCCTGTTACCCTCCTGTTCCCCCCTGTTACCCTCCTGTTACCCTCCTGTTACCCTCCTGGGCGAGAGCGCTGTGTTGTCGAGACAACATGAAAGGCAAAGTGAGGAGGAGGCGGGGTCTGGGTTTCCACGGCAGCAGCTGAAGGTTTGGGCCAGCACCATGTCTCTCTCACCCTGTAACGAGAACGGCATGTGGAGCCCCTCGCTCTCCCCCCTCCCCACTGTACGGTGCCTTGTCCCCTCAGCTCCTCCCCCATAGCCTGGGAGCTGCAACAACAACAACAAGAGAAGGGGGTGTGGGATGGGGGGGGGTGGAAAAGATGAATGAGGATGAATGAATGTGCTTCTAACCCTCCCACCCTCACAGACTCCAGGACCCCACCCCACCTCCCTCCCTCCCTCCCACCCCACCTCCCTCCCACCCCACCTCCCACCCTCCCTCCCTCCCTCCCTCCCACCCCACCTCCCTCCCTCCCTCCCTCCCTCCCACCCCACCTCCCTCCCTCCCTCCCTCCCACCCCACCTCCCTCCCTCCCTCCCACCCCACCTCCCTCCCTCCCTCCCTCCCTCCCACCCCTCCTCTCAGACCCTGTTTGCCTCCCTGCAACCCCACCCTCCCTAACAGGCTAGTGTGTGTGTGTTAGAGTTGTATTACACGCATATCCGTTCACGCCCGCTTGTCCACCGGGACACCCATATAAAGGACTGTCACTGTTGAAAGGTCAGGAGTAAGCCCTGCTCACACACACACACACACACACACACATACTCTACCCCCAGGAGTTGTCGGGAAAATAAAAAGGGTGTTAGCTCATCCCTGTCCTCGTGTCCACCTGACTCTCTCTCTCTCTCTCTCTCTCTGTCTCTGTCTCTGTCTCTCTGTCTCTCTGTCTCTCTGTCTCTCTCTGTCTCTGTCTCTCTCTCTCTCTCTCTCTCTCTCTGTCTCTCTCTCTGTATCTCTCTCTGTATCTCTCTCTGTATCTCTCTGTCTCTGTCTTTCTGTGTCTCTCTCTCTCTCTGTCTCTGTCTCTGTCTTTCTGTGTCTCTCTCTCTCTCTCTCTCTCTCTCTCTCTGTGTGTGTTTGCATGTTTCCACACGTGTGAATCGGGTCTGTGTGGTGTTAGGACGAGGTGTTCTCCAGAGTGCTCGTTGCTCCACACCTGCATCCAGACATCACACTGTTGTTAGCCATGCTGCCCACATTAACAAGCTGTTTAATAAGATATGTAGTGGGTCTGTGCTGCAGTAGGAGGGCTAATGAGACAGACTATGAGAGCACAAACACTCTGACATGCAGCCATATGATACGACCACTCAGATAAACCTGTCACGCAACCTTAGTGCCATACAATTAGGGTATAGTTCAATGTTTTAATTTTTTAATAAGAAGGACAAGAATAATGCACTTTAATTATAGTACTATACTACAGGTTTAAAAATAAATAAAAATACATCAAGCAGTAAATAGATATATATTTAGAGAAAAATGTAGCGCAAGAGGAAGATTGATGTTCCACTGACACAATACTTTCATAGAGTGAGCGCAGGGCTGCAGGCCTGCGGGGCTGCAGCCCTGTGTCTGCAGCCCTGTGTCTGCAGCCCTGTGTCTGCAGCCCTGTGCGTGTCGTTGGTGCGTGTTGCTGGTCCTGGCCTGCCATGAAGGGAAGTCTGGTGTTAATGGAGCAACAGAGAATCTGGCTCAGCTGTGGAGCTGACAACCATGCCTGACTGCTCCTCACCCCTCCTCACCCCTCCAACCCTGCTCCTCTCTCCTCCCTTCCCTTCCCTTCCCTTCCCTTCCCTCCTCTTCCTCCCATCTCCCTCCTCTCTCCTCTCACCTCCCTCCTCTTCCTCTCATCTCCCTCCTCTTCCTCTCATCTCCCTCCTCTTCCTCCCATCTCCCTCCTCTCTCCTCTCACCTCCCTCCTCTTCCTCTCATCTCCCTCCTCTTCCTCTCATCTCCCTCCTCTCTCCTCTCCTCCCTCCTCCTCCTCTGCTCTGGGCCTGGCCAGCGGCCAGCAGACCAGATGACATCACCCTGTTGATGTCCTGGCATCTTGTTCAGATGGAGGGTTTGGGGGCTTTCTTTCCCTCCTCCTCCTGCCAGGCAGGTTTTCAGGAGCCGTCTCATCTGGGAGTGCAGCCTGGACGTGTCAAGCCTGGTATTTATACTCCAGGAGAGCTCCACATTTACATAAAACCTCGGCTAATCAGCTTTCACAACAACGGTGAGGTAATGTCTAGGAGCACCCCTCAGAGCTGCACAATTAAAACGTGTCCAATCTAATAAGAGCCAGTCAATCAAGAGAACATCCAGACCAGCCATCAGCTTTATGGAAGTATGGAAGTGTTGCCAAGAGCGTCCAAGGTTTTATTCTGACTTTTTTATTACTCAAACTATTTCACAAAGCCTCTAACGGCACAAAGGATCAGCCTCTAACAGCACAGCAGAACAGCAGAGGCACCTTGGAGTCATGACAGGATACTGTAGAGTACAGGTGACACCAGGTGAATGTGGTTGTGACTCTGACACTGTCAGGTGCTGGCTCTGCATCTTCCGTTCCCTGTGACCACGCCAACCCTATAGGCTGGACCGAGGGAAGGGCTTGGTTGCCTCGGTGATGGGTCCTGAGGATGAGGCTGTCTGGGTCTGTTGTCCTGGCAGCGCTGCGGATGGTGACGCTGCAGGGATGACCACAGGGGGTCGAGTTCCAGACTGTTCTGGCTCCCTGGCACGGTGACTCAGGGATTCTTAGAAGCAGCGTCTGATTGGAGGGAAGACGTTCTGGGAATACCTGGAAAGGAGGGCTGAGGGGTCCAGACATTCCCCTCCTCCTCCTCCGAGCGCCCCTCGTCAGTCTCCCTGTCAGCTGGGTCAGGGGGGTGCAGGGGGGGTCAAGGGGGGTCTAGGGGGGTCAGGGGGGGTGCACGGGGGCGCAGGTCCCTTCCTGGGGTCCTCTGGCGGGGGTGCAGAGAGCAAGGAGGCCTGGGGTCAGGGCCCGGACGCCCTGGACGCCTCTCCAGCAACTGTTGTGAAGTGAGCCCAGATAAGGGTCCCTGGGAACACCTCTGGCTGGGCCCCCTGGAGCACATGTCCAGGTCACTCTGCTCTCCCGCGCTGCCTGCACAGGGACAGGGGGAGGGGGGGACAAGGTTTCAGGCTTTGAAGCTTGGGAGGGAAGGGAAATGGAGAAGGGTATGTTGATTTGACTTAGAGCCCTCCCTCCCTCCCTAAGACCTCCTCAGATGTTTCATTGGTCAGCAATTCCTGACCTCAGAGAATTGACAGCTGAAGGGCACATTTCAACCGGCTCACAGATCTTACACACGGACCCAAGAGAAGCCTGTGTGTGTGTGTGTGTGTGTGTGTGTGTGAGGAGGGGGGAGACAAATGACCTCATCAAACCATCAAACCAGCTCTACATGTGTTCCGCTGACACGCGTGTGTTTCAGCTCTGAGGACGCGTGAGATCGTCTCATCCTGCTCCTCAGGGCCTGGCGGGGTCACGGCAGGGTCACAGAGGAGCCGCGGGGTCGGACTGCTCTGCAGACGCCTGATTGCTCTGACCAGATTCCCTACGTCTCCATCAAACAAGAGCTGAACCCCTGAACATGACCTCAGCAGGCCTCCTCACCTCAGCCCTCTGGGCCAGTCTGAGCTGGGCTCCTCACCTCAGCCCTCTGGGCCAGTCTGAGCTGGGCTCCTCACCTCAGCCCTCTGGGCCAGTCTGAGCTGGGCTCCTCACCTCAGCCCTCTGGGCCAGTCTGAGCTGGGCTCCTCACCTCAGCCCTCTGGGCCAGTCTGAGTTCCTCTGAAGGAGGAACCCATACACGATCAGAGAGAGGCTGCTTGTATTCGTTCCTCATGTCAGGACAGGAAATGTATTTGAATTCGAACTTTTATTAAAAAATATATTTATTTGTAGTTCTCCAGAAGGAAAAGAAATGTAGTGGTTTTGACTCTTACCGGTCTAGACACTGAGAGTGTCAGGGTGTAGACCTGCCAGACCTAACAGACCTGCCAGACCTGCCAGACCTGCCAGACCTCACAGACCTGCCAGACCTGCCAGACCTCCCAGACCTGCCAGAACTAACAGACCTGCCAGACCTGCCAGACCTCACAGACCTGCCAGACCTAACAGACCTGCCAGACCTGCCAGACCTCACAGACCTAACAGACCTCACAGACCTGCCAGACCTAACAGACCTGCCAGACCTAACAGACCTGCCAGACCTAACAGACCTGCCAGACCTGCCAGACCTGCCAGACCTGCCAGACCTAACAGACCTAACAGACCTGCCAGACCTGCCAGACCTGCCAGACCTCACAGACCTGCCAGACCTGCCAGACCTAACAGACCTGCCAGAACTAACAGACCTGCCAGACCTCACAGACCTAACAGACCTAACAGACCTAACAGACCTGCCAGACCTAACAGACCTGCCAGACCTAACAGACCTGCCAGACCTAACAGACCTGCCAGACCTCACAGACCTGCCAGACCTAACAGACCTGCCAGACCTGCCAGACCTCACAGACCTGCCAGACCTAACAGACCTGCCAGACCTCACAGACCTGCCAGACCTAACAGACCTGCCAGACCTCACAGACCTGACAGACCTCACAGAACTAACAGACCTGACAGTTTTTCTTTCTGCTTTGTGTCTTTAAAGCCTGCCAGATCCACCTGGTGTGGTGTGTCTAGCCTGTGTTTGGGTGAGCAGTGTGGTGTGTCTAGCCTGTCTGGGTGAGCAGTGTGGTGTGTCTAGCCTGTGTTTGGGTGAGCAGTGTGGTGTGTCTAGCCTGTCTGGGTGAGCAGTGTGGTGTGTCTAGCCTGTCTGGGTGAGCAGTGTGGTGTGTCTAGCCTGTGTTTGGGTGAGCAGTGTGGTGTGTCTAGCCTGTCTGGGTGAGCAGTGTGGTGTGTCTAGCCTGTGTCGCGTTATTCAGATGTTTCGGTTTCAGCCATGGCTTTGACATCTTGTGGCATTTGATATTTTGGCTGAATTGCAGCTCCACCAATGTCAGACTCTTGTCCAGTAATAATAGTTGGTCCTCATTTATAACTTCCAATAGTAACAATAAGGCATTCAATTAAAAGTAAAACAAACCAAAAATGTTGAGTGAAAAGCAGTAGGCTGCAGCTTTAGCTTTACAAAAACTTTTTAGGCTCTACAAAAACAAACCAAAACAGAAGTTCCCAGCGTTTCACACACAGCCCAGCCTTGTAACCAACCCACCAGTGAGCAGCAACCATGCTGTTCTTCCTTCTTCCTGAGGGCTTTACTGAAGTCTCCCAGACGTGCAGCAACCCTGCATCCTTCTGGAGGGATTAGAAAGGGTGTGTGGCTGTTTGTGGTGGAGGAGGGAGAAGAGAAGGAGAGGAGGGAGTGGAAGAGGGAGGAGGAGGAGAAAGATAGAGGAGGAGCAGGAGGAGAAGGAGGGGGTAGGCAGTTGTGTGGAGAGAGAAAAACAGGGGCCCTGTGCTGCATGGCCAGACTAGTCTAATAAAAGAGACCTCTTTTTAGTTCTGGATACTGATCTCTCGACACAAGCTTTAAAGATCTCATTCACGGTTCACACCGCATTTGCCCCTTAATGTCTCCCAGCAGGCAGCCAGTCCCAGGCTGTGATTCATCTAGTGACAGCTCGGCCTGTGGCAGCAATGAGCCACCAGACAGGACACACCACGCAGACGTTACTGTTTCTGACGCGCGCACACACACACACGCGCAGCGAGGCGCGCTCACACACTGCCTCTCTCTTTTCTCTCTTTCCCTTTCTTCCTCTCCCCATCTGGCTTTCTTTTTCTCTCCCCTTCTCTCTTTTTCAGTTTGATTTCAGGGAGGAAGGATGAACATGTGTCACCTGCTCATTGAGACACCGTCAGCACAGTTGATCCGCCTGCAGAATATGCTGTTTTAACTGCTATGCTGTTTACGTTTCAAACACTTTCAAAAACATAAAACCTTTCCACAACCTCAAAACAAGGGGTCACACAGGGCGAAAGCAAGGTCTTTTGGTGTTTTAGAAAGAACATGCCCTTCTCTTCAGTTGCAGCATCATGAATATTCATGTGTGTGTGTGTGTTGTTCCTCCAGTGTTTCCGGGCCCTGTGCTGTAAAGGACCACCGGTCCCCAGGCCTGAGTATGATGTGGTGTGTATCGGACTGACGGGGGCGGGAAAGACCAGCCTGTTGTCCCGGCTCTGCAGCGAGGGAAGAGACGGGATCGTCCCCACCACGGGTAAGAACTACTGTTCCTCTCACCCCACCAGGGGTAAGAACTACTGTTCCTCTCACCCCACCAGGGGTAAGAACTACTGTTCCTCTCACCCCACCAGGGGTAAGAACTACTGGGGTCTCTCTGTCTTACATCGATCTCTTTATATAGCACTTTATCTACGTTGTGTATATATCTCATGCTGAAAGCCCAGTGCAGCTGTGGAAGCTAACTGTCCCTGCTCCCTCACGACAACCCTGTAGAGGCTTCTAGAATATCTCCTGGCTGAAGAGCTTCTGCTGTCTGGTTCCCAACCCCCTGGTGTCCCCATCTCCTTCCCTGTCCTTGTTTAGTCCTGCTGTTAGTTAGTCAGCAACCCTTCAACTATGGAGGCTAAATTTGAAGAAATCCCAATTGTACTGTTGACAGAGATGGCAAAAGTACACACATTCTTCACTCAAGCAGAAGTACAGATACTCATGTTTTACACACAGATAAACACAGATACACACACACACACAGTGAAAGAAGACGAGAGGACTTTTTTTCAGTTTTTTTTTTTTCAAACTTTCAAAACCTTTTTTTCCAACTTATTTCCGGGAAATATTATTTGGACCTTTTTTCCCGTTTTTTTTGTTGATAACTTTTGTTTTACACACCCAGTGAGGGGAGAGGAGAACAGAGAAGTATAAAACAGAGCAGATTAAAGCAGATTACAATAGAGTACAGAAGAGTATATTCAGTAATATTCAAACTTTTCAAACTTATAAAAAAATAAAAAATTGTTATTAAAAAAAATAAAATAAAAAAAAATCTTCAACTTCTTGTACTGATACTAGAAAAATATAGTTAAGTACAGGAATAAAGTATTTGTACTTCATTAGGGCTAGGGTTAGGTCTAACCCATCTCTGACTGGACGTGGCTCTTGGTGGACAGGGTGCTGCACACCTGGCCTTCACACGTATAATATGTCCATTATTTACCTTACCAGAGAGTTACTTTGGCAAGCTTTCTTAACAGGTCAACATTAAGCTGTCAATGCCACTTCTATTTCCCAATAACCGCCGAAGTGCTTCTTGTTTTATTTGTGCACAGAGAACTCCCTTGTGGAATTCTCCTCTCTCTCTGTGTCTTTCTCTCTTTCCCCTCTCTCCTCTCTCTCTCCTCTCTCTGTATCTCTCTCTCCCTTCTCTCTCTCTGTGTCTCTCTCTCCCCTGTCTCTCTGTGTCTCTCTCTCTTTCCCCTCTCTCCTCTCTCTCTGTGTGTCTCTCTCTCTCCTCTCTCTGTCTCTCTCTTTCCCTTCTCTCTCTCTCTGTGTCTCTCTCCCCTGTCTCTGTCTCTCTCTGTCTCTCTCTTTCCCCCTCTTTCTCTTTGTCTCTTTCTCTGTGTCTCTCTCTCTCCCTCTGTCTCTGTATCTCTGTCTCTTCTCTCTTTAGCATTATCAGTTGTATAATTAATAGGCTGAATTTGTTTGTCAAATACGTTTTTCTTCTTTTCAGGTTTCAGTATCAAAGCTGTGCCGTTTCCAAACGCCATATTGAACGTAAAAGAACTTGGAGGTAAGGATGTTTTTACATCTTAGCTTAGATTCCTTATCTCTCTCAACGCATATTGTAACCATACTGTACCACCATACTTACTGTACACACACTCACACACACACACTCGCACACACACTCTCACACCAACCAAGCAGGAAGTTGTTGGTTCTGAGTGAGAGGAAGTGAAGTGTGTTGAGGATGTATCCTGCCTCCCCACCACAAGCTGCTCTGACCTCTGACCTCTGCTGACACTCACTGTGTCATCTCAGGCCAGCTTCAGTAAACAGACTTCAGGAAGTCAATACAGTCCAACACTAAACTGCCATTTTCAACATGATGCATCAAGACTAGGAAACAAAACGGTTAACTCAAATGTATTCGGAATTACGTTTTCAGGAATTATTATCATTAGTATTACATTCATCTTGCTAAGTTATGTCCTCACTCCCCACACAGTGCAGACATTTGAGTTTGGAAACCCAAGTGTGTTTATCCAGGCTGCGGCAACATCCCACCTTCTAGTAACAAATCGACATTCTTGCACAGTTTTAGTGATACATCTTTCTCAGTAAATGTTCTTGTAAAGAGTCCTAACATACGTGCAAACGCCTCGCTTGGACGATTCCTATAAACGAACAAACCTAGTTTAGTTACAAATTTACATTTACATTTAGCAGACGCTCTTATCCAGAGCGACTTACAGTAAGTACAGGGGCATTCCCCCCGAGGCAAGTAGGGTGAAGTGCCTTGCCCAAGGAGACAACGTCATCACAACTCCTAATAAGGGCCCAGACATTGTGGTGTACCAAACATCATGTACCCCTGAACAACCCCCTGCACCCTGTTTAGTGGGTTATTAGGGATCCTATCTGGGAACCCAACATGTTGAAAAGCAGTAGAATGAGGAGGAGCTTTTGAAAGTTGTTAAAAGGAGAGAAAAGGCGCGAGGGAGATAAATCTTCACCACTTCATGCCTAGAAATCAGCCCCTTGCCACAATTTATGAGTTTTAAAAGTGAAAGTAATTTACGTCTTTTGGGGGACACTGGTTGTAGAACAGGTGCTGTGTGTTTCTTCCCCAGCTCAGGAACAACAAGACACCCAGCCCCCACCCCCTCACCCAGCCCCCCCCCTCACCCAGCCCCCCCCCCCTCACCCAGCCCCCCCCCTCACCCAGCCCCCCCCCTCACCCAGCCCCCTCTCCCCCTCACCCAGCCCCCCCCTCACCCAACCCCCCCCCCCCTCACCCAGCCCCAACCTCTCCAAAGAACAAAAACATCCCTCATACTCCAAAAAGAGTGTGTGGACCACCAGCAAGGATGATGCAGGGTGGGAGGGAGGGAGGGAGGGAGGGAGGGAGGGAGGGAGGGAGGGAGGGAGGGAGGGAGGGAGGGAGGGAGGGAGGGTGGGTGAGTCCTGGACAGGGTCAGGACTGTGGTCGTGTCACGGTCGGAAAAACAGATCTCTCTGCCGACTGCTCGCTTGATTTAGTGGTGATATGCTGCCGCTCCAGCTTCATGGTGGTGAAATCTGGGCACACACACACACTCTCTCTCTCTCTCTCTCTCTCTCTCTCTCTCTCTCTCTCTCACGCACACACACACTCTCACACACACACACTCACACACACAAGATTTACGGTTATGGTGCCCTCCACCAAACAAGGGGTTTGGGGTGGGGGGTAGTTGTGGGTGTTCTGGATGGGTGGGCAGGGGGTTGTTCAGGGGTACATGGTGTTTGGTACGCCACAATGTCTGGGCCCTTATTAGGAGTTGTGAGGAGCAGAGAGGTGAGGGCTACACACACACATGCACACACTCACAGCTTCCGATTCCTCTGCTCAGCTGCGGTTCACAATCATTCACAACTCCAAGTGTGTGTTTACAGCGTGAGTGTGTGTATGTAGATAGTAAACAGTAGGCAGGAGAAGGAACTTCCTTCTGTGTAGGGCTTCCTCTCTCCTCCTAGCCCCCTGAACACCAGGACAACACTGTCCACCGCTGCTGTTTCAACCGCTTTAGCGCTTTGTTTGACGCAGTTGTGACGTAGGGACATCAGTGTGTTCCCGGTCTGGCACGCTCACTCAACCCTGACTATGCTGGAGAAACAAGACTGCTCTGTCTGGAGTGACCAACATGGCATAACACTGTCCTGCAGCCCACACACACACGCACACACACACACACACACACACACACACACACACACACACACACACACACAGAGGACCTCTAGAGACAGAGAGAGAGGAAGAGAGCTGAGGATGGCCTGGTCTCTTGCTCTCTGTCTCTGTCTCTCTCTCTGTCTCTCTCTCTCTGTCTCTCTCTCTCTGTCTCTCTCTCTCTCTCTCTCTCTCTCTCTCTGTCTCTCTCTCTCTCTCTCTTTCTCTCTCTCTGTCTCTGTCTCTCTGTCTCTGTCTTTGTCTCTCTGTCTCTGTCCTCCATGCTTGTCTTCATCTGTTCCTCTCCCTGTGGTGCTACACTGTGGTGATAGTGGGGCCTCTCAGGTGCTTGCCGTGGGTCTGTTTTTAGCAGCCAGCCTCCTGGAAGTTGCTGTTGTCCTCTCTGGCTCAGCCCGCACAGGGCCGCTGTGTTGGACAATGTCACAGAGATGGGACAACCTCCAATCCCTCCCCTCCCTCCTGACAGGCATGTCATCCAGCTGAGGTGTTAGGCCCTTGTTGACCCTGGGTGGGCATGGCGGTTGGTAGTAACCCAAGCCCCCCGGCCAGCTGCCCCCTGCCAGGTAGGGGGTTACGGGAGCGGGACAGGGCCCTGGAACATGCGGGAGGCATCCGGTGATGTGTGTGTGTGTTTGGGGGGGAGAACACTGACGTCAGGTCTAGACTGGGCCTTGGGTGTGAGGGGTGTGGGTGTGATGACAGCTGATGAAGTAGGACTCATAATAAGCACCTCTCATTGCTGCCGTATCTCCTAGATGCTCTATTTGAGGAGGTGTGACTCTCTCCATGGTACATGCTCTACGGATGTTGATATGTGTGTGTGTGTGTGTTTCTGCATGTGTGTGCACGTGAGGGGGAGGAGGAGGGGGGAGGAGGGGGGAGGAGGAGGGGGGAGGAGGAGGGGGTTTGTATAGAGAAGATGTCTGTTCTCTGTTAGAGTCACTTCAAAGCAGATTGCCTGGACTCTAGGTCACCTTTGTAGACCCCCCCCCCCCACACACAAAAAGAAGTTTAATCAGAAAGATGTTTGTTAAACATTTTGTCAAAGGTAGAAGTTTAAAATGATGAGGGCAGGGCGATGGGACACTGCGGGAGGCAGACATGAAAAGGAGTTTCGAATGTGAAACCGAACCCTTTCCGATCCAGCCTGAGAATAGGAGGCCCAAACGGTAGCCTAATGGGGACCAAATGGAGAGCCAAACGGCCTGGGTTCCAAAATATGATATTTGAGCGATGTCGTCACCGTCTTCAAAAGAAGGGTGGGATGGATATGAATGGATGCCCTTCCTCGTGTGGTCACAGAGGTCACCTTGACGTTGAGCGAACCCTGAACAATCTGGAGACCGGATCTCTCCTGCTCAGTGTGAACATAGCAGTGTCAGGTTGAGGTGTCTAGTATCTGTCAAGGGTCCATTTTTGCTTCCAGTGTTCAGTGACTCATGTTTGTCAGAAGAAGAGGAACACAAACATGGATGTGGACATCCAAACACAAGATGTTCATGTGAAGATCATGTTTTAGATTAACGTTGATATGAAGGATTTCTGAAATCGCATGAAGACCTACCATTGCATTACAAACGCTTGCTTTAAAAGATAGCTTTTTTTGGAATGATGCTTTGGCTGCGAACACGCCTGTTCGGCACTTACCTCCCCATCTCCCTCGGTTACCCAGCCGTCTCCCTCGGTTACCCAGCCGTCTCCCTCGGTTACCCAGCCGTCTCCCTCGGTTACCCAGCCGTCTCCCTCGGTTACCCAGCCCGCACGCTGTGACGCACGCTAGGCTCCGCTGTATGAGAAAAAAGTCAACTCCAACATCCACAACATATCTTACAGGTTATTTGGTGGTGGACTGAAAGTGATTCATCCTGGTCGCCCAGAGTACTGTGGCTTGTCTGTTCTCATCAGGACCGGAATCCCATCCACGGAATTACATCCCCCTAATGTTCTGTCCTTGCATAAGTGTCGTCCAGGACCCAGGGGCCCGCTGATTCACCCTGATCCATGACACCTTCAATGAGTGTATTCTGTGTTGCTCTGAGCTGAACATTTAGCTTTGTTCCACCCTTTCATTTTAGAAAAACGTATTTGTTGCTTTGCCAAAATCCAAAGCCATTCTCATCGTTAATTAGTCCATTCCCCCGGCGCCACCCCACCCCACCACACCTCAGGCATCGAACATGAATCATACTGCACCAACGTGGTTGAATGAACAACCTGAATGTGAAGGTATTGATGTCCTCAAAGACACGGTCACGCTTCTAAACAGACTGTTTGGTGAGAGAGAGCGAGGAAGAAATTGGGAGAGAGAGATGCAGTGGAGGACTCTGTCCATCTTTGATTGCTTACATGATCAAGTCCTGCTCCCATATCAGTCATCCTACTGTTCTGGCTCAGGGGCTGGTACACCTGTTTGATTCTGTGGTCCATCTATCTTTGGTTGACAGCCCAGAAGCTTTCAACTTCCTGTCTCCCATGTAGACTGCGACTCAGTAATGCAGAATCACTTTCAAACAAAAAACATTTTCAACCTACTTGATTAACATTCTCAAACAGATTTTGAAAATGATGCTTGTGTGAATTCCTCCCATCAGGCCAACAGATGGCAGAAGATGCCAGTCAGACAGTCGAGTGTGTGTGTCGAACACGCACACACACACACACACAGGCAAACATACACCCCAACATGACTGACATTCCACACTCAATTTCCGGGCAAAAGCAGGAGGAAAGTTCTGAGGCAATTTCTCAAGTGCCACTTTGTCTGATAACTTTCCACCCTAAGAAAAGGAGGGAGGGAGGGAGGTGTGGAGGGAGGTGTGGAGGGAGGGAGGTGTGGAGGGAGGGAGGTGTGGAGGGTGGAGGGAGGGAGGGAGGTGTGGAGGGAGGGAGGTGTGGAGGGAGGTGTGGAGGGAGGGAGGTGTGGAGGGAGGGAGGGAGGTGTGGAGGGAGGGAGGGAGGTGTGGAGGGAGGGAGGTGTGGAGGAAGGGAGGTGTGGAGGAAGGGAGGTGTGGAGGGAGGGAGGTGTGGAGGGAGGGAGGTGTGGAGGGAGGTGTGGAGGGAGGTGTGGAGGAAGGGAGGTGTGGAGGGAGGGAGGTGTGGAGGGAGGGAGGTGTGGAGGGAGAGAGGTGTGGAGGGAGGTCTGGAGGGAGGGAAGGTGAAGGAAGGGAGGTGTGGAGGGAGGGAGGTGTGGAGGGAGGGTGGAGGGAGGGAGTTGTGGAGGGAGGGAGGTGTGGAGGGAGGGAGGGTGGAGGGAGGTGTAAGGAGACGTCACAGTAGAGCATTGCGTGATGTTTAACCACTTTGCCGAGCCTTCACAGTTTGTCACTGCATGGTAATTACCTTCCTGTGAGTAACAACCATCAGCACAACAACACTGCCTCACAGAGTGACACATACAGGAAGCACACTATGAAAACAGGAAGCGAAGGAGTTCCGAATATGGAGATTTGTTTGTTTGTATTATTTTTTAAGAAGTCCGTACAACTTCTTTAATGAGGGTGTATCTCTGACTGTTTTACCCTCCCCTCCACCTCCCCTCCTCCTCCCCTCTTCCTCCCCTCTTCCTCCTCACCCCCTCAGGCCTCCCTCAGCACGGCCACACACGGAAAGGAAGGGGGGAGTTGGGGGGGAGGGCAGGAATGACTCACCGTGAGCATGTAGGTCTCTTCCTCATTACTTACACTAACAAATAAAGTAGTGGCTCAGTGAACCTCGGTGAGAGGATGTGCTCGACCCCAGAAGAGCACGACAGGAGCAGTCATATCCGGGCGTGTGTGTGTGTGTGGGGGGGGGGGGCTAGTAGTAATGCCGCAAGTTGAAAGTGGGGGTGGTGTATAAATGTGCGTGAAGAGATTTAACAACTGCGAGGGTTTGTGTTTATTTTGATGTAAGGTCTGTGTTTCATAACATGGTTGGCCTGAAATGCTAAAGACCCCCCCCCTCTTGCCCCCCCCTCTTGCCCCCCTCTTGCCCCCCCTCTTGCCCCCCCTCTTGCCCCCCTCTTGCCCCCCCTCTTGCCCCCCCTCTTGCCCCCCCTCTTGCCCCCCCTCTTGCCCCCTCAGACAGCAATGTGGGGTAAAGAACTCTGTGAACGCGTACAGAGAAAGATGAAACAAGGAGCAATGTGGTTTATGCTGAGGTGGAAGACGGAATTCTTCACAGTATTTTACGTTATGATGATGAGGAACACAACAAGGCAAACCAAATGTAGAAATGTAGTTGCACATACATTTACATTTTACATTTAGTCATTTAGCAGACGCTCTTATCCAGAGCGACTTAAAGTCAGTACAGGGACATTCCCCCCGAGGCAAGTAGGGTGAAGTGCCTTGCCCTAGGATACAATGTCATATGGCACGGCCAGGAATCGAACCAGGGACCTTCTGATTACTAGCCCGATTCCCTAACCGCTCAGCCACCTGACACACACACACTGGAACCTGTATATTAGGTTCTCAGTAATTTGGTTGGAGTTCAGTTACTCAATATGCAACTTAGGTTTCTACTTCTATTATGAAATCAGTGTTTGCTACAGAAACTAAACATTTCCCTCCAAAAAGGAGTACATATTTATTGCTGAACGTTTTTGTTTACAAAGTTGGTAAATATGAGGGAAGCCTTTGTCACAAGTTTTTTTTCGCCCTCTGCAAATGTTACGTCATGATTGTTTCTCAGAGATTTGGAAAGTTTTCCTTCCACACAAGGTGTGCAATCATCTGATCACCACTGTACGAGCTAGACTCAGTCCTAACTGGGATCCCTTAAAAGACACCTTATAAATACGAAGAAGTCCTAACTCCAGTCTTAACTGTACATTCTCATACTAAGTGTACTTGTCTTGTTCAGTTACAGAGACTAAACATTGAATACAGAGTTCTTGAGAAGACCTGCTTGTAGAACTTGTATCCACTTTGCTACCCTGATCTTTTCCTGACTCTCCTCCTTCCCCTCCCCTCCCCTCCTTCCCCCCTCCCCCCTCCCCCCTCCCAGGAGCAGACAACATTAAGAAGTACTGGAGTCGTTACTACCAGGGCTCTCAGGGTGTGGTGTTTGTCCTGGACAGCGCCTCGTCGGACGAGGACCTGGAGACGGCACGTAACGAGCTACACTCCGCCCTGCAGCACCCCCAGCTCTGCACACTGCCCTTCCTCATCCTCGCCAACCATCAGGACAAGCCCGCCGCACGCACGCCCAACCAGGTAGGAGTTTGGGGGGGGGGGGGTAGTTTGTAAGTAAAGTGTGACAAGAGCGGTCAACAAGAGCGGTTGTTTTTGGAGGGAAATCTTTTTTTTTTTTTTACTTGTCGTCTATTGCAAGACAAGCTGTCTCTCGTTGGTCTTGTTAGTGTTAACTGGCTGGGATGCAAGGTCTAAGCTCTCTAACACTTTCATTGGATTCACCTAACTAGGAAGTGGAAAATGTGTTAATAGAAAGTATATCTACTAACAGAAACAATTTAGGATTTCTAAATTGTAATTTGAGTTTATTTACATCACCTTACTAAGACACTGGTTCACACTTGAAATTAAGGTCACATTAACTACCATCTCACTACCTATTTACAATGGTTGTATTAGATATAGCTG
The DNA here is from genome assembly GCF_054491055.1 of Hypomesus nipponensis. Classification (NCBI taxonomy): domain Eukaryota; kingdom Metazoa; phylum Chordata; class Actinopteri; order Osmeriformes; family Osmeridae; genus Hypomesus; species Hypomesus nipponensis. The sequence continues at coordinate 12,672,187 of NC_140388.1, forward strand.
TAGTTACACTGTAGAGTCATTTCTACTTCCCTCCTAACTGATATCATAATAATTATAATATTGCTGCATAGAGGATCCGTGACCAGTCACCAAAAGGTCGTTACCATGACCACTCATTTCACAGACAGGGGAAGCTTCCCGGTGACGTCTCTCGATGACTGAAATGTCACCACTGACACCCCCCACTAGTCTCGTTAGACGCTCGCCCCGGTACATTGGATGCGTCGTCGACGTGGAACTCGTTGGTGTGGGACGTTGTGGCTAGCGGCTGCTAGGTGTCTGATGTCTGGGCCCAGATGGCTGAGTGGTTAGGGCATCGGGCTATTAATCAGAAGGTTGCCAGTTCGATTCCCTGCCGTGCCAAATTAAGTTGTGTCCTTAGGCAAGGTACTTCACCCTTGCTTCGGGAAGAATGTCCCTGTACTTACTGTAAGTCGCTCTGGATAAGAGCGTCTGCTGAATGACTAAGTGTAAATGTAATGATGTAAATGCTACTCGGACCTCGCTCCTGTTTCTAAACCCAGAGCCTACCAACCATCTGGGGAGGAGAGTGATTGTCATGAGAGAGGATGCTAACTGCGGTTAGCTTAAGTCTGAAGTTAGCGACTTTCCCCAAAGCAAGTCAGTAGCAGTTGTTTTGCTTCTTGAAAGGTAAAGCTAGGTTGGTTTTTGTGAGGTTTTAATGTTACGTGAGTGAAATGAACAAGCAGTGAACATATCTCCATTTTACAAAAATGTCAGAGCATTCATAAGATTTATTTAGGGAGGTATATGGTGCACATTGATCAGTTTTTAAAGAGCGTAACAAACGTTTCCGTGTTCATCAAGGAAACGTCCGTAATCTCCCTGCGACCCATGCTGTTAGCTTTATGAGGCAACTCACAACAAACACTTGCTCTTTTGTTTCTCCTCATTAATCCTGTCACCAATTAGAACCGATCAACAACAAAAAAAGACCCACCACTCCGCTAGCTCACGGTGTGGCTTTCCCGCTCGCTCCATCAATCTCCTCTTAGTCTGAAGGTTTTGAAATTAGTTCTGCAGCTTGTAAACAGGGGAAACTGGCACGGTGCTCTTCGAGAGAAAATGCCTGAAGGCGTGTTTAGGACAAACCCTAACCCTGAAGGCCTGTTTAGGACAAACCCTAACCCTGAAGGCCTGTTTAGGACACACAGGCCCTGTCAGAGAGGTGAAGGGGGGGTCTTCTGTTTCCCTGTGACCCCGCCCCCAACTCCACCACCCTGCAGTGTGTGTGGGCTAGCTCTCTTTATGTTAACAGTAATCCGTAAGGGTGGTGCATTTTCCCTTCAATGGCAGATGCTGCAGTGGTAACTGGCTCCACCTCCAGTCATGGGCCGTTCAAAACCTGCAGAAAATAAATGTAAGTCGTATGGTTTTTCTGTTACATAACGTACCATGGAAAAGGTGTCTTTTTCTTCTTCGGGAGACATGCTGTGCTTTCCCGCTTGCCCGCCCGGCCACCCTTACTACCTCAGCACGCTCTCTCCTGGAGGATGAAGTTTGGGAACATTTATTTGTTCTCATGACTAATTGATGAAGCTTGATAGAACGTTCTCCTCCAGGGCCATGGTGCTTAATATTAGATGAAAGTTATACTAAAAACACCCCGGTGCGTGAGGAACAGGTGGAGAACTTCTCCCGGATGATCCTGTTCACCGGCTCCTCCGCTGCCCGCGCTGCCGCGCTCCCCAGCCGGGCCTGAAAGCTCAATTAAAGATTCGCCCCGGACCATTTCCAAGACTTTATCGACCGCGACAGCGCGGCTATTCAGAGCTTCGTAGCCTGAGAGGGACCTCGCGGTGAAGCTGCCAGGTCACTGCACGCGCGCTCTACCACAACGGTTTCTAAAACAAGTCCTCGAACGAGTGTGCTTGATCTTCAAATCGTTCCGGGAATTTAATAAATAGTAGCATAATGGATGGTGTTTATTTATTGATATTTATTTTTTGCTTTCTTTATGTTACGTTGGAGGTAGAAAGCGTTAGCGTGTTTCATACGCTGTTTTTTGACCTCTGTGCGGTCCTGGCTGCCCTGTGAGTCTGTGGCTCGTGTTGCGGTCTCTGACGCCTTCGTCCAGTTGCAGGCCTTTCTGATGCCCGGACTAGCGCTGACTCACCCCGCATTGCTAGCTGAGTCATGGCCACCTGCTAAGAAGACGTCCCTATGACTCTCTGCTCTGGAAGGAAACCTTTTGTCCAAGCAGAACGGATGTCACATTTCATTTGACTGGGCGGTGGAGCTTTGAGGCTGTTGTTCCTTTACGAGGGAGGTTTTGTTAGAATTGAGTTTAGGCCACAGATTGGGAAAACTGTCTTTTTTGTTTCGTTTTTTTTTCTTTCTTTCTTTCTAAAGTTACACTTTTGGAAAGAAAAATCTACTCTAGCTCCCTGTACCAGCACCTTCAGTGCCAGATTGTCCTTAAGCAGCTGAGGCGTTATGGTTCTCAAGTGACATATATGACTCCTATTTCATTTAATCTTTCTCAGATTTCAGGAGGGGAACCATTCATTGTAAAATAAGTAAGTGGTTTCTGAAGCAAAGCGCACCAGTTATGGTCTTTAAGCTGTTTAAAGTGTCGTGATACATTAGTCTCCTGTTTCGGATTGAAAAGAAGACTGCATTGATGTGAAAACACACATTTTGTCTGATAGTTGTTACATGCTGTATGAAGTTACAGATATGAGCAGATAAACTGCTACTAAAACAACGTTTGTGTATTGCCAAACATCTTCATCGATGTTCAACATCGCAAAATTCGATTGAGGCTCACAGATGAAATGGTTCATGTTTTGTTCCAGTGTTCTATTAGATTATGTTTTTGGCCTTTGCAAACGCTCACCGCACGATTCATTTTCCTGCTCAACCGGCAAGTTGCCTTGGAGATGAGGAGTCTCCCCTCCTGACTGGGAGCTTTGAGATCGCCACGGTGATGCCAGTGTCATGGATGAAGTGAACTCAAATCGTCAGCTACTGTCCAATGCTTTGTCTTGTGTTACAGAGATAGAACACAAGTTGACCTGATGGAAAAAGTAGGCTAACTTTGTAAACAAACCCACATGGGCTTTCTCTTTCTTTTTATCTTTCTCTCTCTCTCTCTTTTTCTCTCTCTTTCTCTCTCTCTCTCTCTCTCTCTTTCTCTCTGAGCACTCACTTCTTTAATGAAGAAAGTCTGCTGACTTCACAAACTAACCCACATGGACTTTGGAAGGTCCATATCTCTCACGTATTCTCAATATGTTCCTTGTTTATAGTGTTGCTCTACCTGAGCAGGAGGGTTGATAAGACCAGTTAGGGCTTCAGTTCTGCCCTCACTGCTACCCTCACTGCTGCCCTCACTGCTGCCATAAGTGTTTGAGGGGGGAGGGAGGAGGCAGTGGGAGGGGACGGGCGTAAACGAAGGAGAGAGTTCCTGCTTGACTTCAGGCTCCTCCTGCTGGGGTCCCAAAGGATGCCGGGGGGGAGCGGGGGGGAGCGGGGGGGGAGCGGGGGGGTCGCCCTGGCCCTGTTGATATAACACCTCAACAAAGCAGGGCTGTTTGGATGGCTGGGCCTGTAGGCCGCTGGCCCGGGATGGGCCTTGTTTAAACGCCAGCGCTGGTGTGGAGGATGGAGCGAGAAGAAACAAGAGGAGGATGCGTCATGAGGGAAGAGGAACAGGAGAGGAACAGGAGAAGAGGGTGAAAGGAGAAGAGGGGGGAGAGGAAGAGGAGAAGAGGGGGGAGAGGAAGAGGGGGAGAGGGGGAGAGGAAGAGGAGAAGAGGGGGGAGAGGAAGAGGAGAAGAGGGGGGAGAGGAAGAGGAGAAGAGGGGGGAGAGGAAGAGGAGAAGAGGGGGAGAGGAAGAGGAGAAGAGGGGGGAGAGGAGAAGGAGAAGAGGGGGAGAGGAGAAGGAGAAGAGGGGGAGAGGAGAAGGAAAGGGAAAGGACCACTTCTGAAAACGTTTTTAAAAATAACAGGTTGTTGTTTTGGGCTGTTTGTACATCAGATGAAGGATTGCAACCTACTCCCTGACCAAGACTGTTCCCGCTCCGCTCCGCGGCTTGGCCAGAAAGCCTGCTCTCTCTTCCAAACTTCTTCCAGTTCCTCCATTATGCAACTCTCCATGCTCCTGGAAAACTGCTTGGGGCGTTTGTGTAAACCTAATCCAAATTTACGCTTTGATTCAGTATCTTCGAGCTCTTGGGGGAGGACTACAGTGTGGTTATTGCTTGGACTGGCACACTGTGAACTCCGGTGATCTTCATAGACCGGTGTGTGCCTTCCTAAATCACGTGTGATCCCAGGTGGGTGCCAGTCATCTCAGAGACACGGAGGATGACCACGACAGCAGCTACGCTGCCAGACCAAACAGAGCCTCACAGCAGAGGGTGATCACCAGGAACACCTGACTGTCAGATGTTGTTCCTTCATTTGATGGGTTGTAGACAAACGTTTCTCACTGGAAAATGAACCAGACACCAGGTAGAGAGACAGACAGAGAGACAGAGAGACAGAGAGACAGAGAGACAGAGAGACAGAGAGACAGAGAGACAGAGAGACAGAGGATGAGAGAGAGAGGATGAGGGAGAGAGAGGATGAGGATGAGGATGAGGGAGACTGAGTGTATGGACTGCAGGATTTAACCTTGTAAACCAGAACTGGAGCTCCTTCAAAATTGAAGACGGGCAAATGAAACATTTTTGCGCAAAGTCCCTTAATGACTAAAACACAATAGATCCCAAATAAACACCCACACCTCCCCCCCACACACACCCCCACACACACACACACACCAGAGTCAGTCCAGTCCCCAGCTGGCCGTGAGGGGATCCTAACAATCACTGTTAGGATCTGAGGCACATCTGTTTCCTGGGCCACAAAGTTAAAGCCGATGTTTCTTATGCTTTGTGACACAGTTACACCACACAGGCAAATATAAACACAGAGCATGCTCATGGGAGCTTGTGCTGTTTCACAAAGTCATAATTGGCCAAGGAAGTTGATCCTGTTTGCCTTGTCTTGTCTTGTTGCAGTGAATATCCCCCAGTAAGAATACAAAGTCATAAGAAGAGCAACAGAACAAACGATTCTGACCTTTACCGCTGTCATGCAAACACATCATTAATCATTTAAATATATAAACCCTCAAACACACTCACAACGCGCACACACACACACACAAACACAACACACAGCAACACATGTCAAGTGTGGGGATTGTGTCAGCTGCAAATATAGCTGTTATATTTGTGTGTGTGTGCACATGCCTCCATGCATGGGGACCTTTTCACTGATGCATACATTTAACGGGCTGTGTGTGTGTGTGTGTGTGTGTGTGTAGGCTAATGCATCTATGTAGGTGAAAGAGAGTGTGTGTGTGTGTGTGTAGGCTAATGCATCCATGTAGGTGAAAGAGAGAGTGTGTGTGTTTTGAAGGATGTACAGTGAGGGAAGCTAAGTGCTAAAGTGAAACTGTTCCTCTGAACTGTGGATGAGGTCATTGCCGGCAGCTCTGTGTTAACCCATCAGTTTAAAAACATCCATCATTTATCAGGGTTTGTATTAGTCTTTTCAACAACTCCACTTTCCCAAACATTTTTCTCAGCCCGTGAAGTACTTTTGATATAGCCTAGTTCTGAGAAATATATGTTTAATGTTTAATGTGCTGAATTTGCTGTTCAGCTTTAGAATAGGATGTCTAACCTGCCACTGCCAGATCATGACTCGTCCGATTAATCGATGACGAGAGAGAGGGTTGTGGTGGACAGAAAATGCGTTTGAAGCGTGGCACTTGATGCAGAGTGTAGAGTGAACAGTAGGGCGAACGGAGCGTAGGGCGAACGGAGCGTAGAGCGAACAGGGCGTAGGGCGAACAGAGCGTAGGGAGAACAGAGCGTAGGGCGAACGGAGCGTAGAGCGAACAGAGCGTAGGGCGAACAGAGCGTAGAGCGAACAGCGTAGAGAGAAAGGAGCGTAGAGCGAACAGGGCGTAGAGCGACCGGCTCCTGTAGATCAGTGATCTTCACACTGCCTTCATCTCAAATCAAACCAGATGTGATTGGTGTAGCCAGTTTGACTTCACATCCGCCCACAGAACTGGCCCTTCCTCCCCTCCTGTCCCGCCCGCCAGGACTGTGTCAGCACCATGATAACACAAACCACAGGAAATACCTGCAGGCACTGACAGAACCCTGGCCCCTGTTGCTGTGTCTCCCCCCAGCTGCTTCCCCCACGGCTGCATGGCCACCCACAGGTCCTTCTGGGGAGGTGCAGGAAAGAGAAAGGAAAAATCAATGCTTCAACCCTGGCAACCCCAACCCCACTTCAGACTCCAGATTAGGATCTGGCAAACCCTGAGCACCACTACCCTTTCATCAGACTAGCTGCAGAAAGCCATCATTAACCAGTTTTATGGGTGCTGGCACTAATCTGGCCATCACGCAAACCATACTTTCGATCTGGAAGTGTTTTCCTCCCTCTCTCCCTTCCTCGTCCTCCCTCGATCCCCCCCACGTGTCCAGCCCTAAACATCTCTGTCCTATATCCATCTAAGCTGTTTCCCACGGGTGTAAACAACACACACTGCTACATACTTGATTCCGCACCAGCTTGTGGTACTATATAACTCACTAAAGGCCTTTTGGCCTTCGGAGGAAAGAGCCTCGCTGAACTCTAGTTGAATCAGTGCGCGGGGGTCTCCCCTGCGCGCACAGCGGGGGAACTGCAGGCACGGTCCTCTCGTTATGCTCCTCCAGCAGTCTGCTCCTCTGAGAGACCCTCTCCTGCTCCTCTGAGAGACCCTCTCCTGCTCCTCTGAGAGACCCTCTCCTGCTCCTCTGAGAGACCCTCTCCTGCTCCTCTGAGAGACCCTCTCCTTCTGCTCCTCTGAGAGACCCTCTCCTGCTCCTCTGAGAGACCCTCTCCTGCTCCTCTGAGAGACCCTCTCCTGCTCCTCTGAGAGACCCTCTCCTGCTCCTCTGAGAGACCCTCTCCTTCTGCTCCTCTGAGAGACCCTCTCCTGCTCCTCTGAGAGACCCTCTCCTTCTGCTCCTCTGAGAGACCCTCTCCTGCTCCTCTGAGACCCTCTCCTGCTCCTCTGAGAGACCCTCTCCTGCTCCTCTGAGAGACCCTCTCCTGCTCCTCTGAGAGACCCTCTCCTGCTCCTCTGAGAGACCCTCTCCTTCTGCTCCTCTGAGAGACCCTCTCCTGCTCCTCTGAGAGACCCTCTCCTTCTGCTCCTCTGAGAGACCCTCTCCTTCTGCTCCTCTGAGAGACCCTCTCCTGCTCCTCTGAGAGACCCTCTCCTGCTCCTCTGAGAGACCCTCTCCTGCTCCTCTGAGAGACCCTCTCCTGCTCCTCTGAGAGACCCTCTCCTTCTGCTCCTCTGAGAGACCCTCTCCTGCTCCTCTGAGAGACCCTCTCCTTCTGCTCCTCTGAGAGACCCTCTCCTGCTCCTCTGAGAGACCCTCTCCTTCTGCTCCTCTGAGACCCTCTCCTGCTCCTCTGAGAGACCCTCTCCTGCTCCTCTGAGAGACCCTCTCCTGCTCCTCTGAGAGACCCTCTCCTTCGGCTCCTCTGAGAGCTGACCACGCGCAGCAGAGTCGAGCCGCCGCAGGGATCCACATGAACATCAGCTAGATGAGAGCTCACCCTGCTGGGGAGGAGGCACAGATGGGACACGTATTCTTCCTTCTGCCGGTGTCCATTCGGCCCCTTCAGTGGCCACGTCCTCATCAATCATTTGTGGAGCTGTCACTGTCTCGTCACCCCCCCCCCCCTGACTGGGTCAGGCCACCACTGGAGTACCAGTAGGGGGGTGAGAAGGGGAGTGGGGAGATGCTCACTGTTTTGTCTCCACGATCAGGGGGTCCGTGAAGTGAGGTGGTGTGAATGGTGGGGGGGTGGTGTTAGGGGCAGAGGGAGCGGGCTTTGCCGTCGGTTTGATCGCTGATCTCCACGACCCCATCTGAGGGGTCTTAATCACCCTGCTGACCTGACCCAGAGATGTCTTGACTCTGATGGGGGGGTGGGGGTTGAATGTGTGTGTGTGTGTGTGTGTGTGTGGGATTGGGAGGGGGGGTTAGAGGGCGTGTGTGTGTGTGTGTGACATTAACATTCCAAAGGAGTTTTGATGTGATTTCTTTCATTCTTCCTCTTCTTCTTGATGCACACAGTGTTGTGTCTGTCACAGCAGGGCAAGAAAATCCTTGCTGGACGGCCTGTTATGCCTGCAGCTTCCCCCAGCTGGGAGTGAGACTATTAACATCTAGTGTTAGTGTGGGAGATCCAGGATTCCAGAGCACGTCTCCATGCTGGGAGTCGTCAAAAACTAACAGTCAGTTGCAGTTTGGAAGTACGAACAGTGTGTTCCAACCAAACGCAGCGCTGAGGTCACCGTTCCCCGAACTGCCTGTGGCTCCTCTCTCCGGCTCGGTGGTTTAAAAACATTTCTGCGGATTAATAATCCCAAGGAGAACCCATCCGACTGATGGAGGTAGGGTTTGACTGTGCCGACGCCAGGAGGGGAGGAACCTGCTCCCGGAGAGGTTGGCACCATCACGCCTCAGGGACTGGGATCCGTTGGAGGGAAATCGAACCCAACCGTGAGAGGCTCGTCTTTCTAGACGTCTGTTTTTCTGTCCTTCACTCGACGTTTTGACTGAAGTTGTTTTTCTTAGAAGTGAAGAGGTCCTCCTTCCCCCGGCCTCAGTATTTTCTCACTCAAACTGACAGGATGAAAGGAGAGAGGGATGCAGACAGATTAGGAGAGCAGACCACAATCTGCTTTGGGATTCCAGCTGGGTCTGTCTGTCGTTGAGTCTATATTTACCATCGTCCATGTATATACAGCTCATTTGTATATCTGCCCTCCCTTCAGTCAGTCCATACGGTGTACCATCGTTCTTAAGTCATCTTTACCTGACTGACCGAAATTTCACCTCTTCCACCCTAACCACATTTTCCTAAAATGCCACCTGAAATGACAGAATAAATAGAAATCCCACAGCCATCCTAAGGGCTAGCAGATGTTTACATTTACATGTATTCATTTAGCAGACGCTTTTATCCAAAGCGACTTCCAAGAGAGAGCTTTACAAAGTGCAGATGTTGTACTGATGCATGAACTAACACAGGCCTCGCTGTGAGGTTGTCTGTCTATCGTGGAAATCTTTGTCACTGTGGCATCCATGCGCCGGTTCACTGACCAAGCTGATGATTTCACCAGTTAGTCAGTTCTTCCTTACTCTGTCCTATTGCTCCTAATCTGGGGAGAGGGAGAGGCGGGTGAACGAGGAGGATCGATCCAGGGAGATGTTTTCATGCAGTGTGTGATACTCTAGCTAGCTAATTAAGTCTATATCCTGTTTTCCCGCGGCGGTGGTGAGTGTGCCCTGCCCCTCCAGTATCTGTGCGTGACACGACGCTGAGCCAAACATGAATGTTTAACGGCTACAGTTAAGTCCCAGTGTTGCACAGAACACGCACAAACCTTTGTCTGTCGAGGTCATGTGGATTCTGCTGCACGCTACAAAGAATACAGTAATACTCCAACTGCGCTTGCATTTTTACACACACACACACACACACATACACGAAGACACACACATACGGACACACACCTTAATTGGCCTCCATCTCATCTCTTTAAGCTGCGGAGGTATAACAACCCCTAGCATGAGAGTCCTGGGGAACCATGGAGACTGGGTTAGATGAGAAGAGGAAAACATCAGTATCGCCTGGGCGATAATGACAGGCGGAACACTTCCAGGTCTGTTGTTTACCGAGGCCGATACGGATCTGGACCCGGCAATGCCAACGACACTGTCTATCAGAGCCAGAGATTAGACTGCCCAGGAACACGAGCCGGCCAAACAAATGCAAAACAGAAAGTCAGACGGAGTCAGAGAGAGAGAGAGAGAGAGAGAGAGAGAGAGAGAGAGAGAGAGAGAGAGAGAGAGAGAGAGAGGTATTGTAGCGGAAAGCAAATGTCCCAATTTTCCTCACCTGCTTATCTCTCTTCGTATCGTCTGGGACTGTGTTATCAGAACAGAGATTGTATCCAGGCCTCTCTGGCCTGTGTGTGCGTGCTGGGTCTGGGGAACGTGCTAGAACAGAGCTCGTATCACGGCCTCAGATCATCGCCGGGGAAATGATGGACAGCTCCGAGGGGTTTCATACAGTGTGATCATATGAACCCGTCTGAGGGAACAATGAAGAAGCTTGTTTTCTCAGAAGAGCACTATCCCTGAACGCTGCCCACACCAGCCGGGGAACCATGGGAGATGCCATGTGATGCAGTGCTGTCAGACATGCTGTGTTCTTTCGTTTTCTTTTACATTAAACTTAAACTATTGCATTTTTTGTGGTATATCACCACCCCCCCACCCCCCCATTTAAACACACACGTGCACAATCACCCTGCGTTAAAACACATTTCCCACTCCATTAACTTTCACTCTTGTTGACGCCTGCATACCTTTGTGGCTACTCCAGATGTTGAAGTTTTACATTTTTGTTTTTAAAAATCCATGTTCCACGTTTTTCCAGGAACACATGGACAGTACGCATGGGTAGCTTTTCCCCCCATTAAGCTGCGCTACCTGCCAGTGTTTTCAGCCATTCTGAAGTGCTTTGGCTTGGCCCCATAACTGAGCCCTCTGGTTAAAACATTAACCACCAGGATTCACAAACAGTTGATGGGACCACATACTCTCTCAAAACATGAAGTACGGCCGAGAAGTGATGTCAGCGATGTGATTGGCTGCATGCCTTCCTCGTTGACTCACAATCTCTCAGCCTAAGTAGTGAACTTCCCATGTATGGTTTCCTGCCCATACCACATTCTCCACCTCATCCTCCCCCCCCCCCCAGACACACATGACTGATCTGCAGAGCTGTCAGGTAGCATTAGTGCAGAGCAGGTTGCATGTGACGCCTCCCTTGGCTTGCCAAAAGCTAATTGACTCTGAGCTGCGCTAATTGGCAAGCAGCAATCCCCTAACGAGGCTTTGAGGGGTGACCCACCGGGCCAGATGAAAGCGGCCAGGCTTTGCTCTGTGTCAAGCTCTCGCGACTAATCGGCACGCCTGCTGACCTGAGAGGCCAGGGAGGCATGGCGGCTCCCCCAGAGCTGGGGGGGGGGGAGCTGGGGGGAGGAGGAGCTGGGGGGGGGAGGAGCTGGGGGGAGGAGGAGCTGGGGGGGGGGAGGAGCTGGGGGGAGGAGGAGCTGGGGGGGAGGAGGAGCTGGGGGGAGGAGGAGCTGGGGGGGGGGAGGAGCTGGGGGGGGGGGGGAGGAGCTGGGGGGAAGAGGAGCTGGGGGGAAGAGGAGCTGGGGGGAGGAGGAGCTGGGGGGGGGAGGAGCTGGGGGGGGAGGAGGAGCTGGGGGGAAGAGGAGCTGGGGGTGGGAGGAGCTGGGGGTGGGAGGAGCTGGGGGTGGGAGGAGCTGGGGGGTGATGCAGAATCAGACAGGGTCATGACAGTTTTGATATTCAGTATTCAGTATTGTAAGCAATCATAACATGATAAGAGGAACACTAAAGCCTAGTTTATACTCATGTCGCCGACACTTTTGAAATGGTCGCAGACGAAGAAAAAAAAGTGTCGCTGAAGCTGCTGCATTTATACTTCGGCAAACACATAGCTATGGTTACATTGTTTACGCTTTGTAGCCTAGGTGATTGGTCGGAGAAAAATGGCTGTAGCTAATTTTGACAGGCATTATAAAGGTGTGGATATGTTCTAACTTGCTCTGCCATCTCTCCTCTTTTCCTTCCATCTTAAACAGCTGTTGAGCGTTCACTGAAAATTCAAAACAATGCAGTCAACGACGCGTGCCGTCTATGTAGCCAATCACACTTGCGCGACACTATGTGACGACATCAGCGCCAGTAGAAATTTCTCCTGGTAGGCGACACTTTCAAGCGACGGTTAAAAGTGTCGACCGTGACGGCATTTCTGTTGGCGACCTTTTCAAAAGTGTCTGCGACCTAAGTATAAATTGGGCTTAAAGAGTGATGCTGAATGTCAGATGAAGTTCATTCCTAAAAGCTGCTTGATGGGCCCAGATCCCATACAGAAACAGACCCCTGTAACAGTCTCACCGCTCATTTAGTTTGACCAGAATTAGTCGTCTGATGGCCTCAGCTTAGAGAGTTCTGGATCTTACTGGCTAGTGGGTAAAATCGATTTAAATTTTTGACTAACGGATGCCTCTGATTCTGTCTGTTGTCTGTGGTGTCAAGCTTACTCTAAGAGCATTGTGCGATTCTCCACAAGCTTTTCTGGGGATGAATTAGCATAAAGCTCGGGGAGTCTATGTTTCTTACACTGTACCTGCTTGTCTGTTCATTTCAACAATTATCCTTCCTCTCCCCTTCGCTTTACCTTCATTATCACAAAAACAACAATCAAGCAATCTCAGTCTGTCGAAATACGGCATCTGTCCAAGCTAGCGGATGTTAATAAATGTGTAGTGTATATGTACATATCCATAAACTGTGTGCAGGTCTAACTCTGAACGCCGGGCCCTCTGCAAGTCCAAACACCTAACCCTAACCCTAACCCTGCAAGCCTGTCGGGGGTGGGGCGGGGAGGGGCGAGGTGGGGCGGGGAGGGGTGGAGAGGGGTGGAGAGCCAGGAAGGTCAGTGCCGTGACTGGTCGTGATCCTCCAGGCTCACACCGTATGTGTGGCTGGCACGTGAAGAGGTCAGAGGGCGTGTGACCCGGGGATAAAGCCCTGCCACCTGGCATCACGCTGAGCCAGGTGAGCCAGGTGAGCCAGGAGAGCCAGCTGAGCCAGGAGGAACAGCGCCAAGCGGACCGCGTTGGCTGGAGGCTCAACTCCTCTCAGTTCAAGCCCCCTCCTCCCCCTCCTCTCCCTCCCTCCCTCCTTCCTTCCCCTCCTCTCCCTCACCCTCCCTCCTCCTTCTCCTCTCCCTCCCTCATTCCTCCCCCTCCTCTCCCTCCCTCCTTCCTTCCCCTCCTCTCCCTCACCCTCCCTCCTCCTTCTCCTCTCCCTCGCCCTCCCTCATTCCTCCTCTCCCTCGCCCTCCCTCCTTCCTCTCTCTCCTCGCCCTCCTCTCCCTCGCCCGCCTTCCTTCCTCTCCTCCACGACTGACATTCATCTCAGGATTAGTCTTCCACTTTCCCGATGGGGGGGCAGGCACCCCCGTGACCCAGATGTTTATTATTATATTATTATATTATTCCACTGGGCCGGTCCATTCTCCTGCTCGTGACGGGGGGGAGGGGGGGGGGTTGGCCCGGGAGGAGGCGGACCAGAGGTGGAGCTCTCTACTGCCGTCCTGACGCCTGAACGCTGCCAGACGGGAGGACCCAGAGGACAGTTTGTGATTCTGATCTAGAAGCATGTGCACAGGGCATCATGTTTTCCTCCCAGTTACAGGAGAAATGCTCAGTCTTTTTCTTTTGTCTACGTATGATATGATGGGCATGTTTTGATGCAAGCATGCTTTGGTTACTTGATATGCTACCATGAAACTATGCTCTTTCAAGGCTTTCAATCGTGTCCACACAGCGCGTGTGTGTGTGTGTGTGTGTGTGTGCAGAGGACTGGAGCGCCTTTGGAAAAAAGGTGTGACGTTTCCTAAATCCTCTTGAGCAGGAAAACGGAAACCTAGAAGAGATGAATCAATCGACCACCTTTTTGTTCAGCACCGTTATCAGATGGGAAAGGTAATATCATCTAATTGAAGCTAAATTATTCTGCATTCCTGGATGGAATAATGTCTGGATCTTGACACCTCCAATCTCTCTGATCTCCACTCATGCCTTATATTCAGTCATTAGTCTGTCACTCAGCTACTTAAACAGCTGTCAAGACTCACTGAACAAAATAGAAGTGAAATAATTGTTTCCAATCAAGATTACAGGACAGCAAAGGCTACATCTAGTGTTGATTCTGAAGTAGGCATGTCTCTGGATTAAGAGTCCTCTAGGTTTGAGTCAATCTAATAAACTTTGAGTGGCCCAAGGCGGCTTCTTAAAGATCTTTTAGCACAAGCGCTTGCAGGCAGCTGCAATTTCTAGTCTTTTTTTAAAAAGATAGATTTGCATGGCAGCTCAGTCAGTGTGTGCGAGAATGGGTGAATCAGTCTTGAACACTATTTTTTTCCAAGCTATTTATTTGATATGGCGAACCTCGATCTTGATCACTACAAAACATCAACCCCCACAAGAACACAACCCACCCTTGATGTTGTTCCAGTGACTCCCAGCTACCTGTGGCTGTGCAGCACCTGGGTCTGGACAGGAAGGGTTAACCGCAGTGTGCCAGAAGAGAAATCAAGGCCCACATACTTGGCAGGCGAGCTGTTCTCTCAGCACGATGTAGCTACACGAACATGAAGTCTGTCTGAGTCTAACAGACAGGGCTGCGGGGCAGAGGGAATTACACTGTCGCACTGAGGATATGGAGCTGGCTGGAGACGCTCCTGACACATAGTTGAAGCTTGTCCAGGTGGGAAGTGCTTTGCTCCTCCCAAAGAGGGGGAAGGGGGTGAGGAGGGGGAAGGTGGGGGAGGGGGCAGGTGGGGGAGGGGGGAGGGGGCAGGTGGGGGAGGGGGGTGGGGGCAGGTGGGAGAGGGGGGTGGTGTTTGAGGAGTGGAGTGTGGGTGGGGGATGGCATAGGTATGGCATAGGAAGTTGGTTTGTGTGGGTGTGTGATGTGTGTGTGCATGCTTTAAGTTCCGGAATGAGAATCTTGGTGCGCTTCTTAGTTTGATGTTTTACTGCATGTGTGCACATGAATTTTGTAAGCTTTTGTTTGTATGTGCCTGCCGTTAAAGGTTCTAGTTAGTGGTTAAAGGAGGAATCAGGGGACTGCAGTAACACACAGAGCCTGAGGAGATCTCTGAAGGTTCACAGCCTCGCTGCTGAGACCAGGTCCTCCTCTGGGTGTTTGAACTGCTAATTACCGTGAAGCCGTGTGGTTTCCCAGATCCTCCCTGCTCCCGCTGTCCTCAGAATGTCGGCTGATTTCTTGGCGTGAGCAGCTGGGCTGCGTAGCTTCTTACCAGCTGTGGGCTGTTTTCACAGAACAGTCTCTCTCGATGGTTTGTGTTTGTTTGCTTGTACGGTACGGGACCTCCGTGGGGATCCAGGGACTTTTCATTCAAGCCAAACCCATGAGTTTGTTTTAATAGGTACCGTTCTTCGGTGGGTAAAAGGACGAGATGTTGATGTCATGGAGAAACCGTGCGTTCATGTGTCAGTGTTGCAGCGTGAGAGGAAGAATATATTTAGGCCTGGCCATCAGATGCTTGACTTCCTTCCATTAATCACAAAAGGCAGCACGGCTTTGCAGAGTTTAGGCTTACGTAGTCTTGAACAAGCATGCTAAGTGAATGGGACACCAATAGGAAAGGGCTGTATATTATACTGACTCATTGGCCAGTCTAACATATCTGGCTTCCACACAGGAGAGCATTACCCTGGATACACCACCTGCACACAGGAGAGCATTACCCTGGATACACCACCTGCACACAGGAGAGCATTACCCTGGATACACCACCTTCCCATGTATCACACGCAGAAAGTGTGTAGCTGTAAGAAAGTGTGGAAGGTAGATGGTGTGTCTGTAGTAAATGTAATGCAGTGGTTGGAACTGACACCACACAGACACATCAACACCAACCCCGCCCTCACCCCTCCCTCCAGGACCCTCGAGTCCTCTCTCACTCAGCAGAGACAGATTAGGTAACAGTAGGAAGAATTCACGGTTGAAACCGAATGAATTTCTAGAACCTACGGCTTAGAATGTAGGTATGCTTTACATGAAAGCTGGGAGTGCACGGTCTCGCTCTCAGATTCCTCTTGTTTTATTGCCTGGGAGGATCTTGGATCGTCAGGACAACAGCAGACTCCAGGTCGTATAAAGACCTGCGTCCAGGGCTGCCTGGTTTAGCGTTTGGAACAACCTTGAGGTTCTCCTGACGCAAACAAACCTCTTCATGTCCTCGTCCACACCGGCCTGTAAAACTACAGCAGCCGCCCTGCCTGCAGAGCAGCACAAAGACGTCCTCTGAAACAGGGCGGTCGGGAGAGGGGACTTGGGGGACAGGGATCTGGGGCAGGGATCTGGGGCAGGGATCTTGGACAGGGATCTGGGGCAGGGATCTGGGGCAGGGATCTGGGACAGGGATCTGGGACAGGGATCTGGGGCAGGGATCTGGGACAGGGATCTGGGACAGGGATCTGGGGCAGGGATCTGGGGCAGGGATCTGGGGCAGGGATCTGGGGCAGGGATCTGGGACAGGGATCTGGGACAGGGATCTTGGACAGGGATCTGGGGCAGGGATCTGGGGCAGGGATCTGGGACAGGGATCTGGGACAGGGATCTGGGACAGGGATCTGGGGCAGGGATCTGGGGCAGGGATCTGGGGCAGGGATCTGGGGCAGGGATCTCCAGGCTTCCAGCCTGGCTGAGACTCTAAAGAAATCAGCAGCCATCCATCCTCTTCTCCTTCTCAACCCCCCTCCCTCTCAGCCCTCACACACACACGCGCGCGCGCACCAATACCCAAAACATCCCCAATTACGTCCCTTTGACGTCATGAGACGCGCTCCTCCACCCCTCCCAGACAAAACTAAACTCTGTGAGCTGGAACGAGCTGACCTCTGACCTGCTGTCTGAGACTGTGGTGTGAGCCTGGCACGGCCGCCGCTCTCAGAACACACAAGTCCCTAGCAAGAAGTCCCTAGCAACAAGTCCCTAGCAACAAGTCCCCAGCAACAAGTCCCCAGCAGCAAGTCCCCAGCAGCAAGTCCCCAGCAGCAACAAGTTGTGATCACAGCAGTCTTTTCCCTGTAATCCTGTCCCATACGGAGTAATGTTGTTCCCCTGGCGAGCTGTGCCTGGCCAGGCTGGGAGCCTCCCCGCTGGGCTGCGGTCCTCGCCCGCCTATCCCTGTCTGGAGGTGCTGCGGTCCTCGTCCGCCTGTCCCTGTCTGGAGGTGCTGCGGTCCTCAGTGACCCTGGCGAATCCCTCTCTGTCCTCCAGCCCAAACAACAGCCCCATTTGTTCCAGGGGGCTGGGAATGCACTCAGCCCACTGCCAGCTCCCAGACAAGTCTCTGGACCCTGCACTGATGCCAGCTCTACACCCCCCCCCTCCATCCCAACCCCCCCCCTCCACCTCCGTCCACCAGTGTGCTATTGAGTCTGATAAAAGGATTCCAAAATAATCTGTGACTCTGTGAAAGTGTCGCTGTCGTGGGCTTGGATGGAGAGACACTGCAGAGAGACATGCAGAGAGACATGCAGAGAGAGAGAGATACAGAGGGAGAGACAGACAGCGAGATAGATAGAGAGACATAGGATAAACACACAGAAGTATGCCCTGTATATTTCACATAGGAGTTCGAAAGTATCTTCAGTCAAACTCCATCCAGGACGGGCTGCAGTTTACTCAATTTGTCAAGTCATTTCATTTCCCACCTGAGGACTTGCAAACTCGTGTCTGCTCATGTCCGATTTGGAAAGGGAATGGAGGAGTTATTTCATTTGATTATTGCGTTGTTTGACAAGACCTCATTCAGGTGTCCTACCGGTTAGTCCTGCAAAACATCCAAGCATTGTCTACAGCAGTATTCCCCCATGCTGGTCTGCTGGGTTGTTTAGAGTGCAGTGTGTGCAGCAGATCGGCCATGCAGTGTGTGTGTGTGTGTGTGTGTGTGTGTGTCTCGCCAGCTCTTTGCATCTGAGCTGCTACCACCCATTGAAGCTAAACAGGCCGTGTCTCTGTCTGCGACGCCTCAATGCTCCAGGTTCTTCTGTCTGCGACGCCTCAGTGCTCCAGGTTCTTCTTGCGTTGGTGTGTGTGGCGGGAGATGGAGTGTGTGGAACACAGGTCTGGTCTCATGCGAGGCCCTTCAAGATGTCCTTGAAAGGGCTCCAGAACTCAAACGCCCCTGCCAACAGTCACTTAGTTAGAGAGATGCTGTCACAATGCTTAATAAGGTGCTTGTTCAGAGTCGATGGGAGCTCAGAGTATCAGGGAGTGCTAGGACAACATGATTAGGAACAACTGCCACTGAATTCAAATACTTACTAAATTGTATTTTTGATAGTTTTTTTTTTTTTGGGGGGGGGGGGGGGGTTGATTGTGTTATTTTCATCGTAGATTTTGTCAAATAATCCGGCATTCAAAATGTACATTTGTTGGAAACCATCAGTGACAACGACACATGAAACATATTAGTCTCATTGTTGGAGTTTCACCTGGACCTCCAGAAGGATCGATGGTGGTCCCTCGGATCTGTAAACAAGGATCAGAGACCATGGACGAGAGAGGAAGAGAGGGGCCGGGAGAGAGGGGGAGAGAGAGACAGACAGAGGGAGAGAGACGGAGAGAGAGAGGGATTCCTTAGGTGAGCAGAAAGCATGAAAAAGTGGGAGTAATCTTCTCAGTCTGGTACATTACCCCTGAATGAAGCCTGAGAGAGTCAGGGCACTCCAGACGATGCACTCTGGCCTCCGGGATACAAAGGGTGGACACGGCTAGTCACTCTCGCTCCGCTCTCGCTCCTAACCCTGTCACTTCACTCACTTCTGCTATGTCCGTTTCCCCCTCTTCCTCCCTCCACCCTCCTCTCTCCCCCTCTCTCATCTCTCCCCCCTCTTCCTCCCTCCACCCTCCTCTCTCCCCCTCTCTCATCTCTCCCCCTCTTCCTCCCTCCACCCTCCTCTCTCCCCCTCTCTCATCTCTCCCCCCTCTTCCTACCTCCACCCTCCTCTCTCCCCCACTCTCATCTCTCCCCCTCCTCCTCCCTCCATCCTCCTCTCTCCCCCTCTCTCATCTCTCCCCCTCTTCCTCCCTCCACCCTCCTCTCTCCCCCTCTCTCATCTCTCCCCCCTCCTCCTCCCTCCATCCTCCTCTCTCCCCCTCTCTCATCTCTCCCCCCTCCTTCTCCCTCCACCCTCCTCTCTCTCATCTCTCCCCACTCTTCCTCCCTCCTCTCTCCTCTCCCCCTCCTTCCTCCTCCCTCTTCCCTTCTCCTCCCTACTCTCTCCCCCTCCTCCTCTCTCCCCCTCCTCCCTTCTATCTCCCCCCTCCTTCCTCCTCCCTCCTCCCTTCTCCTCCCTTCTCTCTCCCCCTCCTCCTCTCTCCCCCTCCTCCCTTCTATCTCCCCCCTCCTCTCTCCTCCCTCCTCTCTCCCTCCCCCTCCCCCTCATTTCTCCCCCTCCCTCTTTTCTCCCCCTCCCCCTAGAATCAGAGATCTGTCAGGAGTCAAGATTTGAGGGTGGATGCTTTGAGAGAAACCGAAAATAAAGCTGATAAATAACTAAATACTTGTTGAGCTATGCGTGCAGTAATTATGATTATCTTACTAGCCATGGAGAAGTCCTTTCTTTGAGTGTTAGGAGTGATCGTATGGCTGTTGTCGTCCCTTATTTCTATCTCTCTGATAAAAAGCTCTGCACGGCTCCTGGTCTGTGTTGACTCCCCCTTCCTGTGACCTCATCACCAACCCCCCTTTGAGTTTAATGACAACTATGTTTCTGTTTTCTAGACTACACAGATAATACATCCTTTCCCCTTGAATGACTGACCATATGTCACATTTGTCTGTTACATAAGTAGTTCCGGCGCACCAGAACGTTACACGATTGTTGTCGTAGTCACTTCCTGGTTGGAAGGTGTCGTAGTCACTTCCTGGTTGGGAGGTGTCGTAGTGACTTCCTGGTTGGAAGGTGTCGTAGTCACTTCCTGGTTGGGAGGTGTCGTAGTCACTTCCTGGTTGGAAGGTGTCGTAGTCACTTCCTGGTTGGGAGGTGTCGTAGTCACTTCCTGGTTGGGAAGTGTCGTAGTCACTTCGTGGTTGGGAGGCGTCGTAGTCACTTCCTCGTTGGAAGGTGTCGTAGTCACTTCCTGGTTGGGAAGTGTCGTAGTCACTTCCTGGTTGGGAAGTGTCGTAGTCACTTCCTGGTTGGGAGGTGTCGTAGTCACTTCCTGGTTGGGAAGTGTCGTAGTCACTTCCTGGTTGGGAGGTGTCGTAGTCACTTCCTGGGTGGGAGGTGTCGTAGTCACTTCCTGGTTGGGAGGTGTCGTAGTCACTTCCTGGTTGGGAGGTGTCGTAGTCACTTCCTGGTTGGGAGGTGTCGTGTGCGCTTCCTCTTCTGTTCTAAAGGGGTCAGAAGGAGACAGAGCATGACCTCTCTCTCTCTCTCTCTCTGTCTCTCTCTGTCTCTCTCTGTCTCTCTCTCTCTCTGTCTCTCTGTCTCTCTCTCGCTGCCAAATAAACTGAGCAGCTGGATACTTGATCCTGTCTTTCTCCGCATTTAGAAGCGAGCTGACCAGACTGGCAGAACATGCCTGGACTTGTAGGCTGACAGGGACACTGACCCTGAATCACTGTGACGTCTCTTAATGCATTCACCCGTTACCCAGGACCTGTTGCTCACTGCAGTCATCAGTGAAGCCACAGGCATCGTGTGTGTGTGCGCGTGTGTGTAATTCATATTATCTTAGATACAGCGTGATTTACAACACAGGTATACGTGGTTCCAGAGTCACGGCCCAGGAAACGTTTAGGGAAGTGAGAGATTGGACCCTTGGTGTTTACGTTAGCGTAGGAGGTATGTAGTAAAGGTGTGCACCATACCTGCCTGTCTGGGCAGGGATCAGCGAGGATGATGCCAGGTTTTGCATACCTCATTCTCAAGTCTTGTGGTTTCAGCAGGGATTCTCGTTTACATGGGCTTATAAAAATCCACAATTAAAATAACGCCCATCCAAACCTGTGATCATGCTCAGGGGGGAACTTGGCGTGCTTTAATTGACATGCATTTGTGACAGAGAGGGAAATTAGATTGATTTATTTGGAAGAGTTGATTTGTAGCTTGTCTTTAAACATGTAATTGAGCGTATAGGTCAAATGAATATGGTACAAATTGTTGGCGTTCATGTAAACGTTTCAGAAATTAATCTTTTGATGGTTCCAGTCTGAGAATGATGCAGCCAGACATATAGTTGTGTCCTAGCCATGCTAATGACGTTCAGACAATGTCGGCAGACACTATTGTGCAGGATTTGGCCTCCAGCCCTTGAACCTTCCTTCAAGAGAGCGAGTGCAAACAAGGTAACCTATTTTCATTCTGTGTCTAGACGGATTCTCCCAAATAAAAAAAATCTCAACACCTTTAGTGTGCTTCCCCTCATCAGTCAGGCATGACATAATCCGAACTGCAGGTATCCAAAGCAGAAACTGGTAAACAATCTTTCATTGAACGACCGTTCATAACTTGCCTGCTCATTGGTGCATACCTGATTACACAGGCCAATCAGGCCTGTGTCTTTGGTGGGATTAGCTGATCCCTGGAGGCATACACCTGAATATACCTGCCCTTGTGCAAACACCCGCTGGAGACGCAGAGGGCTGGACCAGCCACAACAGAACACAAGGCTGTCCCACCGGAACCTTCCATCCCACTTCCACAGCTATGTGGATCATTCAAGGGCAGTGTGGGTCTGCGTGTCCACCAGGAGGCTGATCCTCTTTAGAGGACGGGTCTGCCCTGCGGTGGGATGATCAGGCCAGGT
This sequence comes from Hypomesus nipponensis, assembly GCF_054491055.1. NCBI lineage: Eukaryota > Metazoa > Chordata > Actinopteri > Osmeriformes > Osmeridae > Hypomesus > Hypomesus nipponensis. The sequence goes on from NC_140388.1 coordinate 12,693,751, forward strand.
GCTTGTTCCTGTCACGACAGATCTGTGTTTCAGATCTTCTGCAGCACCTTGAAGAGGAGCTTGAGCTCAGTAGCACATGTTCTGTTCTGTTTGTCACAGCGTTAACTGCGAAAAAAAATCAAGCTAATTACTCCCCTCCCCTCTCCCACAAAGGAACATTCTTCTTTCCACTTCCCCCTGGGAGTTGATAATGAGTCCTTAGTCTAAACTGTGGGCTGAGCAAAGTGATTGTTTCCACACCACAGGCATGCACCAGAATGATGTGAGCATTTATTCTCGTCTTTCATCTTTGTGGAACTCCAGAAGATCTGTCTCAATGTAGCCTGCTTTCAATAGTTCCTATCCCCTCTGTCACTATCCGTTGTGATGCATGACAACGAGGATGAAGAATGGGAAGATGGGCGTATCTTGTGGTCGGTGGTGTTTAGAGATGTGTTTTCACCCCTGGGAGAATTAGTGGGGGCCACCATTGTCCCAGGACGCAGTAGCGTTTGGGTCGGCAAGAGTTTTATTAATGTAAAGTTTTCCACGCTCAGTTTGCCGTCATGGAATCATTATATGTGTATAAATCTCTTCTTTCTTTTTTTTTGCCGAAGTTGATTGCGATTGAAATTAAATCTCACTTTGTTGTCTCTGGTTCAAACTCTTTCTTCAATAATTCCTCCCTTAGCTTTACGTTGACCTACCAAAATGTTACTCAGTTACCAAATTAGTTCAAAGACTTCATTTGAAGTCTTTGAAGAATTTACAGTAGAATTTACAGCTTCTTTTCACTGATTCATTTCACTGATTTGTTTCACTAAATGATTTTTTTAGCTGAATCTGTGCAAAGCAGATTTTAAAACCAATGAAAGCAGAGTAGCTCGTCTTTGACAGCACTCGTCCAATCGTCTGGTCTCGTGTAACTCTCTCCGTTGCACAATGGGTGCTGAAATCTTCTACACCCTAAATCCTCATCCTCTGAAGGCATGTTTAGTGGAAACATAAATGTGTGATAATGGTTTGTAATGGACGCCTCCTCGGAACCAAAACACTGGTGTGGTTTGCTCGACATCGACTCCACACTCCCCCACCTCTCCTCTGGCCTCCCTGAGGGCCGCGCAATCTGGCCCACACGCATCCCTGTAAGTTTGGGATTTGAATCATTAAAAGTGGGCATCCGATACCTCTGTGATACCCTGGGTCGTTCAAATAGTCCAAACATGTACAGGACAGGTGGTGGAAGAGGAGGTGGTGGAGGAGGAGGTGGGAGGGGTGGAGGAGGTGAGAGGGGTGGAGGAGGTGGGAGGGGTGGAGGAGGAGGTGTAGGTGTTGGTGATGGAGGTGGGAGGGGTGGGGGAGGTGGAGGTGGTGGTCTCTCTCTCTCCTCCTGTCTCTCCTCCTGTCTCTCTCTCCTCCTGTCTCTCTCTCCTCCTGTCTGTCTCCTGTCTCTCTCTCCTCCCTTTCTCTCTCTCAATGCATATTAATTTATTGTAACTTGGAAACATATCAGCTTCACTTTCTGCATAAAATAACCTAAACAACATCATCTAAGCAGACACCTGTGTCCTTGGTCCCAAGCCAGTTTATCTCCACCTTCGCCCAAACTTGTTTTTTGGGGAAACTCTTTTGACCAGGAGGTCGAGTATCGATTCCTGAAGGCTGTCAGACGGTGTATTTTTGTATTTTCCCGGTGTTAGTATGGATGACATTGCTCTGTAATTATCTATATTAGCTTGACATTTGTTTGACTTGACTGTTCATTTGTTCAGAGAACAAAAACATCATTAACGTAAAAAATGTGTTCATTTTCATAAGTCAACTTCACATTGTGGCGTCGTTGTTATGTAGCTGTTTGAAATTACCGTCTGGCAAGAATCCGCATGCGTAGGGTCACTGATAGAATGCAAATATTATTTTATGACTGGAAGAAGACAAAGATATTTAGTGGACTGTTCAGATAAAGTAAACACAGTTATCTGTGAAGTAAAACAATGATAACGAAGGTTTGACTCAACTCAAGAATGACTCTCAGCCCGACAGTAGAACTCATCATGACTCTTAATGTAAGAACTTCATTATCCTTTTGTAACATTATGGGGAGATGAACAACAAATGAACAAGGTACGCTGTTAAATGCCGTTTGATTGGAATATACCTTTAAGTATGGCACATCAGTGACTTTTGTGATGTTTCCTCTCTCTCTCTTCCCCTCTCTCTCTCTTCCCTTCTCTCTCCCCCTCTCCCTCTCTCCCCCCTTTCTCTCCCCCTCCCCCCCCTCTCTCTCTCTCTTCCCCTCTCTCCCCCTCTCTCCCTCTCTCCCCCCTTTCTCTCCCCCTCTCTCTCCCCCCTCTCTCTCTCTTCCCCTCTCTCTCCCCCTCTCCCTCTGTCTCCCCCCTCTCTCCCCCCCTCTCTCTCTCTCTCAGACCCATTCTTATGACTGTAGAGCATGGTAGTTTGACGCAAGGCCTGCAGAACAAACTGATTGTTAACATAAATGTGTTTTACTGAATGTAGTCATGCTCCTTATGGTGACCATTAAAACATGCGAGTCATGGAGTGACTAAAAGCAGAAGCTTTTTGAAGTTTCCAGGTGTGAGACAGTTAGCTCCAGTAGTCATTTAGCAACCAAGAATTCTAACCCTTCAATTCATCCACAATTACTCCCTAGAATCTTCACTTTGGGGTCAGCCTTTGCAGGACAGACACCAATAATTCAAGTGGGGGGAAAAAATATCTGGATTATTTGTAATTTTTAATATATATGTATATATATTTTTTTTTACCACAAACATTGATTGTGTGTATGATGTGATGTGATTGTGTGAGTCATAGAAGGACAGCATCCTGTGTCCTGTGACGGAGCATGGTGAACTTTAAGGTCTTGGCACATACACAGCAAGTGGCAGCGTTCCATTACTCACCCGACACCCAGTGTCTGAAAGGTTCATGACTCGTCTGGGACTTGCTGTGTGGCGGCGGGCAGTGACGCAGGTGACTCTGTGTAGGGTAGACCCCCCCAGGAGCTGTGCTGTGCAGGTGACACGGCGCAGGTGGGACGCCCAGTCCTTAAACCCAACCTCCTACAACACCACACAGTGAACAATGGCCAAATGCTCCTGCTAACGCGTTGAGATCACTTGTGGAACAAAATACATTGTGCTTGCGTCATTAAATAACGGCAACTCATAATTATTCGTGGCTGATTCATCGGACTGTTGACAGGAGAAGAAAGTTACGTTTGTATCGTCACAGCGACCCAAATTTAGAAAACTGAGAGGCACAAAGAGAAGCTTTGACAGGATGCCCGTGGGAAATATGAATATTTGGTTAAGAGTCATTCTCACACCAGGGAGAGGAGTTTCATTAAAAGTTGATGTATTTAACTGAGTGTTCTGTTTCCTCGAACTTTTCCTGTAGCTTCCATGGTCGTGTGTCATGCGAGTTTCACGTGCATTAGAGAATCCAAGTACGACTGCATGTACCTGGCTGTGACACACCTGTCACCACACCTGGCTCAGAGGAATGGGTTGATATGTAGCTCTGCATCACTGATACATTCATCTGAACCAGGTGTGTTGGAGCCTGGAAACATCTCAAACACGGACAGAGGGCCCTGAGGACCAGGGTGGAAGAGCACAGATCAAGGTGTTTGATAAACTCAAAAGTTGTTGAAGATGCTGAACCTTAAGGTGTTTGTAACAGGCTTTTGAATAGGGTTAGGGACAGGGTTTGGATACCATGTTTGTTCATGTTTGTATTTTCTCCACACTCTTCTGTTCAGCGTGAGACTTTCCAAGCCAACACATTGGCTCTCGTCCGGTCTGCGACAGCCAGGATGGCCATGGCCCCTGGCCGCCTCCATCGTGTTCCCTCCTGGTGGTTTTGTTTGTTCAGGGTGTTTTCAGGGAAGGAAGAGGGCAGCGATTCTCGGGTGTGCTCAGGGTGGTGGTCCAAGCAGGGGGGGGGTGGAGGGCCAAGGGGGGGGGGGGTGGAGGGCCAGGGGGGGTGTGTGGAGGGCCATGGGGGGGGGTGGAGGGCCAGGGGGGGGGGTTTGGAGGGCCAAGCGGGGGGGGGGGGGGGGGGGGGTCAGTGTTGCTTCACACTACACAGGACGTCACCGCGGCGACAGGACACGACTACTGTTCCTACACATACATCACTGCCGGAATAAACAGCCAGTCGCCGCACAACAATAACAGGCCTCAGTTTGTTGACCCTCAGTGTCTGCACACCACGGTCGCCCACACACATCATCCCCCCTCCCCCTGACGGCACCAACGCAGACACCCCGGGGGGGGCTGATCTCTGGGTGAGGGTGTGCGTCATTACCAAAGCCTTTGCGAATGATTAAGCAGATGTGTGTTTCCATCAGTAGATTGCCTGTGCCGGTAGGTGAGGTTGGAGACGCTGCGCCACACAGGCCAGCCAAACACATCCTTCTTCCTCTCAGCACTATTCTAATTAAGACATTCACAGAGAGCGCTTTGGCAGAGATCTGAAGATGAGATCACTGTTCGATACCGTATCCTTTTCAGCATGTCCACTCCAGGACAGCACCTAATGAACACTATTCGAAAGAGAATAATCAGCATTTTGGGAAAGGCAGTATAAGTCATTAGGAATCCTCCGCTTCCCCCTAAACTCCAAATTAAGATGAATGCACTGCTCAAGCCTTGTGATTACGTCAACGAATAGGGTCATGTGATCACTGTGCAGGATCAAACCGGATTGTGTTGATTGGCCTCACAGCAGGTGGGTGTTGAAGGACCGGGGGTTCAGGTGGGTGTGTTGGAGCGCAGACGGTGATGTTCAGGTGGGGTTGACTTTTTGCTCGACAGCTCACCAGACTGATAACACAGCCTCCGCCAGCACGACAGACTCAGATAGTCTGTCTCTCTCCCTCTCTCTGTCTGTTCCTCTCTCTACCCCTCACATCCTACCCCCCCCTCCCCTTTCTCCCTCCAGGCTGGTCAGAGGCAGCCAAAAGCATTGCCATCATCGTCTCCCCTCCTCTCTACTCCTCTCCACTCTCCTCCCTTCTCCTCTCCCCTTACCACCCGTTCCCTCGACTTACCTCACGTCTGTCCATTTACCAGACAAGCGGGTTTGAAAAGTCAACTGTGTATTGAGCTGTCTAGACCGCAGCCAACACCACCTACCCCCCTCCACCCCCAGACTGTTACTGGCTTCAGTGGAAAAAATGATCAGTGACCTTGGCAGCCAAGCGTAAAACGGCTCAATGGCTCAAATTCTATAAACACATTGATCGCAGCAAAGGGATCGCAGGCATCAGACACCAGCGAGAATGCTGTGTAGCTGTGGTACTGGTCTGGGGAGGAGCTGACCTCGACGTGGTCGGAGAATAGCTGCTTTTGTTAGATAGGGCTGTTATATCGTCTGTGGTCTGTATTACAGTAGTCTGTATGGGAGATGCAGATCTGTATGGGAGGTCATACAGAAGTTCCTTTTTAGCATCGCTGAGGGAAAACCATTGTTTATTTTGTTTACTGGTCTGGGGAGGAGCTGACCTCGACGTGGTCGGAGAATAGCTGCTTTTGTTAGATAGGGCTGTTATATCGTCTGTGGTCTGTATTACAGTAGTCTGTATGGGAGATGCAGATCTGTATGGGAGGTCATACAGAAGTTCCTTTTTAGCATCGCTGAGGGAAAACCATTGTTTAAAAAACGAACAAAATAAACAATGGTTTTCCCTCAGCGATGCTAAAAAGGAACTTCTGTATGACCTCCCATACAGATCTGCATCTCCCATACAGACTACTGTAATACAGACCACAGACGATATAACAGCCCTATCTAACAAAAGCAGCTATTCTCCGACCACGTCGAGGTCAGCTCCTCCCCAGACCAGTACCACAGCTACACAGCATTCTCGCTGGTGTCTGATGCCTGCGATCCCTTTGCTGCGATCAATGTGTTTATAGAATTTGAGCCATTGAGCCGTTTTACGCTTGGCTGCCAAGGTCACTGATCATTTTTTCCACTGAAGCCAGTAACAGTCTGGGGGTGGAGGGGGGTAGGTGGTGTTGGCTGCGGTCTAGACAGCTCAATACACAGTTGACTTTTCAAACCCGCTTGTCTGGTAAATGGACAGACGTGAGGTAAGTCGAGGGAAGTGCAAGTTTCTGAAAGTTTCGAAGTCTCCGTTGAACTACCAGGTTGGAGATTTAACACTCGGCGGATTTAATAATTAATACTCAAAACCAGCCTGTGTGGAGGTGGTCTGGGGGGCTTGGCCAGCATAACTCCTGGATGGTGAGACGTCTCTGGGAGCTGCTGGGGTTTTTCATCTTTGTGCCTGGGTGAGAGGAGAGGGCTGGAACCTCAGTCTGGGTGAGAGGAGAGGGCTGGAACCTCAGTCTGGGTGAGAGGAGAGGGCTGGAACCTCAGTCTGGGTGAGAGGAGAGGGCTGGAACCTCAGTCTGGGTGAGAGGAGAGGGCTGGAACCTCAGTCTGGGTGAGAGGAGAGGGCTGGAACCTCAGTCTGGGTGAGAGGAGAGGGCTGGAACCTCAGTCTGGGTGAGAGGAGAGGGCTGGAACCTCAGTCTGGGTGAGAGGAGAGGGCTGGAACCTCAGTCTGGGTGAGAGGCGAGGGCTGGAACCTCAGTCTGGGTGAGAGGAGAGGGCTGGAACCTCAGTCTGGGTGAGAGGAGAGGGCTGGAACCTCAGTCTGGGTGAGAGGAGAGGGCTGGAACCTCAGTCTGGGTGAGAGGAGAGGGCTGGAACCTCAGTCTGGGTGAGAGGAGAGGGCTGGAACCTCAGTCTGGGTGAGAGGAGAGGGCTGGAACCTCAGTCTGGGTGAGAGGAGAGGGCTGGAACCTCAGTCTGGGTGAGAGGAGAGGGCTGGAACCTCAGTCTGGGTGAGAGGAGAGGGCTGGAACCTCAGTCTGGGTGAGAGGAGAGGGCTGGAACCTCAGTCTGGGTGAGAGGCGAGGGCTGGAACCTCAGTCTGGGTGAGAGGAGAGGGCTGGAACCTCAGTCTGGGTGAGAAGAGAGGGCTGGAACCTCAGTCTGGGTGAGAGGAGAGGGCTGGAACCTCAGTCTGAGTGAGAGGAGAGGGCTGGAACCTCAGTCAGGCAGCAGAGACGACCCTCTGAAGGCAACACAGAGGACCTTCTGAGGGCAGTATGTGAAGTCACTTAGAAGCTTTTTTTTTTCTTCCTTTTTTTTTTTTCTTTTTTACCTTTCCTTCTTTCCCCCTCTTTCTCTCCCTCCTCTCTCCAATTCTTTCTCCAGAAAATGTGATTCCTCATTTTAACTGGGTTAGAGTACAAGGCATTGGCTGTGGGCCACCTTCACATTTGAGCGGATTTAGATATCTAACGTCTCCTTTCTTTAGTTAGCTTCCAAGTAGCTCACTTAACAGCCGTTGACTGTAATTATTGAGTCCTCGCATGATTTAACGGGAAGAGAGACCTTGCAAGACATCTTTCAGCGCTGAAGCACATGTTGAAGTTTGTCAATGAGGACGCTGGAGACTCCATGGCGGTGCCTTCCTGGGAGTGATTACAAACAGCAGTTCTGTACCAGAGAGAATTAATAGCGCGTAAAAATAAACATGCTTCAAGTACATCACGTCGCCCACAGAGAACCTGAACCTGCAAATGTGGAATAGTGCAAGTTTAGTATTTCAGTGTGTACTACAACTTTGGGAAAAGGCTTGTTCCCTTAGCATAGTACACCGAGTCCGCTTGAATGATAGCTGAGCTGTGTGTGTGTTTTCTTAGCTTGTGTTTTCTGATAGTCTCTTTCTGCTGTTGTCGTCTACACTGAGGATCTCTCCCTCTACATTCACTTCACCCAAATAAACACTCTGGTTCTTCTGTGAGAAAGGCTGTCATGATTACGGATGGTGAAAGGAATGCACAGAGCGGGAAGAATAGAAAGAAAGAAAACACAAGAAACCTTGAAGATGTCGGTCCCTGGGCGGTGTGTGGTGTGTGTGTGTGTGTCGTGGGGCACCGTTTAAATCTTTTTCAGAGGAGGGGGGAGGGGGTCTTTTGAGTGTGCCGTGGTGTTCTGTGAGTGCCTGAGAGGGTCTGGTCACCTGTCAGGATGGGAGATTGGAAGGGTGTTGTGGAGGGGGGTGGGGGGGGGTCCGGAGGCCACCCGGTCACAGGGCTCTGGGCTTTGAGTCCTGCTGTGTGGGTTCTGCCGCTGCACTGAGGCAGTCCCCCTCACAAGCAAAGGATGGAGGGAGGAGAGAGAAGGGGAGAGCAGAGGACAGACAGAGAGGGAAGAAAAAAGAGAGGAGAGAGAGAAGAGAGAGGCACACCAGGGATGGTGCTCGTCTCTTCTGGAGCAGGGAGAGCCCCCACCTGCCAGCTCTGAGCTCCCCCAGCACACCACATGTGCCGGGAGATTTCGGACCCTTAATAAATTGAGTTACTGTAAATCTGTAAAAGCCAGGCGAACTCAGATCCTTCCATCATCCCAATGCAGCCTGTTTTGGCTGACCCTGTGAGGAAACTGTCGCAGCCCTATCGCTGACCCCACCAAAACCTCTAATCCCATCAGAGAGGGAGGGTCTATTCGTGCTCCTGCACCGTGACATCATGCCGCCCTACTCGCTCCACCACAACACCGCTCATCTGCGCTGGAAACGGAAAGGTCGAAACCCTCGTAGCTGCCTGTGTTTTTGTGCAGTAAATCATCGGAAGTTTACATATCATCTTTATTCAATCGCAGGAAAAGCCTGTGGGGTTGTTAAACTAAAGGGGGGGGGGATCTACAGCAAGGAACATCTTTGCGATGCATCTCCCCATCTCGAGTCCGATATGGAAAGTCCATTATCACAGCCCAGGGCCCAGCGCAGTAGCATTGTTCAGAGAGCGGCGGGCTGAAACGCTGGACCTGAATGTCACTGCGGAGTCTAGATTTACAACCCCCCTGCCGATGCCTCTGGTCTGGCAGCGCTCGGCTGGCTGTCAGGAGAAGCCCTCTCCAAGCGAGTCCCAATCACTTTGAACCTACAGCTGAGCAGGGCTGCAGGGAGCCGGGAGCCGGACAGGAAATCTGGAGAGTCTGCTTTCCTTTTTTTATTCTTCTTCTTCTTCGCTGGGATGAAGGGAGTTCTGAAGTCTTTAATGTTTGTCCAGCCCTCCCCTGGCTCCTGGCTCTTAGCTCTGGCTGGAGGGGGTCTCTAGGGTGGCCCCTGGCTGGAGGGGGTCTCTAGGGTGGCCCCTGGCTTGAGGGGGTCTCTAGGGTGGCCCCTGGCTGGAGGGGGTCTCTAGGGTGGCCCCTGGCTGGAGGGGGTCTCTAGGGTGGCCCCTGGCTGGAGGGGTCTCTAGGGTGGCCCCTGGCTGGAGGGGGTCTCTAGGGTGGCCCCTGGCTGGAGGGGTCTCTAGGGTGGCCCCTGGCTTGAGGGGGTCTCTAGGGTGGCCCCTGGCTGGAGGGGGTCTCTAGGGTGGCCCCTGGCTGGAGGGGGTCTCTAGGGTGGCCCCTGGCTGGTGTGTTTCTGTGCTGTGCTGTGGACCTACCTGATGACACAGCAGAAACTGCTGCCCAATCTCTCTCACACACACACACATACTCACTCACTCTCACTCAAAACAGGCCTTACATTGTCAGAGACAAGACACACAACAGAAGATTAGGCCCAAATTGGTCACAGCTCCTCATTTGCACACAAAAGTGTTTAACAAAACTGTTTTTCTTAGATGTGGGCCCCATGCTGAAATAGAAATCTGGGGAAAAAACATAAGACGAGGACCATTCCGTGGGTGGAATGAGTTTATTGAATAAAGCTTCTCGCTCTTAAGTTTTTGATATATACCAGATGGAGGAAGACATTGGTGTTAGAGGGATCGTTCTTCATCAGTTTCTTCATTGTTGATTTTTTAAGGATGACTGTCAGGCATAATCGTCTCAAGTGAACATTTCCTTTCCTATCTTTTAAATGACTTTCTCTAAAACAGGAAGACGTTATTAGGATTATTTGATATTATTTAATTTGGTTTAAATATGTTTCCCAGATTTTGTACGTATCAGCCCTCGAGGCTTGGCCAAAACAAGACTTGACAAAGAACTCTACTTCCTAAAAGAAACATCCAGCCTGGGATGGTTAACGTTTTCTTTACGATCGAGACCTGCCCCAGGAATGTTAATAATTCCCATTTTGGCCCACTCTCCGTTATCACTCGCTCCTTCCATCTGGTGTTGTTGATCAGTAGAATAATTAATATTAAGACCTCACTTTGTATTCCCCCAAACATGCATATAGCATAAAGCTGTTAAGCCCAAGTATCTCTCCATCATGAAGACCTCCACAGCAGCACGCTGGCCTTGGTCTGCTTGTGGACGTCTTCAGTTGGACTCTTGAGGAAGTCTCTGACCCTCGACACACGTCCAGCAGCAGGACGTCCCGGGGGACTGACCATCTGGGGACTTGAACACCGCTTGTCCAGCCGTCGTAGCACCTATCAAACTGGGTATCAAACAAGGTCATTCTGCCGCTCTGAGCTTGTCTGGCAGTCGCTAAGCTGAAGCTTGGTGAGAGGGGCTCTTCAGATCCCGTTGGGGCTGAATGGCTCAACAGCTCGCCATCTCCAGATCGCCACCTTGTCATAGTCATCTAACAGAGGCCAAAGAGCAGCTGGATCTGCTTACGCACAGTTCTGCTTACGCATGTAGGACAGTAAGAGTTGAACTACATCAACACTCAGCCAAAAGCAGGGTGGGCTGGTAGCCAAAGCATCCAGCCTGGCCCTCAGCACCATGCCCTGCTAGCCCAGGTCCAGATGACCACCTCGCCTAACTTTTTGCCACAGCTGCACTTTTTCACAGAATCTACAGTAAGCCGCTTTTTCTGCCTTGTGCGGTGAGCAGCGGCTCTGGGTCAGAGTGACCTAGACTGGGTGACCTAGCAGTCATCCCTGGAGCCATCTGGCCCAGTCCTGTGGGGCTTACGGTTCCCATCGTCTCACGCCACGCCTTAAGGAGACCATAAGTGTGCTTAGGGAGGACTTAATCTCAGAGGGACTAGTTTGTCCTGCGAAGTTTGAGAGGTGAAGGTGTTGCCGAGCGAGGGACAGGGAGGTTGCTCTGGGGATGAGTGAGGTTCTTCTCCAGTCTCGATAAATAGGTCAACCCCTGACAGTGAGGAGAGGAGGGAGGAGGGGAGGGAGGGAGGAGAGAGGAGAGGAGGGAGGAGGGGAGGGAGGAGGGGAGAGAGGGAGGAGGGGGGGAGGGAGGAGAGGAGGGAGGATGGGAGGGAGGAGGGGGGGGGGGAGAGGGGAGAGGAGGGAGGAAAGGAGGGAGGAGGGGAGGGATGAGAGGAGAGGAGGGAGGAAAGGAGGGAGGAGGGGAGGGAGGAGGGAGGAGGGGAGGGAGGAGAGGAGAGGAGGAGAGAGGGGAGGGGAGGGGAGGGGAGGGGAGGGGAGGGGAGGGGAGGGGAGGGGAGGGGAGGGGAGGGGAGGGGAGGGGAGGAGGGGAGGGGAGGGGAGGGGAGGGGAGGGGAGGGGAGGGGAGGGGAGGGGAGGGGAGGGGAGGGGAGGGGAGGGGAGGGGAGGGGAGGGAGGGAGGGAATGGACTTGTATGAAGCTGTGCCTGTCTGCTGTCCCCGAGGTCACTGCCAGCGCAGTACAGAGTCTACCAGAAGAGGGCCTTTAGACACAGTCAGATCAACAGACAGTCAGACAGACAGCCAGACAGCCAGCCAGACAGGCAGCCAGACAGGCAGCCAGACAGCCAGTCATTCAGCCAGGCAGCCAGACACGCAGGCAGCCAGACAGGCAGCCAGCCGGACAGCCAGCCGAATCGTCTGCAGGCTAGGTCTGGGGGTTAGAGCCGGTGCTAGAACAGCTCAAGTTACCCAGACGGATTTGTTAACAGTGTTTGGGTCCGCTCGGCTTTCCAGCCAGGGGGGGGGGGGGGGGGGGGGGGGGGGGGGGGGGGAGGGGAAAGAAAGAAAGAAAGAAAGAAGAGAGAGAGGGACTCTCTCTTGCCCCAGTATCTGGCACTGGGCTGAGAGGAACACAGACAGAACACTAAACACCGCAGCACAGCCACCTCCCCTCCCTCCCCCGTGTCACACACCGCAGCACAGCCACCAGACAGAACACAGGTCTAGACAAAGCAATTTCACAGGTCACCTGATGGTGAATACACGTTGAATTTAATTTGCTAAAAAGATTTACTGTAGGCTACGTTTCACAAGGTGTACACCTCTGGCTTAACTCTGGAACTGTTTCAAATAGCTGTTAAATTTACCACACTTTTTTATTTTTTTTATCTGTAAGTTAGCAGTACTTTATTTAAAGCATTTTTTTTTTTTTTTACAGGTTTTTAATTATGAATTTGATTGTTTGTTGTTATTGTCTATGATGCTCTATGACTGTAATTATTATTGTGTTGTAGTGCTTCGAGTGCAAGGAAGGCTCCTTACAAAGAAAATGTATTATTATTATTAGCGATGCCTTTTTCTTAACTGAGGGTTAAGTGGACGGAGATTCAGGAGAGTGATGAGTCACCTGGATGTAACAGCATCATATCCCGTGTCCTGCCCACCAAACAAACCGCCCTCTACCGCCCTTGTTCACGAAGAGGAACAACCTCAAACAGAACGCCTCATTTGGATAACCACATCTAGTACTTGATGTCTTGATACGAATACAGTGTTTTCCTATCCGCATCGCCCATCTCTTTGTCTTCTGTTGAAGGGAACTAGACAGATCATTAATTGTGCGGATCGTTAAAACTGTTTGTTTTTTGTTGCTTTTTATTTTGAATTCCATATATAAACATCAGAGAAACACATGAAAACAAGCATCGATGAAAGGTGTTTTATTGCATCCGTGTTGTTATTACCACTCGTTAGTTTAGCAGCTTGAAACGTCTGTCCTACGTAACTGTTTGATATAACAAATCATTCCCGGGGGCATCAGAATTCCCCTCATTGTATTTCCAGTTGCTGCCTAGTGGTCGGTTTTTAAAAGACCACTTTGAAAAAGAAATGGAAGAGATTTCATGACAAGTTCTGGCTCCTCATTGGAAGTCAAACTAATTTCCCCTCCGTCCTCAGATGTGTTTTTACATTACAGCTGTTTTCTGGTTCTCTCTCTTTCTCTGTCTTTCTCTCTTCTATTGTCATCAGCTGCCAACTTAATAAAATAAATCAGGCACTGAACATAAAGCTAACATATGATGCTCATAATACTCAGTGACAAACAGCCGGCGCTCCTGCCAAGAACTCCATATTACAGGCTCTCCCGGATCGGAAGGCAAAATATATTTTTCCGGCTGTTTTCAAGCAGCGCCTCGTCATGGTGACCAGACAGGTTTTTCTGTGTAACCACAACGATAAGTGAAGGTGTGGAGAAATATTTTTGTGGAAACAGACTCCTTGCAGGTGTCCTTTTAGGACATGCTCCAAATGACACCAGGCCTTTGGGTGTCTGTCTTCAACCATGGGAATGAATTACACAAGCCCTATCAAAACAACCCTTCCCAAGTACACAATTTGTAGAGTTGCCGACTTAATCATAAGACAATACATTTTCGATAATGTACGAGAGAAAGAGACACGAAAACAAGATCCCAAGTTCCCTGTGAACTGTTATGTTTACCATTGCTCTCCCTCTTCCTTCTTCTCCCTCTCTCTGTCTTTTTCCTCGTAGATAAAGAAGTACTTTGAGTTGGAGCCATTGGCGAGAGGCAAGAGGTGGATCTTGGAGGGCTGCACAACAGACAACATGGTGGCCGTGAAGGAGACCTTCGTTCAGCTCATCAGCCTGCTGGAGGAGAAGGAGATGGACCCGGGGAGGATATGAAGACGACTCTCATTTCATGTTCCCGGACTAGAACAACAACTTCCAAAGCACAACCAGACCTGCCAGTGTTCAGACACACACAGACACACCCACAGACACACACACGACAGATGCCGGTCTCCCTCGATCTCTTAGTGTAGTCGGTTGTAGAGTTGTGTCTCTTTGCTTTGCTTCCATCTCTCTCTCATTTCTGTTTTGAGAAAACGGAGAGCGAGAGAGCGAGAGAGCGAGAGAGTGAGAAAGAGAGCGAGAGAGCGAGAGAGCGAGAGAGCGAGAGAGAGAGAGATCACGGGATAGCGGAGTCACCGCTGGCCGCTGTGTGTCTGCAAACAGGACGGACGGACTCCATCCAGCTCCCGTCTCACTTCCTGTCAGGAAACCCTTTGGACTAAGAAACTGACCCCTTCCTTCACCAGGACCTGTGCCACATGGCCACAAAACCCTGCCGGGCCCACAAAGGCGTGTGACATTCATTTAAACACACGTCGTCACAAACACACGGCACGACCAGTCTGGAAACACGTTTATCACTTCCTTTTAATTACATTAAGGTATGTGTTTGCACACATTGATTGTCATGTCTGGTCGACTGTAAGTCCAGTCGCTGAAAGTGCTCACTTGCACTTAATCACTATGAACATTGATAGGACTGTGTAGTGTGAAGCCTTACGTGATGAACTGTACTGGGGTTACTGTTGAAGACACGCCCCCCTGTCTCCATAGTCTGAAGGAGGGTGCTGTAGAACGTGCTGATGTGGCCAGGGTCCTCCACAGAAGAGAGGCAGTAACATAGAGGGAGAATGTTGTACAAGTCACATCAGGAGAGAGTGAGTGAGAGAGAGTGAGTGGGTATGGAGTTACGAGTCAGAAAGCCTGTTTTGAGTATGGACTTGAGCTGATATAAATATATGTGAGTTAACATGTATCGGAATACTGTTGAGCCGCTGTAAGGAATCTTAACAACAAGATTTTGTTTCACCGATTTATTTTGCTGAAATCCAAGACCAAAATAAATTCTGTCATCTCGCTTCGATGTATCTTGGGACCTAAAAAATGTGACAGAATTGTAGGATTGTTCATGATTTAGCAAAGTCAAATCTTTGCAGGGATGCAATGGGTTTTTTTTTGGTTTGTTTTTTTACACACTGTTTTGTTGTTGCTGCTGCTTTTGAATTTGACACACTGGCCAGGACCCTAGCAGTCTCCCATTGGGTGAAATACAAACTATCAATCAGCCAGCACAACAGCTGCACCTGTCCCTGTCCAATGCCCTAATGCCTTCCAACTGTCTGTGAAGCCCCTCCCTGTCTACCACCTCGCTGCTGTCTACGCCAGCCCCCCCAGGCCCCCCAGCCCCCCCCAGCCCCCCCAGCCCCCCAGCCCCCCTTAGCCCCCTCCCCCAGCCTCCCCCAGCCCTCTAGACCCCTTCCAGGTCCACTCCCTGTCCCAAGACCTCCTAGGGGTATTTGCAAAATTCCCCCTCTTCAAATTTAGACGCTGGACTCCACACCTCTGTGATTGGGGATATTTTATGTGCCACAGGTGTCTTGAAGTGCTGGTGTACAGACGTGTTGTGATGAAAGAAAACAACCCTCTCTCTCTTTCTGCCTCTCTCTCTGTCTCTCTCTCTCTCTCTCTTTCTTTCTCTCTGTCTCTCTCTGTCTCTCTCTCTGTCTCTCTCTCTGTCTTTCCCTCTATGTCTCTCTATGTTCGTGTGCTAACCGTGTTCTTTTTTCATCACGTGTTGTACCCTCTAGACATGCTGTATACTCTGCCTTTTACTGTTGCTCTTGGAAATGAATAGATTTGTACATGCAGTCAATTGAACTTATTTTTGATAGGAATTTAGCCAAGCCGGGGGCCAATGTAGTTAATACTCACTGTTTGTTCACCAATTAGGTCATTCACAGGTACACTACTTTTTAATTCAGTTCATTAGTTTTTAGTCAGTTAATGGCATTTAAAGTAATTAAAACATTTAAAACATGGAGTCTTCATTCATTCTGATTCTGGTTGTTGTTTTAAACATCTATTGCAAGTAGTAAAAATAGTGTTGAGTTATAATGTCTCTATTTTACATTTTATTAATAACATTTACCTTGAACAGAACGGATATCTGTGCTGTTCGTCAGTGTGGACTCAACTGGCACAAACCTGAGAACTGTGTTGTAACAGGTTCAGGATTTAAACAGGGTTAGGCAGATCAGCAATTTCATTACTTGGGGATATGTGTTAAGACCTATTCAAATAGACCTACGCTAGAGATATTGTAAGTCCTTGTGGCACAGTGAAGCAGCGACAGGCTTGTTATGGTCAGTAATGCTGATCTTGCATCAATCCGTTAATTGAGAATATTTGCACACAGTGAGAGTTATGATACTGGGTAATCGTTTTGATTATTGGTTTTGTAAACAAATGATACAGTGCCGAACATATAAGTGGCTCTATTAATGATAAGTCACAAAAAGGATGAAAAGGCTTTGGTCATTGGAGAAAATTTTTTTTTGGGGGGGGGGGAGTTTGAGTGGGAAGTCAACTGAATGAGTTTCTGAAGTACACTATGGTACCTCTCCCTGCCCCCCTCTCCCCCTCTCTCCCCCTACTCTCCCCTCTCTCCCCTCTTTCAAATTAACCGTGTGGATTTAATACAATGTGTGTCACACAGGTTGCCCTGGCGACTCTTTGATCCCGTTTTCCACTTGCGAGGTCCGGAACAGCCTCTCTCCAGTCTGCTGCACACTAGTCCTGACAATTCCCCTGGAGGCACGGCTGCCTCCCCCTCCCTCCCTCTGTCTGTCTTCCTCTCTGTGTCTTCCAGTGTCTCTCTCTCTTTCCTCCTGTCTCTCCTTGTCTCTTTTAACCCCTCTCTCTCTCCCTCTCCGCCTCTCTCTCTGCTTCCCTGTGGTCACGCTCGAGGCTCGCTCCCTCAACATGGGCAAGGTCATCTCCCGAAGGTGGTGGGGGTGGTGGGGGGGTCCTGACAAGACAAAGGCAGAAGGAGTAAGAGGGCTACTGCTCCAAAACACAACTGGGACCCACAGCAGACCCACATGGAACCCTGCCTGCCCTCTCGTACTCCAAACAATCCCAGCCTAACAATCCTCAGATGATCCTGTGATGGGAGCCTGTCGGGCAGGGGAGGAGGATTGTTTTACAATCTGGGGGGGACAGCTTCTTTTATATATATTTACAGTACCAGTGAAAGGTTTGGACACATTTGTCCAAAAGACTTGCCGTTTTCGAATGCAACCTGCGCCCCTGTGGGGTGGGGGGCAGGTGACAGTTACCTGTGGGGAGGTAAGGGGTCCGGGAGTTTGCCTTTTATCCCAGAACGGTGGCGTTCCTGGTCACTGATGTCCATAGTTAAGCCCTTGTAGCCGCAGGGGACAACTCTAAATATCCTAATGCAGCTCAGACGAAGGCAGCCTCTCTGGTTAGGCCCCCTTCACTGTCGTCTGGTCTGGGCGCTATATTTAACCACAGAGGAGAATGCAATTAGCATTTTTGAGCACGGATGTCCATTTGAACAGTCTAGACAGAGATTCAGTTCTGTCTGAACGCATTGTAGTGAGTTAGGGTGACGGGTGTAGGACAGCGAGCGAGGCTTAAGCCCTGGTTCATTGCTGCAGGGAGACAGACCTTATTTTTCCAACAAGGAAATGTGGACGTAAAGAATAGGATTCCAGCTATCTGGAGTGAAAAGTTAAAAGGATCACTTCCTGTCTAATGGTATTTCAAACCGAGACTGAAATGATTGCCAAAGCAACAAGGCAAAAATTGTATGTGGCCTTAGTATTCCAAAGCCACTTTGTCTGAAATACATAGACCCACTTCACCCAACATGTCAGACTGTCACATTATAGATCGGTAATTCTCCGAAGGGAATATGAATTAACTACTTGAGATGTTAGTTGACGCTGTTTGAGGTACAGTGAAATAGTTACAGAACTGAAACAGGTGTCAAAGCTGAGCCCTGTTTGGGTGGTTATTGTGCTGGCATAAGTTATACAACAGACTTTCTCCTTCAAAATAAAGTAAGTGAGCATTTACACACTGCAAATCCCATGGTATGTTGGTGAGTAAGTCGGTCCTTTTGAAAGGGTTTAATGGCTACTCAGGTGGCTAACGATTTTTTTTCTCTCAAGTTTTCCATCCCAAACATCAAAGATTTATGGCTAAAGGTTGCAGAACCACTAAAGTAAACTTACCTTGCAGTCATAAATTATTCTTTAATAAAGCAAAAGTACAATGAAATTGAAAGAACACATTTTTGTTCATAAGACAAATACAACTGAACAATAGTCTTGAACCTGAGAACCCATCTTCCAGGCTTCTTGAAATTATTAGTGATCAAAAGTACAATGCAACTGTTACAACAACTTTCTGTTCACGAGACAAAAAAAAACAACCACTTCCTCTTCCTTCTCCCTGTGGACAGTGATCACTCATGACTGCTTGATAAGGGAACCCAGAAGAGAACAGATGTCGGGCTGGACACCCATCTGGTCCTGGTGGTCCTGGGTTGCTTTGGGACGCTGAGTGCAGGAGGTCCGCGGTGTCTTCACATTCCTCACCCATTTTGCAGTGAGGGGGTCGCCCCCTGTAGATGCTACCCCTAAGCCCTGATAACAATCCACAGGGGCATTTTAGATAAATAAGTGGCCCGTCTCTCTTCTGGAGTGGTGTCGTACCGCGAAAAACAAGCCAAATAGATGCAAACAGTCGTGTGTTTTTAGTTTTTCTGTGGCTTGTAGAGATGGCAAAAGTCCACACATCCTTTACTCAAGCAGAAGGACAGATAATCATGTTTAAATAGACTCTGGTAAAAGTTTAAGTACTGCCTACACTTTTTCACTTAAGTGAAAGAATTATGGGTTTTGACATATAATCTACCTAAGTAAAAAAGAAGCCATTCCTACTACCTGTTTTAGTGTCACCATATGCCACCGCATAAACATTAAATACTCAACAAGCCTGGTTTGAAAATATAATAAGTACAAAGTACAGATATTTGTGTAAAAAGAATCTGGGAGTGAAAAGTACTGTTTCGGTGTAGTAATAGTGTAACAACAACAACATATTAACAGTGTAACCGTGTGATAAGTCCACTCAGTTTAATGATAGTGTAATAACGACATATTAAAGTTATTAAAGTACCGACTACAATTTTTCATTCAAGTTAAGAATTCGGAACCTAGCTTATGTTTGTTGTGCGTGATAGCCAGTAAATGAAAAAGGCGGGCAATGACAATAAATAAAATTGATCATGACACCAAATACAGATTAAAGCTAAGGTAAAGAGCCTGGTTTGAAAATGTAATAAGTAGAAAGTACAGATATTTGCGTAAAAATGTGTAAGAGTTAAAGTGAAAAGTTGGGTTTATTTATAGTGAAGTAAAGTACCAATACTAGAAAATCTGAAGTATTAGTACATCGTGGTTTTCCATGTCTGGTGGTGTCTGAAAATCACCCAGGGGGTAAATTGGGGGTTTGTCCACCCTATTCACGTCAACACTCACTCACCTCCGGTTGGAATACACACAGAGAGAAATGCATCCTTAGTCAAACAAACACTGTGTAAAAAAAACCTGGAGGGGTGATCTCAGATGAACAGACCAGAGAGTCAGAGGTCTGTTTCAGCGGGATGGACGGTGTAGGGAACTCTGGGTCAGGCTGAAGGGCCTGTGGGATTCGCAGGGTGTGTTGCGGAAAGCTACACACGTTTACTTTGATGTTCCTATTTAGACGTCATCTTCTTGCAGCTGTTGTCTCAACGCTATCTGTCTGCATCCCGTCAGGAATACGTCTCGCCAAACATAATCATGTGAAAGAGACCTGAAAGTGATACCAAAGACCCCTTCAAACCGGTCACAAAATGAGAAATGAATTGCTGTGTGGTACGCTGTCTTGCTAATGACATGATTTATTTACCCAATCCTTGCCAGCTCTTGTGTTCTAGAATGTGCCTAGGGAGATTCCTTTCATTCTGACATTCTAATGATGAATGTAAAGCAAATATAAATTCCATTAGCCTTGCGTATGTGTCTTGAGATGTGAGGTTTATGATCTAGGTGTAAAGCAGGATTTTATTCTAATTAATTAGACTTTCCTCAAACAGTAAGTGCACTTTATGTAAGCACACACATCATTAGAAAGATGCTTTGGCATTTCGTCCAAATGTGATCTCATTAGCAGACCGATTTAGTAGACATTAGGGCTTGAAGGGAGAGATTCTGGGCTGATGGTTTTCCTTCCATTGTTTTGTTCCTAGCTTCTTAAGTTAACAGACAACACAGGATGTAGTCACACAACTTCACGAGGCATGTGGTTTTATCAAGTTACTTCTAAGTAAAAAAACGTATCAACACTGTGCTGCTCCGAGGAAACTCTTCAAAGGTTCAGAGCTCTATTTAGAAGTCCTTGGTAAACAACTGTGGGATCCTCGCTACGCATTTCAAATCCACCCCCCTTTGTCGCGGCCCCAAATGTCTCTTGTTGTTCTTTCCGTCGCATGTTTGAATGCCTTGTCAGTTGGGGTGACTTCCCCTAGATTCCAGCTGACTTGTCATTCAGGCTGTTTGTGCAAGGGGGCTCCTGTGTTCTCGGTTTCTCCAGCTCTCCCACCAGCAGAGCGTTGATGGAAAGACACTTCCCAGGTGGCCAACACATCAAGACAGGAGGGGATCCCAACTATTGGTTTTTCGGACAAACATCACTCACTTTCTTTGTTTGTCTGAGGGAGCATTATCTTCACAAAGATCTCCTCCGCTATCACCTTCCACCACCTCAGACCTCCCTCCCACAGCTATGGAAATGAAGTCAAAGGCACTGCATTCCTTCTTCAGTTCAATTAGTGGTGACGTCCTTTGAGATAAGGACTCCTGCCTTTATATTCTAAAAAATAAAAATAAAATAAAAAAACACACAAATTACGAAGACCTTTAGGAGCATTAACTTAAAATCTCAACACGCCCAAAAAACTTGTTTGAATTTTTTACTCCAGGTGTTTTTAACCCTTACTTTCCACCGCACATTTCCAGTCGGCAGTGGGATACCACACACAACGAACATCAGTCACAATCCTTTTCTGTCTGCCTTGACAAGGCCCTGATTCACGGCGTAGCGCATATGATTCCTGTTGCTCTCTCAGAGCTGCCATGGGGCCTCTCTGCAGCTCCTTACTGGAGCTCTTGCACAATCTGTTGCAGGTGATTTTTGCTCTCTCTTCTTCTCTCTCTCTTTCCCTCTCCCCCCCCGAGGGGGCAGGAGGGCCTTGTCTAGAGCACGTTTATGAGTATGACCTTAACATGCCCTTCTCGATCAGTCTAGACTCTCAGTGCTCAGTTTACTACGGGCCCAACCACTGATGACACATGATCATTTTCAGTTGGGTTCTTTGTCAAACAAGTGACTTTTTAAGTCATAATTCAGTGCTTGAATGGACAGAGGGTCTAATCCTAGACTGCTGTATTATCTTGTTAGGAGCGATGAGGAAAGGACAAGGATTTTTTTTTCTTTTCTGTTTTGGACGGACTGTAGAGAGCACAGCTGGGTCTTGGCTGTACTCCAAAATCCCAATGAGGTCTTCATGTAACAATCAACTCAGTATTAAACATGACTGATGGTTATAATTATTGCTTTTTTAGACATTGGGGAGGAAAATATGTTTAATGTAGACTATTATTCTTGAGACCGATGTTGCCAAATGGTACAAAGAATATTGTATTCACATACATTTAAATTAACACACATTCTATGCATGATAAGCAATTGATCTCAGATAAAAATGTTATACTTTGTAACTTGTTTAATGAAACATGGGCTAACCATTCCTTTTGATATCTTTCCCTGAATAGTAACTTGTTAAAAAACATGAAGAGCCACATATAATGAATAAATTGCTAATGTGTTTTAAGAATTAAATTGTCCCTTTAAATTGAGACTTTTCGACGGAATGATCTGTTTGCTGTGCAGCGTTGCTTTGGGCCAATCGCTGTAGGTGGATTAGTTCTTTGAATCCAAACAGTTTACAGCGGAAAGCGAGTCGGGTGACGACACTATGTGGGCAGCTTGCAGCTTTCAAAATACAAACGTTTCGTGTGAGAGAAAGTCAGAAAAACTAGGTCTTTCACAGGCACAATCTTGTAAACACATGATTCCCATGGAGGGAAAACACCTGGTTCCACAAAACACTTTTCTGCCTGATTTGTGATTTACCGGATGTCAGAACCATATTTGGCAAACAGCAGGAAACAATTAAAAGGATTGTGAATAAATCAGCCATTAATCAACGCGGATTTGTCATTAAAACCTAGAGACTAATACTTCAAATTAAATTTGACCTGATAATACAAAAAGTTATATTTTAATTACGGTTTCCAATGTGTACAACATGTTTTCATTAGGCCTAGTAGGTCTACTATGGGCCTAATGTATTGTATAGTCTATACTAAAGTATACTACACTATACTACACACACTTCAGTGTGTGTGTGTGTGTGTGTATGCTAGCCCTGGAGCTACATGAGGGTTTGTTAGCCTGTAGCCATGAGACAAGAGGGTGTTAGAACATTGGAATAGGCTCAGGAAAGCTGCCACAAATAGGGTTTAAAGTGTGTAGGATTAGGGTTAAAAGTCAGAAAGGTCATGTTAAGCACCACTTTAGATTGGCTTAGAGGAACAGACTGGAGAGACATGCATTTTCTTTTGTATGCAGCAATGCATGTAAACATTGCCCTGAAACAGGGACATGGGCTGCATCTTCATGGAGAAAAATCAATTGGCCTATTTATCTTCAATGTGTAGAATAGGCTCCATATCTTTCATAAAAAGATAACTCATTTATTGAACAAATATATTTATGCATATTAGTTATACACTATACAAAGCCTGGTTAGTAGGCTATTCTTGGCTGAGGTCCATAACTGTAGACTTCTGTGATTTTAAGTCGTCTACAAACTGAGCTAAGCCGTTGGTCCCATTGCTATCACTGGGCGGTTTATAGACAGTAGGCTATTTTACAAATTGCTGAGCAGTCATGCTTCTCTGCTGACATCCGTTTCGCGCCACATCGTTCACGTCCACGTGCAGTTTGAAATAGCTTTCACCTGTTAGGAAATTAAAGGGCGCGTGAGTTCACGCACCAAACTGTGGTGTCTTCAGAAGCCTAGCAACAACGATGATAGGATGATTATAACAATGCCTATATATTAGACCCATAAAATCCACAGTCATAAAAAGGTATCCTACAATATCTACCATATGGGCAATCTGGGCACGTGCCCAGGGGCCCTTGGGTATAGAGGGTCCATACATAATCTGTGAATTTTATTTTTCTTGTTCATGTTTAGGCTACATACAGTCTACGAAAGGCTTACTTGGCCCTCATCTTAATAATTATCCAATCAGAATCAAATAAAAGTTGTTTACAAAAAAACTAAGTATCATGATTGTCTGTTGTGTATGTTTGATGTTTGATGACTGGACAGGCAATTGGGAACAAGCCGCAATGAACTGCAGATTGGCTAATGATAATGATGGGTGGGCATGAGCAGGTGCTTTACATCGTACTGATTGAGTATCAGTTTTTCTGAGAAAGAGTTTAGATTAAAAAGTGGAATTAATTTGTAACTAATCCAGGTTCAGTATATAGGCGAATGGAACTAATAGCTAGAAACGATCAAAAAAAAGCTAGAAACGAAGCGAAGGATGTCGAGCTAGCCAACGTTACCTTGGAAGCATCACCATCTACTGTAGCTATGCTGAGCCTCAACCAACTGTAGCTAACTTCTGTCTGTGAGCGAGAGAGGACATTTTCTCAACTGAAACGAATACAATAAATAAAAACTCAGGACAACTGTGGGTCAGAAGACGCTATCCACACTGTCCTTGATGGCCATCGAGTCCAAGCTGATGAGGAAGCTGAACTTGTTCTGCACCTTTACAAAGAAAAAGACAAGAAATAAGAACTTATAAAGTAAGAGCTATTATGGTATCTGTGATTTGAGTACGCGAATAATATAGTTAATCTGTTGTGATTGTGTGACCAGAATGTATTTTGCTGTTTGCATAACAGGTGTATTGCATTATTGTCCCTGTGTGAGAGTTAGTTTGTCAAGTGCAGTATGTTGTCTTTTGCAGTAGGCCTATGTTGGATTATGAGCAAGGGCATGCGGTACAACAGCCATACAGTTTAATGAAAAGGGCTTTAAAAAATCCCGCATTTTTTTTGTTTTTACGAGACTAACGAGAGGCAAGTTATTGTATTTTGGGCACAAGCGATAAACTATGGCGGTTAAAGTAGGCTATGGCGTCTGTTACTTTTCGGTGGAAGTTACTTTATGATTAAATAGAATGTAAAGGCGCATTATTTTTCTCTCTGGATTGACGTCTATACACTGGGCAGCCCGCAGGCTCTTCAAATCAGGCTGTTTCACATACACAAGATTAAGTAGCAAAAGTGACATCCAAGACCAATCGGGCCACCCAGGAGAACTGCAACCAGCGGAAAAGCTGTCAAAGCTCTCCTCTGCACCATTAATCTTCAAGCTTCTCCAGTGCTGCCAACTCGCATCTCCTTCAAACGGGACAGGGGAGAGAAAAACGAAGGTTATAGTTTGCTCTGTTTTTCTCCTACTCTTAAGGGGACAATTCATCGTCGCCCGCCATTCATTCACACACTTCAAACACACGGTGGTAAACGCGTTAGTAGACTAGTATCACCCTCGCGCTCGTTGGAAGTCAGTCCTTTGGGACAGCAGTCCTGTGGACAACGCAAGTGCTATAACGGTTGTAGTAGCCTCAAGCCCTCTTACAAAAAAATAACTCAATTTCATAGGAACTGTAATCTTGATAATGGGGCATATTAGTATAATTCGGCTACCAAGTCTGATACTTTACACGCACTGTGATTTCACACGAAATAAATATTTGGACAAATTATGAAAACAGACTATACCCTCACAAAAACAACAAGTGAACAGCTGTTTCATACATTCCCTAGTTGTTGGGTATTGGTTTGAATGGTAAAAAGGACCTGTCGTAAAAAAAAATTTTTTTTTTAGGTTTGAAGTGGATTTCCAAAACTGCCCTTTAGCTTCTTCACAGAACTAATAGCAACTTTGATCTCTTTCAGAAGTGGGCCCTGATCCCTTGGAGTGACACACACATCCAACCTGATATCACAGTGTGAATGGTCAAGCAGCAACCATGAATACTGGAACAGATAAATAGCGGAAAATGTGTGTGTGGCTCTTTGGGATGCCTTTGGTCCCAGGAGAGAGTTTTCTGTCTTTAGTGGAGACCAGAGAAGGAAGATGAAGCATCTAAAAGGGATCCTTTGAAGGGACCTATACTCAAATTAAGCACCACAGACACTTTCTGACAGCTTTGTTTGTTCCCAGTTTTGGTGATAACCTTTTCTCTTTTTAATTTGCTGGCGGCAGGGCGTGGTAAAATTGACGATTTGTATACTTTATGATTTTTTAAATATTTTTTTACAGGTTTATTTTTACCATTTCAGTATGTTAGCCTTTAAAAATGTTTTATTGCTGGATCAAAAAAGCTTAAAAGTAGTGGAACTACATCAAAAATGTAAACACTAGGTCTGACCTAACCTCAGAAAGTTTAGTTGACATATTTTACAACAACTACAATGATGAATCTCTAAAGAATATATTAAATCTTTGATCCAGTAGGAATAGTTTGTACTAGATTTACAAAGTCTGTATGCCATGGCGCCATGCTACTATTCGAAGGGGCAAGAACTTAAAACGCATCTCAACAATGGACACTATACATTTTTTTTCTTTCAATTCCACTCGACCGACTGATGGAATGCTTTCAACTTTTATTACGGCACATTACTGTTTGCTGTAGAAACCCAAGCAGCATGTCTTTCTGTTTAGACTTTCAAAGCAAAAGCCTGCTCATACCGACCCTTTATGAATACGCCATTTCTTGTCCCTGGTCAAAAAACTATGGGTCATATTGGAGCGGGTCTTTAGATGTGCCAAGTGATGGGTCAAAATATATATTGAGCGCGAGAGACTGTGAAACGGTTTGCAATGCATTGCGTTAATTAACGGTGGCCTATACCAATTAGACGGGCCAGTTGGTTGTGTGAAGATCGACGCAGTCACGCAGACATGGAAAGCAACTCTGTTTACTGAACACAAACAAAGACTCAAAACAAGAACTGGCAACAAGCGTACCTCTAATTGTGAAGTTCGGCAAGAAGAGCATTCTGGTTTTTTTTTCTGCTCCCTCACCACTTTCAATAACTGAAAGTTAGTTAAGATGGCAGTAGACCAGCCATTGGGATAGGATCTAGGTTTTTTACCGTGAGGATCTTGAGGGCTGTGGTGTCTGTCACAAGCCACCTCGATGGTTCAATGGCTCATTTGATTCATCAGGACTAATACATTAATCGTCAACAATCCTTCTGCTGCCTGTATAGCTGTTGTCAGAGTAAGAGTCATGATGGCTGTATTTAAGGACAACAGTTTACCTGATTCACAACACAGTTGGAAGCCTGTGCTAATATAATTTCAATCTGGCTATATTGTTTTTATCAGATCGATGAGTTTTACATGTGCTCAATATGAGTTCTCTCAAACTTTGGAATGTAAAGTAATTCACCTGTGCCTAATAACTTCCAACCATCCAAGTCCATTTAATGTGATCTAGCAGTTCAATGCTTCCAAGGTTTCAACCTTGAATTAAATATCTAAACTCTACCAAGTGGGGGAAAGTGGTGTTCATGACAACATAACTTCCCTTCTACTGAAACACCCTCAGAAGAACCCCAAACCCCTTTTCTTGAACAATAGGTCAAAAGAAGAATTAAAACATTCATAGTTAACATGTCATTATTTATTTACTTTTAAATTCAGAACGTTATGATACAGAATTGTCACTGAGCAATACAATGAACCAAGACTAGCAGATGGGTGTCATCGGTTTACTTGGCGGACCTCCTCGTCCTCTTGTTCCAGGAGAAGTTGGCCCCATATGACTTCACCCTGGGCTTCGATGTCCTCTTGTCTGTTAAATCATAGCTCCAACCTGCAAAAACAAACAGCTTGAATAAGCAACGCCGCAGTGGACAGTTTCGTATATTCCTTTTGGACTGGTTCCAATCACAATTGAGGTTCTTCGTAGACATTTGAGGTCTGTGTATAGACAGAACTGCAGTTATCTACATCCTGTTGTTTAAACAGCACATACTTCCACATACTTAACACATAACTGGCACCTCTAACCTAATGAAGATACAGAGAGGGGAAGGGTAGGTTTGGCATACCGTTTTTCTCTGCGAAGGCGATAGCGTCTTCCTTGGAGCTGAAGTTAAGCACCATGTTGGATAACGGGTCAGCTCTGTAAGACAGGGGTGAGGCATGCTACATCAGTCTAAACATTTTAGCATTTGAGTCCATTAATTAGCATTATAACATCTGATTACCTTTCACCAGGAGAGGATATTCTGAACAGCCACTTACGTGAGTGTAAAGTCATGAATATAAAAGATTCTGAAATGGCTTTGAGGGAGATTTTAGACAACCAAGTGTAGGTTTGCAGACTTACGTGGAGCCCCAGCCCATGAGTGGATTCTCCCATCGTTCCCTGGTGTCAAAGTCCAACCTCCACTTCCTGGTGCTGTTGATGCCCGACTGCATGGCGGTGCGCGTCGGCACAAAAATGCGAACCGTGCGATTCTTGATGTGCTCCTCCGGAGCCCCTGTCAAGGTTGTGATGTCCTAAGGAGAGGGCAAAGCACATAAAACACTCACTAATTACGTTTGTTGCGACAACATTCACGATTACAAGTAACGGGCATCGTTCATTCTTTGAAAAAGTATTAACATATCATCGTCTGATAATTGAATGGGACTTGAAATCCTTTGGTTGTGAAAATCAAACCAAACTTCAGCCATCAAAGAGATTCCCCCGGTCTCACTGACCTTCCGATTAACTTTTGAAATTGAGACGGATGGAGAGATCCCATTTTGCTATTTTCCCAGACAGCAAAGCCCCCCCCCCCTTTTCCCGCTAGCTGCTTGGACGAGCATGCATGAGTTCCTTTTAGACAAACAATGGATATCGTTCTATTAAGTGGACCATTGATAATGACTTAATGGTTCACTGCCATCCCGTAATGATGACAAAATCACACGGGGGAAAAAAGTGTGGTCGGATCAGGGACATGACAAAACAAAGACCAAAGACCGCCCAACACTTACCATGTTCATACACAACAATAGTCTCCTGAACATAAAAAATACACACTAATAGAGATATTAAAAAAACGGATTTCCCCCTCTGGTTTGATGCCCTGATCAGTCTTCCTTTTACAGACGGTTAGGAAGGCCAATTCACGGTGTGATTGTGTGCGTTGCAGGGGCTGGTCTAGTGGAACATGCTCAGCATGGTGTGCTTTACAACTAGCAAAATACAAACATGAAATTAGACAAATACAGTCTAGAACAAATTTATTTTAAAGTTTTTTAAATACCAGAGCCACTCCTTCTAAATGTTGTGGAGAAATAAGAACAATATGAATTTTAGGCCATATCACCTAACCTACCTTTAAATATAAATGTTTAATGACTGTATCCAAACTGCAAATATACATTTATAAATGTAAAAATCGTCCGACGCAGCAGGCTGATGCAACTCTACCAAATAAAAATAGACCAGAAGCTTAACTGTCTATAGAAGAAAACAGAAGGGGAAAAAAAGTCCATGAAAAAGATAGGAGGGAGCTGGTGCACTTTGGGTGTCATATATGCATATTCCAGGGCAGCTAAAGCTCCTTCAGTCTCCTATAGAAGACCCTGTCCAATTCTTTAGGGAATTAGCAAACAAGTGATGGGAAGTCTGCGACAAAACACAGACAAACCTCCCAGCCTGCCGCCACCCAGGCCTCAGCCTGGCAGGGCGCTCCCCTTTCAATACAAGAATTTCACACATTTCAATGCCCATTACAACTTCAAAGAATCAAATTTTCATCATTGTCTGTCATCTGCCAGTTGATTTGTATAAAGGGGGTCCTTTTTGCATTAACTCCACACAAAAGGCCCGCTCGCTAACTGTGCTGCAGAAAACTTCCCTGCCACCCCCACCCGATGTTAAGCCGGCAAAATTACATACTGGGTCGTTAGAATACAGTTTGCTTCACTCAAACAACAATTTTAATACACCTCAAGATCTAAACGGTGTTAAAATTATTCACAAATAAGATCTCTGCTTACAAAAAATTTAAAAAAAGGCTAACCTTTCATGAAGAAAGGGAAGGGAAGGGTGAGGGGGGGGCAGGCACTTCAAGAGTACTCATTATTTCCGGTTGCCCCATCTACTTAACCTTAACAATTCACACTGGAGAGGAAAACAGCCTCTTTTCAGCAGAAGGGCTGGTTCATGACACAATAACACACGGTCAGAGCGGGAAAAACGAAGGAACCCAGATCTGTTTGATCTCAGAAGCATCGACAAGTCATCAAATACGGTGAAGATTTCACAAGAGCGTTTCTTGTTACAGGAACAAAAGACATGGACCTGAATGTGATAAAGACGTTTTACCATTTTGGGGTTTGAAACTGATGTTTTTTTTCCCCCCAGACGGCTTTTATGTCAGAGGACGAATCCATCAAAGCTTTTTGTTCTTACAAAACATTTGTAGGGAGTTTTCAACCAAATACTTACATCACGGCCACTTCCACAGTTGTAAAACCTTATTTATGATTTTAATAGCCATTCGTTATTGGTGTGGTTGGATCAGGACAACCGCATGGTCGTTCTGAGGTCTTTGCGGTTGAGACTACTGTGGGCTACAGGTCCCAGTGAGAACGCTCTAAGACAAACGCAGGAACATCACTCTTCCAGACACATTAGTGTTCATCCCAGATCATACGCCCCTGGGATTAACACAGGTCCACGGTTAAGCATGCTACACAAACCGCTTCACGTGGCTGGATAATCTCCCCAGTTGTAACAGACCCTAAATCATAAGCTGGGAGCGTCGAGAAGACTCAAACATATATAAACGTCCTTAGGATCATCAGCAGATATTCCTCACACTGTCCTGAAGAAAAATGCGTCTAGACTTCTTTAACCCTTATTGATAATAAGTTACAAGTATGTGTGGTGTATTTAGGACTAGATTGACAGAAGACTAAGTTTGGCTATGGAGTCTAGCATAGGCCTACACAATAATACACGGAATCACAACACACAAATAATTTCCTTTTGGGAATCACAAACCCCTTTTATTGCATTAAAGATGGAAATAGTCAGAATATACTCTATCCCAATTATTGATTATCAGTTTCTTATTAACTGTTTAGGTTTATGTATTAATGAAGCTGTTATTATCCATTTACTATTTATTCATTGTTACTATTTATTTATCTAACTATTGCTTATTAATATTATGTATAAACGGCTTTCTTACTTTTATTTATCTATTAACTCAACTTATTTATTCAGAAATATTACTCATTCGGATAATACCTTTGCAGTGTTACCTTTTAAATTAATCAAAATTCAAAACGGGGAATTTCGCCGAAAGGTGAGGGATTTTCATGTCTGAATTCGGTATACAGCAACTTAATGGGAAACGTATTCTTTAACTTGTTTAAATCTTTGTTCCAGTAGCAAACCAACTCGATGTAAACGTATTATTTAACTGTTGTTTGAATGTTAGTCTCAACTAATTGATCTGTTCGCCAACGTGATTACTCTCATCCTCTTCTTGGTATGGAAAGAAGATCGAGCACACGCGAGTTTTATTAGGCACCTGTCTTTGATTGGTTATTGAATTGGGGGTTTCTGATTAGTTGTACTAACATTTGTTAACCAATTGGAAAATAATATATAAGTTATTTATTTTCTTTTTAAAACAAAATCAAACCATCACTCAACTTCAGGCTAACATCAAAACAAATGGTGTAAAACAATCCATGAATATCATATTTTAACCTGGGTTACACTTCTTTTGAGGGGGGGGGGGGAATAATATGCTTGCAAACATCAGTGCAAAAGCTAGGAGGGCTACCGGCACAACAAGCACAAAACCTGAGGGCCTCAAAGAGGGTGAAGGAGGCGGGTTCCCAGGAAGACTAGAGAGGACCGTCACAAAAGAAAAACCCACACGGCGAGCCCTTTTTCTGCCACGTACAGGAAGTAAAATGAGAACTATGAAGTTTGACACTATTCACAGAGCCGACAATACCTGGCAGAGCAGGCAGAAAGCCTGGCTTAAGAAAAGGGGGGAGAAGGCTGGCGAAATCTCCATCACGTGAAAGCGTGTCGATATTTCTGACACCTCCAGGCTCTGTCTGAGAATTAGGAGCAAGGGGGCTGGTGCCCTGAGGCTGTCAGGGCAGTACTGCACGTCTGAGCGTCGCTTTTCCCCAAACTCCACAAAGACCCAGGGGGGGAGACTTCAGTGTAAACAAGTTTTTACAAAGTTGTAAAAACCTGAACAAAAACATCCCACCTTTTTACCCCAAAAGATAAATGGATTGAAATCATCCCAGATAATCATGAGAAATATGGTTCTTCATGCCAACTGGTATAACAGAACATTCTGACTACTAAAGTACTGAGTGAACTACATTTGTCTAATGTGATCTTACTAAGCTACAGAATCTCTAGATATGTGCTTCTTTAGTGCTGAAAGAAAACCTCCTGTTTCCTCTCTCCTCAAATCCATCCACCACTCACTGATTCTCAGGTCAGTGTCCCCACTTACCCTAAGAAACTAATAGTTTACTCAACTGCTGTCTGACCTGGACCCATTTTGAACCAGTCAATCCCACAAAATATTGTTGAAATATTCTGACAGCAACTACAGGTCTGGTCCAAAAGGAACAAGACAACTATTGATGTGAAACAACAAAGGTGGCATAAAAGAAAGAGGATTAATCCAAATGCATAACCAAGATGTTAGCTTAATATTATTATTGTTATAACAGACCAAATGTATTGTGCCTGTCAGTAGTGCTTGTCCTCCATAAATATAGTAATCTCTCTCTCCTCCTTTGGTTTGAGTCCATTACTTAAAACATCAGGGACTGGTTTTAGAAAATAAAGCATGATATGGGTTCAAAGCCAATGAAAAAAAAATTACTTGCTTGTCTAGGATTTCATTTAGTAAAAACTTCAAGCTGCATTACATACTTAGATCCCAATGGCAATATCATCTGTTTTGGGCTTTGAAAACGAGTTCATATTAAAGAGCCAGGGCCCAGGACGTCTGACAACATGAAGATGAAGACTAGTACAGACGAAAGTAGTGGGTCTTCTCTGAACTGCTTGTCTGCAAATTCAATTACCCAGGAAATTCCCAAAAGCCAAATATGACTAAACAATGAATCACTCACTGAAAATGTTAAAACAACTGAATGTTTAAACATTACAACCTGACATTAACCAGACACAGGGCAATTCTGTCTGCTTTTGACAAACTACTAAACTGGCGAATCAAACTCCTTGTCAAAAACCCTTTGTAAAGTATGAGGGAAACCAGGCTTGATAATGAAGTTGCCTGTGTGCCTGTCACACGGGGCTTTCGGCCATCAGGATGTTTTGGCGGTGGAGGAGGGTCGATCTGACGGCTGTGCTGAGAGACTGGCCACCCTATCCTTCGGTGTGTACTGCCGGGACCACCATATGCCAAAACCACAACTTTGCGGCCGGTGTGGTTTGATGTGAGGGGGGGTCAACAGGTCAGCCAAGCTGAATCATGGCGAATCAGCGCTAGGTCAAAAGAAAGCTAAAACATCACACCCTTAACGCTCCAGCCGGAAGACCGTTTCCAGGATGCAGATTTCACTCATCGCCCTCGAGAGTTTCCCCTCTTCGGTCATGTTTGAAGTGTGAAAAGTGTGCCAATTACTGATTGGACTTGTAAAGGCGTTTCCCACAGACGTAAGTATAGTGAGGTTTTGCTTCTGTGAAGGAGTGACTGCGCAGGGAAGCAAGGAGCAGATGGTGTCCAGGATGGTTTAATTCTCACGTTACACACTACAGCAGTGAGACGGGGTGAGGGAGGGGAACGGTGAGAAGGGCAGTGAGGGAGGGGGGCAGTGAGAAGGGCAGTGAGGGAGGGGGCAGTGAGAAGGGCAGTGAGGGAGGGGGCAGTGAGAAGGGCAGTGAGGGAGGGGGGCAGTGAGAAGGGGAGTGAGGGAGGGGGGCAGTGAGAAGGGCAGTGAGGGAGGGGGGCAGTGAGAAGGGCAGTGAGGGAGGGGGCAGTGAGAAGGGCAGTGAGGGAGGGGGGCAGTGAGAAGGGCAGTGAGGGAGGGGGGCAGTGAGAAGGGCAGTGAGGGAGGGGGGCAGTGAGAAGGGCAGTGAGGGAGGGGGGCAGTGAGACGAGGGGCAGGGTCTCATCTGCCCAGTGCTACGTTACCAGTTAGTTTATTTATTCCCTCAACAACCTCTGTTCGAGACATCGTACATGCAGGCTAACGTGGGGTTAAATGCCGCCTGGCCTTTTAGGGGGCTGTGACATGTAATAAATGAAAAAATAGGCTTGAAATACTATAAAACTAATAGTAATCATGCAACCATGTAATTTTACAATTTTAAGTTTCATAGGTGATCAAGTAAAAACCCACTGGCCAGGTTCAAACCTATTACATTTACAAAGCATTTCATTGATGAAAATGCAAGGATTTAAAAATGTATGAGACTAAATAGAAATGGCCTGGATTTCAAATAAATGTATCCATTTTGAAATTGGGTTACGGGTTAAAGGGGTTCCTGATGGGTTCCTACTGGGGTTCTTAATGGGGTTCCTTGCAAAGCTACACAAAAGAGAACGGGGAACGTTTCTCTTAATCCGTGCTGCAAACACTTCCCTCCAGCTAGCAACATGCCGTTTCCTCACTCTGAAGGACCCTTGAAGAGATGCTGTCTACTTACAAGTGTGCAGTCTAGATGAAAGTCTACAATTCAAATGATGACCCCCCCCCTCCCCCCAAACAATGAACCCTGTCCTCTGACCCCACCGCCCTCCCATCACCCCTCTCCCCAGTCTCAAGTCGTGAGACTTTTTTTCCACAGGATCACATCACAAGGGGACAACCAGACAAAACAGACACTTGAGGTCTGTGTGGACAGGAGTGAGGGAGAGAGGATGATGGGTGGAAGAGAGGATGATGGGTGGAAGAGAGAGGATGATGGGTGGAAGAGAGAGGATGATGGGTGGAAGAGAGAGGATGATGGGTGGAAGAGAGAGGATGATGGGTGGAAGAGAGAGGATGATGGGTGGAAGAGAGAGGATGATGGGTGGAAGAGAGAGGATGATGGGTGGAAGAGAGAGGATGATGGGTGGAAGAGAGAGGATGATGGGTGGAAGAGAGAGGATGATGGGTGGAAGAGAGAGGATGATGGGTGGAAGAGAGAGGATGATGGGTGGAAGAGAGAGGATGATGGGTGGAAGAGAGAGGATGATGGGTGGAAGAGAGAGGATGATGGGTGGAAGAGAGAGGATGATGGGTGGGTGGGAGGGAGGGATGAGGGTTCGACTGTTCCCCTAAGTCACCCTAGACGGGCCCAGAGTCTGCACCCCTGTTCTGCAGGCTTTGACTCACACTAAAAATCACGTTCCGTGGAATTCCTTAGTTGGTTGTGATTCTGAACTGTCTGAAGGGTTTGCTAAAGACTGGCTCCAAATAACTCAATCATTTATTTTAACTTTTTTTTTTAAACATTGGACAATTTTGTAATCCTTCATATACATTTACGTGGGCAAATCACTGACACTTCTGTGTCAACTCAATCAGATGAGCCAAAGATGTGCTGTAGGTGCCACTTCAGTGCTGTCCTCCACGCTTCCTTCCTACGCATCTTTCACTCACCACCTCCCTCTCCAGCTCATCAAACCCCAGTGCCTTCAGACAACTCTAACAAACGCCAGGCCCTGTCCCAAAGCAGACAGGCAGTAAGCCAGGCCCTGTCCCAAAGCAGACAGGCAGTAAGCCAGGCCCTGTCCCAAAGCAGACAGGCAGTAAGCCAGGCCCCGACCCAAAGCAGACAGGCAGTAAGCCAGGCCCTGACCCAAAGCAGACAGGCAGTAAGCCAGGCCCTGACCCAAAGCAGACAGGCAGTAAGCCAGGCCCTGACCCAAAGCAGACAGGCAGTAAGCCAGGCCCTGACCCAAAGCAGACAGGCAGTAAGCCAGGCCCTGACCCAAAGCAGACAGGCAGTAAGCCAGGCCCTGACCCAAAGCAGACAGGCAGTAAGTGAGGCCCTGTCCCAAAGCAGACAGGCAGTAAGCCAGGCCCTGTCCTAAAGCAGTAAGTGAGGCCCTGTCCCAAAGCAGACAGGCAGTAAGTGAGGCCCTGTCCCAAAGCAGACTGGCAGTAAGTGAGGCCCTGTCCCAAAGCAGACTGGCAGTAAGTGAGGCCCTGTCCCAAAGCAGACTGGCAGTAAGTGAGGCCCTGTCCCAAAGCAGACTGGCAGTAAGTGAGGCCCTGTCCCAAAGCAGACTGGCAGTAAGTGAGGCCCTGTCCCAAAGCAGACTGGCAGTAAGTGAGGCCCTGTCCCAAAGCAGACTGGCAGTAAGTGAGGCCCTGTCCCAAAGCAGACAGGCAGTAAGTGAGGCCCTGTCCTAAAGCAGTAAGTGAGGCCCTGTCCCAAAGCAGACAGGCAGTAAGTGAGGCCCTGTCCCAGAGCAGTCCCAGGGGAACACTGACAACACTGCGTCCTGGTCTGGACAAGGAACACACAGAATTGTAATTGGATGGCCTGGTATTTTCAACCATCTTCTTTGCACCGATTAAACATCTTCAGAACTCGCACAAGTCTCTGAGGAACCAGGGAGAGGGGTCTGGAGGTTATTTGTGGTCAGGGCCGGGGAAAAAGCAAATCAGCAGTCTGTCTAATTTGCCTGTCTGTTTGTGTCCTTGTGTGGCAGCCCAGAGGATGTCTGTGTGAAGCAGTGTATCGGTTCCTGGCCCCAGGGCCACACCAGCATGCTTAATCAAACAGTAATTACTAACAAAAGCGGGTCAGTGCAGAGCAGACACCAGAATGGACGGTTCTGGGGACAGAGTCCTCGTCACGCAGGTTTTTCTGACGTTTTTCGACACGGTCGATTTGTTCCTCTGCAGCTATTCAGAGCAGACGAGCCTTGGGCTGCGGGAAATGTTTGGTGCTTCGTGCCGCACAGTGTTTTGTGTTCGCAAAAGAACAGACAGCATAATTCTAGTAGCTGGTGAGAGGTGAATTGCAGGTGGGCGATATCTTGTGTGCTGACGAGCAAGCTATGACAATTCAATTCAACACCAGTTAATTTCACTTCAAGTTGTCCTCCTCGTGTCTTGCATTTCACCAGGAAATGTGATAACAATTAACAACAATGAGCTTTTACTGTAAGTGGTTCAGTTAAAATCTGTAATATTACTCTCATTAGTCTCATACAACAACCCACTGATCCAATAAGTCTGTTTAAAAAGTTGTAGATGAAACATTGAGGCGACTCCTGACAGCCAGAACATGAGGCCCATCCAGATCAGAGGAGCCTGATCGTGACAACTGGCGTTCTGTCTTATGGGCCGAACGTGTTTGATTGGAGGAACCAGAATAGTACTGCACGTCGACCAATTTCGATCTTTTCCTGTGAAGGGTCCATACTGCTACATGCCTGAAAGGGAGATGAACCCTGCACGAGACAGAAGGTTCTGCACTTGTGTGAAGGTTCTGACTTCTGTCAGAGTCTCAGAGTATCACCATCATGTAATGTCTAGTCTTCACGTTGGCTTGTATCATATGAAAGTTAAAACATGCTGAACAAACGCATGTTGCTTGGACTCTGTTGCTGCATTTCTCAGCCTTCACACCCTCTTTTTCAAGCCCTTTAGATTTAAACAGTTTCATCATCTTCTAACCCTTGCGCAATCAAAACCATAATATACTCTGAAATCTGTGCCAACCCCAGCAGCTTCAAAGTGGGCCTGTGGGTCAGGTTATCAGTGTTTAGACTAAGACGGAGACACCAGGTGGTGAGATGAAACTAAATTAGCTAAAGGCTGTTGCATGTACACTCACAAAGGCCAGGCTGTTTCGTAGGGCACCGTGATAGTTACCCTCAGGACTACATGCTTGAAAAAGGAGTATTTCAGTACTCCCTAATAATGCTGCGTTATTTGACGTTATTTGTGGTACCAGGCTTATCTGCTTTCAACATTCACCAGGCAATGTTTTACCAAGGCCATAATTTGTATCAAATGTTGTCACCGGAATGCCGACACATTTAAAAGGAAAAGCATGATTTCACACACATCGATTAACATTTTTCCAAAACTCTGCTAGGTTTCCAACCAGGGAAAGATCCTCACCAGTTTCTCATCCACAGTGATGAGCTGCGCGTCTTGTCCCTGTTTCTCTGCCAGCCTCCATGCCGAGGTGCTTGTTAATCTGCAAAACAGACAGTTGGAGAGACATTTAAACGGCAGAAGCAAGGAAAAAAGGCACAAGCTGCAAAAAAGAAATTACGTAAACAGGCTACCACGACAGCAATTAGGCTAGCTGTTCTGGAGGAGGTGTAGGGGCAGAGAGTGAAAGGAGAGAGTAGGGGGGAGGGGAGTAGTTTGTTTTCTCCCCCCATTAGTTCTGTCTGGAGCCATCCTGGCAAGCTCCCACTCGCCTGCTACTGACAACCTGCTGGCCCAACGACCAACTGTCACCGGGTCCGTGGCGGGGACTGTGGGGGCCCTGTGAGCGTACAGGGTTCAGCTTGTCACGATACTGTTGTGTACCCCGCTGCCTTGGAAGTACATCCAGCAGGAGGAGGACAGCTCTGGGGCCTGTATGCTGAGCCAGCAGGCCATGCGGAGAAGACTTCAACAACTTAAACAAATAACAGGTCCTCGTCTTCAGGATAACGTCTGCGTCTCAAATTATCTTGGACAAAGATATCAAATGTAATTTCATGAACTGGCAGGTGGTGTTCTGCAAAAATGTTTGAATAGAAATATAGGCCTAGTTTCCCTAATACTAACTGTCAGTAAGGATAAGACCAGGGCTGGGAGCTATTGGAAATGTACCAGAAACTACATCAAGACTCTAACCAACCTATTTGGTCCACTTGACCTCAAAAGTAATCCAGTGCAAGCCACGTTACAAATACCAGTTTGGAAATGATCAACAACAGTCTATAGGATTTTACATCTATAGTTTAGTTTTTACATCCATTCCTGGACAGCGCCCTGACTTAAAAGCTACTCAGACGATACAGAAGCACAGCGTATTGCAGAAGCATTACTATACTGAGACATGCCAATATCCTGAAGATGACGGAGTGAGATCATGATGCAGCAGACCCACTACCTTACCAAGGACATGGTTCTCAATTCACCTGGATATATTCTAGCCGAGTAACTGCCAAGGGAGGGAATAATCTGTAAACGCGTGAAAATATATCAGATTGCCTTGAATGATATTAAAGGATACCATTTTAAACATGTTTAGCGATTTCGTGAGTTGGCTAGATACATTGAAAACCTGACTTGTAGTCTTCGTTAATGTCGTTAGCTAGCTAACTAGCTACGCTCTCCGACCTTAGCAAGGCCAGACACACTGCACTACCACCCATTTGTAAACTAGCTTTGTAACCACCTTTGCTAGCAAGTTTCCAGGGGACACGCGTAGTTTTCTGGCTTGCATATTCAGTGCAGTTTAGATTTGGTTCCCCAAAAGTTCGCATGCCTAAAATCCAGCAAGCATGTTTAATAGATGTTCAAGTGATGAAGCTTGACATTTTAGATTTGCATAGTTAGCGGTGTGTATCCAGCGTTAGCCAGCTAGCACTAGCTAGCTGACAGCTAAGTAGCACATTTGCTAAGCTAGCCATCTTCATTTACCTGGCTTGGCATGCTATGGACGGTGCATACATTGACACCATTTAAATGATCATGAATTGGGACAAAGTCTTATAAGAAAAGGACTCGCCATTACCTGGAGTTATTCAGAAATATTTTTGAGCCTGAATTCAGCAGAAAGAGACGTCCTAACCCAAGAAGTGACATTGAGGACGCCATAATTTTGTCAACACGGCTACACTACGGAGTCCGACAAAGTTCATAAAGTAAATCGCGATTCCGTCTGACAGCGACAGCTCATAACATGTCAGGAGCTGGGAGTTTAAGTGTGCAACCAATGTATAATTGCTGTAATCAGTAAATTGACTTCCGTCTTTACACGGTGATTCATGCATCACAATTAATCATTTGAGTAATGCTTTTATTTTTTAATTGCCTCTCAAATCAGCTCACTCAAGATTCCTAATCAAGGTATTTTTCCTTGTAAACATGCATTCTCATGTTAAAGGTCTGCTGGGATTTAGGAAGATATGGAAGCATGTTTGATGAAAGTGTAGGTTAAAGCAAATTTACCAGATTGTTTTGTTGTTCCATACTTCAATACAGTTTTCCACCTCCTCTACTTCTACATTGACAGCTAATGCAAAAGCGCTGGTTAGAACTGTTTATAACTGTTGTGTAGGTGTTGGAATGAATGGTCATATGTTAGTGTTTAAGGACTGGACAGCTGAACAGCTGAACATTAATACCATATGTACCAAGAATGAAATGCAATATACGAGTCAAAAGTTTAAGGAAAAAACAGTTTAATTGTTTAACTCTTCATATGTACAAATACCATCAAACTTTTTATGTACATATGACATTTACATAAAAAAATACAAAACTATATATTTATAACTGAATTTTGTATTTCCTTTGTGATGTTTGGAAATAAAAATGCATTCTGAAAAATTGTGTGAGAAGCAAAGTAATATGGTTTCATATAGCGTTAATTACTGCTTATATCATCCTGTAAGCTCCGCAAGAGCGATATGGAGCTACACATTGGCAAGAAGACAGCACACATGTTAATGGCACATTTTTTTTCAAAGAAATCAAGTATTGTCCAAAACCCATATCTGTTCTACTGAAAAATATTAAATACTGCTATTGAATAATATTTGTCATTACCATTGGGTATAACTGATGGATAAAGGATAAACAAAGGATTAGTTACAATGCTGCACCATATAAAGTACCGTTGCAGAACCATTGAGAGAATCCCTTTGGTCAGTTATAATGAGTTGTAAACAAACCAGAAACATTTCTGTACATAATGATTGACAGGTTTCCAATAAATAAACACACAGGCTAAACATGCATTTATGTGTGACATAAACATCTGTGATAAAGATTTGACAGAAATAAGCAGATTTTTACAGCTCAGGGAATGCAATTTACAGCTTGCAGAAGACTTTTACTTACACAACAAATAAATAACACTGCTTCTCTTTGGACAAATACATTTCTTCATAGTAAAAAATAAAAGTAAAACAGACAACGAAAGAAAAAAAAGTGGTAACTCAAGATATCATGGTCAATAGGAAGCCTGACATTGTAAATGTATAAATTATAAAATATGAAACACAGTATAAATAAACATCTATCAGACTGGACTATATGTATACTTTCTTTTTTTTAATCTTTTTTTTTTATAAATAAGCATACACATGTGTGCAGGACATGATTCCTTGCCCTACGACTTTCCCCCTACTGCCGATCGCCTATCCGTCCAGTAAAGATGACAAATGGATAAATGCCATGTAGTCAGGGTCCTCATCTTCCTCATCCTCCTCCTGGTCTTCTGTGATGGCTACATGGGAGAATACATGGCAACTGTTGTATGAATAGGTACCACAACAGCGCAGAATATCACTGACTGAATGTTCTCAAAAAAGCCCCCTTCAAACCCCCATTACAGCCATGTGTTTGGGATCATTATGCAACTTGGCAGTCCATAATGCATTTGTGGGCATCCCCTCAGTTATGCAACCCTATTTACACACACTAGGTAGTCAGGGCTGCGATGAGAGAGAGAGAGAGAGGGGGCGGGAGTGGCAGGGGCGAGCGGGTCGAGGGGGATGAAGCGTCCAATGTCTCAGGTCTTGTTTGGCAAATTCCTGGAAGCAGCCATACACTCAAGACTTAAAAGCACACACACACTCGCACACACGCACACACGCACACACACACACACACACACACAAGTGCCCTTGTGTTCTAGGCTTTTGCTCATTTACGTCTCCTTGTTGTGTCAGACATACTGTTGCTGCCAGTCAGCGGGAGCAGGCTGTGTGACAGCCTGACCAGTAGCAGGCAGGTCAAAGGTCAACAACACAGTTTTGAGGTATTTTTTTCTACACAAGAGTTTAACAATTGGAAATGAAAAAAGCACACAAGCAAGAGCAACAATACAAACAGGCAATCCCTCATAAATCCCTACAGATATTTTCAATATAGATATATATATATATGTACTGTATGTATACTCAGGTAGACACATTCACTTAAAACAGCACACAGTCAGCAGATAAGTGTTAATTTGTCTGATGGTAGAAGATAGATGAGATTGTGTTGTCCTACAAGCTTCCTTCTGCTTATCCTGCAAACTGTAAAATGACACTTTTGTTTGACCCATGAGGTGATTATAAAGTTGGTCCCTTCATAGAGTTTATCTCAAACCTTAAGGCACGGTTACCACGGTTACATTAAGGTTGGCAGTCAGAGTAGGAAGGATGCAGAAGAAATAAAAACGATTTTATGGTGAAAATTGAAAAGACATTTTGAAAATTGATATTCCTTGAGGATATTGCAAAGTCTGATGGCAGCCCAACCTTACGGAGGTTATAGCTCACATTTATATATTTTTACGTAGTATGATAAGGTTTGGTCTGGCACCAATGTTACAATCACCTTATGCACATATATGGATTATGCAAATATATTCGGTTTTCCTTGACATGTTGGAAAAGTGATGTTTGTCACATGATATAGTGCATTTTGAATTGATTGATTACAGCCAAAAGCAAAAAACAAAACATAAATACATGATTAACATGAAATTACCAACGTGACCATGGGGTTCACAGGCTGTTAAGATCTCTAATATGTCTCTCTAGTCCAAAAAGAAAAAGAAAACACTATGACAAAGAAGAAACAGCTGGAAACTTCTGGAACCTGCTCGGTTAAGCAGCAGATCCCAGAGGATGAGCTAACTCAGCTAGACTTTAAAGTTACCACGATTGTTAAACTGCAAAATAAAAGTTAGTCTCCTTTATATTCTTGTTAGTTTAATGGCGTTAGCGTATCCAAAACTCCCAAAATGAGGTTGTTGGAACTATTATCTTTAACCTATTGATACATGTTTTTTGTTTACTTGTTTTTGCAGAAGACATGCAAAAAATAACAAAAGGCAGCGACATAGACAACATCATGCAAGTTCTCCCATTCTCAAGTCCCTTTGCTTGCTTAAGATGTGCTGGGCAGGGGGGTGCGGAGAGCGCGTATAGCGGGGAGATAAGGAACCAAGGAGAGAGAGTTACTGAGGTAACTCAGGGTTACAACTGAGGTTTTTGGGGTGGGGAATGGGAAGGGTCAGAGAGAGAGGGGGGGGGGGCATGGACTTGTCTTTAGCTTGGATGATTACTTACAGTTGCAAGATCCTGAATGCTTAACTTCCAGGAGCATTCCCAAAGAGCAAGCGGCCTGTTTCATGACACACTCGCTAGGGTAGGTGGTGTTGTCGCTGGCACACACAGCCTCCCCTGAACGGCTGACTGGGCAGGCCTCGTCGCAGAACGTGCAGCGACCCCTGCTCATATTGGAGTCCCACAGGCACTTCTTCCCCGGGCGGCACTGGATGTCCTCGCACGACTTGGCCTCTGAGCGCAAGAGAAGAAGGGAACCCGTGTTAGATGCGTCATCGAATCACGTAATTGCGTGACGTTATTTGGCTGACCCAGTATCTCTGCCCTCCAGCAAAGCAAGCGTGACCAAGGGCACCTCCACAACAGCGGAAGTACTTGGAAATTGTTTTCTAAAAAACGGAATGAATCTTGCTGAAATATTGACTTAATGTTTAGAGTTGGGTTGGAAAAAGCTGCCAGCATCATGACACTTAGCTGTCTATCATTTCTTTATCAAACATAACTTAGAACATTCCTTTTTAGTGGAATGTTTTTAAACATACTGAAAAACTGTGGGATGTTGGCTATAACTTGTGAGGTACACTCAAACAATTTGCTAAGAGCATTGTGAAAACCACAGCCTAGAGTAGTGATCCTGTGTCAGACTTACTGATGCATATTCCCTCATATGCCATTCCAATAGATCTGCCAAG
Source organism: Hypomesus nipponensis (assembly GCF_054491055.1). Classification (NCBI taxonomy): domain Eukaryota; kingdom Metazoa; phylum Chordata; class Actinopteri; order Osmeriformes; family Osmeridae; genus Hypomesus; species Hypomesus nipponensis. Next base: position 12,736,724 of record NC_140388.1, read on the forward strand.
AAGGCAGGTTGCCCTTCTCAAGTGACAGGTGCTGGCATAGCTGATCCCGTCATTTCCACACAGATACTTCTCAGGGCAAGTCACTTCTGGGCAAGACAGGTTGCACGTTACACAATATGCATTATTAGTCTGGTCTACGACGCACGTGTCCTTCCCAGTGCACGAGACGTCACGGCACGTTTCTGTAAAAAAAGAAAAGATGAAAGAAAAAAAAAGGAAAGGTCATTAGCAACAAGTTATTTTAAAACTTGAAAGCCTAACGAACTCAAACGACATGTCCACCTCTAGTTCCCCAAAGCAGTATCGATTATCTTGTAATTTATTATGCAACCTGAATTGAGAGATCACCGCTTCAGCGCGGTGCAGCTTAACATTTCGTTTGCTTCGAAAAAATACTTCCTTACTTTTGCATTTTCCCTGGTATTGGACGTAAAGGTCCGGGTGACCTTTACATTTCGATTTCAGGAGTGCGCACTCGTCTTTGTACGTCTTTGAATTCGATCCGCACACAGGTCCTTTCCAAGTGACGTTGGAGCAGTCTGGAGCGCACACACAGCGTGGTTTGCTTCTTCTGTTCATCTTGCACCTCTTTCCGGGGCCACAGTTCACATTGTCGCAGGTTTCTAAAATCAAATGAATGTTACGCTATTTAATGGCGAGGATTGGAAGTGCGACTTGCAGTAATTATACACCTGGCGGGTTGACTAATTCTAAATCCCGATTAACATGCATTCCGAAATAGCCCATTACATATCCACGGGGAATTTGGTGCATCATAAACAGTACACCGTTTGTTTTTTTTGCATTGTTTAAACGGAAGCATGATTTAATCACGTCAAACTAATTCTCAAAGTGTGAAAGGTTTGATACAAATGACCACCTTTGCATGGTATGCAGTTGGGGGCTCCTTCGTCGAAGATCATCCACCTAAACAGTGTGCTGTTCGGCACAGTCTCCTCCGTCCAAGAAGTCCCCGGTCTGCCGTCCCTGCAGCACTCGTCTCTGCTCCTCTTAGATGTGTCGACACCGTGGCATCTTCCATTCTTCCCTTGCTGCAACCAACAGTTACCAGCTGTAAACCAAGAAAACAAAACACGTTTGTATTATAGAAGTCCGAAATTGCCTAACCGTTGACAGACACGTGCAGTAGGTATAATCTGGATCTCTCACTCGTTCGAGGTAGGCTACTTGTCAGTTTTTCGAGCGCAAATAGACAGATAGACATGCAATGAATGACGGTCGAAATGTACAATGACAACTATAAAAGCATTTTTAAATAGGCTATCAATACGTTGAGAGACCATGTCTTATCAGGACACAAACTGAACTGTCTAGACACTATTGTATGTCTGTGTCAATGTCTGTGTCAAATCCAAGCGTCTCAGATAATCGACATTCACATAAATCTATAGGCTACTAGCCACTGGTCTATGTTCTGGCATGCTCGATATAGCGTGAAGATTCTGAAACTGCTCTGCAAAATGTTTAGCCACTTGACCATTGCAACGAGAAGAATAATGCTTGAATTAGATTTTTTACAGACACAGGAAGCCTCTAAATCAAATGAGCACCAAAGGTAATGGTCAATGGTTTTGTAACATGTTATTAAGATTAACATCTTTGGCCAAGTCACGTTCCAAGTTTCAAAAACATGTTGCATATTCTGAGTTATCCGATTCCAAACTCTAATGCGCCTCCATTAGGTGATTTATTTGTACATGGATGCTACATGATGATTATAATCGAAATATTGGAAATGCTGGCTGAAATTTGCACCGCATGAATGGTTTTGCAGCTGAGTGTCTCAATGTCATGTAGACTACATTATCGTTAAACACTTCCACGCCCCCCGTAAACTTTGTTTACCACAACTTTGACAAAGGCTGTCCTATTTACCTACATAAAACATCCAATTTTCAAATTACGAAAACACTCCGTTTGCAAAAGTCCCAAATTACAGAAATGCATTTTCATATACATATAGTCTAGTTGAATGTCATAATTATTTCTAAACATATTTTAAAACTTGAAATACAATTCGTTTGAGACTATACCCTTATGGCACCTGTTTTATAGACATTTGCAAATGCTCTGTCCGATACTGGGACATTCAAAATGAATGGAAAGAAAGCAACCTTTAAAAAAAAAAGTTTACATCACTGTCATGGTTTTAAGTTCATCAAAACCGAAGTGCAGCTGATTCAGCTGGCAAATTTGGAGCCAGAAAATGTTCTAGTACACATTAAACTAACAAACTTACCTTGAACTTTCTGATCTTCCATGAAATGACAGAGCCATATCAACAAAAGAATTATACCAGGGTGGAAGTGATCGATCCGTAGCATCCTGTGCATGATGGAGACCAAGTGAACCACGTATTGACACAAGCAGCGCAAAAAGTAATCTGCTTATGGTAGCAGTGTTGAACGAATGTCAGTCTGAGAATGCAGCCTCTTTTTAAATCTATAAGGGGTCTCTGGTGGACAATCTGGGGTGGGCGGTCTTCTGTTCTGGGGGAGGGGGGAGTTTCTTGTTCATCCGAAATTCTTTCAATCCCAATCAGGTGACATCTTTAGTCGCAATTTCTCTGAATTTGTAAAGTAAAAGTTTTGTGAAAAATATCTCTGACTAACCACAGTGCGTAACTAATTCCAGTGAGCCAACGAAGTGTTAGGTGGCTATTGCAACCACCAAGGATGCTTGGAAGACATAAAATACAGATAGTTATGCATTCAAATAATATATGTTAGATAACAACTACATAATTAACTAATTCGTGGTGATCTTATCTAAAGGACGCATGTTTGGCAAATTATTTAAACACATATGCCATCTCAAACCTGTAGGGTTCAATCAATGTATATGGTTTATATATTCATATTTATACTATTAACAATGATCTAAACTATTAATAAAACGCTTTAGGTATTAAATGTTTTGTATTCAGAGGCGGTTTGTTTTAATTCAAGTTTATTATTTGGTTAGTTTTAACCCAACCTTCTATTTGAGATTAGGTGATAACTGAAATTTTCCCACCAACTGCAGATTAATGTGTTAATCTTTTAATGAGACATGTCTGACTATTGGAACCAGCTATCCTTGCACAGACAATAATAGATTTCAGAGGCCTTCGTGGATGCTAATATTAGAACAGACAGTTGTTTGGGTTGCTCTTTAGTGTCAAGCTTTTAAATATAATCAGTCCTGTTTCCGAAGGGGCTTCAGAGAGAAGGAGAGATTGGGTGTTACGTTTCATTGAATGAAACACAGGGCAGTAACACCTCATGTCCACTTATAGCCTCGTGATCTTATTTAGAAGTCCGCGTGCGACCTCTTGAGCAAACTCCAGGTTATACCCTGAAACTTAATCTTAGACAAGCGCGAGAAGTTTGTCGTCTGAGATTTGGAAAGTAAATATTTTGTCTCCTTATGCTGTATCCCATGTCATATTCAATAAACATTTGTGATTATTGTTAGCTTACATGAATTTGTCACTTTTCGTCGACCTGTGAAAGTCTGCCTCCTCCTCTCCGACTGAGCTGCGCGCCAAACTCAATCTCGTCAGCCTCAAATTTAACACACTCAGTTCAGTGACACAGATACGTTATTCATCTGTTCAAAACTGTTAAATGTGTCATTTAATTTCCTTTATATTATACCTCAATATACCGTATGTTATAACAATTTAACAAGATATAACATTTTCAGACGCAGGTTCAAAATGTAACATTTGGTGATTGGATACTAAATAGATTGAATGATCGATTCTGTAAACCACTGATTGAAAAATAAATTATGTAGGCCTAATGTTCGAGCGAGAGTATCAGTAAATTGATACTCTCAAAAATATATAAACTGGTGCATGAGTGATTCACTATGGATTTGGTCAGAAAGCCAAATTTAAATAATAGGCTTTATACTAAATTGAAGTTTTAGTAACGGAAAACATGTTTGGGGCGTAATTAAAACTGTTCGTCTTCATTTTAAATTAATTAAATAGGTAGAATAACAATAAAAGTACTCTGAATCAATTCATTATTAGCCTAGACTCCAGGCAACTCACTGCGTTAAAGTTAAGAACTAATAACTTGGCAATTGACAAAAGTATCCTAAATGTAAATGTAGTAGGCTACCCTTGGAGTACAGTTGGAATAGGCCAAGAAAAAAAACATTTTAAGTCAGACTAATTTCGAGAAAATAAACGGTAGTTTTTCCCCAATTAAATAGATACAATTAGACAAGAGCAGCGTCGGATAAAATCAACGTGATGCTACACGTTTATGAATGACAAACTATAATGATCCTGCTAATGTATGCAACCTCTCAGTACATTGAAAGATGCATTCCGACCATTGACGTGATACAGGACTTGAGAAAAGGATGAACGAGACGTTGTGGAAAAGTATCCGATGTGATGCTGCCGTCTAGAGGTAGAAGCGTTAAACATATGGACAGGGCAGTATTTTGAATCCAGGAAAAGTACACAGTAGTAGAACAGTTGTCGGTTCTACAGAGTAAAGCAGAGTAGAGCTCTTTCCAAACTTTTTCGAAAATATTTGGAAAATCTATAGAAACTTTTTCGAAAATATTTTTTCACACAGTGAAAGGAGAAGAGGAGAACAGAGAAGCCTGAAACAGAGTAAAGCAGATGAGAGCAGAGTACAATAGAGTACAGTAGAGTCCTCATCAAGTCTGCCTTGCCCCATGGTAGATTTGTAGACTAGCTTACATTTGTTGTGTGTGAGATAAGTGTGTAATCAAGGCACCAAATGTTTGTGGAATAAATCATACAGTCAACTACAAGTTATTAATAGTATCCTTTAATGGACTGGGCTAAGTTGTTGAATTGCAGAGGTAAAATACAACGTAAAGTGGAATCTCATAGCAAAATTATTCTGTGACCACAAAAACACATTTTGTAAAAGCCGAAAATGATCTCAAATGTATAAATAATCCTCTGTACAAAAACAATTTATAAAGAGCTAAATCCCTCCATTGAAATTTATTTAAACAGCTTTTGTAGGTCAATAAACATTTAAAAAGACATGACAAAATCCTACTGCAGAAATACCAGTATCAGTCCAGCAGTGTACTGTATGTGGGGTGTTTTCAGACCAGAGTCCTCCTCAGGCTCCAGATTTGTCTCTTGAAACACAGCCCCATGTCACCGTGGGAGACGAGATGAGGTTCTGGCCACGCTGGGTTCTCCATCATGGTTCCTCCTCCTGCTCGTTCTCCGCCTCCCCTGCTTCCTTCTGGAGCTGTTTATACTTCCTCTTGAAGAAGCCAAACTAAAACATTTAAAAGCTGGTTAATGCACGACAGAGTGAATCAACAGTCTTACTCCTTAGGGGTGAAACTGTATACAGTTTTGCATACATTTACATTACATTTAGCAGACGCTTTTATCCAGAGCGACTTACAGTAAGTACAGGGACATTCTCCCGAGGCAAATAGGGTGAAGTGCCTTGCCCAAGGACACAACGTCATTTGGTGTGGCCGGGAATCGAACCGGCGACCTTCAGATTACTAGCTCGATTCCCTAACCGCTCAGCCACCTGACTCCCCAGTCCTCCCATACCATATGCAACAAAATCTCAAGGATGAAAACAGATGGTTACCTTCCACAGCAGGCCGACAGCCAGAGCCAATAGGAGAAGCCCGCCTATCACACTACCCACGATCACCCCCACAGGTACGTCCGCCGTCTCCCCCGGCTTGCTGACCGTGAGGAGGACCTAGGGCGAACAGGAGGAGTGAGTGTCCACCACACAGAGAACCAGGCCCTCTACACCACTCAATTCACTGGTTCATGGGCGTTCCTTCATCATTCCTTGTCAGTTGGGTTTGTCGTTCAGATGTATTGTGCGTGTGCTGTTTTGTATTTAGTGTGATTTTTCGACCCATGATTCTCAGGTTCAGGAGACAGAGCTGGAAGCATAGTGTAAAACACACGTTCTATCACCTGTAACTTCTTCACGGCAATGAGGAGTAGATCAGGCTGGGAAGTCTTTATTTCTGCTCTTGCTGTGAGCACAACAGTTTGGAACGTCGACTGTGTGACAGAATAGGTAATGGAGAGAGTGATTCAACAACGTAAATGAAACATCATAAATCACGAGTATTGTTATCATACTGCATCTTAATTATACATCTCTAATCCTAACCGTGCACATGGAGTTGAAGAACATTTAAGTAACAGAGTCCGGCAGACTGGTAGTGACACTGAAACATTTCACTGTGTCAGTGTTTTATCCTTACTGAGACCAATGAGCTGCTCCAGATCCTGGATGACACATTCACAAAGTAGTGGCTCTTTTCCCTCATGTCTTTGAGGATGCACTTCACAAGTGTGCACTGAGCATGCTCACAATCCTGGGGAAGTTAAGTAGGAGATTGAGATTGTTGACGCTGTGTTAGTGTGGAACAGCACCTCCAAACATGTTCATAGAGGGATTGTGGGAGCTGTTTAGTCTGGAATGTTCTGAGGCATGTCACAATATCTTATGGTTTTGTGCAACTTGAACCACTTTTAGCAAAGGCTAAATAGGGTACTTTTAAAGTACTTTGTTTGTGGTACAGTGCTGGTATTTGATAACATCATTTATACATTTATATATAAGGAACCACCCACCAGTTGTTCTAGACCTCTGAAGCTGTCCTTCTTGAAGGCCACTTTGTGCGGCTTCACCCCGACCCTCAGAGGATCGACCAGGCCGCTGATGTCACAGCTCACTGCCCCGCCCTGGAGAAGGGAAACACGCCCCATCAACCTTCTGAACACGCCCCTTCAACCTTCTGAACACGCCCCTTCAACCTTCTGAACACGCCCCATCAACCTTCTGAACACGCCCCTTCAACCTTCTGAACACGCCCCTTCAACCTTCTGAACATGCCCCTTCAACCTTCTGAACATGCCCCTTCAACCTACTGTACACACGTGTTCAACCTTCTGAACACGCGTGTTTTTCATATTACAGCAGAGGGGAACGGGCTGACTACGAACAGCAACGCCCCAGCTTTCACGAGAAGGTTACATGTGTAGAAGTTGTATATTGGCCTGGGCGGATGTGCGGAGAAAAGGGAAATTGAAGTGGAAAATCGACATTCGAAATTGTCCATGGTTGAATTACACTGTAGGTACAGCTGAGAAGAAGAGTTGTCGTTTCAAGCAGTAGTTAATGAGTATTGCCGATTGGACTCTCACCGATTGCGTGCTCAGGCCTGTAATGTAGAGCAGTGGGTTTCCAGCATCGGTGGTGTTGGGCAAGAAGATGGTGAGATAGGCCAGGCTGATGGGAATGTTGCCTGTGGAAATCTAGAAGGGAAATTACTGTAGTACTGATAAACCAAAGACATATGCAGCAACGTTGATCAAATTCACACTGCACTCTCACCTCATGTACAAGTCAAACCTCCCTAAACACGACCCCCCAAATACGTTCTTTATACAGTAACTTATTTAAAATATTACAGTAACTATTACTTTATGATGGAAATACTGTCACACAATTATTTCAAATATTCATTGCCCTACTTTCAGGAAAAAGTTGAACTTGGGCCCAATGTCATCCAGGTTGTTAATGGTGGTCTTCACTGCTTTAGCCTCGTCCACCACATAGAAATTAATATTGGATTGCCTGAGGACATAAACATTACATGATATTACAAAATAGCAATTGATATGTCAACGTTGTTCCAATAGTTCATATTATCTCATTTCTTGGCATTGTACAGTCACTTAAACTGACTACTGCACTCTTGGTTAACCATATTTATAACAAATATAAAATGTGTGCTTCTATCATTACTAACCACCATACTATTCAGGGTTTCCCGCGGCACTTTTCAGTTAAGGCGGCCGCCTAAGCAACAGGCCTGCCACCGGGAAACCCTGCTATTGACCTGGTCAAGCTGTGCTGTCATGAGTGAGACTGAACGGTCCAGGGCTGCGTTTCCTGATAACGATAACTAAACCATCTATATTTCTTACGTACGTTTCCCAAACATGCTCGTAAGGAGTAGGCTAATCTATGTGCTTTAAAGAGTTACGAATTTTCAAGAGACACTTTAGCTACGATGTCTTTGGGAACGAAGATTCGTCCTACGATGGATTCTACGATCAACTTAGGCTTACGACGCTTTCGGGAAACGCAGCCCTGGTAGACTGAACGGTCCTGGTAGACTGAACGGTCCTGGTAGACTCACGCGGTCATGATGACCCCTGCGTCATAGCTGACAGGGATTGTTATGACCACCTTGTTGTCTTTAGGCTTCTTCTCCTCGCCATCACTGTCGGTGATATTACGGTCATTTACTGCACAATACCAACATCAGGCACAAACAAGTTCATGTACTTCTTACTGGTGTCTTTGTCATCTTTATCTTTCAGAAATGAGGCAAATGTGAAACTAATCTACCTTTTGGCCTCAAACGTGACTTGTGCTTGCTCCTGTAAGTGATTCAGGTTGAAGTCGAAGTTGATCCAGAACTTCCCCTGCAGACGAGAGAGAACACAGACATTGAAGTGTTGTTCAGGAAGCGTTGCATGTTAGTGTGGAGCTCATGGTTAAACACTGTTCCAGACCTGCTGCTCTTTCTTCAGGGCAGGGTAGGCCACCTGGCAAGCCAACGCTGACTGCTCAGTAGAGGTGGAGCACTTTACTGAAGTCCCATCACTCTGGAACAACAAGTCACGGTTTGATTGATTGTTTCCAAGCAAACTCTTCAGGAATTCAATTCAGTCTTTAGCTTTGTATTTCCCTTTTCATCCTATCTAAATGGAAGTGTTGGATTTTACATAATGAATGGATGAATTACAGACTCAGTTGTGTACAGGGTAAAAATGCCATTCTAATGTGGCGATTCAGTTCAACACCTTAACCAGTCACTCAAAGCTCACCGAGGGAGTTATCGAAGCATAGAAGAGGTTCTTTGAGTACGTAGCTAAGACCCGAGTGTTGTATGCGTTCTCCAGTTTGTTACTCACGAGTACCTCAAATGAGATTCTACGGTTCTTGTAGCTAACCAGCATGGTGGAATCACTGCAAGGAAGAGATCCAACAACTGATTACTGAAACATTTGTAAAATTAAACAAGTAACCATTACAATCCACAAAAACAAGAAAACATCTATAATACAAGATCAAAAACTTCTACTGACAAGATGGTTGAGGTCAGACACTAAAATGGAGCATTCAAATGTTATTTAGCTTGAGCTGGTATTATTAAGCGTTTGTCACTCCAGGTTCTGAAAATAGATTCTGAGCTGTTCTGCCTCGGCTGAAAGAGCCACACCCATTTTATGAGGATTGAGCTCTGAGTTGAAGCTTGAACAATACGTTTTAAAGGAATTCTTTAGTAAATGAGGCTTGTATAAAATTAAATAGAACTCTTAAAAAACGTTCATGCAGGGTGTGACATCTACGGAACAAATGAAGTTCGGGATGTCAAATATACTGTTCCTTTTAAACACAACATTCTGAGGCAGGTCGGTAAATGAAAACAATGGTTAGGAATCATCACTCTAGATATTCTGACTGGAAAGTATTAGTGAAATAAGATGGAAAACACTTCCACACATTCTTCCATGATGGTTGTCCTAGTAGGACAGAACTCACCTAGGTATCTCTCTTCCTTTGTTTACCCTCAACACCAGATCGCTGACACACACCTTGTCGGAGCCACAGTCTTTGGAGAAAGGAATCTGCCCGAAACATTCTGCGTCAGTTTCCCCAAAGAATTCAAACGAATCCTTTAAACTGACCATACCACCTAATTCCGCACCAAGCTTTCAAACAACATTACAGCAGAGCTTGTAAAGGTGATGATTAGAGGACACAAACTGAAAATGTAAGCCATATGAAACAGCCTTACTAAATATGACTGTGTGCATCAATCAAAAGCATGAAATATATTCTTACAAAAAACTCCCACGCGGGAGGGGAGAAGACGTCAAGCACTGGGTTGGAATCTGAGTTCAGCTGACTGATGTCAACACGTAAACTGATAGAATTGACAAAGTCTGGGGTTTCCTGTTGGAAAGATACAAATTTAAATTAATACATATTTAGGATATGAATTTAATAAAGTTATACCACAACAAAAATATATATTCTGAGGGTTAAGTGAGGCAAAAAATTAACTTAAATGTTAAGCCTTAAGAGTCAGATGGCTGAGCGGTTAGGGAATCGGGCTAGTAATTGGAAGGTTGCAGGTTCGATTCCCGTCTGTGTCAAATGACGTTATGTCCTTGGGCAAGGCACTTCACCCTACTTGCTTTGGGGGGAATGTCCCTAAGTCGCTCGGGATAAGAGCATCTGCTAAATGACTAAATGTAAATGTAAGTCTGTCCTGACAGAACTAGGCTTTTCAATTTACACCGATATTCTTTTTTTATTCGTTTTTTTTTTTTTACAGTGACTTGACAGTGAGTGCTGCTAATCTGGAAAAACACAGATTTGAAAGTAAAGTTGCCACGGTGATCGTCCGTGTGTCCTGCTGGTTTCGCCTGGTGAGTGTGTCATCAGATACCTGGACGTATATCTGGTAGGGCTGGCACACAGGAACAGATGATATCTGCAGGTTTCCAGAGAGAAGTCTATCGTTGTTTTGACTGAACAGCCCTCTGGAGGTCACATGAGTTGATTGCAGGTCAGCGTCAAGCAGAAGATTGTAGGATATCACTAGAGAAATAAAAGTTAGTTATTTACCCCTAACCTCTTTCCCTGAATTTTGTTACATTTAAGAGGATGTATTCAAATACTCTAACCGCTAAGCTAAACCCATCTACAAAGCCAGCATGCTCACCTTACCTCCAGGGCCGACAGGATTCTTGGGCTTGAAGGAGGCTGTGAAGCACACCTTGGCCTCAAAGCAGGAAAGCTTTCGGCCGCTGATCAAACAGGGTTTGTTAAGGATGTTGATATTATCAGGCGTAAAGGACACACGGACGGTCACCGTGGCAACTCCTCGAGACCTGGCGGAAAATAGGTGTACGTTAGCGCCTGATTAGATGTCCATAATGGAAATGTCTCAGATGGGGCTAGGATCTTAAGACTTGATCCCTTTCACAAGATACTTTTCAAGATATGTCTGCGTGTATAATTAAGTGATGTGGAGCAATAACTAGACGGGAACAGTTTGTGATTGTATGTACCTGATTTTATGAGGTAACTACATTTCAATATTTCAGTTGGATAAGGGTTAAGGGTTTGTTGGTATTAAACTTTGGTAGTCCTTGCCCACTGATGCCTGACAAGCCTAACTCACCAGAGCTGGATAACTTTGCCATGTGCACCGACTGAAACATCAGGAATGGTGTCATCGTTCAAATCTCCATAGCTGTCCAGAGACCTCCCGAAATACTGCATTTTAGAGTCTAGTTTAGACCCAAGGATTCTCTGGAATAAAACAAATCAATGTATGATGAAGCACATGTGGTGAACAAGCAATTTTAAAATCAGAAACAGCAGGGATCTCTGCTCTGTTGACGGTGTTTGGAAGGTCAAACACCCTGACACTGAACCGGCACGACCCCAACAAGACCTCCCGTCCCCCCTACCTGAGAGAACCGTGTGCGTAGTGTCTTCTTCTCCCCGTTGTAAAGGTAGACGGCTCCCCTCCCGCCGTCCTCCAGGGGCGCCCCTACCACCACGTCACTGAAGCCGTCCAGGTCCAAGTCGGGGGCGGCCGAAAGCGCCGTGCCGAACCGGGCGTTCTCCCCTGGGGCCGGACCCTGGAGGACGCCGTGATCGCTCAGAATGCCCTTCAGGAGAGAGAGGAGGGAGATTTATTACAAAGACTCTGTGCTCTACAAAAGGTGTCAAGCCATCACTTAATTCTATAAGCGTCACCGACACCCCTTACTTTGCCTGGTCTGGATGTTACCTTGCTGACGGAGTAAAGATAGACCACCCCCTGCTCTTTCCTCAGGTCACTCATGAACATCGGGGCCGCGACCAGCAGCAGGTCCGACACTCCGTCTCTGTCCACATCCAGAGGACACAACACGCTCCCGAAGTACGACCCGATCTGAGAGGACAGACAAGGGCCTTTACTTTACAGACAGGGGCCTTTACTTTACAAAATGTTGAAATCAGGCTGTAAAGTTGACACCAGTAAAGTTTGGTACATTTGTTGCCAGTTGTACAAAGAGTCTGTGAGTACCTGTTTCCCTCTCTCGGAGTCCACCACCGTGAGCTGCTTTTGGGAGTTGACCGTGTAGACAATCACCTGACCTGAGTGGTTAGCGCGGGGAGCCCCAGCCACAAAGTATTCAGAGGCTCCATCACTTAAAGTGGTCACAGAATAACCTGGAACAAAAATGTCAAACCTGGTTTGACATGGAACATTATGATACACAACCTGAACACCACATCTGGTGGGATGGAGCAGTGCAACACTGTTCATTTAGCAGACACTTTTATCCAAAACAACCAACAGAGGGGGATTTGAACTTGCAACCTCCAAGCACTCCTGCAATGTAGTGCTTGTGCTTACAATGAATGGTAAAATAACAGGATCCTAAGATAATTTTACAGTACAAATCGCTGTCCTTTATGATAGCTTACCCAGTAAGGAGCTGTGGTTTCTATCCTGCAGGATGTTCTCGAACACAGAGGAGGGGAAGATGTCAGCTTGGGCTCCAGTCAGGTGGACCACAGTTCCGCTCCAGGCATACACACCCACCGCCCCCAGCATCATCACATCCTGTTCGGCAAACAAACAGGATGTGAAGAAAAGAAAAGAAAAGAAGCCCAGGTTCCCTCTCCTGTTAAAGCTGGCATGCTAGCCTGTTTCTGGAGAGGACAGGGACCAACCTGTGAGCTGGAGTAGTGAGCGCTGAAGCCCACCTGAGACATCTCCATCTTGAAGTTCTCACCAGCAGTCCCCGTGCCTAGTGAGTCAAGACAACCAGAATACGCTGCTCTTCAAGTGATTATGAGGAAGGTCTGAATATGATTATTGAATACTCTCCTTAAATCTCAAACTGGCTTTCTCACACCTCAAAGTCAACAGTCAAGTAACATGATATTTTTATAATGTGTACAGTATTAAGTATTTCACTGTCCACTCATTTCTGGATAGTGAAATTCTTTACTGTGCCTGTCAACAAAAATGACACAGTTCTCAGTCAAACTGTACCTTCGATACTGAAGATTCGGTTTCCCAGTGATCCAGCAATGGTGGACAGTGCTGCCTCTTCGGAGACATTAAAGAAATACTTGTTGCTGGGGACACTGGCAATGGACTTGATCTCTGCTATAAGGTTTGTTGTGTCAATGTTGTTCCTAGAATAGTACCCCAGGACCTGAGCCCAGAAGCAGAACACAGGAATGACAAAGTGAAAGAATCATCATTCTGACAGTTGGTAGCCTACGACTAATGATTCCAAATGCGTTTCAAAAAGTAAGCTACGAACGCAAATAAAAGGGGATCGTCTTGCATGGTAGGTTAATCGTTAGATTAGCAAGATAGTCGTCTTCACTTACAGCGATGCCGAAGCGGGTTACTTGTTGTTTCTCACAGTCTTGTATGACATTTTCCCTGAAGGCGCGGTCATGGGACTCCCCATCGGTGACCACCACCATCACCTTGGGCACGCCCGGCCGACCGCCGCTATCCGCATGAAAACCCCACTGACTGGAAACAACGCTCAACTTTACAACCTGTTTGACTTCATTTTACAAACTTGCAAAGCTTTCCAAGACTGAAGAAAAAAAGTACAATTTAAAAATACTTTTACACGGACAGTGTGATAAACTTTTAGGTTAGTAAAACAAAATGAATACCAAGAAGTCTTACAGCCAGAAAATGTAAGTGAAATTAAATGTTTGGTTGATTTGAGTACCACGAAGTAATACGAACCAGGCGTAACTGATGGCGTGGAATGTGTTTGTGGAGTGACCGTACATCTGAGTGATTTTGGAAACAGCTTCCAAAACTCCCTTTTTGGTATTGTAATCTCTCAATCTGAATTCAAACTGGGCTTCTACAGCATACTGGATGACGCTTACCTAGGTGAACAACAAAAAAAGTCCAGTTAATTTATATGTATATACAACTGTGTATCTGACACTGTAGGGTCACATTTAATTGATTCAGGACATCTTACTTTTTTGAGCCCCGTAATATTTAAGTTTCATATGTACAATGCATTATACTGTATACTAACCAGTGCACTTTGTGGTCCAATGTCTAAAGCAGGAATTAGCTTTGTGAGGAAGTCATTCATTGGTGTCCAAGGATAAATGCTGTTCGAGCCATCCAAAACAATGACGATATCCATAGGGCCTCCACAAGCTGGGGAAGGAATGGTCGAAAGTTGTGATAAATAAAGAAACATGGATAGCATTACACAGCTGCTTGAACCACTGTTCCATAATAATATTGCAGTAAAGTGTCTTAAAAGTATGTTCCATTATTATCCTTAACAATAACATGTCCTGAATTCCTACTGATGACGACGTGTGTGGAAGATATCAGGGATTTATTGTGTTTATGTTCATCACGATCAGCAGATCAGTGGTTGCCTTAACGTCTGTTCATGTACTCTTTTTTGTCATGTCAAGATGTGTTAAACATTCTCTCCAATCTGCAGATTGCTTAATACTCATAAACCCAGAATCCAACTGACCAGTCACACCGTTCCTGAAGAGATATCCCTTTTCTTCATCAACATAACATTACCTTGATAACAGTTTAAGTTTTTTGTCACACTGTCTTTTATCTTAACAGGAACAACATGCTCTGGAACATGAAAGTGTCTTACTCTGCACTGCAGGAGAGAAGGCAGGGTGAGGTTTGAAGAGAGGATTGACTTCAACACAAGCCCCCGGGTAATATATTTGACTTCCACACTGCTGCCCCCACAGTGGACCACAGGCCTGCACGGAAAACACAAACACTGCTTTTACTTTTCTTTTCCTCAACAAAATAGGCATCATTCTGAGCACGCACACGTTTGAGGATTTGAATAACATCCTTTTGGTGTTGGGGCGTGAATCGTGATTCATTTTAAATGTTGAGAGTTGTCACACTAGTGTGACTAGACACTAAAAGTGTCAATGATTTACATGCCAATCAGGAAAGCATCACTCAGTGGTAGAAAATATCACTGTTGATCAGGAGGTCCCAGGTTCAAATACAACCCTGTACGTCGCTTTTGATAAAAGGGTGGGCTAAATGAATACAGTACAAAATCACAACAATTGCGGCCTTTGTAGAAACAGTGAAAAGTCTTACCATGAATCCACTGGTCCTGCGAGTTAGAGCCAGACCGAGACTCATGTTGGTGTTGATGTTTCTCACATTGGGAATATTCATAGAGTCTAACAACACAAAAAATGGTTCTCAATGTTTATAATTTCAGTTACAAGACACTGTGAATTAAACATTGTTTAGATCAATCCTGTTCTAATAGGGAGCCATGTATTTTTTGGGTCAAAGGTTAACGTTATGATAAAAAAAACTTTTTTGTGTGTGTGACAGTCTCACTTAAGGTTTAAAATGTGTGTAAGTGGGATTTACCCTGAATGTTGAGCTTGTCACAACTGATTGTGGATCCTGATACAGGACACTTATAAATGTCTCCCTTCCTGTTTTGAGTGTAACCACTCCAGGGAGAACCAACCAGGAGCCTAGAAAGCAGAAACGCCTCACATTTGGACTTCCTCCATGCTTATAAACATATATACATACATATACTTTTTTAAACCATGAAAGTGTTCATATTTCCAAATGCATGACATTATGTTAAACACGGTCTTGAAAGCAGCACAGTTTTGCAACAACAGCATGTAGTGGTTATACTCACTGATCATTCATACTCGAAAAGAAAATTGTGCCAATTAGAGTGAACCTGAGATATTCATGGGAAAAATGAATGGGTTTGACAGTCCTGCAACAGGCATTTCTAAGTACGGAGGGCTTGTTTAAGGGGGGAAATTTAAAAATAGATGATCTTCTGAGGAATAAAGTCATCGTCCGTCTATAACAGGACGTTAATATCTAAGAACAGGAAGTCTTTAAGAAGCACGAGGAAGTTTGTCTGCATGGGTGATCTGAGTTCCTCATTCTGTACCATTTTCCTTGATGATTGGTCAGCTGCTGAACAGTGTAGCCAAACTGTCCTTCAGTGGGCCCAGAGAAGATCTTGGCACCGGCTGTGCCAACGTTGAACAGCACCAGGGACCCAAACCTGTCAACTGGGGAGGAACCAAAAGGGTTTAGGACATGATAGGGTATAGTAACAAGGGAGAGATCCATCTTTCACATCCATCTTGAATTCCCCTTTTTAGGAGTGAGCTTGAGTTCAGCAAACATTCTCCATCCTCCTCACAAAACATCCAAAATGGTGTCTGAAGTGAGGAGCATGTCTCACAGGTTGTGGCTGTGTACTCCTGAGGGCATGGAATGTACCTGCTCCAAACAGCTTTCACCCACAAGCCCAAGCTTGTCAGACCGATGTGTATGCATGCAATCCATAGCTTGTGACTATGATGTGTGCTTTAACAGAGCCCCCCCCCCCCCCCCCCCCAAAAAAAAAATTCGTATTTGTTTCAGAAATAAAACAAAAGGCATTAGAATGCGCCTGGTTTAAATGATTGTTTTCTCTGAGAAAAATCTATTCCAAACCTCCATTACGTGTTTGTGTAGTATCAAATAGGGTGGGTAACATTATACAACTTGCAACTAAGAATTCTATTGTCATTGTAATAAATTAGGTTCCGCACTGCAGTAGCTTACCAGACAACCACCTTGTTCTTCAGCATAATTTGCGTAATGATTGGGGATTAGGTCGTCAATTAAATGTGTCAGGTGCAAGTGTAGGCTACTGAACATTTTTTTTTACTTGTAATGTAACTAGGCTATGTCAAATATGTTATTGCATGGATATCGGAAAGAAACTTGATAGTGGGAAAAGTTGGAAAACGGATATTTGCTTAACACCATAAGAAAATGTACGCACGATACATATTTACAAACACGTATTCTATTTTACTTTGTCAAATGGGAGAAAGACGTAGCCTAAACCTCCAATCTCATCACGCTTATTACTTACTTCTAATACTAACAAACTTGAGTTTGCATAATGATTGTATTGTGCCTACGTTCATATATGATTCTACTTACAAAGAATGAGAAGACTAACAAGGATATTCGTTCCAATTGATGACATTTTCACGTCCGTTGCATTGATAATGATGGTTCAACCCTTCTTCGGTTCCTTTCAGTAGTTGACAAACTTTTAGCAGACTGCTCCATAAGTGACTATAGTCCAGGCCAATTAGATTTGACTTGGCGTTCATGAGTCGGCGATGACGTTTGGTCGATTCTATATATTGCTCTTTTATTTGCATCCTATAACAAGGATTCATATAGTTTACTGTCCGCAATATAAAACATCTGACATAATAATGGTGTAATAACCAATTTGGAGTTATCCATGTAATCGTATTTCATTTCTCAGATGTAGGCTAGCCAATCATTGTCCCCACTGTATTAGTCTAGGAATTCTCAAAAAAAAATATTATAAATTTTTTGTTCCTCAAGACCTGGCTTAATAGACGGGTTCAAGACTAATAAAGACTTCTCAGTTTTAATCTTGAAACGGACTGGAGACTCACAGGACAAGAACGACGTCCTGAAGTGTGCAGTTCAGTTATTTAAGCACACTCAAGTGCTTATTCTGCTGACTAGTCGGGTTGTGGTCAGTGGCGGTTCTAGACTACTTTTACTGGGGGGGCCAAGGGGGGGGGGGGCAGTGTTTAATCAGAGGGGCACATTAAAAACGGAAACAAATGATATTTAACCATTAAAGGGGCGATTGATTTGCAAAACCGATTTTACCTTGTCATAGTTGAAAAATCAGAGTTTGGTGTGTGAAATAGACATACAGTGAACCTCAAAGTCCATTGAGGCCTCTTTCCTATGCAAATCTTACAATTTGTAACTGCTGCTGTGAAAAGATAGGTATAAAAAAAATCCCCCGCTATGACGTCCCAACGGGGCTCCACCTTTTTTGGTTCTTTGTCACGCCCCAACATTTACCTACAGACCAACCCACCGGTGTTCTGGCCCAGGAACATAAATAAAGGTTGCCTAGATCTCAGACACTAGTTTATCTGCTGGTCTGTGTAGCCTATTTCCACGGGAATTGAAAGAAGAACGTTTCTCTAAGGATATTGAAAATGGGCGACGGTCGTAAATGCAGTGTTCCAGGCTGTACAGGGAATGCTGACAGTCATAGTCTTCCCACGGAATCCAACACTTGATGGGCATGGCTGATGTTTGTCTATGAGAAGATCCCTGTGAAGTTCGACATTCATTTATTTATTTGCTCGAACCATTTCACCAAAGACAGTTTTGAATGAAAACCTTGAACAATTTAAGGATTTGCTAAGCCGCTGTTGCTGAAAAGAGTTGCTGTTCCAACCGTATGCTCATCACAAACGAAGGCTGTAAACATGATTTTGTCGCTAACAGTTAGCCTATTAGCAATGCTAACGTCTCCTGTGTCTAGCATAGGTAGAATGCTGTTTCTAAACACATCAACATAAATTACTTAGCAAATGACTTTAGCTAGACTAGCTGTAGTCGGCATTAGAAGGGAAGCTTCCGAAAAAATTGCCAGAAAACGAATAGCAGTCGAGCCTATTACTAACGCCTGTCTATATTATCTATTTGAAAGAACTGGAGAAAGGCAGGTGCTAGATATAGGATACGTTAGCATTACTAATAACTGTTACCGACAAAATCATACTACAGCTTGCGGTTGTGATGAACATAAGGTTGGAACGCACCTCAGCAACAGCTTCATAGCAAATCCTGCTTTACATTGTCCCAGGTTTTCAAACCAGTCCAGGTGAAATGGTTCGCGCAAATGTGTCGAGGGTTGAACGGCATGGGGATCTTCTACCCTACTGTATAGACAAACATCAGCCATGCCCGTCTAGTCAATGTTAGCTAGACACTAGCTCATCTGCTTTTTATTAACGCTGATTTGCAAGGAATGCTAGATAGCAAAAACATTTAGACTATAGGCATGTAAACTAGTTTAACTTGCTGACTCAAGAGCATAGGTAGAATGTGTGATGATTTAGCCTAGTTTATTGGCAATGGGGCTAACGTTATTTCATGTTCCTGACTGTGTTTCATTCAAATAAATAACCTGTGTTGTCATGTAAATCTACAATTCAAGATGCATGTTTGTCCAGATCTTTTTTTCAGCAAGATAGCTAAAGCTAACTGAAGCTGAGTTGAATCACGATAGTTTGTTTGCCAACCTGTAGTGCTAACGTTACCCACCTAAGGCGATCCTGTTTGCTCCTACAACAGAAGTGGAAACAACTAACATAATCATTTGAAATAATATCTAGTCAATCTGTTGAAAACAGTGTTGTGTAGACACAATAGATTTATTTGTACGTTTTTATTTCAAGTCTCCACCTTCGTTGTTTCATTGAGTGCTGTGGCCATGTTGCGTCTTTGCTCCGCAGCTTCACTCGTTGCAAACTAACCAATAAGCTCGCAGCTCATCTATATATTCATGAGCATACCATAAAAGGAGAAAACCAGGGCGCATAGAACAGCACCCAGGGCATTTTCAGCTCAACCAATGTTACATACCCTATTTGGAGATCTTAAGGAACAGTGTGAAATACCCCAAAACTCCAGTCAATCAACCCTTTAAATACTTTAATTTAGCTTTACATTAAAATCATACCAAATGCTCTGGCTCACCCTCTTCTAGCTCCTCAACTCTCTCAATACCTTAATATGTTTCTCTAACTTTTTATTTACTGGGGCAAAAAAGGCTGCAATGTCACTTCCTCGGTTCATGATGACTAGGCCTACTACAAGAAGAAAAAAAAACGTAAAACAAATTGTTTTACATGGGCACTGGCCCCTGGAGGCCCCCGTGTTGAAACGCCCCTGGTTGTGGTCAATCGCTGAAATTGTGAGGAATCTGTAGCGTGACATTTTGTTGTCGTCCCCAGTAGCCTACCCGACGGCACCCACAATAATCTCTTTGAGGAAAGCAGCTGTTTCTGGTGAACCATTCTGTGGGTCTCCATTGTTAGAGAGATTAAATATGTAATGTGTTTCGAAATGGGAGTTTGGGGGGGGGGGGGGGGGGACTTGTTGGTCTTTTCCTTGATTCAACCTCCTCAATAAAATCGGGCTCCGTCACTTCGACTCGATTTGGCTGCCTGGAGTTTTAAAAACCAGAATGTCTGCTGTTGCCTATTTCTGTTTCCTTTGTTGTATTTTGTAACATTAATTTTCAAATCAAGAGGAGAAAATGTGACAATCAATCTCTACCTACGTCAATATTTCATTCAGTTGTTTCCGCTCTCTGTTGATGTTTCTCTCCGTGCGCCTAACGTAGGCTAAGTCAAGTGCGTCATTTGGACGAAGAAGACCTCTGACTGTAAACGTGCACGCGACGCAGTGTCGTCTCCTGTTCGTTAGTAGTAACTTAACCGTAGTCTGTGGAGGCTAAAATGTCAAAAAAGTAAAACGTCGGCCACCATGAAGCAAAAGGAGCCAGAGCAGAGAAAGAATTTTGCGGCCTTGTTAATAGCTAATTCTCACTCTAAACAACTCAATCTTCATGTCTGGCAAATTACCTGACTCCAGGTCTAGGCTGCTAGCCTAAAAAGTGAAAACGTCGCTAACGAGGAGCATGCAGCTAGCAAATGTCAATACAGACGATGTGGCCACAGCTGAGAGAGTTTTGGGTGAATTTCTTTATTTCCTTTGCTATACCACTAAATGTAGTGAAGTGTAAATTCAACACAATATAACGCTAGCTGTTCTGCCCGTTATCACCTGCAACGTTATGAAAAGGGCCTTGTGACCATCGGCTACATTGTATTTGGGGAAGACGTCACCAGATTTTTTCGAACTCTGTTTCAGTCACAGAAGTTATTTTAAAACTACCCGGCAATGTAGAAGGCCCCTCTCTAAACTCAACTTGCCTTTTGTTATTGATAAGAAGTTGATGAAGGAGAGGATGAGGATTTGCCAAAATATCAGGACACTTGACAGTTTTGGGCGTGTTCAGACGAGTTTGAGGTTGAGAAATTGGACAGTTCGTGGCAGCTACAGTGGATTCCATGTCGTTTGTGCTGGATTGGATTCAACCTGACCCTCGCTGGATGAAGACATCAATGGTAGGATAAGGTGTTTCATATTAATTGTTTGGGATGACAGCCATGTCGTCACAGAAACTGGCGTGGCTACTGCTGCTTGGTTTTCAGACCGCCGTGTCTCACAGGCTAAATGGTAAATCCGCGTCACTGTCCACTGTGTTGAAATTGCTCGCTTGATTTCTCCAAGTTGTGGCCTTACCTCGCCGTAAATGTACCCTTGGATCTGTCTTGCAGCTCCAGATAACCATGTTTAAGGGCCCACAACAGGCCCCTCGCAGATGTGTGCATTACATTTATCTGCCACTAGATGGCAGTGTGTACCTAGACTAATTTTAATTCAGTCAACAAAGAGCCCAGCACCAGTCATAAAATGACCGTCAATTACATTCACTTTGGGACTGTCCTTTAATTCTGACATATTATGTGTCTAGGCTAAAGGAGTTAATCGATTTGTATGATAAATTAGGCAAACAACACATAAAATAGGTAATTTATATGTTGGTAAATAATGATTAGGTACATTTTCATAATACTATGCCTAAAATATTCAAAAACTAACTGTGTATGTGTGTCATCTTGGCTTGCAAGTGTGTGCGTGTGTGTGTCCTGACCTTTGAGTGTGTGTGTGTTATGGCCTCTGTGTGTGTGTGTCCTGACCTTCGAGTGTGTGTGTGTGTGTGTGTGTGTGTGTGTGTGCCCTGGCCTGTGTGTGTCCTGTGAGTGTGGAGGTGTTCAGATCCTCCAAGGACCCAGACAGCATGTCTTCCTGACTCTCTTCACTAGCACCCGCAGCATTGATCAGAGCACAGGGCCGTCCCTAGATCCCCTGGCGGTCAGACAGGGTTCTGTTCCACAGGAAACACTATCCAGAATCAATCTGAGTCAGCTGCTGATCTGAACGGCTCAATAGCGGACCAAGAATCACCACAGAGGAGACATCCAGTGATAAACAGAGTTAGGAGCCACAAGTGTGTGCTGAATGAATAAATACTGGCCTCATATGGTAGGTACGGCGTTGTTGGGTAGTTACAGTACAGTTGTTCTTTTGGTTGAGTTTTGTCTTTAATTGCAATGGACCATTATAAAGACTTAAAGACACAAATATAATTTTCCTTCATGCTGAAGTGGTCATCTGCCAATCTGGTTTCCAGGCAATGTGTTGAACTAATGAAGTGAGTCATCGCTTTGGGGAAGTGTAACTCTGGAATAGAACAGTTAATTACCACCGGATCATTTTTCATTGCTCACCTCACTAGCTTTTTATAATCACATTGTTTTAGCTTCAAGCTCTGGAAGACCTGCTAGCTTAGCGTGCTCAGGCCTTAAAGCAGATCATCGTGTTGATGAGAATCTAAAAAAGGAAAATCACCATTAGGAGGTAAGTGACATAGGCAACTTCAAGATCAAAGCTGTTGAAAATGGCTCAATATGAAAAATCTGTAACAATTGTTACTACAGAAGAATGTTATATTCATACTGACATACCCAGTTGTAGGGCAAAGGAAAAAGTTGTTCCACTAACATTACTTCTGCTCATGAAAACCAATTAGGGTAATGAAGGACTTTAGAACGTCAGAATGCACATTAACAACCAGCAACGTTGATGTAGTCGGCCTTGATATCAAACGCCCTGCTCACGAAATTGAATAAACTTTTATCCCCCTCGCACACCGAACCAAATAAAAACTGTGCCTCCTACACAACTACTCTGGCCCCGCAGGGCAAAGTGCGTCTGTGAAAGGCTCGCCAGGGGCATACGTGACCCGGCACACCAGGTCACGGGCCGCGTCTTTGTCAGGCTGGCCGAGATGGGTGCCTGCTGAATCGAGCCCTCCATGCCTGACTGGAGAGAACAAAAGAAGAGTGATGCATGCTGGGAGATCCGGGGCACAGCAAGGGGTCTGCCAGGGCCGTATCCGTCCCCAGGGCGCTTTATTGGGGACAGCCAGAGCCTCGAGGACTCACAATGATTTTTGCACTTCGTAAAGTATTGACGGCATGGGCCCTGGCTTGTGCTATTGATTTGAACTTAAGCCCCTCGAGCCGGCCGCCGCCATTGTATCGGCGTGATTAATTAAAAAGCAAACCGTTTTTTAGGAGGATGGTTGGGTTTTTCACCTTGGGGT
The DNA here is from genome assembly GCF_054491055.1 of Hypomesus nipponensis. Classification (NCBI taxonomy): domain Eukaryota; kingdom Metazoa; phylum Chordata; class Actinopteri; order Osmeriformes; family Osmeridae; genus Hypomesus; species Hypomesus nipponensis. The sequence continues at coordinate 12,760,011 of NC_140388.1, forward strand.
GCGTGTGTTTGTCTTTGTTGGTTTGTGTTTGACCCCCCCTTCCCCCACCCCTTCTACCCTACACGCACACGCGCACACGCGTGCACGCACGCGGACGGACACACAGCAGTGCTTGCGGTTTCTCTAGAAGCAGAGGGGGGGTGAGGGGGGGGGGGACGCGGGGTGAGGGGTGGGGAGGAGGGGTGGCGATGTGGGGGGTGGGGGGCTGGGTGGATGAAAACCATTAGCCATTCGTGCACTGGCGAGTTTTAACAGACTCCGCTCGGGGCCTCGAATTTATGACCCATTACTCCTGCCTGTCTGGGATCCAGTTGGTGCATGATGTTGCGTGTCATCTCCCATTAGTCTGGATGGGCCTGACGTCTATTGAGAAAGCCAGTTCAGCTCCAGAAGTCTCCCACACGACCTCTCCTGCCAATACGGCAGGATGGATCTGCTGCATTGTCGGGGTTTTTTTGTTTGTTGTTAAGCCGCCTCTTTTTTACTTGTGCATCCAGTTCATTTCATGCCCGCAGTCCTCGTGAGGGCCTGGGACACCCTCAGAGCCCCTCAGTACAGCTCCAGCTGTCATGTTTACATTGTGTGTTTTGCTGTTTTGTTTGGGACACTCAGGATGTGGCGTTGGGTTGTGGAGGGTGCGCGGAACATCGTGTTTAAAGATGAGTTGGTTGGGGACGGGATCATCGACATTCTTTTCGCCATTAAGAGTAGGTCTCACTTCCTCTTGAGGATGACAACTTCCTTTCTCCCCAGGAGTGTGTGCTGTGCCTTATGATTGTGCACACAAAACCAAAACAACATGAAATACAAGTAACAGTAACAAGGTATAGAAATGAAACAAGCTTCGCAGCCTTTAAGCCCAGCCCCACAGGGTAGCTAGCACAGCTAGTTCTCCCTATAAATGTAGTCATCCCTTGCTAAAGGCATCCCTTTAGCATGTAGTCTCTGTTCAAAACACAATCACTACAGACTTGCCACGAGGGAGTATGCTCATTATCTCAGATCCAAACAACAATGATTATGATAATAATGATGATGAGGGTTAGTAGCCGTAATCCCCTGGCCTCTTGAGTTGTTTACTTTCAGGGAAGGTCAATGTATCGAAGACCCATTGATTGGGATGGGGGGTGGGTGCGCGCTTGACAAAATGCTGGTCGGCTAATCTGTGCCGAGGCTTGATGTTCCATTAAATGATCGATGCACTTTTCTTTTCTTTTTTTCCGTAGACTTTAGGAGGCTAAATGCTCATGTACCTCTGAAAGGTCAGTATCTGTTAGTTCATCGGCGGAGTGATTAATCAATCAATACACCAGACTTGGGGGGGGGGGGGGGATGAGGGGGGGGGGGATGAGGGGGGGGGGTGCATGGAAGCAAATGATTCCCCTGTTTGTGCGGGGAGGCTGGCTGGGCTGTACTGTCTAACCTCGAAGTGTACTGTGGGCCATTAGTCAGCCGGCCAGCGCACCTCAGACCCCCTGGAACTCTTACATCTTACATTAAAAATGGCCGCGTCCTCTTCTGATATGCACACATGAATAAGTCATGAACGCGAGTCTGCCGCAATATTCACAACCCCTCCTCCTCTCGCTCTACTTCTCCCACTCTCTCTCCCACTCTCTCTCTCTCTCTCTCTCTCTCTCTCCCACTCTCTCTCTCTCTCTCTCTCCCACTCTCTCTCTCTCTCTCTCCCCCACTCTCTCTCTCTCTCTCTCTCTCTTTCTCTCACTTATCTCTCTTCTTTTCTCTCACTTATCTCTATCTATTGAACCGCTACTTGCTCCTACAGAAATCATTTAGTCTCGGTGGGGTTATAAATAATACTTCAAGGAGGGGAGGAAGAGCTCTTGTAGTGCTCTGTTTTTGATACATTATGCATATGGTCAAATGGGTGACAGGCTTTGGAAGAGTTACAGTAGGTCATTTGGGATGAAGGCAAAACCGTCATTGAAACTCATTAGCACTTTGGTAGTGGGAGGGTGGGACAGCCTGTATGCATTAGGCTGCAAGTAGGGCTCGCTCCAGTTGTTGGCAAGGTCAAACTGTCAGGAGTAACCGGCGATATTGGTTCTTTTCCTGTTCATTTGGGCGGTGAGCAGAGGCCTGTTCCATAAAGCGAGTTTACAGAATAAGCCAGGCTTAATGTCAGGGAAAGTAACTGACACCTTAAGCCTGGCTTAGTCTGTGAGCTCGCTTTATGGAACAGGCCTCTGCTCACCGGCCAAATGAACAGCAGGCCCCAGGTCTATCACAACATGGACGCAAACCTTTGACTAGGACCAGCAAGTCACAGTGTATTATTAATTAGAGCGCTGTGTTTTATTAAACACTTAAATGTATACGTTCATGATACAAAAGAAGGCTTAGAGTTATTTCACAGCACACTGTATGTAAACAAGCTGCAGGTTTCTCTCATGTAAGCCAAATCAAGTCGGCAAATTAGAAGTTAAATCTGTCGTAGTTTACAGCCACAAAAATAGGTAATGTATTGTATACAGTAGCCTATAGAAAACAAATTATGCAATCTTAGTTAATCTCAAGAAAAAAAAAAGAAAACCCCTTGTTACAGGCGTGCATGTGGTCGTCCTGGAGGTTTGTTGACAGGTTTCTAACAGCCAGTCAGCGTACAATTAAAGGTCTCCCCAGCCGGGCCGAGCTAGCAAGCGCTAATCCATAATTAGCTCTGACAAAGTGAATGCATCCTCATACAATTAAAACACAACATAAGCAGCACGCCCCCCCCCCCCCCCCCCCCCCCCCCCCCCCCGTCACATGCGTCTCTGAGTCACGCTGCTGGTTATTTATTTCATGGATTTGGCTTATGTGATTGGACTTTGCCGTTTCCAGGTGAGACGAGGAAGGCCTTCATACCTGCCGAACCGAGAAAACGAATAAACTGTATAATTAGAGAAATTAATATGTTGCGCGTAGAGAGGGGGGATTGCAATTTGCTGGGGATTGTTCATTAGCAAATTGTTCACCTTTGCAAGAGGTCTCTGGCATGTAGTTACCGTGTGGTCCAAAGGGGGGCAGTAGAGTGCTGTTCCTAAATCCAGGCTGCACTGCTCAGTGGATGTAGGAGGGGGAATAGGAGTGATTGGCACATGTTTATTGTATAAAGTATCAGAGTATGTTTGAGTGGATTTCAAATATTTCCCTCTGAGGCATCTCTCTCTTTAAAACCTCCTATTCTCTCTGGCATGGCTAAAATAAGAAGATCATTTTCTCCTGCAGGTGCTCGGGGTAATGTAAAAGGCTGTAAGTTCACTCTGACACACACACACACACACACACACACTCATCTTGTTGTTCTGTTTCAGTTCTAATAGCTTTCTTCAGGCCCATGGGATAAAGGATACAATTGAATGAACAGGAAAAAAAGGCACAGAAGAGTAGAATGAAAAAAAAAAAACATCTCAAAATCTGAAATAAAATATCCACGATGCCCCCAATAGGATTAGAATGTTCTGTACTAGGTTTATACGGCAAAAAAGTTGAGAAACTTGATGATGATGAATATATAATATGTGTGTGTTTGAGATCTGTTTCTGTCTCTGTCTCTGGCTCTCCATACATCAACACACACCCCTCCCCACACATACTGTACACACCAGATGGTACCCCTCATGACCTCCACAGCCCTCAGCCCACTTTCTTATTGATCACATCCTGTTTGAACACATTTAAAAAAAAAACTGTTGTCCTGATAATTTTTTAAAATATATATATATATATATATATATGTGTGTGTGTGTAACAGGCCAGGCCCAGATACCCCGATTCCCAGATCCCTCCCTCCCCTTCTATAGGGTCATATTGTATACTTGAAATGTGACAGCTTGTATAGATGTAAATGTATAGTTTGGTTATACAGCATCATGTGGTGCAAATTATTACCTGTCTCAGCAGAAGCATTACTAAAGCACAATATATGTTCTCTAATAGTTTGACAATAAGCATATCTGAGATCTGATTCTGAGCCCAGATTATGTCCTGAAAAGCAGCTACACCAAGGTGTGATGTTTCCTTTCAGCTACCACCTCAAAGAGGGAGGGGCAGGGTGGAGGAAGGGGGTGATGAATGGCGTTTCTGTTGTCTATTATTACAGGTGTAATCCATACACACACAGACTTGTCCATCAGTCCATTGAACTGCAAGGAAGCGAGTGATTAATCACAAGAGAAAGGATGCTCCCCTCCCTCCTTGTCCTCCGTCAAAACACGGGCCCCGATAGACTCATCCTCCCTGCCCTGCTAGTTCATCTCCTCTTTGTCCTGGACTCATTTCTGGGCAATATCAACTTCAAAGCCATGGCAGGGATCCCAGTACCTACTGCCCCTGAGGGAAAGATTTGTGCCTTTACCCCCTCGCATATCTCCACAGTCTGGGTACACCGCGAATGACAGGCCGTTATTAACACCCAGCGTTTATACGGCCTCAGCCAAGGTGACGTCAGACCAAGTGGTAAAAAGTAGCTAAAATTCAGAAATAGGGGACGCTTTTTATTTGTGAGGTTCAGGAAATGAGTTGTGGTAGAGATAATGTGACATGATTGAGGGTGAAGGGGGGCCGGGGAGAATATTTTTTTACTGTCTGCAAGTAAAAACATTGAATTGTTATTCTGGCGATAACGCGAGTATTTAGCGTGACGTGGACGACTGTATTTCAACACCTTGGTGCAATACGAGAAATATGCTCGCGGTATATTGCAGTTGGGTTCAACTGTCAAATCAAAACATACCAGTTGTAGTTGGAATCTCTGTCATCAACACCTGACAGCCTGGATGCGCTTCACTTCCTGCATGAAGAGGAAGGTTTGAAACTGCAGCAGATCCACTACCTCGGCAGACAGGAAGCAGTCATGCGACACAGCTCATTGTGCATCCCTTTTTCCTTTCTCAGCCTTCCATCCACTCCGCTTCTTTCTTGTATCGGGGATGGAAGGACAGACGGTCGGTCAACCTGATGAGGAGCAGGGGGAGGTCCACGCTCTCTGCCTCAGTCTCACACTCGTCTCCGTTCTAGTGTTGGAGGGAGATTGAGGGGCTACTCGCTAAAAAATATAAAATAATTAAGGATCAAAAATAAATGAATCATATATATAAAGAAAAAAATCATTGATGCTTTGCTGTCACTCTGGCAATGGAGATGGAAGGAAGCAGAGAGACAGAGACAGAAAGAGAGAGCACTTATTCCCAAGGTCATTCAAAGAATTCTGGGAAGGAGCTGAGTGGTCTCTCTCTCCCCAGACAAACCTCCACAGTCCGGGTGAGACTGCCCCCTCCCCCCCTCTTAATCCAGTGGCCGGAGTAGGCCAAGGGGCCAGATTAGTGCCCCCCCCCCCTCCCCCTTGAGCAGGGAGACCAGGCTGGCCAGCCTCTGAAAGCAGATCTCTCGCTGGGCTTCAGCCCTGTAACCTCGGGCGCTGCTACCTGGCCTTGTGCCATATGGGGAGGGACCGACTGGGAGGCTGTGGGGTCCAGTTCCACTCTGACAGCTGTCCTGCTACCCCCCCTACCTCACCCACCCTGCCCCCCAACACCATCCTCCATCCTTCCTACAGACACACACACAGTATACACACCTTCACCCGTGTGTAGAGAGGCACACTGACATTATCTCTACATCACCCCCTCTCACAGACCGGCCAAGCTCACTCACACACACACACAGGTTACCCCCCCCCCCCCCCACACACACACACACACACACAGGTTACCCCCCCCCCCCACACACACACACCCAGAGCTGCTGCTGCTACTTTTCAAGTTGAGTGGAGGGGGGAAAACCCTGGTGTTGCTGCCTAGCCTGCTAAGTAGCATGTTGCTGCCTAGCCTGCTAAGTAGCATGTTGCTGCCTAGCCTGCTAAGTAGCATGTTGCTGCCTAGCCTGCTAAGTAGCATGTTGCTGCCTAGCCTGCTAAGTAGCATGTTGCTACTAGCCTGCTAAGTAGCATGTTGCTACTAGCCTGCTAAGTAGCATGGCCATGGATTAAAAGGTTGCTGCCAGGGTAGACGCTCTTATCCCTGGCTGTTAGTGAGCAGCAAAGACAGGCTGCTCTTAAAGCAGCCAAATCGTTCTGCTATCATGTGATCACAAGAGGATCCCAGTAGTACTCGTGGAGATCTTGCCTTGCCCGATTCAGTACCCCAAACCGAAAGAATACTTTTGAAGTACACTTGAAGTATAGACCACAAAACGCATTAAAATGGTCAGTATGTGAATATACAAAATCTGCACATTTTACTTCTGACTAGAAAACATATAATTTAAAAGTGTAAAGCTGACACATCAAAATGTCAGAGTATTTTAGAGCTTTTTACTTTTTTAAATTATTTTTTTATGTGGTCGTCCTCCCTAATAATATAACATAAAACAAACAATTCCTTTACTTTATTTACAAAGTAAAATCACACATGGAAACAAAGTAACATACCTTAACTGTCTTGCCTGCATTGAACCTTGACATCACTTCTCATCATATATCACAGCTATCTCTTTAAGTGACAGCCTCCAGTCTAAGCTGTCTATTCCTATGTCCATTAATGTGGTACGTGGGAGGCATAGGGGGATGAGTGTAGATCAGTGTAATTCTTGTGCTGCAGATGCAGGCCAGATTGGAGTTGGAGGATTAAGATGTTACTCAAGAGCAAGGCCCCTGCTAAACTGCTGCTGGGGAAAGATGGCTTGTTAGTGTGTGTGTATGAATGTGTGTGTGTGTATGAAAGTGTGTGTGTTTTTTTTTTTTTTTTTTTTAAGCCTTCAGAGACGACACCACCAGCCGGCCACTTTAGTTGGGTCCCAGGGCCGTCTCAGGGCCGTGGGGGAAATTAAGGACACATTTTGGGCAAAGAGCCTCTTAAAACGTGCTTAAAGATCTGCCGTGGGGCTGGAACTAGCCGGCATAATCTGATATTCATCGTGCTTGTTGCAAAAAGGGACATGCTGAGCGCAACCTTAGGCCCCCAGAAAATACTTAAATATATATTTATATTTATATATAAATGAATCATATAAAAATAACATTGTTCCCCTCAATCTTTCAATCAAGAAATATAACTTTGTATCCTGATATGATTGTGTCTGCGATTGCACATTGTATTACGTTTCCCCCACCCAAAATGCCCTATAAATTGCTTTCTGGGGTAAAGGTAATATCCTAAAAGCACTCTGGTTTATTTGGTTAAAAGTGATGTAACAGCCGTGGACGTGAATCGGATTCCTAGCTGTGAAGAAATAGGAAATCAGCGTAAAAGCTAGTGGCTCAAGCCAACCAACCTGCTTCATAAGGGTCAAAACCTGCTAGAACAAACCAGAGAAGCTTTCCAATATGAAACATCAAACAAATGAAAAAGAAAAGAGACAAATTTAAAACCACCCCCCAAAAATATCATTTTGAAAACAAATGGCGATAAACATCTACATGCAAATATCTGGCATCTGCTAGCAAGCTTGGTGCTAGCTGAGAATGAAAGGAGATTATGTTCAAGCCTAAATGGAGCTTTTGCATTTTTTTTTCTCTCCTTATATTTCTCCCCCACCCCATCTAAATCCAGCAGATCTAATCTTATCCACCACAATCCAATTTTTAATGCTGGCTACACATAGGATTAAAGTGCTTCTGGTTGGTTTGTAGGCCATTTGACAGTGTCCGGGCATCTGCTGGTGGTGGGAGGGGGACTGGATGAGAGGAGGATCAGGGCCATTGAGAAGGTTGACCTGGGTTGGATGCTAACATAGGGTTCTCTTACAGGGGTGTAAACATGCATGCCTCTGGTGTACCCTCTTTAAGTTTCTGCAGCGGTTTAAGAAGTGACAAGACTTATTTTTTAATAAGTTTACCTCTCGAGATGGTAATGTTGAAAAAAAACATGAAAATGAATATGTATTGTCGAAAAATAAGTATAAAATGCAGTCAGTCGGGAAAGAGTTAGGCATTGAACACCTACTGAATATTAATACGCTAATACAGCCTACTGAAATTTTTTTTTTTTTTACAAAAATGCTTCCGTCATAGTAAACTGCTTAGACCCACGCACTATATAGATCGATTCATTAAACCAATCTAAAGGATCAAAAATTTCAACCACAAACAAAAAAGGACCTGTGTGAAATAACCGGCGTACATCACATAAAACAACAACAAGCTCTCTGACAGGAGTTCCTGACCGTGGGTGACCCGTCCGCTAGGTCAGCCGTGCACAAACTCCACTCGCAACAGACGGCCTCACTGGCTTTACTCTCCACTAAAGAGCTTTACTCAGAGAGGAGGGGGAACTAAGTCGATATCCTTAAAGTGGAGAATAGAGATGTTTACAGATGATACCGGATTAGATTAGACTTTCACTGCTTTCTAGCAGATGACGGTTTCTAGATGGACAGCACCTGTTTGTTCTTACGCTGTGGGGGCATACAGTAAGCTACTCAACCCGCCTGTGATGATCGTCTCTCCAGACGGCACACCGGCTGCATTGTACCAGACAATGAGACTTTAATGTTGTGTCCGGACGTAACACCGTCGACAACAAAAATGTACAAAGCCTGCTTTGTCGAACGCATTTCGATTAATCGGAACTAACGTCTTTTTGGGGTGGTTGATTTACGCTGTCTGTGTTCGGCTACTGTTACTACCTGAATTTGTGAACAAACTGATTCTTGTGTCAATGTTCATATAGGAAAATAACCCGCATCTGTTGTGAACCATACGTCAAATATCAACTACCTGACAGTTTTTTCTCCTCCCAACTTGTATTCCCCCACATTGACACTCGCCATACGCTTCACAGCACCCCTGAGAAAAACGGAGGGCGGAGCTCCACTCTCTCACTCAAGGGGCCCGGCCGTTCTGCCCCGCAGGTCATGTTAAAGGTGTTTATATAAGCTGTTTGAACGATGATAAGGCAACGCCATGTCAGATAGCCAAACCGAATAAATATTTGACGGAAGACGAGCAGCTGTTTACCAGGATGCCATTAAGGGAGCGGGTCGCGTAGCACCTTCCGCTAAAGACCCAGCATTCCCTCGTCTCACAGCATTAGCGCCCTCCTACACTCACATCCACCCCCACCCTCGCCACCTCAAACGTGAAGTCCAGCCGTGTGAAGTGGGTGTACCAAACAAAGCACTTTAATGTTTGACCATTTTTTGGGCACAGATTTGCGGTCACAAGAAAAAAAACTGGATGTGTTACATTTTTTAATGCAGTTGGATCGTTGTTTTACGTACTAATTGATACACTTATTTAAACTGTTACAGTTCAAGCTACAGTTTTTTTCTGGTACAACTTTTTGTTCTTTGATCATTCATAATTGTTTAGCTCATTAGTTAATAATTTTTCTGCCCAATAGTTCAGGATCATTGTATATTTTTATCACTGCACTTTATATATACGAACTTTCTATACTTTAACCGTACTTTCACTTAATTGTGTAAGAGAATATGTCTACCTTATATGCTAAATGAAGGCTTTTTCAAGAGCAACATTTGCAAAGGATTGGATGTATCAAACGGATTCACTATAACCGAGCATCTGAAAGGGACAAGTTGATGATGTTTATATGAATAGGCTTTTACTTCTCAGAGAGGAAAGTTTGTCAACCACATGTTAGGTGACACATTTGTGTAACGACTTGATTCCAATCCCAATGACCCACTCAGACCAAACTCCTGGTAGGTTTCATTTATCAGCAATACACACGTTTAAGCTGTAAATGGGATGAACATGTAGATAATCAGGTAAAGAATTGGCGACAATGCCTTAAACAGAATACCACACAGAAAAGAATATAGGCCTACTTTTTTTTTCCCTCCACCTTCCAAAGCTTGGTTCTTTCAAGCACACAAATGGATGACCTTTGAAAATTGCTGTGTTTCTGCTTTTGCTGTTTAGCCTTCTATAAATGTCACATAATGTTATTGGGTTGCCACTGCAATGCATCATTAATCTTTCCCTGGGCTGGCGGGGGAAGTATGCCTGGTACACTAGGTAGATCACTAAGTAGAGACATGGAAGCCCAAGTGTAAACATCATTTAGACACTGCAGTTTTTCTGCTCAAATGGTTTTGATGTTGATGAAGAGGGACCTTCTCTGAAAGTGCAACGATCTGCACAGTGCGTGATCGATGCTGCATGGAAGGTGCGTGATTATCACAGGCCTGTCTGTGAGCGCAGCTTCTCAAGAAGACGGCAAAAAACAAAACAAAAAATCTTTTTTTTTTCTCTTTCGGCACTCTTTCAGATAGCGAGCGCTGTAAAGCAAGGAAAACAAATATGCCCCAATCAGAGAGCAAAGAGGAATGGGTTCAGGGGCGTCATTAGACCCTTTTTACTGGGGCACGTGCCCCTGTACAAATCTGCTGTGCCCCAGTAAAATCAAAAGTTTGAGTTTTAACAATTTACTTTATTAGTCAGTGCATTCATTTAGATTCGTAATCCTGGAAAAAATAAACGCAGTATCCCAATCAACGCTTGTAAAATCAAAGCAGTTTAACCGAAAACATAAACCGATGCCCGCAGAATTCCATGTCAGCGCTCTCTTCTGATCTTGCCAAACAGCCACTGCAGCACACACACAGAAGCCCAGGTGTCAGACTCAGCACACAAGTCAGAGTTGAGGTAGGCTAAGAAAACATCTCAAAACTAAGAGTTTCTAAATGATAGGCCTACCAATCATCTTATTTTGACTAAAACATAAAAACAATATAACATGAACCTCAAACTGTATTTGCGCTCAAATGAATGCAAAAAAAAATGTGCACGCTTGCATTAACTATTGATGTCCCTGCCAAAGCTAATATCAAACTTGCGTCCCTGAACTGTTGTGTAGTGGGTTAAGCAAGGGGAGTTTCTATAGCCGAGTAGTGCATTTTGCACAGCAAGCTTGGCAGAAAAAAAGGGATATGAACAGGGGCCAGTGCCCCAGGGAGGAGGGCCTGTGCCCCTGTGAGGGGGGCCTGTGCCCCTGTGAGGGGGGCCTGTGCCCCAGGGAGGAGGGCCTGTGCCCCTGTGAGGGGGGCCTGTGCCCCTGTGAGGGGGGCCAGTGCCCCTGTGAGGGGGGCCTGTGCCCCTGTGAGGGGGGCCTGTGCCCCTGTGAGGGGGGCCTGTGCCCCAGGGAGGAGGGCCTGTGCCCTTATGAGGGGGGCCTGTGCCCCTGTGAGGGGGGCCTGTGCCCCAGTAGAGCTGTATGTCTAGCAACGCCTCTGGAATGGGTATTTTTTTGTCCCCCATATGCTTCTTCAAACAACGCAGACGAGAAATTATAATCCGACATAAAACGCAAAAAAAACGCCAGTTTGTACATTTTGATATGCGAACGCTGGCTTCTTCTACACAAAAGACTCATCCATTGGTGTTTACCTCGTTGCCTCGTGGGAGCTGTGTGCTTGGTTTCACTCATTACAGTGTGCGGACGTCTCTGTCTGGGAAATGATTGGGTCCCTCTGAATTTTGCCCCATTCTCCGCCTGAGTTTTTTTTCCACCTAATGATTCAGGGAGCGGTGTGGAAGGACGGCCCCCTTCTGAGAGGGTGAACTTGATTAATGATCCGGAAGTGCTTTGCCTTTTCAGCTGATTAAATAAAATTGACTAGATTTTTACATTTTATAATGAAGTGAATCCACAGGCCTGAGATGACAGGGCCTTGAAAAGGTGGTGTGTGTGTGTGTGTGTGTGTGTGCAGGCCTACATATGCGTGTGTTCAGGTACTTTTTGTTTCATGTGTGCATCTCGGTGTGTTCACACTCTTGAATGTCATATATTTATATATTTACTCTATTCTTTTTCATTTAGTCAGTCTTCTGTGTGATATGGCTGTTTTCTCAGGCAGAAAGACACTTTGTCATCATCCAGTGACACTAGGTGCCACATGGCTATGTCAGTAACAACAAGGCACGGTGGCAGAAAAATACAAAGTTTTCTTTTTCAATTTCCTTCATGTTATTGGGCATCCAAGCATTTCCCTTTTGTGACATCTGTAAGACTTTATTTATATAGCACATTTCATACAGGAATTGCAGCTCGAGGTGCAGGGGGTTGGGGGGGCAATCTGATCGAACTCAAAATACTTGAATCGGTGTGTCTGACTCTGTGGCTCAGTCGCCCTGAGAACGGGGCATATGTCTGTTTAACTTTGTCCTTAGTCTTACTAGTGGAAAATATTTCTATGTGACCATAGCCTGATGAAAATATGATCCTCGTCCTGTAGGATTCAAAAGGCACCTTGTGAATAGTACCGGATTTCTTACAGTTTAACATGGTAAAATGGTAGTGTGCCGTAGACCATTATTACACCACTGCAGAAGCATCAGGGGAGAAGTTTAAGGTAAAGATTTGATACAAATTAAATATGCATCAAATGTACATAGCGCTGCATGCCACAGTCCAAATGCTGCACTTCCCAGCTTTGGCTCCAGAAAACAAGCTTTCCTGCAAGCCATCGTCCCAATTTTCTTGGGTTGTGAAGTGACTGTAATTACACGGAATGCACAGGGGCAGTTATAGACTAACAGGCTATTTCCAGGAGAGTATCCTGCCGCCCCAGAGAAGGACTGTTCTGTGCACAGCGGTCTCTCACCATCGCCACCACTTTGATCACAGCTATTATGGAGGGGAGGCTGGTGGAGAGACAAGCTCTCTGGAGGGAGATAGCATTGACAGGGCCAACATCATTCTGGTTCCTGGTTCACTCCTGTAAACCAGTGGCATAGCCACGAGGGGGCCTGGGGGGGGCTAGGGCCCCTCATGTATGTGTCTGGCCCCCCTAGATTTCGGGTTGCTTATATAAAAAATGAAGGAATCTTAATTTTATTTTTTATTTTTGTGGCCCCCTCATTTTAGAAGTTGGATGAAAACTGTCTGTGACACTCGGTGCCTTGCAGACATCTCATCAATGATCTCATATTTATGTATAAATGGCATGTTAAAATTGATTTTTTAAAATATGTAAATAGCAGTTATTGTATTGGGATCTTGGTTTATGTTCGGATAAATAGAAAAAAAAAAAGTACGATAAAATATCTGGATTGCGTACGTTTTCAACTCCCTCACACTATCAGCCACCTTTCGCTTCAATAGCCATTTTTGTACAGTATGACTCTGATAGTTAGACTTTTGGGGTTTGCACAGCTTGGTAGAGTCTGAACTACTTTTCCAATGCTTGTTGGCCGCAATTTACAAACACACACATTCTGAATGGGATTGAGATCAGAACTTTGACTGGGCCACTGGCAGGGTCAGCTATGTAGCTAGCAGATCAACATTGGCTAACCATCCAGCTAGCTAGCTAGCAAGCTAGCAGGAGCTGACAGGAAATCAGAATGCATCCTGAAGCCCTGAACAAGGTCGATGCCTCCGAGTGTGTAATGAATGGGAAGGTAGAGTGCAGTGAAGCCATTATCTTTCCCCCTCCGTCAAAGGAGCGGTGCAGTGACCTGGCATTCAGACAAATGGAGGGGAAAACTCTGCTGTGAGATGTAAATCCCCACCAGTGTCCCCTCTGAAGAGACAAGCCGCCGGTAGACTAGGCGATGACCCGTGGATGGCTTGGGGTTCTGACCGGATCAGAAATGACAGGATGTGGGAGGAGAGGAGGGATGTGGGAGATGAAGGGGGAGATGGGGTAGGGGGAGGAAGAGGAGGGGGAGGAAGAGGAGGGGGGATTTGCCGTGCAGAAGGGAAGGGTGTGTAAAAAGAAAATGATGATTACCAGGAATAAATGAGATGTCACAGAGAGAGAAAAATATTACTTTCAAATGTACTTCTTTTGCACTATGTGAGTGACAGGTGTTGGGGAAGTGTGTGTGTGTGTGTGTCAGGAAGCTCTTCCTGTTTTTGAACACTGCCTCAAGAAGGGAATATGTGGACCAGTGATGCAGACCCTTCATGTTTTTACTTGTCTGTAGCTGTGGACACATCTTAGAAGACACCAGCATAAACACCCACTTCTCAACATCTTGTACATGCAGTGGGACGAGAATACATTTACATTGAGTCATTTAGCAGAAGCTCTTATCCAGAGCGACTTACAGTAAGTACAGGGACATTCCCCGAGGCAAGTAGGGTGAATTGCCTTGCCCATTCCTGGCACAGCCAGGAATCGAACCGGCAGCCTTCTGATTAATAGCCTGATTCCCTAACCGCTCAGTCATCTGACTCCCCCCCCCAGATGCTGTAGATGTGTCTGTTGAACCCTGTGTATACAAAACGGTGGAGGCAACATGGGGAGATATTAAGATGGGGTCATATCACAGTCAAATGGTACTGTACAGTACAAAGTGAGTTTAAAAGCTCCTTAATACAGTCAATACTGTTCTTCTTCATCTCCATTAAACTGGAAGATCATCTGACAGCACGTCACAGCTGTACTTAACGGCCCAGTCCACAAGTCACAAGTTGTTAGGTTGGAGATCATTTCAAATGAAGACCAACACGTCTGAAATCCACCATTGTTTTTTTTCTGGACTCAGAAATCAAATCGTGTTATTTTTGTAGAACTTTGTATTACCGGGGTGTAGGGGAGGGTGTGAAGGGGGTGGGGGGCTATTTTTCGATTTGATGACCTTTTCATAAACTAAAAGCCATTTCTTTATTGGATGCTTACAATATTGTGATTGCTAGAAATATCTAGACTGTTTTCAGGTATTAAAATACAAAATCTCTGGATTTTGCTTCCTGCAGTTTGACAATAAGAAGATGGCTTTCACTTTTGGAATTGATTTGGCAGCTTGCAGGTTTTTCTCATTTTGATATTAATTCTCTGTAGGACCTCTGAAGGGGGGTACATTAATAGGGTGTTATGACTTATTTAAGAACATTATTTTGTCCTACTTAAATTGTTAATTGTATTGGGTGCTATAATCTAGAGAGAATAAAATTACTGTGCATATTGTGTAGTGACAAAAGCTGGACACATACTGGAAGATTAACATACTTTATTTGAAAATAAAAGGATGTTCTACAAAAAAAGATAATCATACTATATATTCACAATATGATAGCTCTTATACTCTATATACTATACTATAATTTTCTTTCTGACAAAAAAAACACATTTAGGATACAGTCCATCCAACTTCATTTAGTTCTTCCAGCACTCTTCACGACATTAAACAATGAAATTGTATGTCGTGAAGATTGTTGTTAAGGAAGATAACGAATGCATATTAATGCGGCACAAATGCTTCTCTCTACGTAAAACCATTTCCGTTATGAATCAACATCACCATCACCGCTGCGAGGCTGTGCGTGGTGAAAAGGCTTCCTCACATGCATAAGCCCGTGCTGTACACCTCTTTGTGATGTGCTTCTCGTATGCCTATTCTCTCCCTCTCCTGCCTTCATTGTAACGTGGCCTATTGAGATATTCACCAATGCGATGAGGCTGCAATTGAACGTCATTAAAGAGAACGGGTACTCTTCTTTTTTTACCCTGATTTGCATCCTTATTTGCTTCCTCATTAGTAAGCTGGCAGGTGGTATATGGAGAACATTGCAATTTAATAAAGCTTCATTTTACCACTATTATTGAAGCGCATGTAATTGTCCGTACCCAGAAGGACATTTGAATGTTGACTTTATGCGTAATTGCTTTAGTGCAGCAGGTAGAAAAGTATACAATGTTTTCAAAGAATCTTCACAACCCCCTTCCTTTTGTTGTGTTCTCGATACTTAAATTGTGCGAATGTATTAAAATAAAAAAAATACTTATTAACCTTGGTATTCAGTAGGGATGGGTATCGAGGACCGGTTAAGGACCCGGTTCCAAATTTCTCAAAACCCGAATATCAATAAGGTCCGAGCTTATCGATACCGCTATCGAGACTAAGTAATATAATGTAACGTTGACATATATCTCGAGAAATAAGTAATGTAATTTAAATTAAATCACTGGTGTACAAACATACAACGTAATAAAATGACTAAATTCAATTGAATGGCCTGCCAACCGCCTTTAAACTAAACAAAGAAGAATTTAATTGCCTCACGCGCTACTTCGCTTCATTTCTCATTTTGTTGCTAGCTACGACGGCAGATGGCCCCAAATTCGTAGTAAGTCTCCATCGTTGACAATAATTAGCCAATTCAGGGCTCAACAGTGCAACTAGTTCACTCGCATATGCCCCTAAAATGTGATGTGTGCGCAAACTGCAAAAAAAAAATTACGAGCTCAGTGTGTGAGTAAAGACTAGCCTCCCAATCACAGTCTAGTTACTCATCCAGGTTGTGGATAGCACATCTATAGTGGACAGATTTAGATTCAGCCAGTCAGGATCCATTGTGCCTATATATGCTCCTTTGAGCCAGCCTCCTCCTGAGAGCAACACCTTCCCCTTGTTCTATCTGTTTTACTTAAGAAATAGAAAAGTATCGATAGTGGTATCGATAAAGACTCAAATCGTTTAGCAGTCTCAAAGGGTATCGATATTGATAAAAATGAACAATACCCATCCGTAGTATTCAGACCCAGCTACATCTTGTATCCTTTGATCATCTGTGAGATGTCTGGAGAACTTTGAGTGCACTTGATGCAGAATTAAGAGATTCAACTCGATTTAGAAAGATCTAGAACACAAAGATTTAGAGGACACACCGCTGGGTTATGAAATCTTAAATACAGCATTGAAAGTTCTCAGGAGCTATGCACTCCATCCTTGAGCAATGAAAGAAGTTTGGAAGTACAAGGAGAAGGTTTGCCGGACAAACTCAGAAGACCTTCCAGAGACCCTTCCTGCTTCTAAGCAACCAGGACCAGAACACTTGGTAGGGTTGAGGGACTCAGCAGAACAGGCCCTCACAAACAGAGCCAAACCTTGCTGGGGCAGACCAGCTGGAGGGTCTTTGGGGAAAAAGGTCTCCAACTGTCCTTGAGTGGCCCAGCCAAAGGCCTGGACATGAACTCCCTCAGAAACTGGACTTGGAAGATCGCAAGTCACCAACACTCCCAGAGCCGAGTAATGACATTGTCATTTGAATCAGGTGTGCTGGTGCAGGGAAACATCTAAAACATGCAGGACAGTGGCCTTCGAGGACCACGGTTGCCTACCTCTGCTCTAGAAGAGGATTATTATATTCATAGAGGGTCTGAATGCTTTCAAAAGGCAACATACATGACTACTTGGCAGGTCTAACAATACTGTAGTGGTACATACAGCATATTCTATACATGGAGCTAACACAGTATTTTCATAAAAAGCTAAAAACATTTTTAGTGCAATATTGTTCCCTCAAACGCACATGGTTGACAAGATATGTGTTGGCGTAGTCGAGTGATTGAGATAAAACTAGTAATTATTACAGTGTACCTGAGCCCAACAGGGGGTGAAACCCACAACCCTGCTGATCCTATTGAGCTGCCTGGGTCCCCGTGTACAGGACCAGGATCCTTTTACCCAAACAGGGTCTGACAATAGATTGGAGCAGACACTGACAAGACCTTAGGGAAGAGCTCAGGCCTTCTGCCACCATCTGGCCTCAGAAATATCCCATATCTGACACAGAATCCGAGCAGCAGGAACTGGCCAGTGCCTGGTCGCCTCTACGCCAGCTGATTCGCAAAGGGCAGGTGAGACGGTTCAGGTTGCTGACGTGTCCAATCCAAAAGCCTTTTAAAGGGATCTGACTTCCTCTGCTTACTGTAACCATGCTCCACAGGGCTGGATCTGACTTCCTCTGCTTACTGTAACCATGCTCCACAGGGCTGGATCTGACTGGATCTTTTTCTGGGAGTTTTTCCTTGTCTTCCTTGAGGGTTTAGGTTGGTTGAGGGGCAGTTCTATGGGCGTATGTGAAGCCCTCTGTGACATGCTTGCGTGTAAAAAGGGCTATACAAATACATTTGATTTGATTTGACAGAAATTGTGTGTTTTTTCTTAAATGTAGTTTTATGTCTTTGTTGTGTTTTATCAAGTCAAGTTTCCCTGATTGGTAATTTAAATGTTCAAATTCCCATGATCTTATATGTTATATCTCTGTTTAAGATATATTTTAAAATATTGTTATGAACTAACTAGGGGTGTAACGATACACTCAGCTCACGATTCAATACATGTCACGATACTGGGTGTACCATACAATATCACGATATTTTAAACAACATTTTTAAGAAAACAAAATCAATTCATAGATTTTTTACAAAACATTAAACATTTGCAATAATTTTCTTTGCTGTACATACAATTTAGTTCACTCAGTTCAAGCGATTTCTGTGAATGCAGTGAAGGCACGCATAACGCAGGTGCAGAGTACGTCACGTGCTGGTAGCTCAAACAATAGGATCATGCTGACGTCATATTGTAAAAATATTGCCATAACTCTACGATACATATTGTAAAAATGTTGTATTGCAATATGTTGTTCCACAATATATTGTTACACCCCTAGAACTAATAATTTGTAACATACATAGACTGCACTATTGTTTTGTTATGGCATATTATAAATTGGTTGTCTGTGTTGCAAACACTTTCCGCGAACCGGAGTGAATGGACATTCAAAGAACTATTATGAAATGCTTTCATATAACAAGAATACAGTTAGGTAATCCAAACTGTCATCAAACCATGTTTACTTGACTCAGTCCAACATTTGGGAACAAGATGAACAGACATCAAGGTCTTTCTCTGAAGTAGGACGTATTATTCTAAAACAGTAAAAAGAAATGTCAAGTTTGCTTGTCTTGGAGAAATAAATTCATGTCTTCCTCCCCATTTATTTTTCAGTTTAGCAGGGCTCTTCAGCCTTTCGGCTATAATGAAGACCTCTCGAGGATTCTGAGTATATTCCCCATGTACTGTGTAGCTCTAATAACTCAAGTACCAGCAAATGACAGGTTGGGATATTGGTTTGGGGGCAGAATCCATGGCAGTCTCTCCCATTGTCACGCTCGTAAGCTTCTGTTACCGTATGACAAAAGTTTTTGAAACAAACATGAATATAGTTTAAGGTCCCGCTTTATGAAGTGATCCCTGAATCCCAAAATTGGGTTTGGGCTTTGGCATACGGTGTAGAAGTGTCAGTGACGCAAGACAGAAGTGTCAAATTTAATCAGTGACTCATTCACAAAACGGTTGTCCCTCCATTCACTCCCATCCAGAAGTGTTTGATGAAAAACCTTAAACTCATACACCCTTCATGCACGTCCAGACCCATAACGGCTGCCTTGTGAACACGGGGGAGTGTTTAAACCCTTCAAAGTGACCAGATCGTTTAACCCAGATCTCAGGAACACAATGCAGTGCACGTGCAGCCTAATTGAATGTTCAGCTAATGAGTGGTGATGCCGCCAGAGCAATCTACCACGGTGCTCTCTCCGATGTTTGTTGGAGAAACTCGGTTCTACTTTAAAGCTTTGAAAAACTAAAAAACTAAATTGAAATTGACATTGAAGCTATTCAGATGGCTGTTGAGAGACGCCTCTTCACTCCAGTGTCTTTGTTCCATCTTAATGGGTTCTAGGACATTAAAAAAGAAAGGTTGATGGAAATGAATTCTAATTTCTTATTTTCGAAGATAGCCTTGAAGCTGTGTGGTGATGACGTGTTGGCCTTTGACATTTTATTTTATGTTTGTCTTCAAGGGTTTAGTCGTTTGGCACTGTGAAATGCTAAAAATCACATTGTGAAAATGTCAAATCTAATTTTAATTGCAAAAAACATTTAAATGACAGCCTATTATCATGTTTCTGTGTACTGAAAACGAAAAAAATCATGTCTAGTTTCATGTCTGTCATAATTAGGGGGAAAGATCATTGTTGATGACAGCTCTGGTTTGGCCACAAATGATCATATCCACTGGTGTTACAGTATCCAACTAAATCAACAATCCTGACACTATATCCGGTTACAACTGTGTACCAAACGTTAGCATGACAGCTGCTCATATTCACAGTCCAGAACAACCATGTGTTGACCCATTTGCATTCGGATTGTAGATGAAAATCTAACTGTAAAATATGTATTTGTCCTCAGAATCAGAATTAGTCTAATCTTTCTATATTGTGGTCTTGGTTATGGTCTGTTTACAAGTGCTGTGTGACTGTCTGGTAAACCGATTGTACCCTTTCACCTGAGGTGATTCAGTCATATCATTATAATTCACACTTGCTAGTAAGGTATTTCTAAGCGGTGATCATAGACTAATCTTTATATTCTCTAATCTGCTTTTAGCTTTCATTGTCCTTTGTTATTTGAATGATCTTTGTCCTGCCCAGATGTTACAGGGTACTTACTCCCTTTAGTGCTCTGGATGGACCCCCCCCCCATCTTTAATCCATAATCTGAGACTAAGGATCGACAGGAGCAGGACTACCCTGGACCTGATGGTGAAACAGACGGGTGGTCAGAAGTAGGAAGTCAGTCTTGATCACCCACTGAGACTAGACTACAGCAGAGGGCACTCTCACACTAAGTAAGCAAGGAAGCTTAAAACCTTTTTTTTTTTTTTTTTTTTTTTATAAAATTATTTTCTTTTTTTTACGTCCTATTCCAGACCTTGTCAGAAGGATATTGTGTGTGATTCTGACCATTCAAATCAGTGTTTGAGGTATCTGCTGAGTATTAATTGTATCTGCTGAGGTAGAGTTGTAGAGTAATGTAATCACTTCCTTATTCATTGTTCTGCTATCGACAGCTCAATTGTTTATAACACAGGTCACAAACTCGAGCTTTAAGGTCCGTAATGAAAGGTTATATTATCACTTACTCTGTATTAGCTAGAGATTTTACAGCAGGACATTAAGAAGTGTGCTTGAAATGATTTCAGTGATTCAGTTAGCTTACTTCAAGTTTTCATTCTCTGTTTTCCAAGATGATAATCAGAGAAAAGTGCACAATCACTGTTGGTTTTGGATAAGCGTGGGTCTGGTCCTCTAAACAGTCGGCCTCCCCTGCCTTATCATCCTTACTCTTTGTCAGAAAGGGCACGCAGCTCCTATTGGCAGCCAGTCACTACTGACGTGCAAGCGATGTACTGTACGCATGTACAGTTTGTTATCGCGTTATTGAGATAGAGTAATCTATGCTGCCATGGTGCTGGGGATAATATTATACTACGAAAGCCGATGTTAGGGTTGGGGCTGTGGGGGCAAATGTGACTTATGGCAGAGCTAGCTTCACCAAATGCTGTAGCCTAATGAATATTAAGCATTGAACAGTGAGGACTGGTAGAAAGACTTACCTAGTTTGACACTTGAATACTTGTCCTAAGAAAGTGGACAGTTTTAGCTTAGCTTTAGCTCTATGGGCACAGGGGAAACACAAGGGTGTATAATCAACTATAACCTTCACAACACAATGCCTTTTGAAGTGGGTTTTCTTAAATAAAAGTATGTTATTTTAATCCCTTTACAAAAATGCAAAGGCATGAGCATCAACCTCATTTCATATGACTAAAAGACAGACAAGTGATGGGTAGATTTTTTATTTATTTATTTTTAAGTCAAGTCTTCATGTCTGGCAACATAACGTTCATATGGAATATGTCTGATATTCTGCCTCACCATACGCAGCAATGTGTGTGTTCCTGATTGTGTATCTATGTGTTGGAAGGCAGATTAACATAACAGAGAAAACATACAGACTTTTCACTTGTGAAAATTCATTTCAGCCAATCAGATAATGTGTAAATTGACATTGAAATCCATAAATCTTTTTAGATGATTTGTGTACAGATTTTGCATGACTAAAGTAAAATGGGGCAAAGAATTTAAAAAAAATACACAATCAATTTTGTTTTATTGTTTGAGTACCGCATTAAGCATGCATGTCACAGGTCAACAACCTCGTCCCTATCCCAGAGTACAGTTCTCGGTTTCCCATGAAAAACGTTTCAATGAGGCACTTTCATTAGGAAGCGGGTGATTTGAACTTTCAATTTCATGGCTACCAAATGATACCACTGTGCTATCACCACCACTATGCTATCCCTTGTTTATATTCTGTGTTATAATATTGTTATAAATAGTAAAGATGATTTGCTATTTCAGAGCCTCCGTGGCTCTAGAGAATCACCTGTGTACCTATATAGCAAAGCTGTCAAACCCATGTTCTGAGTTATTGTTAGCCTTTATTTTCCTGGCTTCTTTCAGAAGCAACATCTTCACAAAAATCCTGTTAAGCAAAAAAGCTGGAAAATACAAACAACCTTACAGAATAATCTTTTGATTTTCTGTGATGTATCCATCCACCTTTCCACAAACTAAATACATCTCATTGTGCCAGACAAGGCAGATGCAACACCCTTGATCTAATTTGACTCTAAATAGCCAGTCGAAATGACGGAAAAGTACCTCAATTTTCTCATTTTCCCTGAGCTGACGTCCGCGCTGCTTCAAAGGGATACAAGATGCCATTGGATGAGGTAAGGTTCCCCCCCCCCAAAAACGCGAATTTTCAACCACAATGAAGTCATTTTCCTTCGAAGGCCTTGAGACAGGAATCAAGCTCAGGCCTCTTTTGACTATTCAGTATCTGAGGGAAAATACGAGAGAATATGTTGCAGCTTAAGTCAGGTATCACATGCTACTGTACAATGAAGGTAGATCAAAGCTGTGTCTTCCTGACACAGCTTTGATCTACGCTGATTGTAAGAACAAGGCATTAGACTGTATTGTCTTGAAGAGCAATGTTTTTGTCTGGGTCTATTGCATCTGCATGCGTGATTTTTGTTGTACATATTCATTATTGTCTTATGTGAGGACTTTTCAGAAGGGTTCCATCCCTCAAAGTCTGTCATTTGCAGCTTCATGTAGGCTGGTAATACACTCATGTAAGCAGCACACAAAAGCACACTCCACTAGCACGCACACATGCACGCACACATGCACGCACACATGCACGCACACATGCACGCACACATGCACGCACACATGCACGCACACACATAGGAACCAGAGGAAATGGAGGTATTAATATAGCCCGCAATTAATCTCCAATTACAGTTTAGCCCTAGTGGAGGGGGAAGCAAAACTATATCAGTTCCCTAATGGGTGTACAGCTATTCTGCACCTAGCAACCAGTCTGCTTTGGATAGGGGCCATGCAAAAGGTGGCTATGGATCAGGGCTTTGTTATTTATAGAGCAGCATTTTGCAGTTGCCTTCACAAAAGCTAATAAATCAGTTGGTGTCCAACAGTACAATGCAGACTTAGCGATGGATAAAAAGTGTGCGTGTGTGCGAGTGTGCGCGTGTGCGCGCGCGCGTGCAGTACCACTGCTGACACAATAGGGCAGGGACAAGGAAGCACAGTCCTGAAGGAAGCCTTTAGTTTATCAGACTAATACTTCACTGATCCTCTCCTCCTTCGGAGAGGTTTTAGGCAAGGGAACACAAGCGGTGGCATTGTTCAGTTTCTGATCATTTATAGAGCAGCCAAAACACAATTTCATGTATGAATTCCAAATAGGTTCTGTGCTGTTGCAACGCTGTTTACAAAATGCATCATAACCGTGGTTTGCTTAAACTAAGAATAGAACCATGTCTGTCTGAGCTGCAGTCACTTCCCTTGACCCAGCATATGAACTCTGTGTGTGGAGGGGTGTGTGTGTGTGTTTGTGTCAAGATTAGCATCCTCAGTAACTAGATAATTTGGTACGCATGAATCAATACTAGCATCAATAGCGTATTTGTGTCTTTTAGTAGAGCCCAGGATTTATTTGAGGGGTGAATTTAAAGACCCAGAAAAATGTGACTTCTGCGTCAAGGGTCACTGAATGTGTTATAGACCCTCACAATAGTAAATCTTTACAAAAATGCTGAAATAGATTTTGCGGCCCTTATTTTGTTTGGTGACTGTCTAATTGAAAATACTATATCACCAGGGATCATGTCATTCACTCACCACATAATAACAGTGTCCACTGTGAGGTAAACGTAATCTGTTTCTTTGACGGAATGATACAAATTTTGTTGGGGTAAATCAAGGTAGCCTTACGGTGTATAACTGGAATGAAAGGGCCTTGGTAATCACCTCTAAGGCTAATATTCTTTGCCATCAGGTGTTCAAACCTTTTAAGTACTAATTTGACACAAACAGCCAAACAATTATTCAGACCTTGGAGTACCTGTGTAATTTTTCATATAAACAAAATTAATTGATGTACTCAAGGGCGAGAAACACTTCCCTGTCAGAATTGTCTTTACCTTCTTTACCTTTGCCTTCCCTCCTTCCATCATGGCATCTCCAACCAGACACCTTTCCTTAACAGACTCTCTCTCTCTCTCTCTCTCTCTCTCTCTCTCTCTCTCTCTCTCTCTCTCTCTCTCTCTCTCTCTCTCTCTCTCTCTCACACTCTCTCTCTCTCTCTCTCTCTCACACACACACACACCGATCTCCTTAGCAACACTGTCTGATCGGTGGGGTAGGAGCTGATGAGGGCTGTGCAGGCGCTCGACTCCCCCTGGTTTCTCAGACAGACATGATGACGTCTGCGACAGATAGCCCCTCTTCTGCTGCTGCTGGAGACAGAGAACCTGCTACCGGCTCTCAGGAGACCTTCCAGCGTGTCTTCTAATGTGGGGGCGGGAGACGACCCTCCCGGCGCTTGCATTTGCAGCCGGTAACCAGATCACTGCACACTCTGCGCTAAAAAGCTAACAGTCTGGACCGGGAAGGCGTCTGTGGTCAGGGCTCGCTGTCTCTCTCACTCCCCCTGCCTCCTCCATCCTTATCTCGGTTTCCTCCAGCAGCTCAGCCAGGGTCCAGCTCTCTCTGGTGAGATGTGTGTGTTTTGTCAAGATCGTCTGGGACTCTCATGAACCTGGCGGGGGCTGTTTGAGGCGACGTTTCCAACAGCCATGTCTGTGTTTGGTGGAAAAATACCATACACATTCATGTAATAGGAGGATTTCTCTCAACCTTAATACTTTTTCTGACTCATCGTTTCAGGATAATTAATGTGTGTAAAAATGTTTTCCAGCTAGTTTAATTGTGACAAGATTAGGTATTCTTTGGCCCGTCCTAATACAATGTTTGTGTGTGCTGTCAAAGCATGATGCATGACTAATTTGATAAAGCAATTGTAATTATACAATCAGATATCCATCATTGTGTTCTGTGGCTTAGAAGTTAAAAGGACAGAGCAAATCTGCCGATGATGATGATGAGATCAAGTTGCCTGTATGATGATTAAGATGCAGTTTGTGCATATAGGCCATGGATCAGACACAGGCACAATATGTCAGCTGCCCTTGCAATCAGACTATTCAACCCAATTATATCATACATTACATTTTATTAGTTTCACAGACTTTTTTTAAAATCCAGAGCGATGAGCAAATAGTGCCTATGGAAGGTGCAGGTGAAGGGAGGATCAGAAGTTCAGTTTGTTGGTCGTCAGGATCATGGAACAGTCTGTATATGTTCATGGACATTCCACGGCAAGCGAAGAGTATATACAATATCGGGTGTATTGGTCTTCATAATAACCTTCTGACAATTCTACACATACAGAAAGACACCTACCCATAGAAGGTGTATGAACCACAGGAGAGACTTGTCATCGCAGCACAGTTGGAGGACAAGCATTGCCTGCCGAGCTATCTCACTTCTCATGATTGTCAGTCAATGGGAACTTTTGTAAGGCAGTTACTGCTTTGTTCAGGCAGTTTTTTGTTTTGTTTTACCATATGTAAGGATTACGTAACGATTTTTTCGAATATTTGTTGCAAAGTTTTTTTTTTTTCTCCCCACAATCTTTAAGATGGGTCCTCTATCATGTGCGGGTGGATAATGGTCTTTTTAAAGACACTGCTTAACTCCCTTAACAAAAAAAAAAAAATGGTGTCTTTCAGACCCTAAAAGTCAATATTGCAGGACATTTCTGAACAAAGGAGAAGGCCAAAAGAATACTAGGCACAACATGTGGTTAGAAGATCAATTTTGGACAGACATTGGGTCATAGTTCCATATTTAGAGACTCTTTGTCTGTTTGGTAAGAATAGCCAAGTACATACTAGGGCTCTGCTAAGGATAGCATGATATTCATCTGTAGATGTGAAGAAAAAAAAATAGTTTATATCATCAGTACACTTATGGGAATGGTAGCGTATTGACTTGTAACATATTAATACAG
Source organism: Hypomesus nipponensis (assembly GCF_054491055.1). Lineage (NCBI taxonomy): Eukaryota > Metazoa > Chordata > Actinopteri > Osmeriformes > Osmeridae > Hypomesus > Hypomesus nipponensis. Next base: position 12,786,073 of record NC_140388.1, read on the forward strand.
TGATATGGGATATGAATATGGGGAAATAAAGCTATATTTGCAACCAGTATCACATTATAGTTGATATTATTAGTTTAGCTTCAAAACCAGCACTTCAGTTAAATAGGCTCACTCTAATGGCACAGGGGGGATAACAGTAGCGTTTTCCACCTGCATGGTAACAGATTATAATCCATCACTTCCCTTTTAAGACTGACAGAAAATGTATCATTCTATACACTCAATCCCATAGACCCAACAGCTGAAGAAAACACCATCGCCTGAAGTCCTGCCTCAGACTCACAACATGGTATTGATGTTCCCTCCCGTTTCCCTCTCAGTGGGTATAGGGTGTCCACAGACTCCAAGGTTGGCGCCAGCCTCTGTCTTTTATGCACCACAAACCAGAATTAATTGCAAATCAATCGAACAAAGTACAACTGATCAGTAAACCAATTAGTAATTTTAGATATTTGCCCGGGTTTCGTTTTCTCAAGCTTTCACTGTAATTTCAATTCTTTCCTTCGTTTTTTTCCCTTCCCTATAGGATGTTTTAGTGGCCCTAGATGAGAGACAAGAGGGCCGCTTGGCCTGTCTTTTCAAAAGGTAAGTCTCAGTTGGTTGATAACGCGCACACATAGCATTGAAGCTGGCTTATGTGCTACAAAAACAATGTTACGGGTAGTAGCCTAGTCGGAATTGAGACAAACACATTTCTCTCTGTGTTACATGAATATTGGAGCAAAATAAAGGGGCTCAATTGTGTTCAGGTTTGTCCGCAAATAATAGTGTCCTATCTAGTGTCCTATCTAGTGTCCTATCTAGTGTCCTATCTAGTGTCCTATCTAGTGTCCTATCTAGTGTCCTCTCTAGTGTCCTCTCTAGTGTCCTATCTAGTGTCCTATCTAGTGTCCTATCTAGTGTCCTATCTAGTGTCCTATCTAGTGTCCTATCTAGTGTCCTATCTAGTGTCCTATCTAGTGTCCTATCTAGTGTCCTATCTAGTCCGCCAAAGAAATCAGGTGGCGACCTCCCCATCTTTTGTTCCGGCAGATTATCCTGATAAATCAGGGTATGATAGTCAAAGGTGATTTACGCAATTTGACAACTGTTAAGCATTTATTAATCTCTCCCCCAACCTGCTTCTGAGACTGAATTGCTTTTGAAAATTATGGGCCCCATCTATAATTGAGGCAGACATTATACATGGTTTGCAGGCATATCAGACAGCAAAGTACATCCCCTGTCATGTATTTGTGGCGACGTAGGCCAAGTCAGACCTATCAAAGTATTTACGCTGTCATGTTCTCGACAGAAAAACTCCTCCCAGCATACCAAACAGTCTCTGACTATAATCACCCCTAATTTCAATACAAGCGTTTTTTCAAAGTTCCAGTGATTTTTGTGGATATTTACTCAGCAGAAGGGTGTGATATTCATTTGTGAAGCTGACTGTGGAAGAATAATCTTGTGTGCTACATAACATATTTGGTGCCTGTAATTCCCCCTCAACAGCTGACAGCTGACAATTGTGCCGTCTGTCCATTGAGAGGTGGACCAGGGTTGTGATTAGGGCCTGCCACTACCAAGGGTTGGGATAATACTTGCTTTTCCTCACCTTTCGTCTCAAATCAATTTGAGACCCAATAATATCAAGCCCTTTGTTCCTATCCCCACCACTGGCATCTAGGCATCAGTGGTGGCCTGCAGTAGCCACGCTGTACAGTACTGAATATAGAACAGGTTTTTGGTCATGTGTTTATTTTACTGAAGTACAGCAAGAAAAATAAGCTGTCCTCCTTATACACACAACTGTCATCTAAAAGGTGCTACAGATGTTTGGACAAAATATGGAAGTACTATATGGATCAACCAAGTTTAATAACATAAACATGTCAACAGCAACTGAGCACTATAGTTTTTTATGACTTTACAATACAGTCATCTCAATCAATGTTAATTCAACAACAGCTAACAAAGCAAAAAGCTTTGTCCATGTTTTAAGCAAGAACATTTCCTACAGGGTATTTAACAAACAAAAATAATGTCTATTAGAATGTAATAATCCACATTGGAGTGCATGTTGGAATTTGGACCTTTGCAAAGGTTTCAAACAAATGTGAAAAGCCTTGTTGTATTGCTGCGCTGTTTTCTGATGATAACATTCATGAGGAACGATCCAGAACTGATATGTGGCTGGATAAGGATGTTTGCTCTTTGACAATATGCTGTTTGCACCTGTACGGTATATGATGTGTTGACTAATCTTCTAGTGTAATCACAAAGCTAGGATTGCAACAAAGGAACAGTTGTAACATGGTTCCCAGGTCCTGTGTTGCTTGTGAAGCGGTACACCACTAATTATGCTGAATTAATTATGTGGTCTGTAATTTCATGCATAGTGGAAAGCGCAAAATACACCACTCAAGATTAAAGGTACCTGAAAAAAAGAGAAAGGAAGGGGAGCAAAAAGGAGCAAAAAGCACAAACTCCCTCATTGTTGCATTTGGACAACAAATATTGATGAGCCAGCCCAATTGAGATGGAGATCCCATTAATTATTCGATCTTGGCGTGGAGGGCGGGTGGGGGTGGGGGGGTGGGAGGGGTGGGAGGGGTTGAGAAGGGAGGGGGAGGGGTGTGTTCAAGAGAAAGAACTCAGAGAGAAAATGACTGGTCTGGAGCTAATACTATGATGTACCATCTTGAGGCTCTAAGATCTTTTTAATGTATTCTTCGTGGCTGGGTTCTGAAAGGGAAGGGAAAAAGGGGGCCCTGAATGGATTCCATTAATTTAATTGAAGCAAGCCCTGACAAGAGATAAAACATCTTGGACCTCCATCTCTTCAGGGCTGGCGCTGGGCTTTATAGTAAACAACCCGCGAACCGTAAACAAAGCCTAGAGAGCACAAGACACGCTCTATAGAGACTTCAAGGCCGTGGAATATGTCAGAGATGAGGCTGAATGGATCCTGAAGAGGCACCCTTCTCTCTCTCTCTCTCTCTGTCTCTCTCCTTCTCTCTCTCTCTCTCCTTCTCTCTCTCCTTCTCTCTTTCTCTCTCTCTCTCTCTCTCTCTCCTTCTCTCTCTCCTTCTCTCTTTCTCTCTCTCTCTCTCCTTCTCTCTTTCTCCCCCCACCTCTCTCTCTTTCCCCCTCTCTTCCATCCTCTCTCTTCCCCACTATCCCTCTCTCTCTCCCTCCCTCCCTCTTGCTCCAGCCCTGTCTGCGTAGTCCTGCATAAGTATTCCACCTGTATGCTTGAGATCATTGTTCCTCTGGTTCCATACATGGTGGGATTTTGATGATGGTAGCTGGTGGCATTGAGGTATTATTATTAAAGTTTGTGAACTCTATAGATTATAAATACTGACATCATAACAACTGTACCATAACCATTCACACAACTTAAACCAAGGAGACACAATCAATTCCGTATTCTTTCAGCCGATCATTTCTCCCATTTATCTCATTTCGAGACCCATGCTCTATGGAATGGGAAAACCATTATTATATACAGACACAGCAAACCAGTCAAAAAGCACCAGACATAGTTTGACCTGAAAGAAGGGAAGGTGGTTCTTTACTCCAGTATATTTGCCGTGATACATTCTTACCTGAATGACCAATTGATGATTGGTTATTCAAAGCTGGTTTTTCACAGAGGCTGAATGGCAACACGCACACCAGAATCCACTGATCCTGAGAGGAACATGAAATGTCCTCTACAGTTACGCCTAACCTTTGCCTTACACTTCCCTCATTAATTCCCATGCCAATTGCAGGACACAACAATTTGCAATACAAGTTTACAACTTCAAAATATGATCACTTATTAAGCTCAGGTACAACTTACACACTTCTTACAGGCGAAAGATCTAAAATGCTACTGTATGAAAATTTGATATATCGGCTGTATTGTTATATAATGAATATCCCTGCTAGCTGGTGTGCATCACAACACTCTGACGTAGCTGTGCTCTGCTTCAGATTGGATTTCACCATAAGTGCTACACCACAGAGAAATGCTGTTGTTGTCAACGGTTACAGTTTACCATTGTGACAGGGAGAAAGGGCCAGAGAAACTCAAGACAGTTTGTGAGACTCGCGCAGAGGAAAAGAAAGCTCGAGCTGATTAGATTTGAATGAACAGAGGTCTCCTTTTTTTTCAGTTAAACAAAAGCTGACTGTTTAAAAATTGCAGTTTTTACACAGACATAACCATCTATTCAGAGGCATATCAAAACAGCCCTATGCCAAGTTAAACATATTGATCAGTTCAGTTAGGTATTTGGCTCAACAGATACAGTAGGATTGTAGATGGTGATAATATGATGTTACTAAAAAACATGTGGTCTTCCAGCCATAGCTACGTGATAAATGTGATGTTATCACTAGGGAATACAGTTGAATGCAAAACATACTGTGGTTTTGATACCTTAGATAAAAGTCAATGACTGTTGAAAAGTTCGATTTTCATAAGCAGATGATTTGAACGACAAAACACCAGCATGCTCCACTAACAAGGTTTTTCCACTTCACATCTTAGACATCTGATGGTGTGGTGTGTTTCAGGACCGATGGCCTTCCATAGGAACTCACCAGTGGGTCTGTTCAGCACCAACTTCTGTCAGCTTTTAACATTTGCATTATTTATTTTGCTTTCTTTTTCGATAGTTTACTTAGTATCTTACAATCCATAATTAGCTGGATTCCTCTGCTTTACTTGTAAGTTTTGCAGCAGTTTTGTCAGTGGTCATGCAGGTGGTGAATTTTGAGCCCTCTATTGTGCTCTGCTCTGTATGAGGCTTCTCTGTTCTCCTCTCCTTTCACTGTGTGAAAAAAAAAGTTCCAAAAATGTTCTATAAAGAGTTTTGAAAGGTAAAAAAAAAAAAAATTGAAAACAAGTTTTGAAAGGTTGAAAATATATTTGCAAATTCTTTTCAAAAATAGGTTTGCATCATTGATGAGGACTTGATGAGGACTAAACTCTACCGTACTCTATGATGGGGATTCAGAATCAGAAGGGATTTATTTGCCATGAAAGTTTGCACAGACAAGGAATTTGCTTTGGCAGGAAGGTGCATACAATAAATATATAGGAATCTTACATTTAAATATGTGGAACTATAATTCCTTATGGGGTCTGTTGCTGTTGCAGGTGGAACTACAGTTTCCAATTCCAGTAATGACCTGGTTAAATTAACATGTAAACACATACATAGTGAGATTTAACTGATCAAATACAAGTTGTAGGATGAATGTGACTCTAATATCATGTTGCAACGCATGTGCAACATGGTAACTTAAAAAAAATGTATGGGCTGTGTTCTTGCTATAGATATTGAGAGTGCGGTGTAATCCGGTAATCTTCTAATCCCCTTTGGTGACATAAAAGCATCATTTTCATCTGCGTCTGGCAGCGTCTTCTCAGAAATGACACAGAAGAAGTTAAAAAGCCCTGTAGAAACGAGGCTGTAATGACATTGCACGATCGCTGCCCTCTCTGTCTCTACTTAGAAGGTCTAAAAGTAACGTTAGAATACCGTGGTGAATCAATAATGAAATTATCTAATCTATTTTGCTGCCCGCGCATACTTATCTTACGTCATTTATACAGCAATGTACTGCACTTGTAAAGTGGATGCCTTCTCCTGAAAAGGAGATGGAATGGAATCCAGTAATATGTTGTTTTAGTGGTGGACACTAAGTAGTTCATATATCGCTGTTAAGTGATCTGAGGGGAGCATCGCCCTTCTGCACTGGTTTGTGCCATCACTCACACACCCTTCCTCTTGTTCTGTGGTTCTCTCTCTCTCCCTCCTCTCTCTCTTTTTCTCTCTCCCTCCATCCCTCCCTGTATCACTCCCTTCCTGCTGAAATTTCTCTCTGATATTACCTAATTCCTGCCATATTTGACCTTGCCCTTTTGAGAACAGTAACAACTGTACAAAGTTTGACACGACAATACTAAAAGTACATTACTCCTCAACATATCTGGTCGAGGTGCAATCGTAGAATGATGATTAAAAGTTAGAAATAAAGAGTCCAGATAGACTAAATTATATTTGTGTAAATTATATATGCAAGTGTTACATTGGGTTAGCCTTTTACACAATGTGGGATTATATAATTCTCACTTCCCCCAAAACAAATAATGGAAATTGGCATCAATAGCAGAACTTCTTTTGAAGTGAAAGTGGTTACGATGTTTGTAAAGCCCCATTCAAGGTAGAGATAACATTAATACACCTATCAAGAGTAAACTTTAACTCATGAATGGTGTAAGATTGCAAGCCCAAGTATAATATCTACTGGCCATGATCCTAATCATCCGTGTTTTCCTTAATTATGACAATGTTATTCCCACGTCCTCATTTGCGACCTCATGGAACTAATGGTAACCCTGACGATTTTAAGAAAAACAATAAAGGATATAGCTGAGTTATTCTGGGGCGATAGCAAGTTTAGAAATGTCTCACTGTCTCGTTTTTCAACTCTGATGTGTCGTTATCATCTGACCCACAAGCTGTTTTGAAAACGTCCTTTAAACACTTTCATCTAGATTATCCTGATCTTCCTCCTCGCCCAGGGTGTCATTCGAGATCTGAACCGCTGTCCGTCTATGCGGGTGTTTGGAAACGCACTAATGTCTATCTCCAAGAACACTGTCACAGGTTCGAAGCTCTCACCGTCTCTCTCTCCTCACCTTTTTTCTTTTTCCTCTTTTTTTCACTCTCTCCTTTTCTCCTTTCTTTTTCTCTCGCTGTCCCCCTGTCTGTCCCCCTGTCTGTCCCCCTGTCTGTCCCCCTGTCTGTCCTCCTGTCTGTCCCCCTGTCTGTCCCCCTGTCTGTCCCCCTGTCTGTCCTCCTGTCTGTCCCCCTGTCTGTCCTCCCGTCTGTCCCCCTGTCTGTCCTCCTGTCTGTCCCCCTGTCTGTCCCCCTGTCTGTCCTCCTGTCTGTCCCCCTGTCTGTCCCCCTGTCTGTCCTCCTGTCTGTCCTCCTGTCTGTCCTCCTGTCTGTCCTCCCGTCTGTCCCCCCGTCTGTCCCCCTGTCTGTCCTCCTGTCTGTCCCCCTGTCTGTCCCCCTGTCTGTCCTCCTGTCTGTCCTCCCGTCTGTCCTCCCGTCTGTCCCCCTGTCTGTCCCCCTGTCTGTCCTCCTGTCTGTCCTCCTGTCTGTCCTCCTGTCTGTCCTCCCGTCTGTCCCCCCGTCTGTCCTCCTGTCTGTCCTCCTGTCTGTCCCCCTGTCTGTCCCCCTGTCTGTCCTCCTGTCTGTCCTCCCGTCTGTCCTCCCGTCTGTCCCCCTGTCTGTCCCCCTGTCTGTCTCTCCCTCTCTGTGTCTGGTCTGTGTGTTGGTAAACAGGGCTCAACTTTCAAAGCAGGCCAAATGTCCCTGTTGTGAAAATACCCTCATGTTTCCCCCTGTTTTCTGCCTAATCTGATCACAGTCGCTCTACCGTGGTAACATTACTATCTCTTCAGTTATCTGATAAATCCCCCCCCCCAACACACACACACACACACCAGCCCCTATGAAAGGGATAACAGATCTGTAACACTTGTGAGAATGTGTGACCTTTATTTCCTGTTTAAGATTTGTGTAAGGAACAGAGGGAGAGTCAGAACCACGACCACTCTGTCTGATTAGAGAGAGATTGGATTCAAATCCAGAACAAAGAGATGGGCAGACAGACAGGAAGACAAAGGAGACCAGTCCTGGACAGAATTGCTAGCGTGTGTGTGTGTGTGTATGTGCGTGTGTGTGTGTGTGTGTGTGTCTGTCTGTCTGTGTGTTTGCATGTTTAAGACTGTTGTGGTTTTGTGATTATTTTAGTGTGTGTATGGATGAATCCTTCTCTCTCACTTTGTCTTGTGTGTGTGTGTGTGTGTGTCCTCTATTGAACACTCTCCATGAGATGTTGTCAGGAAGTTGTTATCCTAGGTCAGCTCCTGCAAGCATTTACGATCTGCCAATCACACAGCCAGTTTCTCTGCATGCAACTTCGATTGGACAGATATGAAGACTATCAAATTACTATCTTTTGAAGATCTATCTCTCCATTAGGTCCTGGCAAGAATTATTTACATTTTTTGTCACTGCTGGTGTGTGTGCGTGTTTCGGTGTGTTTGATGTGTGTTGGTACACGATTGAATGCGTGTTTGTGCAATGCTTCATGGAGGAATTATGTTGATAAAATATATCTGAAGCAAAACAAAATTGAGGTAGTCTAATCTCTTCAAACAGGTACAGTGTACAGTTCAGGCTTACTGCAGGTATAAAGCACAGTACATATTTAGATGTGACTCATGTGAATTTAAGGCTTCTTAATCATGGAGAAATGGATTAATGCCAGTTTATACGTAACAAAACAAAACCCTTTTCCAATCCCAGCTGACCTAAACGAGCAAACGCCTTCTATAAAAATGTAGTTTTCTTTGTCCTTTTCATCCAGAACAAAAGGGGCTTTGAGGAAGATGCTGAACGCAGCAAGCGTGATTGAGAAGCGATGAAAAAGTCAAAGACTTTATGTCAGCCTTGTCTGACTTATTTAATCACCAGGAGTGGCGAGGAAGACAGACTTTGATTAAGACCACCTCCCCGATCAATAAAGTCCTTGAACTTGCATAAGTCACTGCCGGCCACTCGCAATATTACTGATAGCCCCACCAACCCCCCCCCCCCCCATGTTTTATTCACAGAGGTCTAAGGGAACATAACCCTCCACAACCCGACCGTACCTGAACGATTTCCTCCTGTGATGAATGGAACCGCTTGACCCCTATTTAAAGGGTAAACAGAAGTTTGAGGAATCTAGTAAAAGCTGACTTTGCGGTGTGTGTGTGTGTGTGTGTGTGTATATAAAAAAGAGAATGTCCCATGGTCATCCTCTCTCGGCCGTGACACAGGCAGACAAACTGTTTATTAATGCAGCTTTCCAATATGAATATATCTCCCCATGGAGTGACCCCAGGGCTCCCGGAGGGGGAGGGGAACCTGGTGGGATTGAAAAGGGGCCAGGTGGACAGAGGATGCAGTAAAAGGTTGCAGAGGGTGGGGGGAGGGGGGCTGGAGGGGTCACATGAAGGAGCTCCAAAAATATGTTGTGCTGTCCTCTTCCCCTGCTCAGACCGTCTCAGATATGAGCCTTAAAACAAACGGGGAATTACTCTGGGTGATGAAACGCAGATTGAATGTGTCCGGGGTCTTGGGGGGGGGGGGGGTCCCCTCGTCATTGTTTAAATGCTGTTTGACAGATTCAATCTGCTCAGGGTCCCTGCAGGACCTGGCCGTGTCCTCATGCCTGGGGTCCTCCACCCCCCCTCCTCCTTCTCCTCTCCTCCCTCCACCCCCCCTCCTCCTTCTCCTCTCCTCCCTCCACCCCCCCTCCTCCTTCTCCTCTCCTCCCTTCTCCTCTCCTCCCTCCACCTCCTTCTCCTCCCTTCTCCTCTCCTCCCTTCACCCCTCCATAGCCACATCCATGAATAGCGGATATTCCCTCTCCCCACCCTCCCTCCACCTCCCCCCCAGTCAGGTTCATCTTCCACCCCTCCAGCCTTCATCCCTTTGGACACGAACCGCAAAACCTGCAGTTCATCAAGCCACGTGGCCCCCTCACCCCTGTAATCACAGGCCGTGTTTGGGAGGAAGGTATGCGACAAAGGGATCAGACGGAGGTGGAGTGTGGGGGTGAGTGGGTGGAGGGGGGAGGAAGGGGGGAGGGAGGGAGGGAGGGAGGGGGGAGGGAGGGAGGGAGGGGGGAGGGAGGGAGGGAGGGAGGGAGGGAGGGAGGGAGGGGGGGTAATCATGGCAAGTGTCCCACACGAGCGGGGCCATTGTTGCCTGGCCTCTCCTGACAGTATCCATGCTGCCACGGTGAGCCCGCAGATGAGGGCTCCTGTTCTCCCGTCTCCCTTTCATCTCTGACAGAAGAAAGAGAAGACAGAGACACACCTTGAAACGTTAGTCCTCCAGGATAAAGCACCCTGATTGGGTGTGAGGGTCGGAGAGGTGGAGATCACAGGAGATCAGAGACAAACGTGTGAAACATTTTTTCTTTTTTGGGGGTGGGGGGTGTTGAAACAAGTTTTGTTGACAAGTTCTGCTGTGGTTTCTGCCAGTGTGTTGAGTCAGAGGATAAGTTCAGACAAAAGCAGGTCCTTTTGTAAACTGACCGGCTATTTGCATCTTCGGAAAAAGATCATATGATAGATACAATGCAAGAGAAGGCCACACTAAATATTCATATTACCAATAGTTATATGAATTTTTATATGAAATATTACCATTTGTGATGGCTAAATTCCAAATATGTTTATATACTATTGGTTTATTATTTTATCATAAAAATGTGAGTGAACTGCTACCAAACAAATCCAACTCCTACATCTGTTGCTGGGGATGAGTGGGAAGATGCAAGGCTCAGAGCGGACATTATGGGATGTAAGGCATTGTCCTAATGGCTGCATTCCATACCTCTGGCCTTGCCCACTGGAAGGTCCTTCCAATATTATGATGCACAGCAAGAATTTCATATTGACCCGTTGTCGTTGTGTGTTTCAGAACTTCTTTAGTGTAGCGGTATGTCATTGTGAAAGTGTGTTTGTTTTCAAGGGACTTGCACTAAATAAATAAGCACAGCTGTACATACAATGCAGCACAAAAAAATAGTTGTTATTCGGCATTCCTGTCTGATTCAGCAGACAGCGGTGAGATGGATCCAGCCCTGAGAAATATAGCCTTGGCCTTCGGTTACGTCTTTGACTAAATCTTTCAATAACCTTTTTTTTTTTTTTTTTTACCAAAGCTATCGTTTGTAAGTTAAGATTGTTTTATTCACTTTGGATAAATGTTGAACAGCTCTGTTGCAAGGTCTTGCTTCCAGTGAGACCAATGAGATCGCAAAGGAATATGTAGCCTCTGCCATATCCTCATCAATCCATCATCTGCCTTTAAGTGGGATTGATATAACTCTTTGTCAACTAATAAGTCACTGTCTTATCTAAGTGATAAAGGAATCAATAGTAATCAATATGCTATGTATTTCTTTTTTTCTTTTTATTCATATCTATTAGCTACCCTGGTGACTACTTTTGTGCTCAATGTATGGCATCACTTTGTCACAGACCTCGTAAACCATTGATTTTATAATTAAATCTTACAGACAATCAATAGTAATCAAGGATATAGATCAAAAGACTTTGAGGAAGGGGGTTGAGAAGGTTTTGTCTTTGTGTAAGACCTGCACGAAATCACCCATTCTTTAAATAAACATTCAACCATATCCCAAAAATCTAAAGACTCTGACCAGCTCTATAAAAACCCTGTCAATCAGACAGTGATGGTTTTGAGAATGTATATGAAACCTCAAAATCTATTAATTAATTTGTTCCTCTTCCATGAAATACAAATACCCCACACCTTACCTTATTGCCCCCAGAAATCCTTAAATGCCCTCGAGAATATTCTTTCTTTATCCCTTTCTTGCTTTAGTTAATGTAGCAGTTTTAATATACATAGAATATAGGGATTTTCTATCTTTCCTCCAATGCACAGTGAATTAAACAATGACAAAAGCAGTATATAAATACTGTTTTTGTCATTGTACTGTTTTTGTCATTGTTTAATTCACTGTGCATTGGAGGAAAGAGAGAAAATTGACTTGACTTTTCCAGTGCAAAGCTGAATCAAATCCTACAGCAAGAATGTCTTTTGAGCCGATGAGATCAAATGTTCAAATTGCTGGAACAGCACAGCACCTCTGTGTTTACAGACAAGAAGCCTTTACAGCATAGAACATCCTCTCTCCAGTTAAACTCAGAGAACATTAAGAGGCTTACCACCCTAGGCACTGGGTGAGTTTCTGAAATCATGATGGGACTGGGTCATTAGGCAGCTCAATTGCAAACCCATTGTCAGAAAGTTGGTTCTATCTCCCATTACAACAAACATGCTTTCTTTTTAAAGAACTGAATGCGTCAAGCTACATGAAGGTCTTTTATTTTATTTAAAAATGATCTGTCTTGATCATTAGCTTAGGCGCACCAACTCTTTAACAAATCAGCAACATCAATAATCGGACAAAAATAAACCTCCTCCACAATGAGTCCAACTTCCAGCCCTGGTCCATGTGAAAACACACTGTCGATAACCATAGAACCAGCCAGCATATTGATAACAGCAAACAGCAGTCCCTATATTCTTATCTCAGAGAGGAAACGTCCATCGACGTCCCTTGGCCAGCTTGTCGCTCACGACCCGGAGCACCTGATAGAGACAACAATTGGGATTAGCAAAGGCACATGTTTGTGCATCCTCTGGCAGGACATGCCCACATTGGAGGATGAATAGAGTTGGCCCTGCCTCCCTCCCTCCCCCCTGGGACCTGATGACTGAAGAGGATGGAGTCTAGGTTGGAGGAAATGAAGGGGACAGGACCTGGGCCCCCTCCGCAGTGCCCAGTGTCCTGGAGGCACCAGCCCTCCCATCTCCGACCCGCCAGCTCGTTCCTGGGAAGGGGAAACCGGACACCCATTTTTTGTTTGGAAAAATCGGCACCTCGGATGGCTGGTCTGATAAGGGCGGGGGAGTCGGCAGGGAGGCTGTGCTCAGGATTAGAGAGGACTACCTCAGTCACGTTGCTGCTGGTGCTTCTCACCAGCAGCATGTTGAGATTCATGCTTGTGTAGGTAGGAGAGAAGGAGTTGAAACAAAACCACGCCTTTAACGCACGCACACACACACACAGGCTAAACAAAAAGCTCTGTCCAAGCCTGTATTCCATTATAGACCAGGCTGATCCTGCTGTGGAGGCAGAGACAGTGTTGAGGATGTGCAGGGGAGTGCTTAGCTGGGTCAGTGTTGTACCGACTGGGCTGTGAGCTCATCTTGGCACCCAAGGTCAAAAGCTCCGGAACAGCCACCTGCCTCGGAGACTTCCCAGCCTCTAATTGAAATGTTGTGATAAATTTCCTCTGTGGGTCAGAAGTCAGGTGCTGCCGAAGCAAGGGTCAGGGGGGAGGACTCTAGGGGGAGAGAGGGGGAGGAGGGGGGGTCCTTTGGGGACCACTTCTGATCCACTAATTGGCTGACTGGAGTTGATCAGGAATCCAGTAGATCCTCCTCTGACTCCACTACATCCCTATAATAAAAAGCATTGTTTTATGGAAACCTAACTTGATTTAAAACCACGGTATCCAACAAAAATATAGGGTTGTATTGTCGAGTTTTCCTCCGGATTTACGGCACCCCTTATTTGACATGATTTACAACTGAACGACGCTCATTGCCCCTGTTCATATGCAAACGAAAAGTGTGTTCTCATTCTCCATGAACTCGTAAGTACGCCGTGGAAGAGGGGACAACTGTCTCACGACATCAGCTGTGACATCCAACCTTGTGTTTCTCTTAGTGAAGTTAGGCGGGTCGTCTTGTTAATGGGCTCTTAGAGGTAATGAAGCGTCTTGTTCCAATAGATATGCTTATTGGCAGCAGACCTGCTCTAGTGTGTGAACTCCAGGGACATGCATGAAGCAGGCCAGGGGAACTGGCCTGGTGGTCATCCCAGCAGGTGGGGTGGCTTGTAATGTGCTTGTAATGGTAACGTTGCCACGTAAACGGCGTGCGATCGCACCATTGTCATGTATGCCCGCATGCTGGTTCGTCTCGTTCTGACCTGCAAGAGAGCGGTTTGGTTGTCTTCTGAGCGCTGAGTTCCTATAAACTGATCATAGTCTTACATGTCTGTAAGCACAGAGCATGAGGCATTTCTACGTTCTAACCTGTTACAGCTCACCTCCTTTGTCACTCACATTTTTGTCAGTGAAACCAGCAAGTGGCTGATTCAAAAATCCCCCCAAAATGCTTGTGTTACACGAAAAAAAAAAAGAAAAAAATCAAGAGGTTACATATTTGGGTAGAAATTCCCTTCTGGATGAATCGCATGCATGTGAGTCTGGATGTGCATAGACCAGATTGGGGGATCTCCACTGAGCTGTCAGGTCTGTCAAAAGTTACGTTACAGTGATTGCATAAAGCCACGGTCTGTTACATTTCACAATGACATTTTCATTGGTTCTGCATACATTACCCAGATTTCCAACGCATAAATATCTAGATTATTATGGAGTAATTGCTAGACATGGCATTGACAGCCACCTCTGCATATTTACACCTGATCTGAATAATTAATTCATCTTTTTTTCATATTTGAGATGAGCAGTAAATAAACTTTCTAAAGTCCATTAGAGCCTTATGAATATCCAAGGATGAAAAGAGGATCATAATTGACAGTTTGTTTGTATATATTTTTTCTTCATAGAAAAACCTTTTAATCTATATGTAGGTCAGTAAGAGAAAGACCTTTCCGTTAATAAGTTAAAATCAAAGCTACCTCGTAAGAGTTTTAAATTATAAATCCAATTATTTCTCCCATGAATAATGCCATTTGGCTTCTGAATGCGTGTGGTATTCATATATATAGCACTGATGTATAAATGCTGCTTAACCATGAACATATACAGTATATTTATATAATAAATACATATTAATTCAGCTCTCAAAAACCCTACCACGTCAAAACTAGAATTGTATTTGACATCACCCAACCAAGACACTTTGACAAACCACATACAAGCAGTGAACCTGAATACACCCCAGTGTTGTTGAAAACAAAGTATGACATTTACAAACAAAACTAACACTAATCCTGCCAAATCATCCTAATCCTATTGAAACCAACAGGAATCATGAATTCCGGTATAAGTCCTCTAATAAAAGTGCATCTGCCACTGGGGAGCAGGGAGGGTGCGGGGAGGGAGGGGAGGGAGGGGAGGGAGGGTGCAGAGTACAAAGAGAGGGCAGGCCAATGCATGTGGAGGGGGAAGCATGTCATCGCTGAGAGGAACAATAGCATTAACAGCCCCCTCGTGGACTCTGTATTCAGACCTCGGCCATGTGGCACAAGAAAGAGACACACAAACCTCTATTGCTGACCCCCCCCCCCCCCCCTTTCGTATCCTGCCCACACACCCACACACACCCATACACACACACACACACACAACCCCTCCCTTTTATCCCCTGCCCCTGTTCTGTTCATCACACACCCACACAGACCTCCCACCAGTGGCCCAGCAGTGTGTTGTGTTAGCACCCGGCACGACTGGCTTGACTGGCTGGCCTCTCCCTGTCTCCAAGGTGGCCATCATTTCCATCCCTAACCTCCAGCACTCCTCTCCCCCATCCCTAACCTCCAGCACTCCTCTCCCCCATCCCTAACCTCCAGCACTCCTCTCCCCCATCCCTAACCTCCAGCACTCCTCTCCCCCCATCCCTAACCTCCAGCACTCCTCTCCCCCATCCCTAACCTCCAGCACTCCTCTCCCCCATCCCTAACCTCCAGCACTCCTCTCCCCCATCCCTAACCTCCAGCACTCCTCTCCCCCATCCCTAACCTCCAGCACTCCTCTCCCCCATCCCTAACCTCCAGCACTCCTCTCCCCCATCCCTAACTTCCAGCACTCCTCTCCCCCCATCCCTAACCTCCAGCACTCCTCTCCCCCATCCCTAACCTCCAGCCCTCCTCTCCCCCCATCCCTAACCTCCAGCACTCCTCTCCCCCATCCCTAACCTCCAGCACTCCTCTCCCCCATCCCTAACCTCCAGCCCTCCTCTCCCCCATCCCTAACCTCCAGCACTCCTCTCCCCCATCCCTAACCTCCAGCACTCCTCTCCCCCCATCCCTAACCTCCAGCACTCCTCTCCCCCATCCCTAACTTCCAGCACTCCTCTCCCCCATCCCTAACCTCCAGCACTCCTCTCCCCCCATCCCTAACCTCCAGCACTCCTCTCCCCCATCCCTAACCTCCAGCACTCCTCTCCCCCCATCCCTAACCTCCAGCACTCCTCTCCCCCATCCCTAACCTCCAGCACTCCTCTCCCCCCATCCCTAACCTCCAGCACTCCTCTCCCCCCATCCCTAACCTCCAGCACTCCTTTCCCCCCATCCCTAACCTCCAGCACTCCTCTCCCCCATCCCTAACCTCCAGCACTCCTCTCCCCCCATCCCTAACCTCCAGTGCTCCTCTCCCCCCATCCCTAACCTCCAGCACTCCTCTCCTCCCAGCTCCTCTCCCCCCAGCTCCTCTCCCCCCAGCTCTTCTCCCCCAGCGCTCCTCCCAGCTCCTCTCCCCCCAGCTCCTCTCCCCCCAGCTCTTCTCCCCCAGCGCTCCTCCCAGCTCCTCTCCCCCCAGCTCCTCTCCCCCCAGCGCTCCCCCCAGCTCCTCCCAGCTCCTCTCCCCCAGGAGGTGCTTCCCCACAGACTCCCTCAACACACAGCAGATGGGGACACTCTAATCAGATTGGGTCGCTAAAGGGGGGAGATTGTTGCGTTTTGTTCAGCCTTGCCAAAGCTATAATCTGTCCTGCACTCTACGTCATGCTGCCTCCACACGACACCTCTTCAGGAGACTGCGCACGTTGTACTATAGTAACTAAGGATGGATGCAGCCGTAACCATGGAAACTTTAAACTGACCATTGTAGACCTAGGACAAAATCACCATATTCTGTATCCTGTTAAGTCTCAGGTTTGCCACTTGTATTCAGAATACATACGGAAGCGGAACTATTAAAAAAAAAAATCTCAGAGGTTTCAGTGGGGTTCAGGGAGACGTATGAGTGGAGTTGACCTTTTGATCTCTACACACAAAACAACTCATGAGACTGCTGGTGCGAGAGACTGAAAAGGACAGCCAGTTGTTTTCTGAGTAGATGTGCTGGCTGCTTGGAGTGGGTGGTTGACTTGAGAGGTGGCCAGGGAACTCTGGGAGTTATCACTGAAGGTCAATGCTAAGTACAGCAGGATCCCAATATTATTTTTTTTCCTGTGGCGTTATCTGCTCTTGTACAGACTCAAGATAGTATTTGATGTGTTCTTGAAAGCAATGAGTGGATATAGCACATATAAACCCATGTTTTGTTAATGAAAAGTGTATGGAAATTAATACAAGTGAAAACATTTGTGAAATTGAACTCACAAAATGAGTACAAGACAAGATTAATAAAAATTAAAAAAAAGAACACTGTTTAGATTTTTTTTGAAAATTATTCCACGTTTTCTGATGTTACAATGCCACTTCAAGTGAATATGCCATGTCAATCTAGAATAAAATGTTCATCCTTCACCCGTGGTCACTTATCCATATACTCTCAGTATTATATCCCCCAACAGACCTCCTGTTTCCTTCATAATTGTGCGTTTCTAATTAGGTCCCACCATGTTTTATTTGCTATGACCTCAGGGGTCAATCATCCATTTATCAAAGTGTCAAAGAACCAATGTCAGTTTCCCAACAAAGTAGACAAGAGGCGCCACACCCACCAGAGGGGATGCGACACCATAAAGAGCTGTGATGTTGTTTGATTTTAATTTTCAGCTTCTGGGTACGAGGTTAGTGGATGAGATCAAGTTTAAACGAGACCTTGACATCTCCCTCTGCCAGGCCGTAAATGTCAACTCAAAGCGATATTCCCTTGAAGAGAGACAAGATTTCTGGATTTTTGTCCTTAATTGGAGCTGGGATACAAGGCTCTATCAGACGGAATCAGGTTTAGGTTTGTCACAGTTTTTATGCAATCCCTAAAATGGATCTCATTAGAGGAGGAGTGGGGGCGATGAGCTCTCTCTTCCATTTTAAAACCAATCTTAAAGTAGTTCAAGCGAATGTAGTCAACCTTATTATTCACTACAAAACCACTTCCAGAAGTTCAGAAAGTTCTCCAATAAGGACAATGGCCGTCCTTCAAATACATTGCTTACAGTCTTCCATCTGAGGAGGAAACCCCGATCCCTCGACACAACCTGAAGAGGAAACCCCGATCCCTCGACACAACCTGAAGAGGAAACCCCGATCCCTCGACACAACCTGAAGAGGAAACCCTGATCCCTCACATGGCCGTTTGACAGATTAGATTAGCAGACATCTAACTAGGGCCCGTACGATCCTCCAACGTGGACGTTGACAAACGGCCGTGTTTGAGTGAGATTGGTGAGGTGGGGCTGAGGCCCCAGTGATGAACCAGAAAACTAAATGATTACTACCAGGCTGTGATCGACTGGGCGGGGGCCGACACTGTTGCCTCTTCCTGAAAGGTTAATTGGACTTGAACCCAGAAAATCAAAAGGTTAAGCAGGGTCACTTGTGACAGCAGGGTCGCCGTAGCAGCAGGGTCGCCGTGCCAGCAGGGTCGCCGTGGCAGCAGGTTCCCCCCTTTTTTTAGGGAAGCCCTCTCAAATTACCGCTAAAAAGATTTGTCAGTGTGTGGGGGGTGTTCCTTGTGACGATGTCTCCTGATTCATCTTTGTTGTTGCTGCTATTGATTCTGATATAATAACATTAGTTCTGCTGAGCAGGGGGCAATAATATTCACCCTGAGGAAGACACTGCTGCAGCCTCCCTCCTGGCTGTCTGTTATTGATACTGACTTCGGGGGGGGGTGGAAAAAAAAGCCTAATTGATATTTATAAAAACCTCTCATTGATTTGCTGGATGAAGAAGATTAGGCACCTTTCTTCATGGAATCAGATGATTGGCCGTCACCATTCCGTTTTTTGTGTCTCTGTTATTTATCTTGCCTTGAGCGCTGTGGTGTAACGTTGGTCTGTGGAACAGGGCCAAGGTGCTTTCCTTAAACTGTTTGACCTAATAATGGTCTGCAGGAGAAGTGGACCAGGGTGGGGGCTAAATCAGCAGCATTCCCCGTTTTTAAATGGGAGGAAATGAAAGTGTTGGGACTAGACAGCTTAAACAAGCAACTGCCCACAAAATGAACAAAGTATTTGGGTTTGGGGCTGTGAAGGGGTTAGGAGCCCCCCCAGGGTGCGTGGGGCTGGTGAGATTCTGATTTCACACCCTCTTCCTGCCCTCCCCCCCTCTCTCTCTCTCTCTCTCTACCACACACCCTCTTCCTGCCCTCCCCCCCTTCTCTCTCTCTCTCTCTACCACACACCCTCTTCCTGCCCTCCCCCCCTTCTCTCTCTCTCTCTCTACCACACACCCTCTTCCTGCCCTCCCCCCTTCTCTCTCTCTCTCTCTCTACCACACACCCTCTTCCTGCCCTCCCCCCCTCTCTCTCTCTCTCTCTCTACCACACACCCTCTTCCTGCCCTCCCCCCCTCTCTCTCTCTCTCTACCACACACCCTCTTCCTGCCCTCCCCCCCTTCTCTCTCTCTCTCTACCACACACCCTCTTCCTGCCCTCCCCCCCTCTCTCTCTCTCTCTACCACACACCCTCTTCCTGCCCTCCCCCCCTTCTCTCTCTCTCTCTCTACCACACACCCTCTTCCTGCCCTCCCCCCCTTCTCTCTCTCTCTCTCTCTCTACCACACACCCTCTTCCTGCCCTCCCCCCCTCTCTCTCTCTCTCTCTACCACACACCCTCTTCCTGCCCTCCCCCCCTCTCTCTCTCTCTCTCTACCACACACCCTCTTCCTGCCCTCCCCCCCTCTCTCTCTCTCTCTCTACCACACACCCTCTTCCTGCCCTCCCCCCCTTCTCTCTCTCTCTACCACACACCCTCTTCCTGCCCTCCCCCCCTCTCTCTCTCTCTCTCTACCACACACCCTCTTCCTGCCCTCCCCCCCTCTCTCTCTCTCTCTCTCTACCACACACCCTCTTCCTGCCCTCCCCCCCTTCTCTCTCTCTCTCTCTACCACACACCCTCTTCCTGCCCTCCCCCCCTTCTCTCTCTCTCTCTCTCTACCACACACCCTCTTCCTGCCCTCCCCCCCTTCTCTCTCTCTCTCTCTCTACCACACACCCTCTTCCTGCCCTCCCCCCCTCTCTCTCTCTCTCTCTCTACCACACACCCTCTTCCTGCCCTCCCCCCCTTCTCTCTCTCTCTCTCTACCACACACCCTCTTCCTGCCCTCCCCCCCTTCTCTCTCTCTCTCTCTCTACCACACACCCTCTTCCTGCCCTCCCCCCCTCTCTCTCTCTCTCTCTACCACACACCCTCTTCCTGCCCTCCCCCCCTCTCTCTCTCTCTCTCTACCACACACCCTCCTTCTCTCTCTCTCTCTCTCTCTACCACACACCCTCCTTCCTCCTCTCTCACGCTCCCTACTTCTTTCTCTCTGCTGTTTCCTTACTCTTGTTCGTGAGCCCCTTCACGTTCTATGCAGCTCTCATGCCAGCTTTTATTTTCTCCATGCCTACCTGCCTCCCTCTCAAAGGAGTGTGTGTGTGTGTGTGAGAGAGAGAGACACAGTAAAGATAAGGGAGGAACTTCAGAAGGAGAAAGAGGGAACAGCTGGGTTGGCTTCAACCCTTTCCTCTCTCTCTCTGTCTCTCTTCTCATTGTCCACCAGGCCCCTTCTCATCCATCCACAATGAGCTTGTTAGCATGTCAACTCAATCAGCTCGTGTCCCCAGAGCGGCACTTTGTCAGGCACAACGAGCCTGTCTGCGAGGGTTCCAGTTAGGTTTTGTGGTGGGGGTGCTGTATGACCCCTAGCAACACTCCCAGTTACCTGTGTGTGTGTGTGTGTGTGTGTGTGTGTGAGAGCGAGAGAGAGAGAGAGCGACAGAGGAAGAGAAACAGAGACACAGAGAGATGGCCGCTGATGTCTTGACATTGATGCATGTCAGCGAGTCTTCTGGGGCCTCAGTTGCCCCACCGGAGAGAGGACAGGAGGGGAGGGGGCGGAGGGCGACCTTGACTTGTCTCTGAGCCATTTCATGACCCCTCTCCACCCAGAGGAAGCGGGAGAGCAGAAAGACGCTGGACACACGGCCCCAGGGACAGCCCCCTTGTCTCAACGTCCAACCTCTCTCCCTGCAGCGCAGCAAACAAGTCTTCTCAATACACTGTGAGGAATGGGTTCAGGAGCTCATGCTTTCATCCATCCTCACTCCCATCCTTTTAAACCCACAGAAAGGCCATGCTGAGACACGAGGCAGACAGTTGATGCAACGTTGTCTTTTCATCTGATTTTCTGCAAGTTGGTCTCAGAGAACATTTCGAGTTTTACTGATATGTAAATGTTTTTGCAGTAAGACAATGCCACCACTAGATGCCACTATGAGATAACACGCATAATGATTTATTAAAATGAAGCAGGCTGGTTCTGCAAACTGAAATCATCATTAGAGGTTTACAGACTCAACAACTTGCTGGAATCAATCAAAGAAGAGGAATTAGCATGCTGCAAAGTCAGCTAGTTAGTCCTCCGATCAGCAGGGAGCTCCAAGTGCGTTCCTGACATGGCCACTCTGGAGGCCAAGGTACAGACGTTTGAATCACGTTCCAAACAACATTCACACTCCTCCCCAAGCCTAGACTCGGAGGAATGGAAGACCAGTAGGCAGAATAGACGCCAGTCTCCTGACCGCATCTCCTCCTGGATGGCACAGTACTGGATTAGAGAGAGCACACTCACTGTATTATTGGCTGCACTTATGTGGAGTGTTGCACACCGTATAATTACCTTGTAGGCTTATGTTCCCAAAGTATATATGGAGAGAAAGGGAGGTCCTGGATATTCATGAGGCAGAGGACGGCTGTGTCTGCAGCCGCGGGTCGCTCCCCACCCTTCAATTCACCGGCTTTTGTGTCTTTTGCCGGTTGCCATGGGAAATAATTGAATAGCGTTTCAGCCATTGTCACCCAGGTGGGAATTACAGATCTCAGGCACCCTCTGAGATTTGCATAAATATAGAACTGGGGTTGCCTCCGAAGGAATTGCTGTTGACTTTCTTTTTGTGTGTGTGTTGTGTGTGTGTGTGTTGTGTGTGTGTGTGTGTGTGTGTGTGTGTGTGTGTGTGAAGGGTTGCAAACTGGGGTGTGTCTCACCTCTCCAGTACCATGCGTGGTTTTCTCAGGATGCTAACATACAGTACCTTCAAGTAGAGCAAGAAGGAAGTACATCAGCCTTTAACGTGTGTGTTTGTGTTTATGTTTGGGTTGCTTGTTTGTGTGTATCATTTGTATATAGTATGTATCTGTATACCATTTCTGCTGTGATAACGATAACGCCATGGGATAAGCTGCAGTACTGTCATGAAATAGTACTTCTTTACAAAGAATTTAAACTATTTTTATGTTACACTTCCAGAACCGCTATGTTAGAATATCCGGCCCAGAGGGACAAATCTAATGTAAAAGACAAATTCAACAGATACCAATGATATGTTATCTCTGGCCATGAGCTGTTAATGTACTGTGGGGCTTCACCTAGTTGACAGTCAGGTTAATTTTCATCATCCTGAAATATGGAGTTTGAAAAAGGTTACATTTGACAAATGCGTGAGTTGTGGAAATTAAACTCCCGTATTTATGCAAAAAGCCTGCACATCCAGGGTGCTTCAAGCGCTTAAGCTCTCCCAATCCTTTTCCATTCTCTGAATGCTGCATATAAAGCAATCCATTAGTGTCAGATTTGCTAGAGATTTGAAGTGGACACCTGCCCATTAAGACAAGGTATTTCCACAAAGCTCATCCCTCAGAAATGATTCACCCAAATTAAATTCACCCAAATGTAATGGAATTCATATTTTGGTGTATGTTTTTCCCTTTTCCACCCCAGGAAAAAAACACTATTTTTTTTATCATCACTTTTCAAAAAAGTGTGATAGAAGAGATGTTGAAATTGTAAAATTAAAATATTTTGAATTTATTCTGTTTCAGTGAATGTTTGTCTGCCAGTGTAGAAGCACAGAGCCTCAGTATTGTTCCACAATGCACGGTTGCACACACAGTCAGGTTACACACAGGAAACACAACTGGCTTTACACTGAGAGACCCATCGAGCTGTCGTTGAAACGTTGCTCCTTCTGCCTGTTTAGAATAAGATCAGGAAATACTGCAGAGCTGGAGAGCAGCGTTGGGTCAGCACTCTTCCCTACCTGAAGGGATACACGTCTCAGAGAGAGAGACAGAGAGAGACAGAGAGAGACAGAGAGAGACAGAGAGAGACAGAGAGAGACAGAGAGAGACAGAGAGAGACAGAGAGAGACAGAGAGAGACAGAGAGAGAGACAGAGACAGAGACAGACAGACAGAGACTTGGCTCTAAGGTATAGAGAGAGAGTGAGGAGGACTTGTCTCTGAGGTCTATTGAAAGACATGACGGGAAGATTCAGAGGTGGGAGAGTGAGGGAGGTGGAAGGTGGAGAGGGAGAGTGAGTCAGGTGGAAGGTGGAGAGGGAGAGGGAGGGAGGTGGAAGGTGGAGAGGGAGGGAGGAGGAAGGTAGAGAGGGAGAGGGAGGGAGGTGGAAGGTGGAGAGGGAGGGAGGAGGAAGGTGGAGAGGGAGGGAGGAGGAAGGTGGAGAGGGAGGGAGGAGGAAGGTGGAGAGGGAGGGAGAGGGGAGGAGGAAGGTGGAGAGGGAGGGAGAGGGAGGAGGAAGGTGGAGAGGGAGGAGGAAGGTGGAGAGGGAGGGAGGAGGAAGGGTGTGGTGTGAGGTGCTTAATTGTAACTCCTCCATCTGTCTCCCCCAAACGTTCAGTTACAGTCACAGCCACCAAAGTCCTGATGCTTGAATCTCAGTTTACCCAGACTAAATCAGGGGTATTGTGGGTGGGGGTGTTAGTGATAAGATCAAATGAGGACTCGAGTCCTGATTTCATCCTCAGGACTGGACCAGACCAGCAGGGGCTTTGCTCTGCCACATTACGGCGATGAGGTTTGGGCTTCAGAGATGAGTAACACAACACTGCGCTAAGCACAGGCTCCTGTCGCCTCATCAACCCTGAAATTAATTTCGCTCCACCTTCAGAGCGAGTTAGTGGGAGTATGCCACCCACAATGATCTGTAACTGGGTCTAGAAAGAAACTATTAGAAAGCCTTTTAGCAGTTTTCAATGTTTGGGTCTACTGCAAGATATGCCAAAGTAACTGTCTTTTTCAAAGCCTCTTATTCGTATAGGGATCTAGAATTAGCAAGGATGATAAGAATGACCTTGAGAGGACAGGCTTCAGGTCCTCTCAGTCTGTCTGTAATTAACAGCATGTATTTAACAGAGTGTCTGCAGAGGCCTGGAGGCCCTGGGTCCTGTCTGGGGAGAGGGATTTCATCCGCCTCTGCACACTACAGGGTTTCAGCTCTTTTGTCTGCTAAGCCTGAGAGCAGCAGGAGACACAGTGTCCTGCTCTCTGGAGCTGGTCTGACTGACAGTGTCCTCCTCTCTGGAGCTGGTCTGACTGACAGTGTCCTGCTCTCTGGAGCTGGTCTGACTGACAGTGTCCTGCTCTCTGGAGCTGGTCTGACTGACAGTGTCCTCCTCTCTGGAACTGGTCTGACTGACAGTGTCCTCCTCTCTGGAACTGGTCTGACTGACAGTGTCCTGCTCTCTGGAGCTGGTCTGACTGACAGTGTCCTGCTCTCTGGAGCTGGTCTGACTGACAGTGTCCTCCTCTCTGGAGCTGGTCTGACTGACAGTGTCCTCCTCTCTGGAGCTGGTCTGACTGACAGTGTCCTCCTCTCTGGAGCTGGTCTGACTGACAGTGTCCTCCTCTCTGGAGCTGGTCTGACTGACAGTGTCCTGCTCTCTGGAGCTGGTCTGACTGACAGTGTCCTCCTCAGAGACCCAGTCCAGCTGAGGGACGGTTTGTCAAAGAATCCGATTTTCTGTTCTGGTTCGTTTGTCGTGTCGTAACGCACGCTTGTTTTTGTTTACGCGCGTGCGTGTTTGAGGATGCATCCCGGAGCATGTGTGATGGACCAGGAAGCAGAATGAGGTCAATGAAGGAAGTTTCATTCTGTAAGTAGTGTTTGTGTGTGTGGTTTGATGACAATAATCTCTGTCGAGTTCTGGTATATCTTAGAAAAGGGAGTGGTCTAATGTGGTTGACACATCTTTTAGGGTCAGCAGAGTAGTGAGCATGCTGTAGACTGGACTTGGTGTGTGTGTTTAATAGTCCAAAATGAATAACAGGCTATACTGTACAACCATGTTATTTGTATGTCTAATCCTTGTACATGTGATTTTTCATGTCAAAAGTGATCGCAGGCATGTTGCATTGCCTGCAGTTAATATACTTTTAAGTTGCGTTAAGCCAACAGTGTGGTGGTTCAGACAAAGTATTCTTGTCTTCAGCTGTTTGATGGATAGAAAGTCAATGTTGGGTTGACAGTATTGAGAGGTCCAGTCAAGCTTCAGTCCAGGTATTTGTTGAACTGTCACATTTTAAGTGAAGGGAACCTCCAGTCACGTTGTGGTTCTCTTTCTCACCCCAGCTGAGATTGAGTTCTCTCAGTGTATTACGTGCTTGTTTGGAGAAAGGCTTCTTTGAGTTGTCAGTTAAAGGAATTATCAAGTGGGAAACACAGCTTCATTTGTCACAAGGAGTCGTTTTGGGTTACACACTTCGAAAACAGTCACTCTCAGTCCTATTTAGATCCATGATTACCCCCCCTCTGTACAATAACAAAGTAGTTGTAATAAAAATGCAACAAATCACCATAGAACTCCATTCCTTTGTCTGTGTCTTCTTGTTTCTCCCCTCGTCATGAAATAAGACTCTGACATTTCAGCCCCGCAGCCGAGAGAAAGGAGGCAGTTTGTAAAGTGTGTTAGCGCTGCCTTTTCTCTTCTCCTTGTTGTAGTACTTAAGTGTCATGTTAAGCCCAAGGCTGGAAAGACTGTCAGTGACCTGCTCTGACTGGTTGTGTTTACTGTGTTCTTTCTCAGTAAGCGTTTGTAGAATCCCATCTCTTATCAGGGCATAAAGTCTAACAGATTAAAGACTCAAATTTCCCCTTCCAGCCAATGTTGGTTTTGTCTATTGTCTGCCTTTGACAATAGTTTAGCATACCCCTCAGCTAGAGTTTCTGTTTTCTTTATTAGCCGGGTATCACGCTCCGTGCAGGCAACAGCCAGCCCCAGTCACCCAGGAGGGCCCCTCCACACGAGAGACAGAGGACCCACTGCCAGGTTTGGGGTTATGCTCTTCAGCAGTTTACAAATGAGAGTTGTCATAATAATGCTGTTACGGCGATGTGAGCTAGC
The DNA here is from genome assembly GCF_054491055.1 of Hypomesus nipponensis. Lineage (NCBI taxonomy): Eukaryota > Metazoa > Chordata > Actinopteri > Osmeriformes > Osmeridae > Hypomesus > Hypomesus nipponensis. The sequence goes on from NC_140388.1 coordinate 12,812,054, forward strand.
GGAGAAGGAAGTAGCAATTAGCTACCTGTTGGGTGAGAAAAATTGCTTCCAGCTTGGACAAACTTGGAAGGTTTATGTTTAAGGGGATAAAGCAAGCTGAGCTCTTTGTATCAGGAGGGGGTCCAGGAAGGGGGCAGCAATTGTATCAGGGTGGCCCTGGCAGCAATACTAGGACCAGACAGCGAGGGGCACTGCAATGTTGCAGTGTCTAAGTTAAAGTAGAGTTTTTAAGTGTTACAACAAACTTGAGTTCCTATGCAACAAATCAGAGGCATTTTTACCGGTGAAAACCATAATACAATTTGCATCCTGTGCTCACCAAGACAGTGTTTATAATGTATATATAATATATGTATATCATGTTTTGAATATAGTGCTGGAAAACCTATTGCAAAATCAAAGAAATGTACTTACATAGAAACCTGTTCCCTTGTCTAAAGTCAAGAACTGCTACTTAGTATTCACACCATTCAGTATTCAGCCGTGTGAACTGATCACCAATACTATTGTTGAAATCCCTGGCTGCTGGACAAGGAATGCTGTGTGTGTGTGTGTGTGTGTGTGTGTGTGTGTGTGTGTGTGTGTGTGTGTGTGTGTGTGTGTGTGTGTGGGGGGGGGGGGGGGGGTCTATCTGAGAGGGATGTTTGCTAGGACAGGAAGGCTGTTGGGAGGGTGTTGACTGGAGGGTTTTGACCGCAATGTGAATGGCTTCCCTCAGCAAGGTGTTGGTAAGACGGCCAAGATAACCTGCAGGAGACCAGCTCTGTGGAGTCTGTAGTCAGGGCAGCTCTGTGGAGTCTGTAGTCAGGGCAGCTCTGTTGAGTCTGTAGTCAGGGCAGCTCTGTGGAGTCTGTAGTCAGGGCAGCTCTGTGGAGTCTGTAGTCAGGGCAGCTCTGTGGAGTCTGTAGTCAGGGCAGCTCTGTGGAGTCTGTAGTCAGGGCAGCTCTGTGGAGTCTGTAGTCAGGGCAGCTCTGTGGAGTCTGTAGTCAGGGCAGCTCTGTCTCACCTAAATATAATCCAAGAATGTAAGCAAGGAAAGATGACTGTTATGACTCCCTGTCTCCCTCCCCCTCTCCCTCTCTCTCTGTTCCTCTCACCCGCTCTGTCTCCATCTCTCTCTCTTTCTCTCTCTCTCCCCCTCTCCCTCCCCCTCTCCCTCTCTCTCTGTTCCTCTCACCCGCTCTGTCTCCATCTCTCTCCCCTTCTTTGTCTCGCTCAGTCTGTCTCTCCCCCCTCTTGCTCCCCCTCTCTCCCTCACCCCCCCCCCCCGTCTCTCCCTCTCTCTCACCCCGTCTCTCCCTCTCTCTCACCCCTTCTCCATCTCTCCCTGTAGTTCTCACTCGCTCTGGTCAGCTGTGCCGACGAAAAGGAAAAAAAAGAAGACAGAGAGAACAAAGGAGCGGATGAGAGTTGAACTCCTGATTACAAAGTCAGGAAGCGCCGCGGCCATGCGGGTTGACAGACCCTGCCTTGGGAGACCTGGTCGTGTGTGAGCGGGCCCTTGCTCCAGTCCTGTCACTGTCACAGCACACACACAGGTGTCTTCTCCGTGTTTATTTTTGTGTGACATAGTGTGTGTCACACAACGCAAACACGCAACGTAATCGGAATAACCAGCTGTTTATCTTAGTCAAAACACTACCTGATAAAGGTAATTACCTGGAAGTGTCCATCATCTGAGTCATTATGTCCAGGGGAAGTTTGGCCTGAGAGAGGCTGGAGTCGGTCCTACATAAAGAAACCAGAGGAAACCACAGAGAAAATCCTTCAGAACAGCATCGTGGGCTGAAGGGCCATATACTGTGTTTTTGATGTCTTGGTATCAATTCAATAATAGCTTCAGTTGTCAGGAGTAGTGCAAGTCTGTTCCCTGTATGAGATTACAATTTGGTGTTACGGAACAAGGGAATTATACATTTCTCTAAAACGATGAGGCAACTCTCTTGTTCTTGACGGATCAAACAGATTCCTTCTGAAAGAAAGACTCCTGGACTGAATGATTCCATAAAGGGATGAGCCATGCATCTGTCAGTACACTGGAGTTCCCTCTCCACTGCGCACACCTCCGCCACGGGTCAACACTGGGAGCTAATGTTTAACCAAGGATGAGGCAGGGGAATAAACACACAGGCATGCACTTAGGCGAGTTTAGCCAATCTCTAAAAGTTAATTGTATTGGTCCAGTTACCTCTCCGTCCACAACGCTGTTTGCTTGATTGCGGAGCAACAATTGGGTAGCGGGGTGCAGCCAGCAGCCAAACAAAGGCATCAATCACGTTATCCAAACGCCACAATGCCACGTCTGCTTCTGGTGAACTCATTTGGGTTTGGCCCATACCTCCCTTAGCAGGCGGCTTAGAAACAAGGGCAGACTTATCAGTGATAAAAATGTCTCCCACTGAAATAAAGGGTTATTTAGGGCCTCTGTCTTGGGGACAGCCAGGTGTCTGTAGAAGACTGCTGTGTCACGGTTCATCTCCAAGTCCTCTTATCTAACTGGCAACCTCAGCAGGTTTTCAAGACACTAAGTATTTTTAGGAGGTCTTTTCTGTGTTTTGTCTGTGTCTCAGCAAAAGAAAACGGCTCTTTAGCTTTGGTAGATCTGTCACCTCGTCAGCCAAGCTTGGGACCTGATGTTGCACACTCCGACACCACAGAAGACCGGTGATGCTTGTTAGTAACAAATTAAATCCCGTAAAATATTACAGAACATGTTGCAAATATGCTAAATAGAGGATGGACTATGTTGAATATGTATGTAATTGTCTTAACGTTTTAGCAAAATATACATTATTCAGTAAAATCTGTAGTGGCACTGCTGACGTATTATTTTTGTATGGCACTCTCCTTATCCAGATCATGGTCCATGTTCCAGTTTCAATAAAGGAGATTGATTCCAAGACCGCCACCCCTCACCTACTACATGGATGTACCTAAAAGGGTTTGCTGTGACATTACCCTCCAACTATAGCTATGTTTCATAGACCTCTGTATAATCTCACTCATGACACGGGCAGTCTGTCATATTTAGAGCCAGATTAAGACCACACCTGACTGACTCAGGACGAATAAATTTCCGAAGACATTCCTGCTTTTATGGTGCTCTGGTTTTATTTAAAGTTTGGGGAGGTGTAATAAAATCTTATCTCTTGCTTTCACTGCGGACAACTTGGCTCTAAACTGCAGTCTCTGAGGCACTTTAAGTGTTTGTTTGCCTCCACGGCCCATAAACGGAAGACCTGATTTGCTTAGCATGAGAACAAATCAATAAAAGCCCCCTGACTATGGACAGACATGCGAGGGCGACCTTCTCCAGAGATCAAAGATGGTACCATACGATGAGAAGCATGCGAGGGAGCAGCTCAGAGTTTCTATCTCAGAGGAGCCTGGACAAGGGAATGTATGGAAGCAAATCAGTGACATCATGTTTTGAATTTTAAAAGGCATTGAACACTTCATATTGAAATTCAGACACCACCTAAATTGTTAGTTTTGAATTCACCTCTTTAAATTTGAAATGTGAATTTATTTTGATGTAAAAAAAAAAAAAAAAAAAGATCCAAAAAGATCCAAGTTGTGATTGGCTATTTGGGCTCCACTTTTTTGGCCTTGAATGTTTTTGCCTCAAATTTTTAGGCTCAAAAATGTAAAGCACATATTTTTTTGGACTAGATTTTTTTTGGCAATTTTTTTTTTTGGCTCCAATTTAGTTTGACACAAAACATTTTGGTACCAATTTTATTGGCTGTAACTTTTTCTCCTCCAATTTTTTTGGCTTGTTTTTTTGGCTAGATTTTTTTGGGCTCAAATCTTTTTGTCTCAAAGGCAAAGATGTCCCAGTCGTGGAGTTTTCAAAATGCCCACAGTTTGAGACAGTCTCAAGTTAAGTTCCTGTCACAAATCTTTCACCAAGTGATAACTAACTTTCTTCTGTTTGGATTTCTTGGCCACAAAACACAAGGGGAAATACGCTTCAGAATTCAAACTGAGGCCTCAAGCTTGACTTCGATCACATTGTGAAACACAATGCAAATTTACGTCTAATCAGCTTACTGTAAAAACAACTAATTAGCCGTCGCAGGTCTCTAACGATGTGCTGACAAAGACACATGATAAGGCATTCAAGCAAATAAATAACGGGAGGGACCATTTTTTTCCCCACCTTATCTCCCCAGAGAAGGACAAAGGGGTAATTAGAACCTGTTGTGTCAGAGAAACGTCAACACAGTTTTGGTCGAACAGGAAGTTTATCCTGACTTTTCTTCCACACCCGCTGGGCTACTGGTACTATAGCATCTATTGGAGGATAAAGATCCTATCATGTATTGACTTCCAGTCCTCTGGACTAAAAGCTGAGAAATGCAGACCTGAGCGCAGCGCAGTCTGTACATCAGACTCACTGGAGGTTATTTCTAAGGTTCTTTTCCAAACCAATCGTTTCTTGTTTGTGGTCTGGGATCTTTATCTTGTTCTTACAAACTAGAGCTTCATGCTTCATGCTTTTCAAGCTACAATATAGTATGATTACTTTGAGTCTACAACTGAATGCACAGTTACGTATTCACTTTTGACCAGATGACTCTTTAGACTGTATTTCAATTTCAGCTAACTATGTAACTGGCTATGTAGCTGACATCTATCTGTATTTTTAGGTTAGATTGTAATTATGGCTACTTATATTTTATATTTTATTCTAAATCCCTTTAGTATTAGCTAGACTTTTCTCCTTTTGTAGAGTTAGACCACATATTTAAGTTTCTAGATTCCTATATGTTTAATGTATACACCTTCCTGCCAAAGTAAATTAATTGTTTGTTCAAACATTCAAGGTGAATAAAATCCCTTCTGATTCTGACATACATGGCTGTACATCAAATCTTTTCAGAGACCAAAGATATTCTAGGACAAATGCATTCATGTGCTCCTCAAGAACAGGACCAATCCTGCATGAGTTTGACACCAACCCCTGAAAAAAATGTGTTAATTAATAAAAGAAAGTTACAATTATTTTTCTGGAAAGGCAATAGACAAGAAGAACATGATCAAGTGGAATGTTAGATCCATTGACTATAGAGACAAATTCAACCTTAGCGTTACAGTAAACCTAAGAAGTGTATGTCTTGCAGAACAAAACCTGCTTTGGAGACTAACACAAAGTGGTACTGTAATTGACGCCAGCTGGTTTCTGATTCACACGGCACAGCGGAGCAAAGAAGCGCTTTCCAATTCAGATTCATGTTCTCAGCCCAGGATTACTGTTCTGTATGATTCATAGCAAAAGCCAAGCACAGGATAGACACTCTGAAGCTGCTGTGTGTATGTCTTAGAAGAGGAGCATCATTAAACTGTCTACCTGGCGTGGTGATGCCGTTTGAACAGAGAGGTCCCAGTCGCTAACTAATGGAAATGTTGTGTCCTGTTAAACCTAGAGTGGAAACCCTGATGAACTTATTTTATCGGTGTGGTCGCTCCACAGCGGCTGGGAACTGATCTCATTCCAGAAGCTCTGTCCCTATCTGGTCTGAAGCTCCTGTCTCTACTGCACCCTCTCCTGTCTCTACTGCACCCCTCTCCTGTCTCTACTGCACCCCTCTCCTGTCTCTACTGCACCCTCTCCTGTCTCTACTGCACCCTCTCCTGTCTCTACTGCACCCCTCTCCTGTCTCTACTGCACCCCTCTCCTGTCTCTACTGCACCCCTCTCCTGTCTCTACTGCACCCTCTCCTGTCTCTACTGCACCCTCTCCTGTCTCTACTGCACCCCTCTCCTGTCTCTACTGCACCCCTCTCCTGTCTCTACTGCACCCCTCTCCTGTCTCTACTGCACCCCTCTCCTGTCTCTACTGCACCCCTCTCCTGTCTCTACTGCACCCTCTCCTGTCTCTACTGCACCCCTCTCCTGTCTCTACTGCACCCCTCTCCTGTCTCTACTGCACCCTCTCCTGTCTCTACTGCACCCTCTCCTGTCTCTACTGCACCCTCTCCTGTCTCTACTGCACCCCTCTCCTGTCTCTACTGCACCCCTCTCCTGTCTCTACTGCACCCTCTCCTGTCTCTACTGCACCCTCTCCTGTCTCTACTGCACCCTCTCCTGTCTCTACTGCACCCCTCTCCTGTCTCTACTGCACCCCTCTCCTGTCTCTACTGCACCCTCTCCTGTCTCTACTGCACCCTCTCCTGTCTCTACTGCACCCTCTCCTGTCTCTACTGCACCCCTCTCCTGTCTCTACTGCACCCCTCTCCTGTCTCTACTGCACCCTCTCCTGTCTCTACTGCACCCCTCTCCTGTCTCTACTGCACCCCTCTCCTGTCTCTACTGCACCCTCTCCTGTCTCTACTGCACCCTCTCCTGTCTCTACTGCACCCTCTCCTGTCTCTACTGCACCCCTCTCCTGTCTCTACTGCACCCTCTCCTGTCTCTACTGCACCCCTCTCCTGTCTCTACTGCACCCTCTCCTGTCTCTACTGCACCCCTCTCCTGTCTCTACTGCACCCTCTCCTGTCTCTACTGCACCCTCTCCTGTCTCTACTGCACCCTCTCCTGTCTCTACTGCACCCCTCTCCTGTCTCTACTGCACCCTCTCCTGTCTCTACTGCACCCTCTCCTGTCTCTACTGCACCCCTCTCCTGTCTCTACTGCACCCTCTCCTGTCTCTACTGCACCCTCTCCTGTCTCTACTGCACCCTCTCCTGTCTCTACTGCACCCTCTCCTGTCTCTACTGCACCCCTCTCCTGTCTCTACTGCACCCTCTCCTGTCTCTACTGCACCCTCTCCTGTCTCTACTGCACCCCTCTCCTGTCTCTACTGCACCCTCTCCTGTCTCTACTGCACCCTCTCCTGTCTCTACTGCACCCTCTCCTGTCTCTACTGCACCCCTCTCCTGTCTCTACTGCACCCTCTCCTGTCTCTACTGCACCCCTCTCCTGTCTCTACTGCACCCCTCTCCTGTCTCTACTGCACCCTCTCCTGTCTCTACTGCACCCCTCTCCTGTCTCTACTGCACCCCTCTCCTGTCTCTACTGCACCCCTCTCCTGTCTCTACTGCACCCCTCTCCTGTCTCTACTGCACCCTCTCCTGTCTCTACTGCACCCCTCTCCTGTCTCTACTGCACCCCTCTCCTGTCTCTACTGCACCCCTCTCCTGTCTCTACTGCACCCTCTCCTGTCTCTACTGCACCCCTCTCCTGTCTCTACTGCACCCTCTCCTGTCTCTACTGCACCCCTCTCCTGTCTCTACTGCACCCCTCTCCTGTCTCTACTGCACCCTCTCCTGTCTCTACTGCACCCTCTCCTGTCTCTACTGCACCCTCTCCTGTCTCTACTGCACCCCTCTCCTGTCTCTACTGCACCCCTCTCCTGTCTCTACTGCACCCTCTCCTGTCTCTACTGCACCCTCTCCTGTCTCTACTGCACCCTCTCCTGTCTCTACTGCACCCCTCTCCTGTCTCTACTGCACCCCTCTCCTGTCTCTACTGCACCCTCTCCTGTCTCTACTGCACCCTCTCCTGTCTCTACTGCACCCCTCTCCTGTCTCTACTGCACCCTCTCCTGTCTCTACTGCACCCCTCTCCTGTCTCTACTGCACCCCTCTCCTGTCTCTACTGCACCCTCTCCTGTCTCTACTGCACCTCTCTCCTGTCTCTACTGCACCCCTCTCCTGTCTCTACTGCACCCCTCTCCTGTCTCTACTGCACCCCTCTCCTGTCTCTACTGCACCCTCTCCTGTCTCTACTGCACCCTCTCCTGTCTCTACTGCACCCCTCTCCTGTCTCTACTGCACCCCTCTCCTGTCTCTACTGCACCCCTCTCCTGTCTCTACTGCACCCTCTCCTGTCTCTACTGCACCCTCTCCTGTCTCTACTGCACCCTCTCCTGTCTCTACTGCACCCCTCTCCTGTCTCTACTGCACCCCTCTCCTGTCTCTACTGCACCCTCTCCTGTCTCTACTGCACCCCTCTCCTGTCTCTACTGCACCCTCTCCTGTCTCTACTGCACCCCTCTCCTGTCTGTCCTATCGGCTTGCCTGCTGGGGGTGTTGATTTATACGATCAATAATTCAGAAAGTTGCTCGCTCTCTCTTCTGTTGGCCAGATGCCTCTCCCTGCCTTGCCAGAGCTTGTCAGCTGTAGAGTACACTGGGCATGTTGCGCATGCAAGAATAAGACATAAATATTTCACCAAAAATACAAACCAAACGGCCAATGGAGAACCCAGCATGGCCAACAGTGTTGATGTCTGTCTGTCCCTCTCTCTCTACCTCTCTCTTTTTCTCTCTGAATTATCTCAATTTCTCTCTCCGAATTATTTTTTCTCCCCCTCTTCTCTCCCTTTCCCTTTCCTTCCCTCCCTCTCTCCCTCTCACCCCCTTGCCCCCTTCCTCCCTTCCACTCTCTCTACCTCTCTCTCCTCTCTGGGAGGAAGGAGGAAGACAGAATCGTCCTGCTCCTCTCTGATTGTTGGCCCCTAATAATAAGCATGGCAGACTGAAATCTTTTCAGAGCAAATTGTTGAAGACATCTGCAGAGGCCTTTTCTGTGATGCATGTGCAGCTGGGGGAGAAAAAAAAGCTCTCTAGGTGGGGTTGGCATGGCAACCCTCGCTGCTGTTCGCTGAAGGTATGGTTTAAAAGGTTTAGGCCCCCTAGTTGAGAATCCATTTGTGCCCCGCTACCTGAACACACTCCACTCCAGCAGATGTCGTAAATCCTACCTTGGCAGAGGAAAATATATTACTTATATGAATTGATGGTACTCTCGAAGCGAGCCCGGTTTGTTTGTTGCATTCACACTCATTAGCGATGAACCAGGCTTCGGTAGTTCAAGCTTGGCGCAGGAAACTGGACAGTAGTTATGGCTGGGAATCATGTTGCTGTCGTAGCCTGATGGTAGCTATGACGATAACATGCACAACAGTAACAGCTGCAGGCCTTTGTCTTAAAACATGAGCCTGTTAACATTTTCATGATCAAATAATAAATCCAAATATAACAAGCAATGTTTATTCCACGTAAATATTGCTTATGCTTATGATTGCATTTCAACTGTACAGCAAAACCATTATTGACAAATTCAAAGTGAGGTTCACCTATGTAATTTAGATGAATGGGAATCAATAGTGGGGGGGGGTACAAGCTTTGGAAAAGGCCTGTCCCTATAGTCAGCTCCACACAAAAGTCCTTAATGACCTTTCATACTTCAGCAGAGATGCGACACTCCAGCCAGCACATTATCTGAAGAGGGTTGCGTTCAAGGAAATTACCATCCTCAGAACCAAAATTACCCACAGGCTGCAGAGCTACGATTAGTTTACAGTCCTTTTTATTAACAAAGAGAAACCAAAGATGGATTTTGCCTGACTTGATATACTTGTATACCCCGATTTAGATCATAGAGGAAAAAACAAGGACTGAGGAGGCGATGGTTTCCCTTACACTTGTGTCGTTGTAAACACACTGCACTAACTCCTCCACTGTGTTCAAAATGATCTTTCATGGTGTGTCTGACTTACCTAACCCCTTTGCAAAATACATTACCATGTCCTTACAAAGACCTTTAATTCTGCACTGTCTCTTTGCATAAAATGAATTATTGTCCATTTCAAACCCCAAGGGAATTTTGGAGGGACATCCCATCTCCCTTTTGCCACCCTGGGAAAAAAAATTACCCACTTACAGCACTACTAATCACTTAACTGTTAAAATCTGGAAGCTATAATGATTGTTTAATGCGCAAATCAATACAAGGAAAGTACCACTTTCTCATAGGGTAACTTGAGGTTTCTTAAGACGCAAGTGAATTCTTTCAAAATGTATCTCTTGTGTCATTATTTGACTCTTATGTGACTGTCAATGTAAGAGTTTTAGAGTAATTGAAAAAGCGTAAGTACAAAGTGCAACTTTCAATTTGTCAATAAAGTATGACTTCTCTATTCACTTCATTAGGCCGGTAATATATATATATATATTATATATATCATACATAAGCTTACGACATAGGAAGTGCTTTACCCTAGAGAGTACGTTTTATCCGAGTATATTGTGTTTTCCTAAAAAATACAAAAAGTTAAGCTAATGTGAGCTAATGACTATTGCTACTGTAGGACTAAAAGGGTTAGGGTTTTGCCTGTTTTCAGCACCAAATTAATTACTGAAACATTGTTTTGCTAATGAGCAAAGGTAGCTTTAACTAAAGGGAATCTTGATTTGAGGCCCTTGTGTTGGAAGGGAGCAAGTCTACTCTCCCATTAGACCACTCAAATTTACGATGATTAATCCTTCAGCATTCAACCTTGACAGGAATTATTCTCCTCTAATGAGTAACAAATGTGGCTAAGTCATGTACCCAGCCGACTTGAGTGACCAGCACTCACATTTCCAACATCCTAATTGCCTTCAGAGGATTCAAATTCAATACAAATGCCTTTTTCTCCTGCCAAACGTCATTCCATTGTCTTGCCATCGTTCACACAAGTGTGAATATTGTTCCTATGCTGCTTCTCTGGGTGTTCACATGACTGGAGACGTACTGTGGATCAGAGACACAGAATTTCAGGGTTTCAGTCAGTCTTGAAACAGGGCTAATCAGTGTTTGTTTTCTTCAGTTGTGTCAAAAGACCTTCTTTGAGGTCAAAAAAACGGGTCCAGTTTTGTAAGTCACAAATGGCATTACTAAGTATGTGTGGATTTTGTGTGTGTTCTTCATGCCTTCATAATATTGCCATAAATGTATGTGCATTTGTAAAAAATAAATAAAACAAGCTTAAGTAATTATTGGGCCCATATACCACCACAGGGATACATTAAACATATTCACAAATGCACCCTCCTGTTCCATTGCCTTTGCAGGTTGGTTGCTATAGCAACCTTGGTTGAGTCTGTTTATTAAGGATGGGGGTAATGTTTAATTGATCTACTAATGCACTGTTGGCTCTAAGCAGTCTTTGTTTCCAGGTCTCGTTCAGGGGCCAGAAATCTACATAAAAGCATCACATTTGCTTCAAACCAATCATTATTAGCAATTTCGCTTTTTATCCTTCTGTGATAACTGCAGTATAAACACTGATTTATGAATAGTAAATATTGCCTTGTTGGGGAATTAGTGTTGTTAGGAGTTTTGGGCTGACATAAGGGTTCAGCGTTTATGAAGAGAGAAGGAAAGTAATGACAGGAGAGGACTGAACAAGCAATTAGCGTAGCACGCGGATGACAGTAAACACAAAAGTTAGCATTGTGGCAAACAACATAAGTTTGACAGGTGCCTTTGTGTTGCAAATAAATACCATCACCAAGTGAAATGCAAATTAGCAGTTGCATTTCAGACATGACAAATCCCCTGGTTTTCCAATCAACCACAGACCAACATTGTATCAATTAGGTACATCTAAACATGTGGTTTACTCTGCTGAGTTATTCAAAGCAGCCACAACACAAACAGGGATATTATTTTTACAGCTTCAAGACAACGTTGACAACACACTGCTTTGTCTGATGTCTACATTGATTGCCTCAACCAAAACCCCAAATAACCCCAAATATAGTTTGTCGTTTGTACTGCTTCAAAATTAATTGGAATATTTTGGTTTGTTGACTGCACAAAAGATATGTATGTATATCCACTTTGAGCTAAATAAACCAGTTCTGCCAGTTGTTCAGGTAGTGTTTAGACCACCAGTCACCCAGACGGTCTATGGATGGATGCTGTGTGTATTAGTGTGTTATCAGTTGCTTATCTTACTGGGCCTCTGTTCCCATCCCTGGGAGAGCAGCTTATCTGCCTCCCAGAGGTAGTCCTATCATAAGCTGAGTGACACTGGCTAATGCTGGCTCTCTGTTTTGACATAATCTTTCATGACCTCTGCAATACTGAGCGTGTCTGCACTGGTGAAGGTATGTCTCACATTGGAAGATTTCTCACTGAACACTACATGTTCCAAAATACAAATAAAAAGGGTCTTCCGATCCATGAGTTAGCCTTGCCCAGCGTCAGAACGAGCTTAGGTTTAGAAGAGCTTCTGTCTCTTCAACCATCGAATGGCAACAGGCTACAGCCAAAGGCTTTGGAAGTGAATACGGTGAATATCCTGACTGTTGAAGGGAAGCACCCGATCCCTTCTAGAGGTTTGCTGCTGTTGGATCTGATGTTAACTTGTAGTTCATCGACTCTGTTGTGCGTTTTCTGTTCCTCATTTCAAGCGCCGTCATAGAAGAAGTCAAACCCTTCAGGATTCCTCTGCTGTTTGTATCGTCAATACGTTCTGTTACCAGAATAAGATAATATCCCACCTGCCGTCTTAGTTGGCTTTCAGTCCTATGGGTTTGTTGAGACTAACATTTGAGATTTAGAAGAAGAATATACAGTAAAGTATGTAGCCGTAACACCTGGTTTATTTGACGTTTATTCACATTCCAATATCGGCTCCTCAAGGTTTATCTCCTGTGGTTTTTTTAATCGGAGTATCTGTTGTGTGTTTTACTGTGTTGGATCCCTGAGGCCCCAAAGTAACCTGTTGGCAGTGACCTGTTGGCTATGCTAAGTCTTCCAACCCAACTCTAAGGATTTTTCTGGAATTAGCAAGTGTCCAATCTCACTGACGGCCCCTTAAGAAGGATATTTGAAAGTTTGGCTGAGCAATCATATCATAATTAATGTAAGTGCCTTTTTTATAAAAACATATATGCAATACATTTTCTAATGAGAAAACAATTATTTACATGCAACAGAATATTGTAGATTCACGCTATTGCATGTGTGTCAGCATTGCAAAAGGATATTTTGTTTGTGACAACCAATACATTATCATTACCTGAATTCTGAGTAAATTAGTACTGTAGATCGACAAACCAGAAAAAAACTGAAAAGTGCCAGAGCACATAATTCCCTCATAATGAGATTCCACTAACAAGTTCACTTGAAATGCTTGAAGTGCCCATTGATGCTACATGGATAGGAAGAACCACTGTGTCATGTTAATTATTAACTGTATAAGACAGTAACATTTAAACGGGTAATTATGTGATATCTTGTGACAAATGCCTTCTTGTTCAGGGGTTGAATGATAATATCTTTGCCTACAGAGAATACAATTATATCTCATTTGCATGCAAGGGTGAAAATCTACATCAGGCTTCATGAAGTGATAAGGTGTGTCGACTGCATTCCTGCACTGTAAGGAAAAACATATTGTGCACAGATTTTTAATGTAGCTAAAAATAATTTAAAGTGAAGTTAGATTATCAAAGATGTTGCCAAGCTAAGCCCGCTTTTAAATTCAGATATTCAATTAGATTTGTTACTGCAGAAACCTCAAGATGGAGGTTCGGTTTGAAGGACTTTAACCTGCCAAGCACAAAGAATCAGTATTTCCTTTTTTTCTGAGGGCAACCTGTGGTTCCTAGTAGCCTAATCAGAAGGAGAGCTAGGAGCAGTTGCTACTGCATTTTTCAAACTGGTGATCAAAACCCCAAGCTGGGTACTTCACAGCCATTTATTAGGTGCAATTACATCCCTGCCCCCTGTGGTTAAACTGATCATATGTTCGGTAAGTGCCCTCCCATGTTGACTCTGTCAAATATCGGTATTTTTTTGCAATTTGTTTTCAATCAAAAGAATCAATGTAATAGTACATTTAGACAGGCACAGCCCTGGACGTAAAATCAATAGCTTTCAGAAATAGCTGTGAAAGCAAACGTCTATTTACATTTCATACTTTCTTAGACAGAATAAGTACAGAAAGTACAAATATGCCACGTAAAGAAGCATATCGGAGTTCCGCTCTTCAGGTTGTCATTGTGGCTTCTTTTTTTTTCTCTCTTTTTTTTTTTTAACACTTTCTTTTTTTGGGGAACATCGTCTGAGGTGTCACAGTTATGGAAGGGTTGAAATTGATTGTGCATTGAGGTGCAAGTGACAGATGTTAAATGCATCCAGTGGAAGGTGGTGTCTGATGGCCTGGGCCCGGGGGTGTCTGGTAGGGTGCACGCTGAACACTGGGTCAGGAGCAGGCAGCCAGCTTTCAACGTCTCGCGGATGCTGATTTGCCCGGAGGCGTTGTGTTTCAGTCGGGTTGCAGGGGCACATGGGATGCCCAGGATGAAGGGTCCCGGGTCTGATTGCAGGACAGAGGGGTCTGATTGGGCAGGATGTCTCTACGATCCTGCCACAATAGGGCTAAATTCATGGGACGGCACCAATGTGTGGAATGACCACATTGTCCAGAGACAGTAACTTGAGGCACAGATAAATGGCACTCAGGATTCACACCAGGAAGGGAGTTTCTTCAGGTACCCGTGGTGATATCCCAGCTCTCCTGTTCTTTCTACTCTACATCCTGTCATCTGAAGATTAATAGTGGACGGATGGAAAGACAATCAGAAGAAAGGAGGTCCTCCCAGGACTCAACCTCTCTCTTCATCTCTGACTCATTTTCATCGGTCGTCATTTATTCATTCATTGATTGTTTTAATTCATTTTATTGTCTCGTATTAGCATTTTCAGCTTTGCAGGGAATCACAGAGGACATAGCCATGCATATTTATCACGCATGCATCCCATTTAAGTGTTACCGTATTACTGTGTGTCACAACAGTGCCTGCTGACATCTGTCATCAAATGAATGTGTGTGAGAGTATGTGTGTTTGGTTTGTGCGCATCACTGTGCATTAGTGTTCACGTAACCCGTGTGTCTCTGGCCAGGCCTTTGGCCCAGATGGCCCTGCTGGCCTGGACTCAGCCAGTCTGGCACTGTTGTGCTGGTACTAAAGGTGGGCCGTGTGCCAGAGATACACTTGTGACTGGCTGGAACCTGATCCACTCAGGAGCTTCATACAGTTCTGTATACAATCTTCAGCAGGATTAACATACTGTCCTGTACTGTAACCAAGGCCTTGAGTACCAGTCACATTCCAGGCTTCTGCAACGATGGACCAGCAAATCCACTAGCGGATATGCTGCGGAAAAACTAATCACAAAGAGAATCAGATTATTTGATCAGGTACATGTTTTTTTCAAACATTAGCTAAACATCTGTTAAAAATCACACAAGTTACAAGCAATGTCTGCTTAATTCACTTCGCTGCAAAAAAAAACTAAAAAAACGTCCTAGCTTGTGTCTGGGACTGCAGTTGTCTGGTTGCTTTGTTAAATCTGAACAAGGCATGATTAGAAATCCACATTCAACAAATGCAGGGTTCTTCTACACACAATAACACTATTGTCAATACAATAATGTCAAAACAATATTGTCTGGGTTACCTGGTCCTGATTAAAAGAAGCAGTGCAGCAGAATCTGAACCTTCCCAGCCAATGACATTGTCTCTATTCTCTTGTTGCAAGGAAAGGGAGCCAAATTAGTGTTCTTGACATGACCTGGGACAAACACTTCCAGTCCACCTCTGCCTGAATCTGGGACAGCATGGCAGCATGCATTCTAACACGGGGAGGCTGAAATCATCTCCAACTGGCTGCTTTTGGCAACAAGCCTGCTCAGAGAAACCAGGGGGGATTATTACAACCTCAAAAGGTGCTGACATCAAGGCCCTGCTGAAGAATGTCAAACCTAATTCAGAAACAAACTTAATTAAAACAAATGAAATACCAGAGATTGCAGAGGAATGTGGTGTTTGCTATAGGCCTTATGAGAGGAATGTTTTGTATTTGCGTATCATGTTTTTATATTTGTGTATCATGGTTTCCCTCCATGTTTTTAATCAGTATTGTTGTCACTCTTCAGCCTGGTTGATGACTGCGGTATCTGACAGTTTGTGTCTCTGCGGAATTAAACGGGGACGTGATTTGCATGTGACATTGAGGGTTTTTAGTGCTTCAGATTGTATATCCCAGGAAATTAACATGCAGACAAGCCCAGCTGTATTTATGTGAGAGCTCAGAGAGGTTCAAACCACTGCTTTGTGCCTGGACAAGAGGTTATGTAGAGACTGGAGCTCGCCTCACTTCATCTCAACACTTACCTCCTTTGTAGCTCAGAATTGATGCACTCAACAATACAGAAGGTGTACTTTTAATCTCCCTGAAGCTACAGCACCGTGTTTTAAGGACAACCTAACATCACCACTTAGCACTGGTTCAGAATAGGTGCCCTCAACAATAGGAGTCCTTTTGATATCAATGAATCCTTACAGGGATTTTTTCAGAATTCGTAAACCAACTTACATGTGCCATTTTAGCTGGTACTGCATGTGTTGATTGTAGAAGAGGGATCCACCAATCTCAGAGTGTTTTGACTTGAGAAAATGTTCTCATTCTCAACCAATCAATGCCCAGTCTCGTGTAGTGTTCAGCCTTTCAACTTCCATTATCTGTCCAACCAATATGATACTCTCAAACAATCAATTCTTTGTGTGGCATTGAGATTTACTTCACCTTTCACCAAAAGTTATTTTTTTGTGAAAGCGTGGCTGAGAAATTCTATAGTCACACCTGAAAGGGAGCCCTGAACACTGACAATAACTTAGATTTGGGAGAAGATAGATATTTTTAAAGAAGCTTTTTTTTCTCTTCCAACTGACTCAGTATTATAAGGACGATCCACCCGTCTTGAATGATTTGCTTGGTGTTGCAGGAGACCCTTCTGTGAGGTTGAGGTCATCCTGCCAGGCTCTTGACAGGAGCCTCTGCTTCCCTCCTGCTGAGCAGGTAATGGTTTTACAGGGCCAGCTCCTTCACATTTTATGTCTTGGGTTTATACTTGAGACTACTTCAGACTGTGGAAACCATCACAGGCAAAAAATACATTGTGTGCATATTACAAGCGGTTTCACAAATTGGATGTTTTCGTCATCCTGCTCGAATTAAATAAAAAACGATTACAAACCCATTATTATCCTTTCGTGACAAGGAAACATGTTGCACATACAACAATATTATTTGCAAAATAAATAGTAGACTTGTTTCATTTTATACAAATTGTTCATTTTTGATATGAAACGTTTTTAAACCTAAATAAATACGTTTTTAAACCAGAATAAATACATTTTTCTTCTGGCTCTGTTTGAAATCTTTCCTGTGAACCCCCTGCCCTAATAATCATATCTTGTCATCTGCAAATGGATTAATGCACTTCTGCACATTAGGATCTCTCAGCAAATGCACACAAATTGCCATTATTAGCCGAACAAAATGTATAAAGGGTAGAAAATCTGAAACACATTTATCTTATCATCTCTGAAATCTCCCATTGAGCTGCTCAATCAATAAATGTGTTTTAAGCGAAGCACCTTATCTTGTGACTTTAGCATTAACCTTCCATTAACCATCACAGAGGCAGTTAAACACACCTCAGTCAATAATGCTAATTTCAAAAAGCTGTTGTATAAGTCGTAAAGAAATGTGCATTCATATTATGGTAAAGTACTGATCGTTAGAAAGGGGCCATTAGAAATTTAAAAAGTCAATACCGAGAGTGAAATATTTCCCACTTAGATGAGTTATGTGCCTGGAAAGGCTGTCTTGGCACTAATTTTAGCAGGAGGTCATCGCTTGTCTGTGGTCAACTCGTTTCAGGACGTTGATATTGAAGTGATGGGGGTACCCCCAGTCTTACCTTCACCCCACACTGTCGTTTTAGTTCATGGAAGATAACAAACGGGGTTCATAATTGAACAGTACTTCCCTCATGATTTCTGGCAGTCCTTAAGGGAACGATCTGAGGTCAGTCCCAATGTCACCGGTAGGAATAAATGGGCCCTTTCTGCTCTCTGATCTTCTATAAGTGAAGATAAATGCTGAAAATCATTATCACTCAAGAAAAGGCAAAGAGGCAAGATAATATCCATATTATGTAAGGAGATGGTAGCTTAGCTTTTGGCACTACATTTACTGTAGTCAGTTAGCAGACGCTTTTATCCAAAGCTACGATTGGGTTACATTACACGGCCTACTCCTTTGCAGGTAATTTTTCCAAATTAAGTTTTGATGCATTTTGGATGTAACTAGAATACTGAACTCCTACTATGTTTGCTGAGTAATAGTGTGAAATGCTAAAGACATCATTTTTACTTTTACGATCTTGCGGACACAATACATTGAGTGTGTCGGGTGTGAAAGGTACTCACACTGAAAACAGTAGCCAGTAAACATCACACAACTGCAAATTATTGATCATTAATGAAATGATTCCAAAGAACGAGGGAATAAGCCCAACAGAAGGTCAGTCGTCAGGTGTATACATTGGTCTTTTTTGTTGTTGATTTGGCTCTTTGAAAAAAGAAATACTGTTGGGTCTGGGTGAACAGATTGGTCTTCTAGAATCTTTGCAGAGTTGTCATGCTGAGGTTCATCATGTTAACTGAAATGTACGCAAAACCCTTATTCACAAGACCTCAGGACATGAAAGGAAGAGAATGGAGGACACGTAGAAAATGACCCGGGCATGGAATCAAACCCAGATCCCTGCCTTAAGGCCTTAGCCTGTGGGCCAGAGGGGCGACCCGGAACAACAGTGAGGATGTCCTAGACCCCACTGACTGTCAAGGCATTCATGACGCACCAGAGAGACCAAGACAAATGTCCCTGCGTGGGACAATAAAGTTCATCGTATCGTCCACCACTGCAGAGGAAGTCAGATTAAATCCCACATGCTCTCTGAGTTGAGCATTTCCATCTCATTAATGGAAGATAGTTGCACTTTATTTTGGTTATTTTTCTTTTCCAAATGTAGAAAAACTAGCAAATGTTGTGTTCCCTTAAAGGTTGTCCTAAAAGCATCTCACAAAGTTACACTGCATGGCTCAAGGGAGTTCTTCCAAAACGGTCACTGAAAATGTTAACGTGTAATTATCGTGTCAGACCGCAGGAAGAAATTGCCTGGGCTGACAGCAGGGACTGTGGCAGGTGCACACTGAGGGAATTGATTCTTAGCCGAGGGGTAAGTGAATTGTCATTATGTGTCTGTTACTTATGACACTTGGCTGGACGCCTTCTGATTTGTTACGGTTTTGAATCAACCAGCTCTGCTCTCCCTAATGCGGGACAGACGACTGTCCTGATTGGAGGAGGAGAGAGGTAAGTCTCCTCTTCACAGGTCAAGAGCCAAGCCTCTTGAAGGTCATCGGTTGGTCGAGAGGAGCACGAGATTGGTGAAATTGAGCATGCAGAAATCAGGCGGGATGGTTTCATTTTCTTTGTTATTATTTTTCCATTTGAGAGGACCAAAAGGGAGTAAGAAGGAGATAAGATTTGTCGGATGTCCTCGCTCATCCGGAATGCTTGTTGATCGGGGGGGGAAAATCCAAGCCTGGACAGAAAGATCAATACAATACCTGCTGGCTCCATTAGGTTAATTAAACCAGGGGCTGGCAGAGAGAGGAGCTTCTCTGAAGTAGACAACTTTATTCCATGGGATTAGGAAGGGAAAAAGCTCTGCCTTTTCATCTCCAGACGGGAGGGAGGGAGCAGAAAAACAGAGACGTTACTGATGGAGAGTTGACTTGGCCAGGGGCTGGTGGGAACCGGGAGGGGGGAAAGAACTGGAAGAGAGAGATGAAGAGAGAGATGAAGAGAGAGATGAAGAGAGAGATGGAGAGAGAGATGGAGAGAGAAAGGGGACCACCGGTGGTGGAGGAACTTGGACGACGGGACTGAAGTAGAGAGGTTGACAGGTAATCCAGCTGACACTTGGCAAGCGGCTCGTTGACCAGAAGGTGTCTCTAATTGGGCTATCAATAGCACGGTGCTTGGCGCTGGCACTAATCACACTCTACAAGAGCTAGGCATTCGGACGCTGGGAGGAGGGAGGTGGGGATTGGGAGGAGGGGGGTGGGGGGTGGGGGTTGGAGTTAAAAAACACAACTCTTGATTGGCCGAGAGTCTGGAGAAGTTAAGTTCTTAGATGGACTTGTGCTCCGTGTTCACTAAACATCCAGCCTCTTCTCCAACAAACAGGGCTGTTACTATAGCAGGAGAAGTATCTGGTTTCAGGTTTTTTGTTCATGGGAATGTATTGGACAGTGAATTATAGTGTGATATTGATTTTGACGGAGTGACTGAGTGTTTTTGACGGCTGGATTTTGTGAATCAACAGAACTGTTCTATGCTTTATTGTGTGTCAGTTTGATTCTAACTGTAATTTTAAAGGCTCACGAACAGTTGACGTTAACTGTAAAATATGGGAGGTATATACATAATAATTATTATTAAGTAATATAAAATAAGTAATATATTTAGGATGAAAGGTGTCATGACCTGTGTGGTGTTGGCTTTATGATGCTTTAATATAGCTGCTTAAAAAAAAAAAACACTCAGTCAATAACAAATAAACCTTTAAGTGAACAACCTGTTGATGAGGCTCCTTTACCCTTGTCTACTCTGTCCTCCTGTCCTCTGTCCTTCTCTCCTTTCCCCTCATCTCCTCTCTCCTCCTTTCCTTTCTCCTCCTGTTTTCTTACCTCCTTCATACTTTCCTCCTTCACTCCTTCACTCCTCCTTCTTTCCTCCCTCTCCTCTCCTCCCTCCCTGCCATGTTTACCAGGACAGACAGGGTTCACTCTGAGCCCCAGGCAGTGTCAGAGGCGTTTAAATGGGTCAGAGGTGCATAAGCACTGGCCCCTCGCCCATAATGACCCGCAGAGAGATGTGACTCTTTCAGGCCTCAACACAAAAGTGTTGAGGCCCTTTTTTATTCTGCCCTGAAACCCGATAGGTGAGAGGACAGAAGTCTCCAAACATTCACACAGCCTGTGAAAGTGGGGAGCTGGCTTCAGGGTGCACCAGGCAAAACGCCGCTTCTGTTTCTTGAGATCTTGAATGACGAGGTACGTTGTCAACGAGCGTGTGTGTATGTGTGTGCACTAGGGATAATGGCACTGAGCAATCATGTTTTTAAAGCTGTATTTCTGTTTTAAGGGAAATTCAAAATCCAGCTCTCCAAAAGTACCATGTCATCATCAGGGGCAAATTCAGTATTTGACCACACCCACATATTTCATACGCATTGTGCTGATGTTAAGACTTCCTGTTCTTGCAATGAGTCGAGTGGACGTTTGAGGCAAGGTTTAATCAAGGCCTGGCATGTGCCCGGGAGGAGGCTATTTCACAGTCCCACAATTAATAGGGCGTCTTAGGTAATAAATACGTACAGCAGTATTACAGTATTCATAACTCAAAGTCTGCCAAAACATGTAAAGAAGGGGTGTAATGAAATGTGTGGTGATCTATGACACAAGTTTACTTTAAATGATGCGGTCTGTATTGTGGGGAAACATAATTTTCATTATTCCTTTCATGTGTCTTCAATCATTTTAATTAAGTACTGACAGTTCCTGCTCAGCCCCTTGCGACTCTGTCCACACCCCTTCGGAGAAAACAGGACCCAGAAAAAATATAATCAGACTTCTAAGAACAGTTCCATAAATTCAGAGGCCGAAGCAAGCAAAATTAAAATGCAAATTATTGATTGCCTTTGTTTGGGTTAGACTCTGAGGGAGGTGCTGCACCTGACGGATAATAAATGTCACTTTGTCGTGGCGACTTGCCCGTATCACTTAACAAATGCCACAAAAGCCGAGAAGATTAAGTCTACTTAATTAGAAATACAATAACCCCAGCCGTGCCTACAGCCCAAGGTCTCCCTCTGTAGGGGTCGGGAGCCGTGACGATGGAGGGAGACGTGTGGATTGACTCTTGAGTCGGACCAGGAGCGTTCCACTCAGCCCGGCTGTGTTCTGCTGTCGGGTCCTTTGAAGGACGTCCCACATCTAGCCCTTGTGCTGCATGTTGTGTTTTAATTGCCCTGTGTTTTTGTTGGTGGCAAGCTTGAGAAGTGACAGACACAACGCTGACTGCGTGTTCAATAGAGCCCCTGGGAAGTCGTGTGTGTGTGTGTGTGTGTGTGCGCTCTGATGGGAGGCCGGATCCCCGGTGTCCCGGTGTCAGGGGTCTGGGACTGAGAGGAGAGAGCGGAGCAGTGTGCTGGTGCTGCGATCGCGTAGCCCAGCAGCAGGAAACACACACACCAGCAAACGCAGAAACGACGTATTTCTACATGTCTGCCTTCACTTCGCTAACGCTGCAAGACTCTCCAAACTCCGGCTGCGTCTCACACAACAGTGTCCCCCAAGTCAGTGGGCAGAGATCAGCTGCGCTCAAAACAAACACACGCACAGACAAAGTCTGGGAAGAAAGGCATGAATTCATCTAGTTTTCAGCCTGATTCCAGGTGGCTAAGAACACATAATAGGCAAACGGGCTAGTGCACAGGGGGGATAGAGAATAGTCTGAAGGGCACAAAAGAAGGACTTGCTCTTGGAGTGGAAGGCAGCCCAACCACAGGCTTTTTCCGCTGGCTGAGGCTGGTGCGGGGAAGAGAAAGGCTGAACAATGAGCAGAGGAC
This sequence comes from Hypomesus nipponensis, assembly GCF_054491055.1. NCBI lineage: Eukaryota > Metazoa > Chordata > Actinopteri > Osmeriformes > Osmeridae > Hypomesus > Hypomesus nipponensis. The sequence continues at coordinate 12,834,396 of NC_140388.1, forward strand.
AGATAACCAGGTGGCAGCACACTTAGAGGTCTCAATGCGTCTGAGGGGGACACAATAGCAGGCCGAGGGAGCAGATGGAGACAGGTTTGCAGGGCGAGCGAGCCGAGCTATCTGGGCCCTAACCACAGTCTTGTCCTGACCTTTATTCACCTGGAAACTCCATGGATGAAAAGCACCAATCAGCAAACACAATGCGATCCCACTCGAAAGAAGGTTCGTGAAAGACAAAAAAAAAAAAGACCTTAAGCGGGCCAGGGAGAGAATGACAACAAAGACCTGTTAAATGAGGGAGATCTACAAACAGCTTTCAAAACAGTCAGACTCAGTGTTTTCCAATTATGTGTGACATTTTGAGAGTTAAACCATTTGGTACGTAGCTTTGCCTAAAGTTACTTTCCTAAGGAGTTGCACTTGTGGAATAAATTGTATTACGTTTTAATGTTTCACGTTATGAGTCTGAATCGAAGATTTACAGTATGTTTATGCCTCCACGTCTTGGATCATAATTTAAGCACTGACAACAAAACTGATTACTGTACCTTCAAACCAATCCCAGAGAAATACAGCGAACAAAATGATTCCAAAGTAAACTGACGTTTTGACGAGGATTTAAACTACAGCTCAAACCAACTTTATAAAGAGTTACCCCATAATCAATGTTTCAATGGCAAGAGACAGTGCTTATTCGAAACACAAAAGCACACAGACTGTCGTTCAGACTAAAGCTGCCCTCTTTCAGCTCTGGATTCTAAAGCCACTCTCTCTTGTCCTCAGCTCAGTTTTCCCTGCGGAGGGAAATCGAGTCGGGCCCCAAAGTTGAGGGTTTGGTGTGAGGGGACAGAAGGGGGTTGCCTGTCTCTAACGGGGGGAAAACCAACCCAAACCAGAGAACACCTCAGAGGCCCACGTCTCCCTTTGTGTGGGGCAGTTGGGTGGAAAAATGGAAGACAAGTAGGAGGAGAAACATGGAGCAGGTGGTGGATTGGCCCTCGTAGTGTTCTAGAAAGATTCAATGATAAGGAGTACAGCTATGTACAGCTATGTTGAGGTGATTACAGTTTCGTTTTTTTGTTCTTTTTTTCTCACTTTCATTGAGTTTCATATTTAACACCTTGCGGGCAAGACTCTTGTATACCTCAAACTTCTTCATTTACTAAACACACATGAGTTTGTTGTTGCAGGTAAGCCAAGCTGAATTACCTCTGGCTGGGTTATCTATTCTTGTGGAGTGGGAAGAGTTGAGATGAACAACTAGAACATGAGCTAGCAACTTGTGTCATCCTGTACGAGCAATAGATACTAAACTAATATTTAACACTTTTAGGGAGATCTAGGGTGTCTCCGGTTGTGTTTAATAGGTGGATTGTCATCTGCTGTTGTCAGTTCTGCTGGCGTCACACCTTGTATAACCTGCCAGGTCAGGGTCAAGGCTTACTCATTTGCTAAATTGAGTACACAATACAATGCACTGAAGATGTATTAATTGAGAATTTCAAAAACTATTTCATTCAGAATCTATAAATTACAAGTATGTCTTTTTGTTTAATTAATTGTTAACAGAAGTACCCAAAACCACTAAGAAGACAGAATACAGGATATTTGGTCTACTGAAAAATGCCTTTGTTTTAATAAAATTCTTCAGAATTATTTGCATTACTGTTTTTGTATAGCTGGTGTGTTTTTACTTGAGTGTAAAGTTTGCACAGTCAAATACATGCGTCACTTTAGAAAAACTACAATCTCTCTGCATTAGCAGGAAAAAAAATGATATTGCTGAAAGCACATACAGTATGGAGGGATCTCCACCAACCAGCAAAGCAGGTTTCATTAGGCTGGAATAAAATAGCAATTTCATTATAAACTTTAGCATGTCCCGATACATGATTTGGTCGACTTAGATGTCAGTTTATTGAAAACCAACCAGAAAGTCACTATTTGAATGAACCATCATCCATTGTGCATGTTGGCCCTTATAGGAACTAACAGAGGGAGTTGCACACAGTAACCCTGGGAATGCCTGGGAATATCTAACAACATTCGATCAAGCTGAACCAAACCGTCCTTCTGTCTAAAAGGACAGTGGGCCGCTGGCGTGACTATATACAGTCAAGAGCTTTATCACGACAGCTGGGCCCAGCGTCAGGTGATAACCAATGAGGGACAGACGATAGCCAGAGACTCCAGTCAGCGGGCCACCATGGGAAAAAGGCAAAGGTGAAACCGTGAACACAGACAAAACGGGCCGCCCGCTCGCTGGTTTAAAAAGGCAAAAGGCGACTCGAGGGAGCAAGGGCGGCAGTTTATTCTTGCATGAGAGGCATTCTCTTCGTCAGTGTATCAGAATACAGGATGCACTGCCTGAATTTGGTTCCCTTGCAACTATCTTGTCCCCAATTCAAACCTCTTGTGGTTTATGTCATTGAGATACTGTTTCCAGCCCAGCCACCTGACTATGAAAGCGTATGTGTGTTGCTGTTGGGTCAGGCAAGCCCACAAGAGCAACTCTCTGACAAACAGCTGTTCCTCACTGGAGCATAAAGGTGATGGACAGGAAAAGGGAGAGGGGGAGAGAGAAAAAAGAGATGCTTTGAAGGGAGCGAGGTGGGATTAAATTATTTTTTTTACTGACAGCTGGAGGGAGAGAGAGAGAGTCTTCTTTTAGAACAGCTGAAGTGGACCATCGCAGGAAATTGTGACTATTGTATTGGTATACCTCAAAGCCACCTCGCAGGTTTTATTATAGCATCTAACTGGCTGTACGTAACAGCATGCATAGTGCAGCTGGACTCTCTTAATGTTCTCTGTAACATTTGTCAGAGAAAGAACCATGTCAGGCGTGAATTACAGAGTTCAGAGGAATCCCACATATTCAGTTACGTTGTCTATTGTTATCAGTGAAGGTGATTGGTATCCTTTAGACAACCTGTCTCAAACCTCTGCTTGTGGGCAAAAGGTGGATGCCTTTCTTTCTTTCATAGGCCAGGTTACACAGTGACAGCTTAAAAAGGAGACTAGCACATTGTTAGCTGTACGCCTCAAACGGTAATTTGTAAGATATTGTTATCTTTCACGGGCGTCTTTAGAACTGTAACACACAGTGATAATTAGCTCTGTTATTCCGGTTGTGGCAGTCTTGTGTTACGAGACAGAAAAGCAGTAATCCTCTGTTAGAGAAGTTTGGCGAGGATAAAAACATGTTGTAGTTTGAAACTGTGTTTGTATGAAGTTGAATTTTCTCAAAATGAAGACAATCTTACAAACACAGAAATGAATACCTAATAAAGTTTGTCACAATATTTTGCTATATTAATGAAAGTAGCCACACAACTAATATTGATTACCCTTTCTGTTGGGGTTTTTGACAGTTTTGCACTTTGATTTTAGTTGGAGAAAATAGGCTAATTCCAGCAACTCCAGTTTGTTAAATATGTTAATAATATTTCAATTCAGCCATACGATTAATAATTCCATTCATTTTTAGTAAATCAAGGAAGTGACATCATAATAGCGACATTATTTGATTATATATCGCCTGCTTTTAACCGTCCTGTTTTCAAACTGAACTCAATTGATGGAGTTGAAGGACTGTACCAGAGCAGGAAGTGAGCTGCAGGAAGTGAGGTACAGGAAGTGAGGTGCAGGAAGTGAGGTACAGGAAGGCCTGAACCTGGACTCTAGCTTCAATGCGAGGGTGTCCATGCAAAGTCTTTTACACCAGTGAATAAACAAGGTTTTGAGGTTTGATTTCACTCCTTGTGGCTTCCTGTCATTCACGGCCCAAATGGGACACTTGACATCCGGAAGGTTTCCTTTACAAATTGGTTACATGCAACCCACCGCTTACACCACACACCTCTCCATTTTTTATGATGAGGCTTAAATGAGGCAAACTGGCTGTGACTTTATTGTGCCAGGGGTATTTGCTTACTAATTGCACAATATATCTCAATTGGCAAAAAATACCAGCCCTAGAAAAGGGCTTTCCCCCCCCATACCACGTCCATATGTCTTGAGTATGGCCAACATATAGGCCTGATATACTTTGCTTCCTTTAGTAAATTATTCATAAAGTAGCCACGTATTGTATATCAAACTCAAGTCTCCAAGTGATTGTCATCACATGCTCAAGAGTTTTTTTCCCCACATGCAAATGATTATTTTTTCAATACATTTTCAGTTATTTCATCTTGTTGGCACCACGTGATAAATCTTTACACGACGTCATGCACTCTGTACTTGCTAAAGCGTATTCTTTCCAATAATAGCATTGTCTCTGCTGAAAAGCACAGCTACTGTAGCAGTGCTAGATGAAGGTGGCTCATGACTCCATGGACCACCCACCCCCTCCTCCACCACGGCTCCTATTGATCACATCGGCTTGGAGTGTCGCACATACTAAAGAGCCATTAAGATCAAATAGATCTACCAAGAGGTTGCGCAGGATCTCTCAGAGATAGAAAAGAGCCGCACCTCAGCCAGCCAGCAAATGAGCGTTGTACCTCGAAGAAAACGAATCTAAGTGCCACCCAAGACATCTAGAAAAGTTCACTGAACGTATAGCTAACCCTTTTCCTAAACACAGAGGAGCATTTTCTCAATAGGTTTAATATTACACCCTCTACACGCTGTCTTAGCTGTGTAGAGCTGGCGGATCGATGAGGGCTTTAATCTATGACTGAGTATGGATTAGACGTGCTCACCCAGTGATGTCATGCTCCCTGTTTCTAATCTGTCATTCTGAAGATGTCAGCACACAGGCTTGGCAACCAAAAGGTCTTAATGACTGTATTGTTAAATGAATTAAACTAGCATTTGATCAATACGATGACTATGAAAACGTCCACCTTTAATAGGGTATAAGGTTGTCTCAGGTGCTGTGTGGCAGTTTGAACATATAAATGTTTTAACTTTAGCCTTAAAAAAAGAAAGAAATCATTAACATACAGTACGGGTTTTGAATAGTTTATTATTAATGAGTTAATGATGATACTTCACTGTATGTCAGCTAAACACAACGCTGTGTGCTGTGGTGTCGTCTACGGCACACAAAGACTTCAGTTCCCTCCCCCAGCTTCAGTGTCTCATCTCATCTTCTCAGCGTGAGACCTCATCACTAAGGGGCTCTGTGTTTTCCCTTCATTTATAACGGCAGAATGACCGGCTGTATTTAACAGGAGGTGCTGGTTTTCTACCCTGGTCTGGTAATGAACTTCCTCTGGTTTCAGTTTGTGTCTAATCTGATGTGTCCCGAGGCAGGACAGTGACGGCGGGATGACCCGCTGGAGAGCTGCTGATTGTGGGTTTGGAGGCGGCAGAAGAGCGTCTAAGAAACGAGGGTTCTAGTTCCATGGTATTGTAGTTATTGTTCACTTAATGTAAACTGTTGTGGTTGTTTGTATTACACGTCTATGTTTAACTGAGAACTTTTAAGTTGGACTCCAACACAGTAAACAAGTGCGGCTGGTGCTGTACATTTCAGTTCAGGAATAGATGGTTCTAGACCCGAGTTTTGTTCAATATGTTTTGATCCATCTACATGCAATGTTTGTTCTTGTGAGGACACGGTTAGGTTAAATATGTTATATTACAGCTGCTGCAAGGAATATATAGACTTCACAAATCTGACACCAGTACTGTATTTTTCTTTGATAATTTGGGTAACACTACTTACATTACATTTACATTTATTCATTTAGCAGACGCTTTTATCCAAAGCGACTTCCAAGAGAGAGCTTTACAAAGTGCATAGGTCACTGATAATAACAACAAGATTGGCCCCAAAGCATTGTGGGTAGCCAAAACAAGAAGCACACATTGTGAACAACTAAAAATAAGTGCCAAAGAACCATAAGAGCATTTAGTTAGGCAAGTTACAATTAAACAACATGAATCTCTACATCCAAGTGTACCTGTAGAAAAGCAAGCAACAGTAAAATCAAATAAAAAATAAGATAAACTAAAATAGAATATTTTGCAGCGAATACAACAGTTTAAATCAGTTACCACTAACCAACAAGAGCAACAAGTCTCTAAGATAGAGTCATTGTGATCCTTGAGGAAATTACAATACACATGCTTATACAAAACTTAAACTATAATTCAATTAGTAGTAATAGTTACTAAGTATTTAAGTGATGTTTGACGTTTATTATCAATAATTGTTCATGAAGAACTTTATATGTTAGAAGTTTCACATTCTAAACAGGCAGATTTTCCAATGTTGCCTAAAACATTTGATCACATGCTCTCTTTCTTTCATCTCTCTTTCACTCTCTCTCTTTTTCCCTCTCTCTCAGTTTAGAATAACTCTAAAGGACAAACGGTATATTTTACTTGTGTAGTTAACCCAGTTGGTTATTTTGCTCTGCATTCCAGCAGAAGTATTCCAGTCCAGTATCCAAATCCTAGCTATTGAGTTAAATAGTGTGGTTAAACTAATCTACATAGAAATAGGCACTATACTCGATACGGCTCCTATAAGCAACAATCATTTCCAACAGCACATTTTCGAGTGTCTAATAAATGGAGTTATCCAGTTTTTCCTGGGTGGTGAAATAACTTAACATAATTGTGCCAATAAAAACTGATATGTAATTTGATTAAAAAAGCTCAAAGTCAAATTTCAGGCACACAGGCACATAGAACCAAGAATCAATGATGGATACGACCCCAAGGCCACAACACAGCAGTTATATATCCCATCTTGCCTTTTGATAGAACAAAGAGTAATTTAGGTGATAGCATGAGACTGACTGGAAATGGGAGATGTTAGGATTGATATGTTATGAACAGACAGCCGTCACATAATATAAATGGAGAAGCTAAATTGAATTCAGCCGACGATTCACTGTTGCTATGTGAAGTGTGGCATTTAAATCACCTTCCCCAATTGGTAAGGAACACAGAGTGCTTTGAGATCAGTTTTATTCCTCTGAACCCTTTATCCCTTCTACATGGTAGTTACCACCTTACGGAGAACGGATGGTGGAATCGTTCCCACAGTCGATTAAATGCATCAAACTTCACTCTCCTCATATGTATTAAGTTACTTATTTCATACTTATGTATTCAATTCATCAAGCTGTGTAATTTTGCATAATAATAAAATAAAAAAAAGTGAATTCATGTGAGTGTTTATATAATACACAATGATAAATGACAGCTTAAAAGTATGGTATTACTAGTGAAGTAAACCACTTATTTCTGCAATTTGATTGTTATTGTTCTTATTATACTGTGGATAACATATAGAAACAAAACGATAAGGCAGTCATATATAGTATGAACTAGTAGTGGATGATTGAGTTGCCACTGAAGTGCAAGGTTACCCTATCTAGTCTCCTGGAGGACACCTGTGACAGGTAGTGTAAAGGATCCACACAGTCTACAGGTAAGAGGATGTTGATGGAGCATCAATCAGTGATCCCTTTTCTTATTGTGCTACGACAAAGCCCATAGGAGAAAAAGCATTGTTGATCAATTCAATACCTGAATCAGCCTTAGCTCTTGAAAATAAAAGGTTTTGTTTTGAGTTGGATTGAATATCACTCATTTTTATTGCACATCTTTTCATCCGGCCTCCTAATAGCCCACAACTATTCCTTTATGTCAAGACCCTGAGCAACTTCAATCATCTGTTTGCCCCCTTGAGAAGAAGAAACAAAAAAATAAACCCACAGAAGAAAAAGAAAAAAAGTTAGTATGTGCAATATGTCACATATTAGAGAGAGTCAGGGCAGGTCTCTAATACACGTAAGGGGAGTAGCGAGTGAATGATGTAATCCTCCCGACAGTTGGAAAGCCTTTTATCATCTAACGCTGTCACATGAGAAAGTCCGTCTCTTTTCAGATGAAGATGGGTAGCTGTGACTCCAGGGTGCACCTCATGGCACCAGGCCCATCGCCCTGTCCTTTAATTTCTATCAATAACCAGACAGCGCTGAAAGACATGGCCATTGTATCCAGTTGTCTATTGAAATGCCCGCCCCTCCCTTCGACCTGCTGAAGGGTCTCATAAAGCAGAGAGTATGTTGGAGACGGAAACTTAGACAGAGCACCATTTTACTTGTCATCATAGCGTTTGCTGCATAAAGTTAAATGTATGTATGGGGTCAGTCAGTGATGTAGCCGTGGCTGAAAGGGCTTTTGAACATGTAACGCTATGTTCTTTAGTGGAAAACAGACTTGCGCTGACATCCCTATAGATGTCTGAACACTGTCTCGTCCGTGAATGGAAGCCAGACCCCTGTGATCACCCTGAAAGCTGAGCTTGTCCCCCGTCAAAAGACAAGTGGAGAGAAAGGAGAGGATTATCGGAGAGAGAGAGAGAGAGAGAGAGAGAGGAAGAGCGAGAGAGGAAGAGAGAGAGAGAGAGAGAGAGAGAGAGAGAGAGAGAGTGAGAGAGAGAGAGAGAGAGAGTGAGAGAGAGAGACAGAGACAGAGAGAGAGAGAGAGAGAGAGAGAGAGAAAGAGAGAGAGGAAGAGAGAGAGGAAGAGAGAGAGAGAGAGAGAGAGAGAGAGAGAGAGAGAGAGAGAGAGGGTGAGAGAGAGAGAGAGAGAGAGAGAGAGAGAGAGAGAGAGAGAGAGAGAGAGAGAGAGAGAGGAGGAAAAAAAAGTACAGAAATCTGGATTTTCTGGGGTACTCTGACAAGGACGCCGCGAGCGCCCCCAGAGCATCTTAAAATAGATGCTAATAGCTTGTGTCACCCGGCTACTGACAAGCAGAGGGTGAAAGGCCTTGGTGTGTAATCTCTCTGTGTCGTGTCTGAAGCACAAACAGGCTTCTTAAGAGGAACACCAGGACTACACTGCCGCAGCACGCGCAGCACAAGAGCTGCAGCAGGCTGGTAAGTGCTGCCTATCTGCTCTCTGGAAGGACCTCTCAAGCCTCTTGGTCTACTGCTGACACATCCTGGGTAATGACGCGGCCAGGCGGCCATCGTCCCGTCCTGGATACGCACCGCACTGGAGCTGAGTTGAAGAAAGCGCTGTTCGAATTCCCCCCCCCCCCCCCACACACAGAAAAAATGCGACCCCTTTACTTGCTGTTGGTTACACGACTGTTGTTTGATTGTTCACTGTTCAAGACATGAATCACAGGTAAAAACATTTTTTGGATATTAAGTGGCTTTGCTGCATGTTTCTTAATGGGTCCTTGACACTTTTGGGGTAATTAGCAGGAAATCAGCAGTAAAGATCTTAGTTTACCTGAACAATTGTACAGAGCTGCTATGATCTGATGTCTTTAACACACCGACAGCTAACACTACCCTTTCTTTCACATTTAAATTGACTACACTGAACACTGTCCAAACTTTGTTTTGTTACCTACAAGCCAGAAATGATCCCTTGTGAAATTGTATATTTTTTCGGTGAACGTACCTGCAATTATGTGCACCACCTTGCTCTGCCTCTGCTTGGTCAAAGTATGGTTGACACGGCGACGGTTGGATGTCAGTTAGTGCAGGTCCCTAGTCCCACCTCCTAGACACGCCTTCAGAAGACACAGGGACTCCTGCATCTTTACAAAACACAACCAAACAAAGGTTTGCTCAGTAAACAGGGTGTTAAAGAGATTCAGATTGTTGTTTGTAATTTTTTTATGAAGCACATTTTCTCCTCGGACCATACTCGTGAGTTTAGACTAAATTTTCCCCATTGATTTTCTCTCTAGCATTTAATTTAAAAGTTGCTGAAGTGTCAGCATACATTATTGTTTGTAAATGGAGAGGTTATAATTCAACCTGAAGCTGATCATCATCTTTACACGGTACCATCGGAAATAATACAGATCCCTTAACTATTTCACCAGATTGTGTTAACTGTCGACCTACAGACATGTTTAACAGATAACAGCTTTTGCCATGAATCCACTGACAAAACCGTTCAAAGTTTCTATAAATATATGAAGCATATCAATAAATATCAAATTTACACTTGCACTTCAGAATCTTCTTGAGCAAGCGTCGATGAGCTTTGCACATCTGGGTTGGTCTGCCATTCCTCCTGGAAGACCCTCTGAAGCCCAGCCAGATTAGATGTGGAGTGTCAACTGTGACCTCACTAGCTCTCCACAGGTCTTCCATAGGGTTCAAGTTTGGCCTTTTGGCTGGGCCACTCAGGGACAATCAACAGACTTACCCCCAATCCACTGGAGTGTTGTCTTTGTGTGCTTTGGGTCAGTGGTCTTCACCCCTGCCAGACCTTGTGTACTCTCAAGAGTAGTTTCCTCAAGGATCTCTCTCTCTGTGTGACTTTGGTTCATCCATCTTGACCAGTCTGAACGTGGCTGAGAAGCATCCCTGTGGCATGCTGTTTACTCCACCATGTTTCACTGCAAGGAGGGTGTTAGCCAGGGGGTGGTTTTAGCCAGGTGATGGTGTTAGCCAGGTGATGGTGTTAGCCAGGTGGTGGTGTTAGCCAGGTGGTGGTGTTAGCCAGGTGATGGTGTTAGCCAGGTGATGGTGTTAGCCAGGTGGTGGTGTTAGCCAGGTGATGGTGTTAGCCAGGTGGTGGTGTTAGCCAGGTGGTGGTGTTAGCCAGGTGATGGTGTTAGCCAGGTGATGGTGTTAGCCAGGTGGTGGTGTTAGCCAGGTGGTGGTGTTAGCCAGGTGATGGTGTTAGCCAGGTGGTGGTGTTAGCCAGGTGATGGTGTTAGCCAGGTGGTGGTGTTAGCCAGGTGGTGGTGTTAGCCAGGTGGTGGTGTTAGCCAGGTGATGGTGTTAGCCAGGTGGTGGTGTTAGCCAGGTGATGGTGTTAGCCAGGTGGTGGTGTTAGCCAGGTGGTGGTGTTAGCCAGGTGATGGTGTTAGCCAGGTGGTGGTGTTAGCCAGGTGATGGTGTTAGCCAGGTGGTGGTGTTAGCCAGGTGATGGTGTTAGCCAGGTGATGGTGTTAGCCAGGTGGTGGTGTTAGCCAGGTGGTGGTGTTAGCCAGGTGAGGGTGTTAGACAGGTGGTGGTGTTAGCCAGGTGATGGGTAGTACACGGCTTTTACTCTAGTTGTCTAGGACAGGCTCTAGGACGGTCAGAATCTTGTCTCCTACATGCTCCTGTCAGTGCTGTCTGGTAAACTGTTGAAGACTGTAATGTGCTTTTTACTCTGTACGTCTGTCCTCTGGTGCCCGACTGGTGGAGTGCTGGTGCAGGTCTAATAGACCAGAAGCTTCTGTCTCAATATCAAAACCCCTTCTCATATATTAACTTTGAACCTACAGTACGTAAATTAATATTGACAAGTTCAATGACAAACACATCATTAGCTGTTCATCTGTATTTACTAAGCACCACTGTTGAACAGATAGACTACCAACATTTACAAGTTAATGGGGCATTTTCAAGGCTTCATTGGACACTGTAAATAATAATAATAATTGTTTGGACTCAAGGTACTTAAAACTGTCATTTGAAAGTTGAAGGTACTCATTTTAGAAGCTGCTACATGATTTGAAAAGCATCCTAATTTGTTACAACAACCAACAACAGCGCTTGAACAAACAAATGAGTTACATGGTTGACCCAATGACACTGATATGGATCTTAGACTGACAATTCTGGGTATTTATAAAAAATACCAATAAAAACTGAGAGTGATTTCGATGATGCACTAGAAAATGATATCCGACCTCATACAGCCTATATCATGATATAACATAAAGATCCATAAGGAAAGCCTCTTGCATGAGCATGTCCTTCTTCCTGTAAGGATGTGGATGTTGAGAGACAGGTACAAGAGTGCTCTGTGACTTATCTACCCTCGGCCCCTCAGGGTTCACAGCTGCACACACAAGTGATGCTTCAGCGATGCTCCTAATTGCTGTATTCTCTACAGATCTTCATTGAGAGTGCTCTGCTCGTCTTTGTGCGCTCCATGTTGAACTTAATTGGATGTGGATGGCATTCATCTAACAAGTACAAATATGGCGGATATTTTGTTCTTGCGAAAGACAGGTGGAAGCACTCAGGGTGTACTAGACCAATGACACGGACTCCCATAGTTTTGGTTTAATGTCGCAATTTTCCCCTCCAATGTTCAGTAGATCTTTGAATTGACGTATTTAGATGTAATGTGCTTTAGAGTCTAGATATTACCGATACTGTCTGATGTTTTGTCTTTGAGAAAATGCCAGCTTACGTTTTTAGTCTTTTAAACTCGGGTGTCTTTACACCTTGATGATGACATCGGTTTAAATTTTATTTTGAGATGAGAGCATCACAACATTTTTTTTTTTTTTAAGTCCAAACACCCGATTTCTTTCTGACAGCTTCCATGAGAACCTGTTGACTTTCAGATTGTTTAGTTTCCTCTGATTACAAGCCTTTTCAAGTAGACTCTTAGATTCAGAGTGCATGATGTGTGGGTAACTTTGACAAAGCCCCAATCCATTTTAAGAAGCAAGTCTGCTTTGTCAGTAGGGTTTTACAAAACCTTGTGATCCCATTTCACAAACTGGGCTCGGCCAACTGAGCTTAGCTCTTCCGTAATCCAATAACCCCTCCTCCAAGCTGATTGGAGCACGTACTGTCGAGGTATATTTTATTGTTGGTACAGTCAGCAGTGATCTCCAGTCAAGCGTGATCGTGGCCTCTCTAGTTTGCTGTTAAAGCTCTTGCTCTGTGGTACTGTAGGGCAGCATATTATTAGAAGATGAATCTCTACTATGGCCGCTATGTTGTCAGATGAAACAATCATTTTTAATTAGCGATGGCTGGGTATCTCAAATGTAATTTATTAGCATCTTCATTGATAATTACGGACAGGAAGCATGAAATAAAACAGGCCATTAAACCGATCATAAAACAGACATGGGATTAATTGCAAGGCCCAAAGAATTTACACAACAGAAATACAGTAACACAGTTACCTCCAAGCTGAAGATGGTAATACGTTCAGAATCGTTAAGTGAATGATCAAGACAGCTAATTAAGAGAAGTGTTTATGGTTTATTAAAAGCCTTCCTTTGTTTTGCTTGATTTGTGGCTGGTGTTTCGTGTCAAAAAGCAAAACAACTACTGACAGGACGTTCTTCTGATGAAAGCTGATGTTGTGACCGGACGGTGTCCGTTTGAATACAAATCCATAGGGACAGGGGATTGTAGATAAACTGTAAGCACTCTTGTTTTTCACAACTAAAATATGCTGGGAGGTACACTGTGTCATTATTGCTGAGCTACTTTTTGTGTGTGTGCATGTGCATTGTGCACTACGTACTAAACTATGTCTGTTTCTAATCTGTAAATACGTTGTATGGCTGCTGCGACAACTATCTTTGAAGATCTGTATTCCTTCGAGACAAATTGTGTGTGTGTTAAATTACAATGAATTACCATGACTCTATTTTTGGATGAACAAACAACATTTTGAAGTGTCACTCGTGTTATTACCATGTAACAATTATCACAGGCATCTTAGTAGACCTTAGGATGATATCTGTTAGCAGCTTTGCAGTGTCTTATTGTGCAGTTTTGTGGTTGTAATGGGCAGCGTTTGTAAGCTTGTCAGCAAACAAGGAAGTGGTTCTAATATTGAACACAAATAATACATGTCTGATATCATAAACCTCAACATGGCCGTGAGCAGGAGAATACGAACACAACAGAAAAAGTCTACATCTAGTCTTGGTAAAAAAAACGATTTTTGTTTAGTTGAAATAATTTTTTCTTGATTCATCTGCCACAAGTAGTACAGACATTTCTTGAGCTCTAAGTCGCCATGAACTAAATGGGTGTTTTAACATAGCTTCATATCAGGGAGGGATCTACAGTAATCACAGAGGAGGACAGAACCACTCATGCTTTGTTTTCAACACAGTCTTTGAATTGTTAACATATGCCACCTATTTTACTGAAGGGGATGCATTAGGGAGGAGGGGAGCTGCCTTATCCCTGTGAGATTTCACTTAAACACTAAACCAGTGTTCACTTATTAGATGTAACTCTCCAGCAGCAGCCTAGCGTCGCCCAAGTGGGGCACACCAGCATACGGCTGCAGAAGTCCACCAAGCCTAATTACAGGCATTATCTCATTCGCTTTTGTAAGGACTGTTGTGCCATCTTCCATTCATTTAATTAGGCTTTTCACGTATTGGCAAGGCCCATTTGGGGCTGGAAATCAACCCTGGAGGGGGCAGAGAGTTGGTGATGTAGCACCGTATTGAGAAGAAAAAAAATCCTCCTTTTTAGCAACGTGGAGCAATTTGTCAAGCAATTAGCCACGTTAATTAAATTTTCGTAACTCTAATCAAACGAATATGCTAAAACATTGTATCTGCCGCCAGTCTCCTGTCTGGTCCTATTTAACTTGATGGCCTGAAAGAGGCAGCTAGTCCTGCCTTCTGCTCCACTTGATCACCTCATTTGCATTTTATATTGGTAAATCAAATTAAGCACCCGTAGCTTTTAACATGATTGACTGTGGCCAGGGTTGCTCAGATGAGACTTTCCTGCACAGAAAATTAGACCAATTTTAATGTAAGCAGCCAGGCCCTGACTCCCTGCATTCAACAAATCGCATTCACTCAGCTAATTAAAATGATTTTCTCCCCCTTTTTTCTGTCTGTGTTTGCCAGGAGTTTTATGGATTTACCCACCTGGTGTCGTTTGGTTGCATCTCTTCTTTTGACTGTTTTTTTTCCAGCTGGAAGCTCATCCCTTCTACTCTTTGTGAAACATTCCCAAGAAACATCCACAGGTGGGATTAGAGAACCTGCACATTGCAAAAGCAGCAGCAGATAACCGATCAATAGCTCTCCTTTCTTCGCTAATAAGCTCACATGGCAGCAAGTCTGTCGCCCTAGGATATTATGCTTGGTTCTAGTTAGAGAAATGGCTTCAATAGACAGCTAGGGTATTAGGTTCCGTACCTGTGGCTCGACTAATGTAGTGTTTTTCTGTGTGGTCTGAGTCTACCTTTCTATTCATTCAGCTGCATCCACCCAGTTACTGAGGTCATAAACTGTCTAATGAATTACATTTTGTGAAAATGGACTTAGGCCACAGACTGGCAACAGACCAGGAGTTACAGGCTGGTAGGAATCGACTTCCATAACATTAACAATGAATTTTACTAATAATAAACAATAAGGAACTAAATCAGAGACCCCAATACCCAGATCAAGCAAAAACAACAACAATCACATTCATTAACATGAATTCAAACTAAACAACAACAATCACATTCATTAACATGAATTCAAACTCTTGTGAATGTCAGAGACAAGAATGTAAACATATTACATCAATCTATGTTTGCACGCTTGCTGAGTAATAACAGGGGCATGACTCCCTCTGCAGAGAGAGAGGGGAGGAGGGAGAGGAGAGGAGAGGAGGGAGAGCAGGAAGAGGAGGAGGAGGGAGAGGAGGAGGGAAAATGCAGCGTTCTCCAGAGGAGTAATCCCGCTGGGAATAATAGGTGCAGTTTCCCTCTCGTGGACCGAAGCCTCTGTTGGCAGCATGCGCTTCCCCAGAATGTGACAGTCAGACTAATTGCAGCTTTTAGGATCATTACTGTGCCGGCGTGAATGTCAGGACGTACGAGGCTAGCAGGCCCTCGGAGACACAACCAAGTGCGTCTCTGAGCCCACAGGCAGCAGAGGCACAAGGAAACAACGTATATTTTTACATGCAAAATCTGGAATATTAAATGCTGAAATATAATTTTTTTTCATAGCATACATGCACTTTTATATGTGCAGTTCAGCTCAGTTGTGAAGCGTTGGACTGCAAGTCTAAAGGTTGCAAGTTCAAATCCCTCCCCTGTAGGTTGCTTTGATAAAACATGCAACATGAATTAGATGAGTACACAATCACACTTTTGACCAGTTAAATGACATGTTTTTAACAATTGCATTGAAGGTGTGGTTTCACGTGGTTTTCATGTTCAATTTGTATTCGTTTTTTTACGTTCAACCTCACCAGCATTTTCCCAGCGTTCTGTCAAGCACTGGCATGAATTCATCAAACAAAGCTGGTTGACGTGGCAGGCAGGGGGTCTGTGGTCTTCTCAGACCGTATAGACGTTATAGTTGTCATGGCTGCACACTGCCAGTGGAGGACCCTCGTAACCATTCATGTCAAGAGCTCGTATGTGTTTGAAGAGAAGAGAGAAGCAGCCTCTCAAATGAACACACTTCATAAGCCTCAAATCTTCCATTAAGATATTCTATTGAGGCCCCGGCAGACATCTCTTATAGTAGTGGGGTATAGGATCATAATCAGCTGGAATATCTCATAGCGGGCGAAGGAAATCCTGCAGTTTAGATTTAGTTTTGTTTCAGTGCTTTATACCATCTTCCTGTGATTAACGTTGGTATTCTTTTAATTGATGTATTAATTACTGTTGTTAATTAGGGCTGTTGTTATTGCTGGTTGGCCATGCAAAGACTGTTGCTTTTTCCAGGCAGTGCATGAAGAGGCCTGCCCCCTCTGTCAAATAAATAGAAAGGGGTGGAATCAATTTCCTGGTGTAATATGCATGGTGGATAAGAGCTCATTCAATGATTTTACAGTCAAGCTTGTTATGGTTTGCGATGTTTGTGTAACATGTTCAGCGACGACCCTGACCACACATAAACAGCCCAGAATAAAACAACTAAGGTCAAAACTCTCAGGTTTTATGTCTGTGCTAAGTGCTGTGAGGCCAAGTGCAGTTATGATTTCTCTCAGAGTGTCTCTGGGATAGATCCACATGCTACGAGAGGCTGTGACAGGATGTCACTTTGAGTGCCTCAAATCCACCCTCTGTTTCCCACGCGTGCACAAACACCTGTCCCTGTTCTGTCGAGTCTTACTACTGCTGATTCAGAAGACGGCGGAACGGAATCAGATCAGAACCCAACGCAATCGTCACAGCTTAGCTGTTAGCAAAAGCTAGCCCATCAGTGCTGTGGACCCACTTTCAGAATGTGTGTTTGTGCACTGTGGATCGTCAGCACAGAGACAGAAGATACCTCTGCTGTGCGTGGACTGTGCTGTACTGCTGTGTGTGGACTGTGCTGTGTGTGGACTGTGCTGTGTGTGGACTGTGTAGAAATAAAACTAAAAGTCATGTGAACAAGAATTGTCAAATAGAAGAGACCACAAGACAGCAATCTGGACAGGCTTGGTTTCACTGTTCAACTGAGTGTACCTACCATTATGTCTTCTGCAAGGAAGCCAGTCATTAAATATATATCACAACTGCCTCTAAGTCTGAACAGACTGTCCCTCTGGTCAGTACCAGGATGCAGTGTTTCTCCCTGGCAACATGGCCGTCTTAAATCACATTGTGATTCTTTCATGAAATTTGGTGAAGTGAGATAGTCCAGCGACTTCCTAGTCCTGCCTGTTCCTGTTTCCTGCTGCACCACTCCTCCATACACACACACACAGACAGACACACACACAACACTCCTCCACACACACACACACCCACTCCTCCACACACACACACACACACACACACACACACACACAACACTCCTCCACACACACACACACACAACACTCCTCCACACACACACACACACACACATACAACACTCCTCCACACACACACACACACACACACCCACACCACAGCTTTTATGGAGCAGACCACCTAACCCTAACCTCCGGCTCTTGCCATGCCCTCCTGTCAGTGAGGATCATGAGCAGCCTCCAGTGAGCACCCAGGATGAATGGAAACATCCACTGAGTCTAAAGCACCAGGGCATTGCTGTCCCAGCTGACTGGGCTCCTGAACATCCACTGAGTCTACAGCACCAGGGCATTGCTGTCCCAGCTGACTGGGCTCCTGAACATCCACTGAGTCTAAAGCACCAGGGCATTGCTGTCCCAGCTGACTGGGCTCCTGAACATCCACTGAGTCTACAGCACCAGGGCATTGCTGTCCCAGCTGACTGGGCTCCTGAACATCCACTGAGTCTACAGCACCAGGGCATTGCTGTCCCAGCTGACTGGGCTCCTGAACAAATGATTAAGGTGTACCCTTGTTACATTTTTTATAGGAGCTATCTACTCTGGACATCAGCCAAGCAGGTAAAAGTAGAATTGTGTCTTTCCTCTGCTTTTAAAAAGCAAATGCTGTGTGTTGCCAGTAAGGGGGGCCAAGGGAGTGTGTATGCTTTTTGTGGAAGTGAAAGAGAGAAAGAGAGTAGGAGAGGGAGAGGGGGGAGGGAGAGGGGAGACAGAGAGACAGAGAGACAGAGAGACAGGAGAGAGAGTGAGTAAGAGACAGAGAGAGAGAGAGAGAGAGAGAGAGAGAGAGAGACAGAGAGAGAGAGAGAGAGAGAGAGAGAGAGAGAGAGAGAGAGAGAGAGAAAGAGAAAGAGAAAGAGAAAGAGAAAGAGAGAGAGAGAGAGAGAGAGAGAGAGAGAGAGAGAGAGAGAGAGAGAGAGAGAGTGTATGTAGAAGTGTATGTGTGGGTTGAGCCGTTCCTACCTCTTCTATGGGAGCCACAACGTTTTGTTTCCCTATGTGAGGTAATGAAGACACCAGAGGAAGGTGACTCCTGTCATTGTCAGCACTATCAGAGATCTTCCTGCTATGTGAAGGGCTTTGCTCTGCCACCTGTTCTGGCCTGCTAATATGCTTTGTGGCGTTTATTACCATGCATGGCAGGCCCGCAGGGCAGATTTCCGATAACTCAATGTCATTTGACCAGAATTGTAAACCAGAGGAGGCTGGTTAACTAGCTAGTTGTTGTATTTTTGTATTTATTTCCTTGACAGCCTACACAGGTAACAGAGGTAGGAAGTAGTCTTGGGAGGGTGAAACTAGCACGTTTAACCTGAACATCTCACCTTAAACACTCTAACACGTGTTACACACAGATTTAAGAATGTTGAAAAACATTGTGACTTCAGTGACTTTAAAAAGGCATATTTTGTTTGTACTTCACAGACTGCCTTTTTAGGAATCCTTGATTGTAAAAGCTAGCGAGCCGATCAAGCTGTAACAACTTAAGAGAAGTTCCTGTGGTCTTTAACACACTAGAGTAACAACGTCTCAATACATCACTACTATATGTCTATAAGGAAGAATCAAAGCAGTCAGCAAAAAGCAACTTAGAGTCAAATGAAGGACAAAGGTTCCTCTCCATGTTGATCCATGTGTAGAGAAAGATGGTTCATACAGCGCGGATGACTGAGAGACCAATATACCCTTAATGTTTACAGCTTCTTAGCTAAACTCTCTCTCAGTTAAACCAAGGTCACCAAGTTGGCTTTGACCGCCGATCCTGTATAAATCCTGTGAGACAGAAATCAAGCAAAGAGCAGCCCGGGTGATGGAGTCAAATTAGATGTCGTTCAGGACAGTCTGACCTATGCTTACTGCGGATTTGTGTTACCTTGGTTTCCAAGATGGTATCTCTGTGATCACTATGGCCTCTCTAATACCCCCAATGACTTTCAGGGGAACCACAGTGAGCAAACACAGGGAACAACAGTTCAAGGCAGACATTATAGCTTGTGAATATGACTGAGCAGCTTTTTAAGTTGCAGCCTTATCTGCATAACCCACACTGAAGCCTCTACAATATCCTTTTAGAAGGAATCAAGAAGAATATGAATGGATGAATGTAAGTCATTGAATGTGAGTAAAATATATTCTGATGTCATGGATAAGAAATGCATTTCTTTTGAACGCTTGTGTACTGTTTGAGAAAAGAGTGTAGGCATATAGAATTGCTTGCTGGTGTCATATTGTTGCCTAGATACACCTAGTCAGAAAGGTTCACTCACATTATTGGA
This sequence comes from Hypomesus nipponensis, assembly GCF_054491055.1. Taxonomy (NCBI): domain Eukaryota; kingdom Metazoa; phylum Chordata; class Actinopteri; order Osmeriformes; family Osmeridae; genus Hypomesus; species Hypomesus nipponensis. The sequence goes on from NC_140388.1 coordinate 12,854,122, forward strand.
TGAAACTGCATATACGACTATCTGCGCTCTATGGATGTGCTATGGAAATGTGCCAGTCTACAATCGTGTCAGGTGTTGTTTAGTTTCCTTATTGAGAAAGGTGATTGGGAGACAGCTGAAGGGGGGAGCAGGGAGGGAGGTGGAGGCTCTGAGTAGTGGTCTGACCTCCAGGGAGTAGTGTGTGATTACCTCCACCCTGGGAAGATACAACCGTTTATCTGTTCCTGTATGGGCCGTAACTTGCCGTCCTCGTTTAGAGGTAAATCCACTTGAACTTAAGTCCCAGGCTTCTGCAAGATCCACAGGGGAGATATTTGTTTGCCTGTCAGTTTTTCCTCAGGTTGCTCTGTTTAAAAGGGTGATACCAACATAAAGGGTACGCGCATACCTATGTAGTAAACTTTTCCTTCACATCCAGTTCCAACAGTTGCTGTGTTGTCTCGGATGTGGCCTTGTTGAGTCGAATCAGTCACCCAGGAGAGTGAGGGGGGGTGTGGGAGATGGATGCAGGCAGGCTGGCCAGTTGAAGTGTACTCTTTCAGCACACAGGCCTGTCCCCGTGGGCAGAGAGACTGGGCTGCTGGGTCCCACCACTGCTCTTAGCGTTGTCTTTCACACGCGCCGCTGACAAGCAACACTCTGAGTGTAACCCTCTCATCGACACGTTCCGGAGGAGTCTGAAAAACACGGCCTCGTCCCCCTCGTCTACTACTTTCCCCACCTCCCTCTCACTTTCTCTCCATCTCTCTCTGTCTTTGTCTCTTTGTATCCAACTCTCTCTATCTCCATCTATACATCTCTCCATCTGTCACTCTCTCTCTGTCACTCTCTCTCTCTCCATCTCTCTCACTCCCAGCTGCCCACGTCTGCCACCAAACAGCCCAAAATCTCCAGAGGATCTTACTTTTCAAACTACATCTGCCTTGGCCCGTTTGAAGGATTTGGGATTGTAACACGATGGCTTCCTCACTGTTTGGGGGTGTTTGTAGGGGGTGCTTCTGTGGCGACTGTAAGCCACTTGAACATCGTCCTCAGAGGGGTTATCTAGTCTTCCCAGAGGAAATCCCATCTCATCCAATACTGAATGTGTTCTGGATGATCCAGTTATTACAGAATTGTTTTGGCTTGTTTTTCCTTTTGGTTTAAGTAAGCCACTAGATGTGGCAATGTTAGATAGTTAAACACCTCACATACCACATGTATCCTGGTCTGTGTGTGCTGGTCTGTATCTATCCCTCCTCATCCAGTGTGGAGCTTGTGGGAGGCAGGCCTCAGACCACTGGGAGCCCAGGCTCCCTGCGCTCATTTTCCCCTTTCAGCTCGATGCCGTCTCATCCAGGGGCCTGTCTCCCTCAGCCTCCACAACATACAGTGCAGCTTTTGTTCCGCTACACCACAGAACCATGAATACAGTGACGGAGCTCCAGACCTGAGGGGTATTCTATCAGGACGCTTTGTCCCAGGCTCCCCTGCTCAGCGCCCCCTTTCACACAGAGAACAGGCATTTTGGGGCAGTGGATCTGCCTGTCTGTATTTCCAGAGAGCCATTCTGTGTGTGTGTGTGTGTGTGTGTGTGTTTGTGTATGTATGTGTGTGTCTGTGTGGATAAACAAATTAGCCTTGCTGCTAAGAGCTCAAAATAGAAGAAACACTTACGGCGATGCTTTTTGTTTTGTTGTTGTCGTCGTCATACATATATATTTTTGCCTTTGTGACAAACGCAAACCTTTGCGTCTGCAGGTGATTGCAGAGCCACGTAAAGTGGTGCGATGGGCTTCCCGGAGTACGTGTGGGGTTGTAGGTAGCCTGGGAAGCTTCTGGTGATGTGACAGATGCTGTTCATCCAGGAAATAGTATCGTGGTCCAACCCCCCCCCCCCTCCCCCTCCCTGCTAGCTGCATATGTGATTGAGGAGCAGGGTGTTGTGAAACGAGCTGTACTTCCATACGTCTACCTCACTGTCAGACCAGTAAAGGGTGCAGAGGTGACTCAACAAAATACCCCTCCACACACAAACTGGTTCCTTGTAAGGCAAAGATTTGTAGGATTATCCTTTCCCATCTTCGAGCCTTCACATAAAGAGTACATTATTCATATTGTCGAGTTATACTATTCATATTATATATTACTTGTCCAGTGATGAATATTTCACAGAGTTCATCTCCGTATCAACAGACCAGAGCAATGTTTAGATGTAATTACAATATGTTGAGAGAGGTTTGCCAACTCCTAAAAAACAGACGTGATACATGTGATATTCCTGTCCTTAGCTTCTTTCCTGGTTAACCAGAAAAGAGCAGAGATATGTTATTCAAATGATGTACCATGCACATGAAGTATGGACAAGTAGAATGTATTTTTCTGTTGATAATGATATCCCACCTAGTAAACCACATCACAGCAATCTCACCACCTGAGAGTCACACTGAGGTATTGTAGTTCAAAGCTAGGAGTGTCCACGTGAGCCCTCCCTGGGTCCCGGGCTAATGATCCGACCCGCCGAGTAAATTAAAAAGCTTGAAAAGCACTAGTGACACAAACCATGGTGACGGTGGTACTCTAGATCTTCTCGTAATACAAACTGATGCAATTTAAGTCAAGCATCTAGCTTAAGTAGACGCAGGGAGCTAAAGACCAGCGCAATTGCCACTGGGTTGCCATATTCTTCCACTCTAGCGTGTGGTTTGGTGCAATAAAAGAGGGTGAATTAGCAGCCTGTGCTCCATGCCGCGGGAGAACGGCAGAAGACGATGTGGTCAGATGGGATTCACCAGCGGAGCTATGTGGATAACAAACGCAGTAGGCGTAGCTTCTAGGTCTTTCACCTCTCAGTCGGTCATATTCTCTTTATTTTGTGAGTCATGCAGGCCTGACTGTCACTTCTGTAAACATCCATGTCATGAGGGTCTCTGTCTGGGGGGAGAAGACCCTCTCGTTAGAGAGAGAACAAGCTGTTGGATGTCGGAGACAGGAGGAAAGGGTCGAGTACTGTACGTTAAATCGTACAACTTAATTTGGACACAAAAACTAGTGCAGAAACAGTCAACGATCTGAAGCCAGACGAGAACATATGGAGGTGTATCTCGATGACAAACAGCTTCCGAAAGCCTGCTCCGTTTTACCATAAACTAAGCTCCTCTCAAAGCACTGTGTGAAGTGTACGATGAGTGAGGGTGGACTGGAAGTGCTGTATGCTTGTGTGATGTGTCGATGTGCCTGCCACTTCAAAGACCTACATAACACTGCCAGAATTTGCCCCTAGATTCCTGCTTTGGTCTTACCCTGGTCAATATTTTTTATTCCTAATTGGAATATTGTAGATGTGACATGGTGAACACATCTGTTCATCAGGCCCAGCTGGGATAAACTACCTTGAAATTATTACCCAATGTAGAAAAGTATAACACTACCTTCAAATCAAATGTAAGATTTAGATTAAATAACCTAAACTATGAATTGACCCCAAAAGATCTGTGGACAATTAAACTATGATTATACTTTTCCCCTATGTAGCTTATTTATAATATAATATACCACATTATAATATGGAGTAAGCAACAGGCCTATAGTTGAATATCACGTGGTAAATTTAGAATTCAAAGTAACTAACAAAGCAATAAACAAAGTACCGCTAAGACGCATCTGATTGTCGTTGACTATGACTATCGATTGATTCCAAATCTGTGCACATCATTAGGTTGCGATTAGTAAACTACAATATTGGTATTCAGACATTCTCATATAAATTTGTTCACCATATTGATGCAATATTAACATTGCAAATATGAACCATAGTATGCACGCCCCTGGCACACTAACCAAATATACGAACTGTCACCAGTATAGGTTCACTGTACACTGTAACCAAGAACTGTGTAATCCTCTGGTTTTTGCTTCTGGCCTGCGGCGGCATTGGTTGACCATATCGCTACAGTAGACAATCATCGGTCCAAGCCCATAAACTATTTGGACGAGGTAATTCATAATCTATTAAAAAATGGTTTACAAGAAGTACTTTGAGGTGAATGTGTAAACAAAAAAAGAAATAGTTTTCACTTTACTATAACTTTTGAATTACGGTTATCTTATAAAGGACGGCTCCGGTTTTTCGGATAGGCTATGTTCCTGACGTAGGTCTATTTGTTTATTTTAATTAGGTCTACATCTTCCATTTCAAGCGAAAAGTTGTAAACATAAGACATGATTTAAAAGACATGTTTGAATCATGACCGTCTTAACGACGATGCGCCTCTATTATAGGTAAAACTACAATCATCTAAATCTATAATTGTGAAAACTAAACAATATTGGGTTCATAAAAAACGAAGTACATTTTCAAAGCACATGCGAAAAAGTTTCAAAAGTCATTGTGCCAGTCATCGTTACCTATTTTGGGGCCATATGATTAAAATCGAGGAGGATTGGGGAAGAGTGCAACAAGCGGTGAAGACTATAGCTGATGTATGGCTGTCATGAAGTCCAGGTTTATTAGTGAAATAATCCTGACGGTATTTCTACATAGGCCTATGGCGTTTTTTTTACATTGTATTTAAGAAAAGTCAAGACACAAAATGCTGACAGATAATTCAGAGACCACGGTACAATCTTTTCTTTTTACTTCAGTAAAGAAAGTTACACAAAAAGTGGCAAGTCTTTCGACAATAAATAATAAATAATTTTGTTGTACAGGAACGTACAAACGAACAAAGAAATCTTTTTCCAGAGCTAACTGTCGTTATAACTTATAACTATACACATCTTTGGGAAAGAAAAATATTCTTGGACGGACACACACTCACACACAAAAGTCCCACGAAGCTTGTGGCAAAATAGAGGTATACCTTGTTGCAATGCTTTAGAACTTGGGCTTTTAGGAGATAATGTAACAAACACAGAAAAGCAATATTTGCTATCCTCTCCATATCGATGATGAATCTCAAGTCAAGCTATTTAATGGAAACAAATCACCAGTTTGTATATTGAAACACTGCGCACAGCATTGCGCCAATTTAATCTTCAGTGAAGTTCAGAATTTCCTAGAGGTCCATGGATAGTTTATGTTTATTTTTTTGGCAAAACTGTCACCAAGCAGTTCCAACGGGCAGCACCAGTCACGGACGAGGCGAAATCTATCCATTTGTTTCGTAGACATGTATTCAGGCAGATGCTCTGTCCTTGCAACACGCGTCTTACACCACGGTGATCTTCACAAAGGTTGTTTTGCAGGATGGACATATGGATGGATCTAATAAATCCCATGATTGTCTTCACAGTGTAAAAATACAACCAGGGGTTGTTCGGATAAAGAGGCTTCGTGCAGCTGGGGGATGATTCTCTTCAGGTGGCATTAACAAGAGTGACAGTTTCAACCCCGAGCCTATCTCAGTCCGCCCTTTGCCCTCGTATTAAGAAATATGGGATATTGTCACAGTCCATATCGCCTACGCCTCTATAGGACTCGATACCATGCTGTTTGGTGTATCTGGAAGTTGAGAGGACATTGAAGCAACTTCGCTCCCCGTCGAATTTGAACCTGGTCCCCCCTCCGAGAAATTTACCTGATAAAACAACAACGCAAAATTAACAAAAAAAGTGTCACGCTCATCTTATTTGAATAAAATAAATAAATGAATAAGCGACAATAATTAATCTAGAAAAAATATGTAAAACAGCAGTGATGACTACTAGGATAACATTGTTGCTTTTTTCCGTTTGTCGAACGCTAGTTTTGTGCCTCAGTCTCATTTTGGCAGTGTACTCACCAGTTGTTGAAATGCGGGCTGGTCTATGTCACTCTGCAGTGCGAAGTCGCTTAGGACTTTCCAAGGCGGTTGGTAACTCTGCACCTCCACTGGGTTTGCCTGCAAACCACCGTCGTGTCTCTCTGGACTGGCGGCCACCATCGGGGTGCCTGTCATTCCCTGGATATTCTGCAGATAGTCCCAGATAAACTAATTGTCAATAAAGGTCAAAATTAGCACGCATTTTGACCATCATTACAAAAATAAAAACTGTTCACACCTGATCATGTGTTATGTGGGCTAATGTATAACAGCGTGCGAACATACGTGTGCACAGGCAACGGATATAGCTAAGACTCAATGATTTAATAAATAGGTCTAATATTCACATAGGCATGCGATGACAAGGCTGTTTGTCATGAACAGCGTGAGACTGGTTCTCACCGTTTTGTCGTTGGGCTGCTGCTGCTGAAGCTGTTTCATCAGGATGCTCCGCTTCTTGTCCTTGCAGCGCTTGTTTTGGAACCAAACCCTGATGACTCGTGGACTAAGGCCTGTCATTTCCACCAACTGCTCCTTCATAAGGGCATCGGGTCTGGGGTTCGCGTTATAGCAGGTCCGCAAAGTATGAAGCTGTTTTTCGTTGAGAACAGTTCTGACACGAGTAGTCTTCTCCGGCTGTTTGTGAACGTGCGGTCGGAGCGCGGGCTGTCTGGCAGATATTGGTTCTGCTGTTTAGAAACACAAAATGGACAGAGAATCCTATTATTTATCTGGGATTCTACACATAAACACAAACAGTTTCATTAAATTAGCTTGTTCTTTATCTCGGCCACAACTTTACGTGGCCCTGCAGGGCCCTATTTGAGTCTTTCTGACATCAAAGCGATCTAAATAATATGATTGAAACCAATTTTAGCTTCAGGTGTGATTGTGTGAGTTTGCTACAAATTTTACATTAACATTTTTAAGGCAATGTCTTGACTTGAAGGGAGTGCTTGATTCCATGAGTAAATGCGCGTATAGCCTCATTGCCAGCCATTGTGTAACCAAACCCATAAATTTGTTTTACATTTAATTAAAAAAAATACATAACAAACGTTGAATGTATCCCATATATTGAAATACTATCAATAGATTGCCCATCTAGGGGGTCTATAGCATGAAAGTGGCCAACAACTTAATTCGGGTTTTTTCTCCCGCAAAGCCATGGGCTGTTAGGCCTATTAATATTGGAAGCTAAAAGCAATCAACAAGCTGAGAAATTCCTCAGAAGTTATAACAAAAATAAAGTGGACATTTCTCTGCCCCAGTAAAGCAGGCTTCTCAAATAGGCCAAAACCTACATCACTACGCCCATAATGAGGCATATTCACAAATAGAGGCTGGATTTTGCCTCTCTCAACATAAACTAAGCCAAACAATACAACATAATACAAACGTCATAGGACGACACGGGTGCTTATTTTACTACAGGATGTTGGACTAAACAGACCACAGTACAACCAAGACGTTGCAGCCTGTAGAACCTATACAGCTATTCAACAATAGAGGATAATGGACATTGACAAAAGACACGCGCATCCATTTCCTAATTGACGGCCAACTATATTTCTGACATATCACATTAAATATGATTTCAATCTTAAAACAATGCAAAAAAAATAACATTAATGCATATTGCTATAACTTGACACCTATAAACTGACACATTAGGCAACAGTACATTTTTAAACAAGTTACCTACACTTAACATGGTAATATATGATAAAAGCTGAAAATTGTTATATTTAATACATGGCTGACGGGTTGTCCTTTAGAAAAACAATGAATTTATATTTATTTATGCCTAGTTACGTTTGTTTTTTTAAATGATCTAATACGCCCTATCATTGGTAATCTTGGTGATTGATAAACACGTAGTATGAGTATGATGACAACTGTATCCTAGATTTTTTTGCAACATAACATTTGTTATCTTTTTCATAGAATACTGGAATACTGAATGACTCAAAGTTAATTGACAAACCTAAACCGTGTCCAACACAGCTAGGCTAACAAAACACAACTGCCATTGATAGAAGTTGTAACCTACCTGCCATTTGTAAGGGTCTTGCCGGATGAAGTGGGCTGAGGGGGTCGCCCGCACCCATTGTTGCCCGTTCAACGACGTCGTGATCGGCTCTGCAGAACAGACCGTCCTCTCTGAGAGCAAATTCGTCCCCCGGGATAAGCTGTCGGCTGCAGGCCACACATCGAAAACATTCGATATGGTACACCTTGGAGCGGGCTCTCATCACAAAGTCATTCTTGCTGAAACCGATGTTGCATTTAGCGCACTTTATCCCGTATAACCTGAAGGAGAGAGATTGGGTAACCGGTAAGAAGCAGACAACCATCTCTCTATTTCTGCTCCAGGCACAAACAGTGGAGAGTGTATTGTTTATAAAGCATGCCAGTTAGGTCAACTCGGATTATGTGTGGAGTCGTGTGTGGAAACTCAAAGTTATGTGTGTTGTAGGCTACTTTATAGTTATAGGCCTAAATGTAATCCCAGAGTGAATTGAAAAATAAAATAAATCATTTTGCCATGCTGGCCATAGTCAGATATATTTTATCGTGTTTTGTGTAGGCTATTATTATTATTTGTAATATCAGTATTTATACTATTATTATTATTATTGTTATTATTGCTTGTAATTAAATTGTTGGCAGCATGTGATTGCTTACGTAAAAATGTAGAGAAAGTGAAAGTAGAAAAATGTAGTCTTTTAGTCTACTAAGGTTGGTTCTACATGACATTAATAGCATGAAAGAAATAAACCATAACTTGTTGTTAAGGTAAATATATAACAATTTCTGCAATTTTCTTGATAGGTCAACCTATAGCTAAACAATTACATTTGCTTTAACTTTGCGGTATTCTGCCTTTATATGGTTCAGTCATTTGGAATTTGATTATAAACAATTAATTATAGGCTACCACATAGGCTATGAGGGCCCAAATATAATTGAGAACTAGACAACAATCAATTACATTTAGCTGATTCCGGCTGAAGTAACACACAATTAATGGTTCTGTCGACCTTTTACTTGCATTACAATTATATAGTCTATTTTGTAAAGAAAGAGAAAAAAAACGTTACAACGCTGATATAGCCTATATCAAATGTGTTAGACTAAGTGACTCATAGCCGCCTATGTCAGTCAATCTGTATCAATAATGTTATCAACGGATCGGCTATTTAAAACACCTCTTACCTGATATAGTCTCGTTTACAGTAGGTTTTCCCATCTCGGACAAAGCAAGTACAAGACTCGTCTAAATACTGATTACATTCTGCACATTTCAAACAAGCCGCGTGCCATTCCAGGTCCGGGGACACGCGCAGGATATACTGGTCGTGTATCTGATTCCCACATCCGACACACAGAGAGATGAGCCGCTTTTCTGGAAGCACAACGTACAAAAACAATGTTAACAGTGTTCTAAACAATATTGAGAACAAAAGGCTACTTTGGCCTTTTATTTTATCGAGAGATTCTATTTAAACAGTCATTTACACGCTGAAAGGGAACTTAATAAAAACCAAACAAATAGGCCTACAGGAATATAACAAAAATAAGAATGATCATAGCATAATGAAACAGTAATAACATTATAAGATTGATAATAGGCCTACTTTTGTTTCTATGCAGCTTTATAACAACAACTTTTAGCTAAAATAGCGTATTGCAATATCACCATCACGTAACTCACTTCACTTTTGCAGTTTTACAGGCTATGCGCTAGAAATTAATTTAAAAAAAAGGAATGACCTTATTACCAGAGAAAAAACTTTAATGGACCCTTACTTTGGTAGGAACAGAAGCGAAACATGCAGAAAATAATAAGACAATCAATATATTTTAATGACTCTACTTTCAAGTCAGTCCTATCCAGGTTAACTTACTTTTAGGCGGATCCCCCATATCTCCCATGTCAAGAAAATAAGGCGGCGTTAGGTCCACTTTAAAAACGTGGTGCAACAGTTTAGAAGCCTGGGTTTTTCTTGCTCCGGACTGCGGTAGAGCAGTCGCGCTTGTTCCGAAAGTTGCAGGGTGAGACAGGACTTACTCTGGCACGAAATTGCTCTCTTTCGCGTAAGGGCGGGGGTGTGACTGCGTTTCAGTGCCTAGTCCCTGTGTTGATGGGGCACGCTTGTCCTTATCTCTCAAACTCCCTTGCACCAACTCTACTCTATCGCCATTGGGCTGACGTAGGGAACCGAAACGTCATCTTCATAGGAAGCTGATTGGTTATGAAAAGGCGAGCAGCTGTTCCTGTTAGGACTGTCCAGTCCTGCGGGCTCCTTCTTGGCCTACTGTATGCAGGCAACTCTTTCATGTTACAATTAATATTTAGAAATCCATGGTTTATTTTCACATTAAAACCATACTTATATATATTTTTAAAAATCGACGATAGCTGAGGAAAAGCCTACAGTCTTTTCCATATGGTTTGCAACGTTTGTCTGGTGTTTACAATTAGCTGTTTGTAGATTATTATTGCTTAGAGGGGGATATGAGAATAGGTCTATCTATGCAAAGTTGAGAATTTTTCAACGCGTGCAGGTCATGACAGTACTAGGCTATATTTATAAACTGTAAGGACAACTATGTGTGGTGAAAGAGTATTTGCCCCGGAGTCAAACTCGCTTCACGTAATGGGAGCTTTCGGGGAGAAAGAAATGGAACAAACATAGCAAATTAGACCCAAACACGCCCTCTTGTGTCGACTCTATATTAAGAAACCTCTATAAACCCAAACAAAGGCATTTTAAATCTAAATTTAAATTATTGACAGGAATGCCCTGTGCGCATGTTTTGATACACTGTTAAATATTAAAATCTACAATAAAAGTGTCTTTCGCACAGCACGGCAATATATGTACTGTAACGGTAATTTTATGTCCTACCTGTTATCTAGAAAACAGATTAAAAACGGGATTTTATCTAGAAAGCACACAGGAGACCTTGTTGGGTGAACAGGATGGGGTCGTGTGTTGGGAGGTGGAGAGAAAAGAGAGAGAGAGCGAGGAGAGAGGCAGTGAGAAAGAGAGAGAGAGAGAGAGAGAGAGAGATCCGGCCGGTACAGAGAGCCATCTAATAGGTTCTTTTTACCTCACCTTTCACCAAGGATGTTTCATCAGAATTATCCTGAAGACTTTACACTCCATTGTATTGTAGCAGTCACAAGCTTGGGAATTTAAGTAGCATTCTGTAAGATAGTAAAAATATATAGGTTGATGATTATGATGATTATTTGTATTTGCAGTAATATCAGTATTAATATTATTATAATTATCAAAAATATATAAATAATTATATTTGATACTAACAGCCTGAAAATCATAATTGTTGTATTAATAATTATAGTAGTTGCCTTCAAGAACACCATCATCCTCACTAAACATATTGAAATCCTGTTACACTCCTATACTAATCTCAGTAGAGAGAGGTTGTAAAGAGGTTGTGTTTGAGAGTGTTGATGTGAGGTTGGCTGTGTGTTTGAATGTGTCAGTCTGTCTAAGTTCATGACACATGGGACAATGCACTCATAAAGATTTGAAAATTGAGAGACAGGACGAAAATGGCCTATAGAGTGATTTATTGAAGTATGTTGTTTATTACACCTGCACCTTGTGTGCAGCACTATGGCAACCACCATACGCCATAACAACCTTATCACACTACTGCCAAGCCATGCCTATGAGGATGATTACTGAAACAGTGGAGTAGCTCTGCTCTTGCTGCTATGAGACATCAAATCAACCGACCTTTAAGACCGAAACATTTAGGAATTCATGTGGTTGGCGTTCTTATTCCTGCACGTATGAGAATACATTGAATTATACAATTATCAGTAGGACGATTCAGTGATTTTTCCCCCCACATGTTCAGTCATCTATCCCTTACTAAGATGGCTGGCTATTGGTTGTTGAGATGTACACCCTCAGAGGCTATTGGGTCGACTGGGGAAATTGCAGCATCAGGTAGATCCTAATGAGGGTTACACAATCCATCCATGTGCAAGCGCCACCCTCCCTCACCCAGGCTGGCAGGCAGAGACACTCCTCTGGAAGAATTGTCTTTCCGCTGGTGGGTCAGGATGGAGGAACACTGCCTGTGGTCTTCATTTAAGTGATGCGATCGATGTGTGGGAGCCTTAACTGGACATGGCCCAGCTTAGACCTCAGAACAGAGGAGGATTAAAGGACAAGCCCTTCAGAACCATGGAGAATGTTTGATTTCACTGTTCTGAGATATAAGCAAAGGGATTCTGTTATTTGTTTGTGGTTTATTAAAAGACACTGAAATGTGGGGACGTGATTTGCATACAGAAGCTATCACTGTTCCTTGCATTTATCTTGGAAGAAGATTAATTAGACTAAAGTACTTTGAGCAGAATAATGTAAACAATTCTCATGTTCTTAATATGTATTAGCAATCAATGATGCATTGGTGACAACAATGCTTAGTTCGTGGTTTTGCATTTTTGCAGAGTTTAAATGTATTTTTTTTAATTGTTTGTTTGTCTTCGGTAAATCTTCAGTAAATCTGTTGGGTTATTCTAAAAGGAGGATTGGAATAACAGGTCAATAGATCAAAATAACAAAAGGCCATAAACCTATAAATCAAAACCCAAAAATGTTTTACATAGATCTCTCAGAAAAGACTTGCATCAAAGTGCGTAAACCCTAAACATTTGAAGGACTGGTTTTACTTCGCACTGACCTGTCATATATCATGTGCCAAAGCTCATAATGTATTTCTGCTCCAATACCTTGATGGTATTAATATTTAAATGCTCGGGGGGTAGAAAGACCATAGGCCTTAGGGAGTGTTTCTGGGGAGATCAGACAGCATGTATTGTTGTACTGAACACACTCCTATCTTAAGGGAGGGTTTCAATGTCTGGTGACTGTGAGTCGTACCGGCCCTTTAATGAATGCTTTCACTTCTACATCATCAGAACATGAATCAGATACTCACAAATACAGTGAATACTCACATATTAACTGACATACATACTCACATTTAGAAGAAAACTTATTCTTCTTACAGTATGACTCTTAGGCTGTTACATGTCACCATTGAGTCCCTTTCACAGGGAGATGCTTGGCTGGGTTCATGGCTGAGGAAGAGGCAGAGAGAGGCAGAGAGAGGCAGAGAGAGAGGCAGAGAGAGAGGCAGAGAGAGAGGCAGAGAGAGAGGTAGAGAGAGGCAGAGAGAGAGGCAGAGAGGCAGAGAGAGAGGTAGAGAGAGGCAGAGAGAGAGGCAGAGAGGCAGAGAGAGAGGTAGAGAGAGGCAGAGAGAGAGGCAGAGAGAGAGGCAGAGAGAGAGGCAGAGAGAGGCAGAGAGAGAGGCAGAGAGAGAGGTAGAGAGAGGCAGAGAGAGGCAGAGAGAGAGGCAGAGAGAGAGGCAGAGAGAGAGGCAGAGAGAGAGGCAGAGAGAGAGGCAGAGAGAGGCAGAGAGAGAGGCACAGAGAGAGGCATAGAGAGAGGCAGAGAGAGGCAGAAAGAGAGGCGCAGAGAGAGGGGTAGAGAGAGAGAGTCAGGGGAGGAACACATGCTATTTGCTAACACATGGCTCATCAATCACACTTCCACACTGGACAGTGCCATACACTTTGTTGTCCTCTAAGATCTTCAATAATATACTATTATTCATGCAGAGCGATATCCCCACAGAGCTGAAAGGCCTTGGAGTGTGTGCAGTGTCATTGTGTGTGTGTGACTGGGTGTGTGTGTTTTTGTGTGCACTTTGACATGTGTGTCTGTTTTTGTGAGCGTGTGTGTGTGTGCATGTGTGTGTCTGTGCACGTGCACTTTGGCGCACGCGTGTGTGCGTATGTTGAGAGCAGCACATGTCTTAGCATGGCACCTTGACACCGTCAGGCGCAGCCATAAACTCAACATCTCAACAGTCCCTTCTTCAGAGCTCAGCAGGGGGGCTCTGTCGCCAGGAGCTCAGAGCAGCGCTTTCACAGGCTTTGTGCTTGTGCCATCACATCCTCAGACCTAATGCTGCTCTGCCGGGCTGAGTGCTATCCTGTCCCAGCAGTGTGTGTGCGTGAAAGAGAGACAGGGGGGAAAAAGAAGGGAGAGAGAGACAGTGAGAGAGTGTGTGTGTATGGTTGTGTCTGTCAGAGAGATAGAGAAAAACCAAGCATGTGTGTGTATTTGTGGGTGTGCTTTAATTGGAAAGATTTGCTCTTTTAGCAAAGATGCCTGGTTCCTATTAAAACATGGCATGTAGCGGGAACATTTCTTTAAGTAAAACACTTTAGGATAAAACAGAAAAATCACATTATGAAGCACAACTAACCCTAACCCTAACTGTCTTCCGTCCCCCGGATACATCTTTTTCTTGTCTCATACTTCAATTTCTTTTTTTCATTTAATATGATATATATGTAATATAATATAATGTATTGTATTAACTAAGTTACATGTAATTTATACTTAACATTTCCAATGATAACCTAAAACTGCATCTCACATGCGTTTCCTAGACTACTTGGAACAGGCAAAACAGAGATGTTCAAAAATGCTCCACCTCACAGCAGGAATAATACATTAGCCTAATATGTCCTCTTCGGTAACTATCCAAATGCTTCAGATAAATGTTAAGAGTGAAGCTAAAGTAAGAAAACCACTTGTCTCATTACCAGTCTGCGTCTAAACAAGGTGTTTACTCAGTGCTCCTAGCAGGTCCCTTCTGCTTGGTCTGCCTTGTGTGCACTTGCCTGCGTACTCTGCAGGTGTGAATCCATGTTATGATGCACAGACAGTGGCTTGCTGTTTGCTGTTTGCTGTCACAGCCCAGTAGAAAGGAAGATTACAGACCCTTTTGGTCTCCAATTACGCATCCCCACCAGGATAGACACATTATTGTCCAGAACCATTGGCAAATGCTAATTGGCACACGTTGATTAACTCTGTCTGCCACACATGGAGGGGAAAGCTTTTAATAAGAACAAGCTCCATGGAGCGTCTGTTAAAGGTACAGTAGCCCCCCCCCAAAAAAAAGACTTTTGAGATAAAAAAGAAAAAAGATTGAGACGTGGAAACTAAGAGAGAACTAAGTTCCTGATTCCTGTCCTCAATGTCTACATTAGCTGCATAGTTTCAAAACACCTCCCTCCCTCCCTCCCTCCCTCCCTCCCTCCCTCCCTCCCTCCCTCCCTCCCTCCCTCCCTCCCTCCCTCCCTCCCTCCCTCCCTCCCTCCCTCCCTCCCTCCCTCCCTCCCTCCCTCCTTCCCTCTCTCCCTCCCTCCCAGCTCCATGTTCATACCCCCAGCCCTGACAGACTCCTGTCAGCCCCGTCCTGTTCCTCTCACCTTGACCTGGACACCAGCAGCCCAGGGGACCAGACCACCCTGCCTGCCCTCCCAGCCCTGCTGGTGGAGCATCTCCACCTGCCTGTCTGTGGGGGACGGGGGGAGAGGGAGACAGGAGGGATGGGTCTGGGCAGGGGGGAACGAGGGGGATGCGGGGAGAGACAGGGGGACATGGAGGGTACAGGGGGGCCAGCCCCTCCCTGGGTCTCTGTGACCACCCCAGTGCCCACCGGCCATCTGTCCGGGCCACTGGCTGGAGCCCCGACCCCCCCAGCCGACCCCCCCCCCCCCCCAGCAGCAGTCCTAATCACTGGAGACGAGGGCCACTTGACACCGTCCTGACAGATGGCTCTCCTGCCTGATCCAGCCCTGCTCTGCTGCTGTGTGTGAACGTGGGCCCTCCCTGCCGTTCTCTCTCTCTCCCCCTCTGTCTCTCCCTCTCTTCTCCCTGTCTCTCTCTCTCTCTCCCCCTCTGTCTCTCCCTCTCTCTTTCTCTCTCTCTCCCCCTCTGTCTCTCCCTCTCTCCCCCTCTGTCTCTCCCTCTCTCTCTCTCTCTCTCTCTCTCTCTTCTCTCTCTCTCTCTCTCTCTCTCCCCCTCTGTCTCTCCTTCTCTTCTCCCTCTCTCTCTCTTTCACTCTCCCCCTCTCCCTGTCTCTCTCTCTCCCTCTCCCTCTCCCTCTTTTTTCTCTCTCCCTCTCCCTCTCTTTTCTCTCTCTCTCTCTCCCCCTCTGTCTCTCTCTCTCTCCCTCTCTTCTCTCTCTCCCCCTCTCTCTCTCTCTCCCCCAACCCCTGCTGCTATGTCCCACCCGACCTGGTCAGATTGAGAGGCAGGGTGTGGCGGCTGGTGTGTCAGAGGCAGTTAGAGGTGATGGAGGCAGCCTCTCTGTCCCGAGGGAGGACCTTGCCTGGGGCAACGACTGGAGGCACATTTCAGCACGCAGAGGAGAAGACCCAAAACATGGTGCAACACAACAACACAAAGCAAGGCTGCATTAGAGGGATCCATGGTAGCTGCTCTAGGAAGAGGCCTTGATAGTGTAGCATGACGTGTGCAGATGTGAAGAGTAAGTACAGGGGCTGAGCGGTTAGGGAGTCGGGCTATAAATCAGAAGGTAGTTGGTTTGATTCCCGGCCTTGCCAGATTACATTGTGTCCTTGGGCAAGGCACTTCACCCCACTTGCCTTAGGGCAATGTCCCTGTACTTACTGTAAGTCGCTCTTGATAAGAACGTCTGCTAAATGACTAAATGCAAATGTAAGCACAAGTTTTTTTTCCAAAATGATTTCCGAATGACCAAAATCACCGTGGACCAGAGTGACCACATCAGAATTAAACAACAACCCCATCTGGCTGTCCTGTTGAAGTACAGATATCAAATATGTGGTCAACGTCTATGCTTGTGAAATCATTGCTGACAATCTAAGGAGTTATCAAATATGCGTATTCAAATATATTCATAGTGACGATGTGAAGGGAAAAATACTCGTGAAAAACCATGAATGTGGGGATGATGAGCTGGTCCTTATCTTTAAACACAAGTCAGACTAAACTTGCCCCAGAGGGGAAGGGCTCATTGGGTTTCCACTCATCTGGCTTCGTGTGCCATCCCTGACAATCAATAATAAATAACTTGTTTTGATCAAATAATTATAAACAACGACAACTCGTATAATTCGGAGCGCAGCCAGAACTGTGTTCCCTGGCCTCGGGAGCATTAGGGAGCCTTGTTGTTTACAACCATCACCTCACACACACACACCATCACCTCACACACACCATCACCTCACACACACACACACACACACAGACACACACACACACCATCACCTCACACACACCAACACACACACACAGACACACACACACCAACACAGACACACAGACACACACACACACACAGACACACACACACACACACAGACACACACAGACACACAGACACACACAGACACACACACACACAGACACACACACAGACACACACACAGACACACACACACACACACAGACACACACACACACACAGACACACAGACACACACACACACCAACACAGACACACACACACACACACACACAGACAGACACACACACACACACACAGACACACACGCACACACACACACACAGACACACACGCACTCCCGTCACACTACCTCCTCAGTACATCACCCTGCTAAGCTTTCACTGACCCCCCCTTCCCCCAATCCCACACACACACTCACACACACGCACACACACGCACACACTCACACACACACTCACACACGCTCACACACACACTCACACACACACTCACACACACTCACACACACACTCACACACGCTCACACACACGCTCACACACACACTCAACACTACTACTGCTCCCCCCCCCCCTCCTCCTCGTCTGATGGGTGGCATCAAATGGAAAGTAAATCTGCTTTCCTCATCAGATTAGAGGGGATTTGTTTGGACAGTAAATGGGGGAGGTGGGGAAGGGTGGGGGTGAACAGAGTGTGGTGTGGGGGGAGAGGGGGGGTGAACAGAGTGTGGTGTGGGGGGGAGAGGGGGGGTGAACAGAGTGTGGTGTGGGGGGAGAGGGGGGGTGAACAGAGTGTGGTGTGGGGGGAGAGGGGGGGTGAACAGAGTGTGGTGTGGGGGGGGAGAGGGGGGGTGAACAGAGTGTGGTGTGGCTGAGCGTGTGCGGGATGGGGGGGAGTGAAGGGAGGGGGAGGGAGGGGGGGGGGTGGACAGAGTGTGGTGTGGGGGGAGAGGGGGGGTGGACAGAGTGTGGTGTGGCTGAGCGTGTGCGGGATGGGGGGGAGTGAAGGGAGGGGGAGGGAGGGGGGGGTTATGTGAACAGAGTGCTTGGTTGTCCTGAGTGTGTGAATGTGTGTGTGTTTTTGTGTGTATGGGGGGGCAGTGAAAGCTTAGCAGAGGCTGCATCGAGGTGGTGGGATGTGTGTGTGTGTGTGTGTGTGTGTGTGGAGTGGGGGTGGGGGTGGGGGTGGGGGGGTGAGGGCTCTGTTTGTCTTTTGGCGCCACCAGCCTCTCAAAGGCTTCAGGGCCCTAAGTGTCTGTCTGGGTCTCAGGGGTTGATCCACTCCGCAAGGTGGTCATGCTGCTGGAAGAGGTGGCCAGCTTCAGGCAATATTTAGATTTTCAGCCCAGTACCATAGTTAGCAATGTCAG
Organism: Hypomesus nipponensis; assembly: GCF_054491055.1. Taxonomy (NCBI): domain Eukaryota; kingdom Metazoa; phylum Chordata; class Actinopteri; order Osmeriformes; family Osmeridae; genus Hypomesus; species Hypomesus nipponensis. The sequence continues at coordinate 12,872,423 of NC_140388.1, forward strand.
TATGTTTTGTTAGTCAGTGTGTTATGCAGTTTCCCTTTTTGTGATCAGCTATCCATTGAAAACACTTAATACAACTGCTTCAAGATTATTTTAAAAGATCGGATGCGGAATTACAGTTTTAGAGTTAGAGTGGAATAAATGCAAATGATTTCAGTCACTCCCACTCCACCTTTCAATCATCTGACCTTTGAAACTCTTAATCAAAAAACAGCTCTGTTATTTCACAATGATTAATCAAATCCCAGTCTATGAAGCACTCAGTCTCATTGATTAGCATCTAGTTTGTGTCATTCTTGCCGCACAGGTCTTCAGGCGCTAAAGCCGAGTGAACTTACAGTTCAACCACTTTGCAATTCAACTTCCAAGTGGTGCTAGTGTTGAGGAGTCTAAAACGTATCATTTCCCATTGTGTGGCTCTAGCTGTGGAAAGCTTTGATTGCTACCTTCAAGAGGCCCTCTGTGAGGCTGTAGGGCTGAAGGCTCAAGGCAGGTGGCTTTTTCCTGGCTTATTCTTCCCGTCTTTACCTGCTGACTGGGGGGCAGACCTTGGGCCAGGACGGGCGGGTGGCGCGGTGAAGTCGACGGCAGAGAATAGACAGGCCATGAGACAACAGAACTGTGATTTAGCCGCTTGACGGCCTAGAGCAGTCTGGAGCAGTCTAGGGCAGTCTGGAGCAGTCTGGAGCAGTCTATAGCAGTCTGGAGCAGTCTAGAGCAATCTAGGGCAGTCTTGAGCAGTCTGGAGCAGTCTATAGCAGTCTAGAGCAGTCTAGAGCAATCTAGGGCAGTCTGGAGCAGTCTGGAGCAGTCTATAGCAGTCTAGAGCAGTCTAGGGCAGTCTAGGGCAGTCTGGAGCAGTCTGGAGCAATTTAGAGCAGTCTGGAGCAGTCTAGGGCAGTCTGGAGCAGTCTAGGGAAGTCTGGAGCAGTCTGGAGCAGTCTAGAGCAGTCTGGAGCAGTCTGGAGCAGTCTATAGCAGTCTAGAGCAGTCTAGAGCAATCTAGGGCAGTCTGGAGCAGTCTGGAGCAGTCTAGAGCAATCTAGGGCAGTCTGGAGCAGTCTATAGCAGTCTAGAGCAGTCTAGAGCAGTCTGGAGCAGTCTAGAGCAATCTAGGGCAGTCTGGAGCAGTCTATAGCAGTCTACAGCAGTCTAGAGCAATCTAGGGCAGTCTGGAGCAGTCTATAGCAGTGTAGGGCAGTCTGGAGCAGTCTAGAGCAGTCTAGGGTAGTCTGGAGCAGTCTGGAGCAGTGTAGGGCAGTCTGGAGCAGTCTAGAGCAGTGTAGGGCAGTCTGGAGCAGTCTAGAGCAGTCTAGGGCAGTCTGGAGCAGTCTAGAGCAGTCTATAGCAGTGTAGGGCAGTCTGGAGCAGTCTAGAGCAGTCTAGGGTAGTCTGGAGCAGTCTGGAGCAGTGTAGGGCAGTCTGGAGCAGTCTAGAGCAGTCTAGGGCAGTCTGGAGCAGTCTAGAGCAGTCTAGGGCAGTCTGGAGCAGTCTAGAGCAGTCTAGGGCAGTCTGGAGCAGTCTAGAGCAGTCTAGGGTAGTCTGGAGCAGTCTAGGGTAGTCTGGAGCAGTCTAGGGCAGTCTGGAGCAGCCTAGAGCAGTCTAGAGCAGCCTAGAGCAGGGCCCTGCCACAGTCCTGTGTCATGGAGAGTCCATCTTCTCTCCCTGTCGCTGTCATGCAGTGGGGAGTCAAAGGATGGGTGGGGAGGTGGTGTGTGTGTGTGCAGGGGGGTGGAGGAGAAGGATGGAGAGGTGTGTGTGTGTGTGTGTGCAGGGGAGGAGGGTGTGTCGTATGGATGGATGAATGGTCGGGGGGTATTTTTTCCTCTGCTTTCCGAATGAACAACAAGCGGCTTTCATGCTCCATGTAACCTCGTCTGAAAATGACACCTTTCCCCTACAGCAGTACTGGCCCCAGGCACAGACCAGCATCGTCCTCAGAGTTTTTCTTCGGTCGTGGCCTTAAGTTACCACCCTGTGTTGGTTGTAACAATGAGTGTTTACTTAGTCATTGACTCTGGGGATTAAAACGTTTAAAGAGGCTTGGATGAGAAATATGCTTTGAGTAAACAGCTCTTTGGTTGAGTTTCAGTGCTCTGTAAACTGTTTCTGTGTCTGCTAGACCAACCACAGCCTTTATCAGAGGGCCAACATGACAGGGAAATGTTGGTTCAACTATGGTAACAGGAATTCTTAAGTTTTAAACATCTCTGACCGTTGGGGATTGGTTGTGGCAATGGCATTTTGGCATCTCCAATGGGTTCTCAATGGAGAATCTTAGTGGTGTCTTTCCCTTTGAGAAGGTTTCAGTTCCAGGCTCCCTACAGTGCAGGTGGCACCCTGTGTGCTGTAGGGCTCCTCTAGGACTGGGTGGGGTTTCATCCTCTCAGCCCAGCCGGAGCAGAGGGAACTCAGTGACTCCATGCTCAAGTCAATGACTTTTTTTCTTTTTTTTTTACTTTTCCCCTTCCCTGCCCTCTGTCCTTTCCACCAATCCTGAGCGGTTCACAGATCGGTCGGTGAACAGTTCTGTAATGACTCTCATGTTTCACCCCAAATACACGCTAAGATGCCGTGTAACTGGAGCCCTACCTGCGTGCCCCGTGTGTCCAGCGCCTGGCGTCAGACTGCCTGGCCCACCCCACAGGAGGCACATACCGGAGATTCCTACCGTGCTTCCCCATTCGCTAAGTGGATTGGTGCCGGCCTACCAAAACATCGGGGCATTGTAATGAATGAGAACACCCTCTTGACAGACAACTCGAGTGTAAAGTTGGCCCTGGGATGCCCAATTACCTCCATTTGACATCGGCACAACCCTGAAGTCATCACGTCGGTTGGACCAGAACCACCTTCATGCTACGACGACGCTACAAAGCGGCTCCTCGGGAAGTCGTGTCTCAAAGGAAGTGACTGCTGGAGGCCCCCCCCCCCCCCCCCCACATACACACACTCACACCCCCCACATACACAAACCTCACACACACACACACACACACACACACCCCACATACACACCTCACACACACACACTTCATAAGAGAGTGTTTACATTTGCTTTGAGGAAAGAAGAGGTCAAATAACAATCCGGGGTGTTGAAAACCTCTAAAAGAACAAGTGTAGAAAGGGCAAAGTGTCACCGGCACCTCCAGCAGGAGGCCCCTGTGCTGAACTGACCTCCAGCAGGAGGCCCCTGTGCTGAACTGACCTCCAGCAGGAGGGCCCTGTGCTGAACTGACTTACAGCAGGAGGCCCCTGTGCTGAACTGACCTCCAGCAGGAGGCCCCTGTGCTGAACTGACCTCCAGCAGGAGGCCCCTGTGCTGAACTGACCTCCAGCAGGAGGCCCCTGTGCTGAACTGACCTCCAGCAGGAGGCCCCTGTGCTGAACTGACCTCCAGCAGGAGGCCCCTGTGCTGCCTGAACTGACCTCCAGCAGGAGGGCCCCTGTGCTGAACTGACCTCCAGCAGGAGGCCCCTGTGCTGAACTGACCTCCAGCAGGAGGGCCCTGTGCTGAACTGACCTCCAGCAGGAGGGCCCCTGTGCTGAACTGACCTCCAGAAGGAGGGCCCTGTCCAAGACGTCAGTGTTCCGTCAGTACGTGGACAATAGGACCTCTACAGTGCATTATTGTCTGCTCAAACACAGACAAAAATAAGTGAGGTTTGCATACTAGGGGTTTGTTCAGTTTCAATTCTCCATTCGAGAAAAATTAGTTGTCCATTTTTTATCATGGATGTGCAGTATGATTAATAATCCACCTCTTTTAAGTACTGCTCAGCTTGAATATTTCAGTGATGTATTTAACATTATCTCCACAGTAGTCTTATCAGTGTAATGCACAGATAAAGCTAAAGTATAAAAAAACTGCAATAAATTGTAGGGAAATATAAAGACTGATTTTGTTCCATGTCACATTTAATGGCCTAGTATACTAGTGTACATAATTTATATTCTTAAAAAAAAGAAAAATAAATTGTGTGTGAAAATAAGACTTTCCGTGTGAGATGAATTATGCAAAACGGAGATGTACTCCATACCAGACGATGGGAGGGGAGCGTCTAATTCTGTTTTCATATGTCAAAATCCTCCCTCTGCAATTACCATGGCAAATAGTGACTGTGGAAGATAATTGCTTTGTTTTTCAATTATTTAGTGAGGCTCCAGTAATTTACTTCATTCTATGAAATATGACAATTAGAGATTTTAATTACCGTTTTCACTATCAGTTTTCCCTGTCTCTGAAAAGATGTAATACTGCTATTAGTTGAGAGCAGGGGACAATTTAAAATAGCAAATTATGCTGATCTATTGTTGTCTGTTTGACAATTAATACAGTTTTGAGAAAAATACGATCACATTATGGGCAGTTAGGGATTCGGTCGTGTGTTTACGGTAATTTATAGTTCTGTTAAAGCAGGTGACAATTATAAGAATCAAACCAAAATATATTTGAATTCATCAGGACAGCAAATCTCACAAATTACAATGTGCAAAATGCAGCCCTGCTTTTGCCTCATAAAAGCTTCCTTGTAAAACCATTTAGTCACATTCAACTGTGAGTTTCTGAACAACGTTCTGTTCAGGAAACCTCAGGGTGCCTCGTCCCTGCCAGGCACCAGACATCTCCCTCCACCCAGCCCCTCACACTGTCTACTGAAGCTAGTCTGTAAAACAGCATCTCAATAAAGACTTCTCCAGCACCAGTATCCCCCGTTTGTCCTTGGGGCAGATGGGTACTGATACAGAGACCAGTTCCTGAATCCCGTCCACGCCTCACTTCCTGTTCTCTCCACGCCTCACTTCCTGTTCTCTGCTTCTCCCAGAGCACTTAGGAGTCCAAGATACATGACATCTGTCATGACATCTGTCTTCACTGGCCTGCCGTCTCTGCCAGCAGCGAAGGGGCAGGCGGAGTGGGTCGTCCATCTCGAGTGGGGAAGTTGAGTGCCTTTGTCTCCATGCTGTGTATTACCTACTAATGCAAGACTAGAAATCACTGGACTTGAGTTATAGAGAAAGTCATCCGTACTATAAAATGTACCTGGGCCTTCACTGGCTTCAGTCAGTTAGCCCTGACAGGTGTGGGGCTTTCACTAGCTTCCTGTTATTTTGCCTCGAGCGTCATATGTTTCTTCATTTACCACAAAGCATGTTTTATGTTTTAGTACGCAAGCTGGCACAACCAACAAGAGAGATTATTGTAGGAGAGATCGCCTGCCAATGTGGATGTGAGTGAGCGAGCGAGGGAGAGAAAGAGAGGGAGTGAGAAGGAGAAAGAGACAGTGAGATGGAGGGGGGAGGGGGGTGTCAGAAGAGCCTCACGTTCAGGCCATTAGCAGAAGAGCAGGCTGCAGTGAAATAATCCACGCCCATGTTTAGTAATAAGCATCACACTAAACTATTTATCCTTTATCTTTACATTAACACGCAGAGAGCATTTATATTAGTGGGAGAGGACAGTAGGTGTAAGGAGCTCTTGATGCATTAGAGGAAATTCTGGATTAGTGACAATATAAACATTTCGATCGTTTCCGAAGAGAGTTTGAGCTTTGTATAAATGTTCTTGTTATGCTGAGGCCTGTGTGAGTGAGGATTGTGATCACCATGGATGCCATGTACTGCTGGAAGGAGAAAAGCACGAACAGATGAATAGTGTCCAGTTACACCTGATGAATTGAATTGAAAAACTTTATTGTCTGTCACAAAGTAACAGAAGATTTCTTCCGACATGGTAAAATTGTAAACGATAATGTACATTTAGAAACATATACAAAACACACGTGTCAGACTAAAACTATTAAAACTACAACCAATTTGTCATCAGTCAATTCAAGTAATTAATTAAAGTGGGAAGGAAACAGGGATAAAAATTTGTATACAATTTTGTGTTTATATTGTTGGTCTCGTTTCAGGAAGTGAAAAGTGAAATAGTTTCCTTACATGGGGTTAGGGCTAAACGTGCTTTAGATCTGTTCCTGATGGAAAAGAGTTAGGGTTAGGGTTAAAACGGTTTAAGGTTAGCATTCAAAATATATATTGACATAAGCTGACAAAATGCCAATTAACCAATTAAAGTACAAGTATATTTGTATGGTTATACTGCTCTCCTTTTATTGTGCACAAAATATGGACAAACTTTTTTTTTTTCTTGCAGTTAACTACTTTTAAGATTTTATGTGCAGTGCAGCAAGTTAGTGGCATTTTTTCACCATAAATATCTGTCTCCTTTGCGGTCTGGGGAGGAGACATAATAATACATCACCACCTCTCTTCTCCTCCCATTGTCATGCTAGCCTTGTAGCAGCGAGGGAGAAAGACGAGGGTGGGAGAGAGATGGGGGAGGGGGTAGACTTGTAGCGGAGAGAGGGAGACAGAGAGAGGGAAACAGAGAGGGAGAGAGAGACAGAGCGAGAGAGGGAGACAAAGAGAGGGAGACATAGAGAGAGAGAGACAGAGGGAGACAGAGAGAGACAGAGAGGGAAAGAGAGAGAGAGAGAGAGAGAGAGAGAGAAAAGAGAGACAAGACAAAGAGAGAGAGAGGAGAGAGAGACAAAAGAGAGACAGACAAAGAGAGAGAGATAGAGAGAGAGAGAGAGAGAGAGAGGGGACAGAGAGAGAGAGATAGAGAGAGAGAGAGAGAGAGAGAGAGAGAGAGAGAGAGAGAGAGAGAGAGAGAGAGAGAGAGAGAGAGAGAGAGATAGATGGGGGTGGGGGAGACATGTAGCAGTCTGTCTCTGTGTTTAACCCCAGGGACAGTCCTTCCCATCCCAACACATGTTATCTTGCTGCACATTAGTATGTACCAGTACCATGTTCTGTGGAGAGCAGAACAGGGCCCTTAGTGATGACTTTAGCAGCATGTGGATATAATAGTTTAAATGTATTAGTCATTTATATTCCTCTGATTGTTGTTTTTTCCACCAATCTGCCTTGAGGCGTCATTTCAGTTCACCTCTAAAATTAGATTGATCATTCATTAAGAATGGATAAACATAATTACAGTCTTTGCAACAGGATCGAGTCTTATGATATTGAATGGATCTTCAGGATGTGGGCTGTAAGCTTTAGAAACGCCTTGTTTAGCACAGGGCTGTTTATGCTGGATTCTACAAAGAGATTAAGCCTGAAATATGCTCCACAAACTGAAGGACATTGATTGACTGCCAGCCAGGAGCCAAGGCATGTTGTCCATGTTCCAGGTGAGGAACAGGAGCAGTGCCCAGGGTGTATGACGATGGACAAGATGATGAGGGCAGGACTATTCACTGGGAAGGTTCCAGGAGAACTCATGTTGAGGTGGATGGAGTTGAGAGGATGCAGATTCAAAGGCGCTCATGATTTATGGACGGCATAGCCAATATATACAGAGAAAATCATATACATATATGTACTGTACTGTATATGTAACAAACAAGTTGTGTTATTATCAGTTAAAGAACAAGACACAAACAAACAAAAACATATCAGGGAAGAATCCCAGACAGACATGGCCAGATTGGACCATCAATTAGACAGAAAAACTAAGAAACCAGAAAGAATCAAGGGTGGATTGAGGAGAGGGGAGGAGGAGGGAAGGGAGGAGGAGAGGGGAGGAGGAGAGGGGAGGAGGAGAGGGGAGGAGGAGAGGGGAGGAGGAGAGGGGAGGAGGAGAGGGGAGGAGGAGAGGGGAGGAGGAGAGGGGAGGAGGAGGGAAGGGAGGAGGAGAGGGGAGGAGGAGAGGGGAGGAGGAGAGGGGAGGAGGAGGGAAGGGAGGAGGAGAGGGGAGGAGGAGGGAAGGGAGGAGGAGAGGGGAGGAGGAGAGGGGAGGAGGAGGGAAGGGAGGAGGAGAGGGGAGGAGGAGGGAAGGGAGGAGGAGGGAAGGGAGGAGGAGAGGGGAGGAGGAGAGGGGAGGAGGAGGGAAGGGAGGAGGAGAGGGGAGGAGGAGAGGGGAGGAGGAGGGAAGGGAGGAGGAGAGGGGAGGAGGAGAGGGGAGGAGGAGAGGGGAGGAGGAGGGAAGGGAGGAGGAGAGGGGAGGAGGAGAGGGGAGGAGGAGAGGGGAGGAGGAGGGAAGGGAGGAGGAGAGGGGAGGAGGAGAGGGGAGGAGGAGAGGGGAGGAGGAGGGAAGGGAGGAGGAGAGGGGAGGAGGAGGGAAGGGAGGAGGAGAGGGGAGGAGGAGGGAAGGGAGGAGGAGAGGGAGGAGGAGAGGGGAGAGGAGGAGGGAAGGGAGGAGGAGAGGGAGGAGGAGGGAAGGGAGGAGGAGAGGGGAGGAGGAGAGGGGAGGAGGAGGGAAGGGAGGAGGAGAGGGGAGGAGGAGAGGGGAGGAGGAGGGAAGGGAGAGGAGGAGAGGGAGGAGGAGAGGGGAGGAGGAGAGGGGAGGAGGAGGGAAGGGAGGAGGAGAGGGGAGGAGGAGAGGGGAGGAGGAGAGGGGAGGAGGAGGGAAGGGAGGAGGAGAGGGGAGGAGGAGGGAAGGGAGGAGGAGAGGGGAGGAGGACTGAAGGGAGGAGGAGAGGGAGGACTATAGGGGAGGAGGAGGGAAGGGAGGACTATAGGGAGGAGGAGGGAAGGGTACTACTATACTGGGACTGTACCAGACCTACGACTATACCTACCACTATACCTACCACTATACCATAAACCACTCTATACCTGGACCATACGAACCTATAATGGGATTATGACTATACCTACCACTATACCTGGCATTACTTACTATACCTACATACTATACCTGACTACTATAACTGGAACTATACCAACATGCATGCATCTGACTACCTATACCTGGGATTACTACCTACCTATCTATACTATACCTACTATGGAATGCTACCTATCATCAATGGGACTGGATGATGACTATATCCAATACTATACTATACTGGGATTACTGGGAACATACTACTACTATTATACTGGGATTATGCAGGTACCTACTATGCATACCTACCACTATACCTACTATGTATACCTACCATACCTAACCCACTGGATACCTATCATCATGCAACCCATCATGGATACTGGGATCATCTATACCTACTACATATATGGGATTACTATATACTATCTACTACTGAACTATTTATCATGGATGCTACCACCATGGAACTGGATCACTATATCTATACCTACCACATATGGGATCATGATGCTATACCATGGATCATACTACCATGGACCTAACTACTACTATGATGGATCTATCATCTATACCTATCTATCTATGGATGGATGATTATACTGGGATTATTACTACCGGATCATTATACCTACTACTATAGACTGCCATCTACTAAACTACCTGATCTATGATGGATCTATGCACCTATACCTGCGATCACTACTATGGACTGGATACATGACTATACCTATCTACTAGGACCTAATTACCTATACCATACCTGACCACTATAATAGGACCTACTACTATGGAAATGGATTATGGAACCTACCTACTATGATGGGATCATCTATACCTACTCACTATACCTGGGATCATGGAACCCTACCACTCATGACTGGATCATCTACTACTGGATCATACTCTATACCTACTACTGGGACTGAATCCACTCTATACTGGATCATGGATGGACTGGATCTATGTATACCTGATCATCGATGGACTGTATCATCTATACCTACTATCTATACCTACCATCTATAGGACTGACTACTATATGGGATCATCTATCCTACTGACTCATGAGGACCTATCTACTATATGGGATCATCTATACCTACTACTATACTGGGATCATGCTACTGGACTACTGATGTCTATACCTACCATGGGACCTACTACTATGATCCTACCATTTACTATACCTACTATGTATACTGGATTATTAATACCTGGCATACACTATACCTACCTAGATCTACCATACCTACTACTATACTGGACCTACCACCTACCTACCTACTATCTATACCTACTACCTACCGAGGACCCATCATACTATACCTACCTACTACTATGGATGATCATCTCACTATACTGGCATCATGATGGAGGGATCTACTATACCTACTACTATACCTACCACTATACCTACTACTACTATATGGACTGATCTACTACCTATGCTATACCTATACCTACTACTACCTACTATACTATACTACTATAGGGACTCACTATAGCTACTACTATAGGGTACTACTATACCTACTACTATAGGGACAACTATGGAACAACCTACCACTATACCTACTACTACCTCAACCTACCTGGACTATACCTACTACTATACCTACCACTATACCTACTACTATACCTACCACTATACCTACCACTACCTATAGGGATTATTATACCTACTACTACTGGATACCTACTACTATACCTGACTATCTATACCTACTACTATACCTACCACTATGCAACCCTACCTACCACTATCCTAACTCTACTATACTATATGTACTACTACCTGCACCATGTACCTACCTACTACTATACCTAACCTACTATACCTAACCTACTATGTACCATACCTATGGCACTATGTACCCAACCCAACTCACTATATGGGTATTACTATACTACTATGGGCAAACCTACCCACCACTATAATCTACTACTATACCTGCACTATGTATCCTACCCTACTACTATACCTACCACTATACCTGCATGGGACCATCTGAACCTACTACTATACCTATCTACTATACTGCAACCCTAATCATATACCTACGCACTATGAACCTAACTACCTATACCTACCAACCAACCCAACCGCATGACTATACCTAACTACTATACCATGGGACCATGTACTAACCACTACTATAATGGGACTACTACTGGACCTACCTGAACTATACTATACCTACTACTATACCTACTACTACTACCTACTATACCTACTACTATACCTACCACCTATACCTACTGACTCATGACGCACCCACTATACCTACCTGCAGGACCTACTACCAAATACCTACCTACCACTATACCTACTACTACTGGACCGTACCACTATACTGGGATTACGCAACCTACTACTATACTGGGATTACTATACCTACTATGCTATACCTACCACGAGGACTACTACTATACCTGGCACTATGCTACCTAACCTACTACTATACTGGGACTACTATACCTACCACCTACCTACCTACTACGTATACCTATGACTATATGGAATCTACTACTATACTGGCACTATGGGACCCATGGATTACATACTATAAACTGGACCACTATAGGAATGGGACCATACCTATACTATACCTACCACTACGTATGACCTGGACTACTATACCTACTACTATACTGATGAACTGGACCACTGATACGATGACTACTGGACCCATACCTATACTATACCTACTACTATACCTGACTACTGACTGAACTGACCACTATACCTATGACTGATACCTACTACTATACCTACTGATCATATCTATCTACTGACTACCTATGATGACCACCTGACGATGACCTACCACTATCTATACCTACTACTATACTGGGATTATTATATGGGACCTACTATGGATACCTACCACTCATACAGGGATACTGGACCTATATGGGACTACTATACCACTATATATAGGATCTATATCAAACCACGATGGGATCTACTACTATACCTACTATGTCATACCTATACCACCATCATGAACTGATCACTATACTGGATCCATTACTCATGGGACCTACTACCATGATACGTATCATCTATACTTATACTACTATAGATGATGACTCATGGACCTACTACTATAATGGGACTACTATGGACCTGGACTATACCTACCATCTATACCTACCACTACTGACTATGGATCTATGATACTGGATTACTATACCTACTGACTACTGAACTAATCATGAGGATGGGACCTACTATATGGGATCACCAGGACCATATACCTATGTACTATACCTATGAGGACCTACTACTATGAATACCTACCATGACTACCTACTAGGACTACTGATGGATACTACCACAGATAATGGGATCTATACCTACTACGATACTAGGGAGGATGTAGAGGGGAGGATGGATCTATGGAGAACTGATCTACTAGGGAGGCCTACGACTAAGGGAGGACTGAGAGGGGAGGAGGAGGAGGAGAGGGGAGGAGGAGGGGAGGAGGAGAGGACCGGAGGAGGAGGGAAGGGAGGAGGAGAGGGAGGAGGAGAAGGGAGGAGGAGGGAGGGACTGAGAAGAGAGGAAGGAGGAGGGAAGGAGGAGGGAGAGGGAGGAGGAGGGAAGGGAGGAGGAGAGGGAGGAGGAGGAGGAGGAGGAGGAAGGGAGGAGGAGAGGGGAGGAGGAGGGAAGGGAGGAGGAGAGGGGAGGAGGAGAGGGAGGAGGAGGGAAGGGAGGAGGAGAGGGGAGGAGGAGAGGGGAGGAGGAGGGAAGGGAGGAGGAGAGGGGAGGAGGAGAGGGGAGGAGGAGAGGGGAGGAGGAGGGAAGGGAGGAGGAGAGGGGAGGAGGAGAGGGGAGGAGGAGAGGGGAGGAGGAGGGAAGGGAGGAGGAGAGGGAGGAGGAGAGGGAGGAGGAGAGGGGAGGAGGAGGGAAGGGAGGAGGAGAGGGGAGGAGGAGGGAAGGGAGGAGGAGAGGGGAGGAGGAGGGAAGGGAGGAGGAGAGGGAGGAGGAGGGAAGGGAGGAGGAGAAGGGAGGAGGAGGGAAGGGAGGAGGAGAGGGGAGGAGGAGAGGGGAGGAGGAGGGAAGGGAGGAGGAGAGGGGAGGAGGAGGGAAGGGAGGAGGAGAGGGGAGGAGGAGAGGGGAGGAGGAGAGGGGAGGAGGAGGGAAGGGAGGAGGAGAGGGGAGGAGGAGGGAAGGGAGGAGGAGAGGGGAGGAGGAGGGAAGGGAGGAGGAGAAGGGAGGAGGAGGGAAGGGAGGAGGAGAGGGGAGGAGGAGGGAAGGGAGGAGGAGGGAAGGGTACCCGCAGACCTACATTTACTGTGTGTACCTCCTCCTGCTCTGTCTCCGGGGGTCTCCGGGGCTGGTGGAGGCCTCTAATGCCTGTCTGGGGTGGAGACCTCCATGTACCTCAGGAGTGGTCTGGTCTCTGGCTTACTCAGCTGCCCTTGGGGAGCCCACCCCGGGGCAGGGGTGACCAGTTCCCCACCAACACCTCACCCCTGGACCCACTCTGCCCTTTCAGACCCAGGCAGCAGCTACTGTGCCTAATTGTTTGGAAGCATGTTATAGTGTTGCTACTCCAGGTTCTACAATAGGGTCATCGAAAGGCCTGCTGTTAGAGGCCCTGGCCTTCATGTGAGGTCACCAGGCACAGCACACAGTGGAACCAGCCCTTTGGTGTGAAGCTACAACAGGTTTTACCCTCCTTGTCCTGTCTTGGAAATGGTGTTTTTCACACCTCAAGGACCGTCTTCAGAAAGTTCTCACTTAGATCTCGGTGTTTTCTTTTTGTGTTTTTTCGTTAAACATTTTCTCGCCGATGCTTTTATATGATCCATTTGACTGGTTGGCAGTTGGCTTTTTTTTATACATCTCTCCCTTCATTTGCTATCATTTAATTTCAAAAGGACAGCATTGGAAAAGAATAGATGAAAATGTGATCTTTTATTGTTCAAAATCGATTATGAAATTAAAGGGAAGACGGCATAATTTGCATGTCTTTGTCTAATTGCTTTCCCATTAGAGCTGGGATTTCATCTTCTGATGTCTTTTCAGTTTTCTCGACAGGTTCCCTGGCTATTTCCAGTATAGGTCATTGGATTTGAATCAGTTGATTTCAATCACAGAGTAACCTTACGCTACACACAGCAGCAAAATACAATTCTATACAGAAAGATTTTCCGGGTCATGGATTTAGCTCAGGGTCCATAAGTAGTGGGTGAATACAATACAGAAAACAACAAGACATAATTCAAATCTACAAACGAAGAAACTTTGGTCCCGCACACACACTATAGTACTTTAGATATACATACTATATATCTAACCCTATATACTTTATGACAGATGGTGTCGTGTTTTGTAATGTATTAAATTGAACTCATTCTTATAAAGCGGGATCAAGCAGTCCGTTCCCAGGGAAACGCTTCCTCCCAACCCACCATCCTCTTCAGTGTGAGCTCAAATCCATCGGAGGGTTTGGATCCTAAACCAAGAACTGACTCAACAGGCTGAGGCAGCCAGTGCTGTCCGTCCAGCCTCAGTGCCCTGGGCCATGTGAGGCAGCCAGTGCTGTCCCTCCAGCCTCAGTTCCCTGGGCCATGTGAGGCAGCCAGTGCTGTCCCTCCAGCCTCAGTGCCCTGGGCCATGTGAGGCAGCCAGTGCTGTCCCTCCAGCCTCAGTTCCCTGGGCCATGTGAGGCAGCCAGTGCTGTCCCTCCAGCCTCAGTTCCCTGGGCCATGTGAGGCAGCCAGTGCTGTCCCTCCAGCCTCAGTTCCCTGGGCCATGTGAGGCAGCCAGTGCTGTCCCTCCAGCCTCAGTTCCCTGGGCCATGTGAGGCAGCCAGTGCTGTCCCTCCAGCCTCAGTTCCCTGGGCCATGTGAGGCAGCCAGTGCTGTCCCTCCAGCCTCAGTTCCCTGGGCCATGTGAGGCAGCCAGTGCTGTCCCTCCAGCCTCAGTGCCCTGGGCCATGTGAGGCAGCCAGTGCTGTCCCTCCAGCCTCAGTGCCCTGGGCCATGTGAGGCAGCAGCCACCAGGAGAGAGGAGCTGGCCCCTTCTGGCTTTGTCCATATGGCTGCTAATCAGATGAGGACATGAGGCCAGGGCTTCCCTGTCTCCTGGGAGGGAGGCAGGGAGGGGAGGGAGGGAGGGCCGGGGAGGGAGGGAGTGAGGGAGGGGCGGGGACTGGAGAGTATTGACCCCTCGCTCCACATGTAACCCCCCCCTTCGCTAAAGCTCCACAAACACACACCCATCCTCTCCCATGTGTCTACAAGGAATGGATGATCTCTCTCTACAAGGAATGGATGATCTCTCTCGTGCACTGAAATGACACTGTAACTACACATGCACACCCTGACACCACTTGAGGACCCTGGATGAGGTGGGCACCGAAGACTACATCAACACAGGTGCTTCCAGTACCAGCACACATTTATCACAGTCCCCATTTAAATAAACACAAACTCATCCAACCTCACTCTTACAGAGCTCTTACAGGTGAATGTTACGAATTTAAATTTTTAACCCCGGTTTTTCACATCGATTTGTTTGTGAATTTAAACATTGCACCTGTCTGTGGCTTTGCATGCCAAAACACACAAGTTGACACAGTTGAGAAGCACGACATATAATCTCCAGATCCCACCACCACCAAGGTTCATAAGGCTAACCTGGAAAACCTCTATTTTTATTCCTCCAATTCTGCCCTGAATTTAAAATCAGGCTTCAACAGCAGAAACTCAGAGAAAAGGTTGGGGGAGAAAAAGGAACCAGCTCTTAAGTATGGAGGATTTAGTTGCAGGTTATGCCCCATATCTAATTGAGTGTTGTAAAACAAAGTCAGGCTGTCTGAGTGACTCTCTGTAGGCCCCAGGCAGACATGCGTCCCCAGCCAGGAGCAGCAGGAGCATCCTATAACTTACTGACTGGAGGTACTTAATATATAATGCAATATTCTGCACTGTGCCATTTGTCATTTGAACTGGGACACAGATTATAGCTCAGGGCCGTGCATCTGTCCTGAGTGTCGCTGGGAAGAGGGCTGAAAGCTGCCCCAGCTGAGCCCAGCCTGTCACTCTTTGATCCTGGGGTCACCTGCCACCCGCTCTCCACCCCCTACTTCTCCTCCTCCTCCTCCTCTTCCTTCCCCTCCTCCTCCTTACTCACCACCTCCTCACTTTCCTCCCCTCCCTTCTCGCCCCATCGTCCTGCTCCTCCTCCTCCTCTCCTCTTCCCACCAGTAGCTTGCCCCCCCCACACACAAACACTGGCTGGCCTGAAACACCCCACATTTACTCACATGCCCCCCCCCCCCCCCCCCCACACACACACACACACACACACACAGAAATACTGTGCCCCACCAGCAACAAGCTAACCATCACACACAGATAACCACGACACCCAAATCAACACATGACAAATCCAAACAGATGCACTATTATTTCTTCTCTCACCCAGGCACACACACAGTATCCACACACATGCTCACAATAAACACACACAACGAACACACACACACACACACAAAGAACGCACTTGTGGTCCTCCCCCAGCCTGGCCAGCGTCTCCTCCCCCAGGCCCAGCCTGGCTGGGAGGTGCCTTGTGGGGGTCTAAACGAAACACATCGACGTCCCACTGGGTGCAGTCTTGTTGGTTTATCAATCAAGTCCTCTTCAATACAGGGGTGGGCGGGTGCTGGTGAGACACCAATATTTAATTTGGGCCAGCCACCCAGCCTAAAGGAGACAGATTGAAGCGTTAATATGGACAACAGGACAAATAAACACACACACACACACACTGAAATATATATAGTTCAATTTGTGCTCTGGACAGGGCTTCCAACATATATTCACGCTGCAATGTATGTACGCATCACGAATGAAAAGGAAGCTGGGGGTATGGTGGTGGTGGTGGGGGTTGTCAGCTGTCAAATAGCTGACATAAGTTACAAGCAAAATTTTAATTAGCCGGGAGGAGTGCAGTGATAATTCAGTGGGGGCCCTTCTTTTGTGGAGAGGGAGGGATGTAAGGGGGAGGGATGTAAGGGGGAGGGCTGGTTCTTGTCCTCCATTATGTTCTTCCTTTCACTTGGCATCTGTATGCTCCTTAAGGGGCTGGATGGGTGGGTGGCAGCATAGACATGCTGCCTGCAGGAGAGGGAAGATAAACTACTCCTTGTGGAGTGCATAATTAGAGGTATAGAGACCTCCTGAAAGTAACCCTCAAGATGAGGTGATATTTACACTGGCAGCCATGTTTATCAATCCTTTCCAATTTCATTAACTTTTTTAGTAGACCAGGGAGGTATATTTAGGACCGACCCACGCCGAGGCTGACATTTTGTGGATTTGTTCTAGTGGAAACACACTGCGAGTTATCTGGCTGCAGACACATGTAAAAGTCTTAAGTTATCTGGCTGTAGGCACATGTAAGAGTCTGGGGTGGTTTCTTGATGCGGTACAGTCGAAAGTCCGACATCAAAGGAGCAAATCTCCAGGAGGTTTTGACAATGACGCCTGACGTGTTGCTTGAAAGAAGTGGGAATGGAAGCTCTTTCTCTCTCTCCAACCTGACTAGGATTGACAGAAATTGAAGGCCAAATTTAATTACATGTTGCAGCCATGAACACAAAAGGCAAGCTGAGAGCCAATTAGGGAAGCCTGTGAAGACCTCAAGACACAAGTCAACACTGTCCTCTCCTTATGAAGCCCCGGTAGGGCATCTGACAATGAAGGGGAAACGGGTCATTTTTCTTTTCGATTTCATCATTTCATGTCAATGTAAACCCAATTTTTTGGACAAATATGATTAGTGTTCTATTCAAATGTTATGTAACTGAATTTTTTGTTTATAATTGTATATTTTTTATTGATTAAAATACGAGTAACATCAGTGATTGGCGGTGTTGGCAGTGTCCTCAGAACACGACTTCCCTCTCTCCCTCGACATGAAATATATGCAGAACCTGGTGTCATGACTGTGGAAAGTAATCAAGGTCTTAAATATTTCAACGTCTAACAGTGCCACCCGCACCGCTATCCAATCTCGGCTCGTGCAGCCGAAGCGTCGCGCTTGCTGTTATCATCATTTATTTACTCATAAAGTATGTCGTCAGGCTTCAAGTCACCTCATATTAAACTGCCAAAATCTCTGGGGGGGCGGTGGGGGTGTCGGTGTGTGGGGGGTGAGGAGGGCGGAGGGGTGGGGAGGGCAGTCACTTTTGCCACTGGGTGGAGGTGGGAGGTGTGTTGTGAGGAAGGGTGAAGTGCAGGTGGAGTTTGGAGGGCGGGGGGGGGAGCTTTGCACCCCAGAATGACGACGCCAGTTTTTTCGCCCAGTCTGATATCGTCCTTCACACCTGAGATCTCACAGCTAGAAATTTGTCCACACCGTTATTTAGTAGGCCTAGCTGTGCTGCGTTTCTAAAATCGACTGGTGTCACTATATATTCGGCTGCTGTTTGACTGTCTGCTACTTCATCTTGGAAACTTCAAGTTTCATTTTGATCCAATCGTTTTCAGTGCTGTGTAAAGTTACTGTAATCGTCTGAAATGAAGTGTGCAGCACTAGGCCTTTTTCCTTCGTACTGACAGAACGATTTGCCTGCTGTCTATTCACCCCTCCTTTGCATCCCTCCTACGGTCACCCCGCTAATTTCTTGTCAGTCAGACTTTATAGAAACCGACAAGTAGCCTATTAGCGACCATACTGCTAGCTGTGTGCAACTACCGGGATACTTGTGCGAAACCTTGGAAGGAGACCTGATTTATCCACCCTTGTGCCCAGGGCTCACTGTGGGCTCGTCCTATTCACCTTTCCAGAAGACAACGGGTCCATTACTGGTGAACAGGTGTCCGGACTAACCACACCAGGATTTATTGTTTAATTATCAGTAATCGGTCATTTAAGAGTATCCAGTCACACAGACTTGCGCAGTTGGCCTTGTTCTGTATTTCGTCTTCAGTTTGAATGGCCGCTGTGGGTCTCCGAAGCGGAAAGTTGACATGTCAATTGAGAATTATTTGTAAGCCCTCTTCATGGATGTGATGGGAGGTTGTTGTTTTTCCAGACAGTGTTATTGAAGGGGCAAAACGCGACTGACAAGAGTTGTGCTAGAGTATCTGCTCCAGTGCAAACAAAATGACTCATTCAAAGGCACCGACCTCAAACACGCTCTCATTCCAAAGTTCATTTCTGTTCCATTTTTAAGCAATATTTTTGTGTACGCTACACTAAAGTTCAACACAGAATGTGAAATCAGCGCGCATTTCCATAAATTTGCCTAATGCAACAATCCTGCCTACAGACAAAATACAAATTTGCCTCATATAGTATTTTTTTTCTTCAATTTCGCCTTTTATTCCGAGGTCCTGATTTTCATACTAAAGTATTTTTTAAGAAACATTGGCAGGGAATGTCAAAGGCTATGCCTATAGTGGATTTTCATTTATGGCTTCATTTTAGAGGGGAGCTTGGAAAACAATGAAATATTCACCATCGGGATACAAATGGCCGAGGCAAGAAAAAGCCGCGCTCAAATGATACAGCGAAGGTTAGGATGTAATTGAATTAGGATGTATGCGGAGTGCACTGCCTAGCCTCTGCAGGGGACCCGTAGCGAAACGCCTCGTCTTCTCCCACACTCTCACTCTCTCTCTCCCCTCTCTCACTCTCTCTCTCATTCTGTCTTAGTCTCTCCTTGACTCCCTCTCTCTTTCATTCTATTGCAACTACACACACACAGAGGGAGAGAGAGAGAGACAGAGAGAGAGAGAGACAGAGAGACATAGAGAGACAGAGAGAGAGAGACATAGAAAGAGAGAGAGAGAGAGCTATAGCAACTAAAGCGCTCCCCCTCCCTCTGTTCCACTGCACGTTGCTTTACAACCTTGGAATTTATGTACCGAGGTAAATCATCACGGGAAATATTCCCGACTTTTATCTGTTTGTTTATAGATCGAGAAAGGGGTTTGTTTCAATCTGGGATGAACACATTTGCACAGGCCTGTATTCACATGTGTTTCTTGTGGCTGATAAATCCCTTATGAGTGGCTGTAGTAGAAAAGGTCATACACACGATCCTGCTGACAGTGCTATGATAAACCACATCCAACACGGACGTTTTCGGCCAGCACTTACGCTAAATATGAATACAAAGACGGAAAAAAGTTTACTTGAATATCGCAAATCAAATATCTGCGCCTAATTCTAAATTGTGCGCCCAAGCATTCTGCATGATTATGATAAAGGCATACATATAATTTAAAAAAATATTTTCGGGTTGTATGATGTCGGTATACATTCATCAAATTATGTCTCAATAGCAACATGTCTTAACGGATAAAAACGGATGTGAAGGGAGGCATGTGTTTCCCAATAGTATTTTCGACAGTATTTTCCGACAGTAGCCTAATTGTTAAATGCTGTAATATGCCAATTTTTAGCACAGTGCGATAGCTTCAGCCAACCAGGCTGCAGTTGCCTGTCTGCTACAGACATCAGACCACACTGGACACAAAAGAACATCACTATAAAAAAAGAGGACAGATCAGATTATGTTCTCTCTGGGGATAGCTGGATAAGCTGGTTAACTTGATTGGAGGGGTGTGTGTAGGGGGGGATGGGGATTTGGGGCTCCACGGCAGAGGGCAAAAATAAGTGTGCCCCCCAACTAACAGGTGGCCCAGTCGCTCTCAGCTGGCTCCCCCTGAACTGTGAACTCCGACCCTGACCTTGTGAGGGAAAAGCCTACAGTATCTTTCTCTCTGGATCTCCTCCCCCTCATTCACCACCTCCCTCCTCCCTCCCCCTCCCTTCCTCTAGAGCTCGCTCTCTCACACGCTTGCGCACGCACATTCAGGATATCTCTCCCTGCAAAGAAATAAAAACCCCATCTTTTATAATGCAACGAGAGAGAAGCTGTAGAACGTTCTAGGGGGTGGGTAAAAGTGTTACTGTACCTGCTCTGGCGGAAACAATTCCCCCATGAATAATGTCTTTTGAGTCCCTGGAGGCGCCCATGTCTATCTCACTTTCTCTTTCTTTTTTTTTTTACCCCTTTTTCAGGGAAAATAGAGGAGGGGGGGGGGGCGGAAATTAACATAAAGGGAAGCGAGCGACAAGCAAGAGGTTTGAAAGCCCTAACTGGTGGAGGGATAAAGTGTATCATTGAAAGGAATTATGTTGTAAATGACGGGGAGGGGTCGGGCAGCGGCGTGCCCCTGATTCCCATCTGGTCTTTTTAAAGAATACCTTGTGGTAATTACCCCCAGATGGCTTTGTGCGTGCGCCCGGGCCGTCCAGCCAGGTGCCTGCAAGCCCTGCTGGGCCCTGCCTTTCACCAACGCCGCACGCGGTCACCACAAAGTGAACCCAAGGTCACCACCTGATTTCTTTCTCCCTTACAGGGTTTTAAACAAATACAAGCAGAGGGAAGCTCTTGGGTTGGACTGCCACAGTGAAACACTGTTCTGAATATTCTCCCTTTTTCCCTCCTGGAGGGGTGGGCTGAGAGGGAGGGAGACTCTCTCTGCCGTCCGCCTATAGGAGGTCTGCGTTGTTTTGGTGTCATTGGTCATTACTGAGGGAGATGCTTCTGTTTGCAATGGCGTTTAGGTCCAGTGACATCACAAGGGATGTGACACATACAGGAACAATCCAAACAGTTATGCAAACATAGTTCCCTTGAGATTTCCCTACATTGCTGGAAACCGTGCGATGCTGAACCTACAGGCACCCTAGACTGTCCTCTCCCAGGAGTCACAGCCTGCCCTCAAACAATGTTTCTGGTGACATCCAGGCTCCACTGCTGCCAGCATAATCCCTGTTAACCGCCACAATCTGTGTCTTGATACTGAGTTTGCTTTGGCCATTCTTATCCAGAATGTGAAGTGTCTGCCCTTCACTCTTGACCCTCTCAAGAGGAGGAGGAGGAGGAGAGAGCTGAGGAGGAGGAGGAGAAGGAGGAGAGAGCTGAGGAGGAGGAGGAGAGAGCTGAGGAGGAGGAGAGAGCTGAGGAGGAGAAGGAGGAGGAGGAGGAGAAGGAGGAGAGAGCTGAGGAGGAGGAGGAGAAGGAGGAGAGAGCTGAGGAGGAGGAGGAGAAGGAGGAGAGAGCTGAGGAGGAGGAGGAGGAGGAGGAGAGAGCTGAGGAGGAGAAGGAGGAGAGAGCTGAGGAGGAGGAGGAGAGAGCTGAGGAGGAGGAGGAGGAGGAGAGAGCTGAGGAGGAGGAGGAGGAAGAGGAGAGAGCTGAGGAGGAGTCTCTATGTATGTTTACCTCCCTGGCTACCGTCTCAACTCCTGATTGGGGATTGATTTGATCTCACTGTCTCTTGACCTAGTTTTTTAATCCCAAGACCCATTTAGTCATTCACTCGCCATTGAAAGAGGGTCTGTTGGTGACGGCGATATTGACTTTTAAAGAGGAAGGTCCAACACTGAGGATCATCCTGAAATAGCTCCGTCCATGAGACCATCTGTAACCCTGAGTTTGTCAGGGGTGATTCGCTTAGCATCAGAGGTCCCATGTTGACCTCGAATGATTTGTTTATGCTTCTGGTGTTTACACACACCTGCTTGGCTGGTCATATGGGACTTGGTATTATACTAACTGTCCACACCAACCGTTTGTCTTTCTCTGAGATGACACAGAATCTCAAATAAACTTGAAAAACAAAACTACTGATCAAAGCTTTTTTTTTTTTTTTTACGTGTACACACACAAAAAAATGCATTTACCTATTTTTATATATTCATTTCTCAACAACATGAAATCTTTCAGCCTTTTTATGAATCTAAAATCGGCTTCAAGTCATACACAAAGCTTGGAACCACAGTCTCCTCACAGCGTTCCCCATGCTAAGCATCCTCTCCTCCCAACCTAGAGTGGCATTCACTCAAGCAGAGTTTGTGAATACCAGCGTTTTTCTGTAAACAATAGGTGCTTGACCTTTGGCACAACCACACATAAAATACCCCCTGACTCTCATCAACCAGCCTGGGCTTTTCAGCGTTATTCATGGAAACATCCAGAACAAAAGGCACCTTGCCGGAGGGTCTTCTCTGCAGTTGCCAACAGCACAGCCAGGTACACAGGGGAGTATCGTTGTCAATGTCTGATGCCCTAAGTGACGTATACATCCTAATGGGGATGGATGGTTTGTTTTGAATTTTCCGACACAAAAATGCATTAGTGGGAATAAAATGGTTGTTTGTGGGAGGAAAACTGATGATAACCATCCAAGGAGTGTCTTTCTTAAAAGGTCTTGTAGTATAGATGCTATATGGATTGTGTTTTTTCACTGTCATGAGTTCATAAACACATTTGCCGATAATTTAATACTTTTATTCAAGAGTAGGTTTCTCCTCAATGTCCTGTTTTTAAATCAACACATGTATTGTATCATATGTAGACACATGTATTTGGCATTCTTGTTGTGTGAATCGGCTATAGAGTGTATCACATAGTATTCTATAGTACATAAACGGATGCTGATAGGCTAACAGTCTCTGCCACCTACAGTGCTATTCCCTTCCAACCTCAGCCACAGTTCACTGTGTCAACGCCCCAGCTCTCCGCTTCTCCACTTCCAGATTCCAGACATGTTTTCTACCAGTCTTCTCTGGTCATTATCCAGTTTGCACCAGGGGAACTTGCACCGTGTAACCACAAAGCCTGCAGGCCACCAACAAAGATCATAGCCTAACTGGAATGATTTCACCCTCCGGCTGCCCCTTGCGAAGGCTACGCGCTAGGCTAGGCTAACCTGACCGACGGGACCGTGACCTGGTGACAGACTGCAACACAGTCCTCTCTCAGAAGGCTATTGATTCTTTATTAAGCCAGTGAAGAGTTCACCAGAGGCTCTGGTCGTCCCTCAGGGCTTCAGTCAGCCCTGAGAGAAAGGTGCCATTTATCTGTTGTGACAAAGTGCAGTCGTTGAACAGTGACTGGGGGGGGGGCTTCCTTGACACCCTGAACAAACAGTATCTACTCGGTGATATTTTCTTTAACCTCTCCACTGGGCTGCATGCTAGCCCAGGGTGTTTCCCTACTCCTCAGTGAACTTCTGTCTCTGGTCCTGGAGCACTGCTGTGCTGGGGGCATGGGAGCTGCCTCAAATGAAGATTCTTACAGTCTGCTGGCATCTGATCCAAACTGCCCGATCATTTTTTCACTTGTGTTCAAATCTTAGCTGGATATGGATGATGAGTGTTGACAGGTAGGTATTGTAAAGTACTCTCGGTGTTATTTGCATATCACAAGTAGACCTGTTGTAGGCTGTTGGGAGTATTTTTTGTCTCTTTCTGTGACATCCTCTGTTTAGGATGGTATTAAAATAACAACTAATCCATGTTCTGTTGAAAATATAGGCTTGTCTATAAAATATAGGCTTGTTTTGAAGAGGTGTGTTTCAGTGGAAAACAAGGGATTTGGAACACAACAAGAGAAAGCTACAACTGTCTGGTCCGGATGATCCTAAATCTCTTTGGCTGCTGGTTGGAAAGCCGTTCAGAAGCTTTCTGCTTTATCTGATGATGTGGTGGCACACACAGGCGCTACCCAACAGAAGCTTTTCTAGAGCAGCATCACTAATCACCAAGCTTCTCTGTTTGGGCATGTCTTCAGTTCTACTGCACCGAGGATGCAATCTCACCACACAAGTGGTTTCAAAGTTGTTGTTTCTTTTTTTTTTTAAACCTTGCTCATCACTGTACCAGTTGGTGTTTGTAATGTGTTTCAACTGATGAACAATATACCTTAAACGGATGATAAAATCCCTTGCATCCCATGAGGTACTTAGCCAGAGAGGCAGCTACAAGGCTGAAAGGGTGATTCATGTATGTTGAAGCTTGTTAGCTCAGACCTGACACCCTGCTGTCAGCTGGGGCAGTGATGTCACACAGTAATGTCACACAGTGATGGCACACAGTGATGTCACACAGTGATGTCACACAGTGATGTCACACAGTGATGTCACACAGTAATGTCACACAGTGATGTCACACAGTGATGTCACACAGTGATGTCACACAGTGATGTCACACAGTGATGTCACACAGTAATGTCACACAGTGATGTCACACAGTGATGTCACACAGTGATGTCACACAGTGGGCCCCCAAAATGCCCCGTGGAGCGGTGAAAGAAGGAACAGAGGCGACTGGAGCGGGCTGCTTGTCGAGGGCTTCCTGCCTGCAGAGACTCCACATGGGAGGCCCCTGGTGGAGCTATGACGATTATTGAATATTGGAGATTGGGAGATTTCCTTTTAGGGACAACAGGCATGGACAGAGGGAGGGGAGGAGTAGGGTGTCGTAAAAATGTCAACGAGCTCAAAGTACGTGTAATTGGCCCCCTGAAACGATCGTCAGTTTTCTGTGGGAGCGAGTTGCTCATTGGAAAGTCTGTCTTTTTCACCCTTACTGCCTCACTGCCATCTTGTTTTTTGAGGAGCTAAATGCGATGACCCAGAACGTATGAGGAGAAACAATAAGTTATCCTTATTGATTTTTCATGTCTCAAATGAAATTCTAGTTGTGTTAAAATGGATTTGTCAGTGACTGATCAATGACTGCAGTAATGTCGTCGTTTACGTTTGGCTGGCACGTGTCACTTCCTGTCTTTTCTGATCCATTTTTGTAAATGCAGTGACCCGTGATCACACATTTAAAGTTCCATCATGTGATGCTTCTGCATTCAACCCACATGCTGAACACCAGACCAATTAACATTTTGATTTATTTATTTATTGCAAGAAAGAAATATTCTGAAAAAAATATTTATCACCTATTTCTACTATACTGTATCATCAAATCTAATATGCATTTGTGCTTTTTGTCCCAACATAATCACTAATGCTTTTTGGCTGGCTAAAACAAACTTCCCTGTTGTCTTTGTGATGACAGTGTTTCCCTTTTCAAATGGGGGGTTAATTAACAGGGAAAACGTGCCTCAGCCGCAGCTGGGGCATAATTGATAGAGTGCTATCTGGCTTGCCCAGCTAACATTATGCATGCACTACACTTAAAAATATACAATTATAGCTTGGTTGTAATGCTGAAAAGGTTGTGTCGGTTACATATGCTTGATGTAATTAATGTTACTTAAACATGGTGGAGTACAACCTTGCCAAGAAAAATAGCACCAATAAGCAGAATTTTAGGAGGGGAAAGGCAATTTATTTGGAACGGGTTACAGTACATAGATTATATTTGTCCATTAAAAAAAACTACAGTTAATGGACATTCTAGTTGAAAGACTAACAAGCATATGGCAGTGTTTTATTGGTTGGACATGTTGCCCTTCTGCCAATCAAATCCTTGACTTTAACAGAACATTATCCACAGCTACACTATCCTTTATTTCTGCTTTTCTCAGGTTGTGAGATATTTATGGATCTGTACATATGTGGGATGTAACATTCAAATACAGGTTCAAAAGGATCTGGCCATGTGATGGCTAAACTAATGGTTTCTCACTAGCAAGCACTGTTTATCAGGACTGGAACAGTGTTCTCGATTTTGTTGAGGTGTTTTTTTCGGAACACTGTACAAATATGACGCACTCTGAGAGGGGATGCTGAAAAACTCCCATTGATGATAACTCCATCGCATCTTACCATCTTCTTGCTACTACTAAAGAGGTGTAATGAGTATATTTCACCATCAACAGAGCCAGCATCTCCCCCCTAAACCAATCACTAATGCAAGCCTTTGTTTCTTTGATTCTTTAGTTTATACTAGCAGTGTTTTACTGATTATTTCAGTCCCCTGTCTATTAAGGGCCGGTCCGGGATGTAGCATGTTAGCATTAATGCAACTTTTGTTAACAAACAGACAACATCAAGATAAGTCCGTCCCTTTGGGCTCTGTGGCTCAGGCGGCCATCTTGACCTTTCATCTGAACTTTGGTGCGGCGGAGGGAAGGGATGCAGAAAAGAGGGTTGAGAACGACAGGGTGGAAGTCATGCCATGTTCACAGGGATGGAAAGAAAAAACTTCACTTTCATTGGTCGTTGTATTGATTCGGGGGAGGGTGTTGAAAAGGTCTTTGGTCATGCCCTTACCAAAGCATGCTAATTTGCTCGATCTAGTCTGTCAGGAGTATCGGCTGGGAGGAGGCAGAGCGCCCGCCATTGTGTTCCCTTCAGCGGGGATCTGGTCTGTGAAACGGGATTACTGGAGGTGACGCGGCCAGTGAAAGGACGTCCATCACTTTCTGTCGGCTAACACGAAGGGGTGGGCCCAGCGACGTGATTGAGATGTAGAAGACGAGAAGGACTGTGGGAGGGAGGGAGAGGGTAAGGACTCTGGGAGGGAGAGGGTGAGGTCTGGGGAAAAGAAAGGGTGACAGCACACCCTCTTCTCATGCAGATTTCTCAGCCCTGCTCATGTGTTTGTTTTAGTCTGCTGGTTGGTTTTCGATGGCCTCACTGTTCTGAGCTTGTATCTGTCGTTACAACACAGCCTGTGCTTTGGTTATTGTCAAAGTGCAGTTTAAAGTGGCATTCCAAGATACTGGAAAGGGATAGGACCTGTAGCTCATGTAGGGTATTTGTAATCATTAGCATCGGGCCTTGTGTGACGTGAAAAATGGACTTCTATCACAAATGCCCGTTTGATGTTAAGAGACAGATTAAGTTATTTTTGGTTGAACTAATTATTTGACATTTACAATTATTACACTAAAAGGTATTAGAAATATTACCAAAATAAAAACTAACATTTTTACAAAATTCCCCAAAAGTGTTGTATGAACATGAAAGCACAAGCAGGCTTTATGTCAAAAGTTGTTGTCATTCATCAGTGCACCTAGCTTGTGCTTGTCATAACACCCAACATGCCCCCCTCCCCATTGCGTCTAAGCTTTGGGGTTTGATGTCTCCAAAGCCACATGTAACACTATCACGCCACCGGCTGCAGGCAAACATGGACACCAGTCTTTGTTAAACACTCCTTTTTGCCTCGCATCGAACAAATACCCAATTATCTATTATGGCGTGCTGCCGATTGTGTAGTGCATACTTTTTTTTGCTGGCAATTTCTAAAGCTCTCACCTCAGTAGGTAGGACATCTGCTGGGGTTTCCTGTCTGCTTGTGAGGGCTGTCTGAGGAGAGCTCTTTAACCTGATCACATAGGTATTTAGCTCTTAGTCCCCTTCCATGCTTTGTTTGTTTTATTTGCAGAGCAGGTGTTTTATAATCATTAGCGACTCTATGACGACCCCTTCCCTAAGTAGTGGGCAAATAGAGCCAGCAGACAGTCAGAGTCGGACAAGTGATTCTTCCCTCAATGGAACCATCTGGTGACAGGGCCGAGCCATGAGGCCAGTTTGGTTGGTGCTGTTTGCCAATGGTCCAATAATTGTCTTTTGAGGGACGTTGGTGGGTAAAGGACATATTCCGAGGAAGAGGGGTGGTTTCATAGAATGTTTCTAATGTCTTTGTCTACGGTCCCTAAATGACTGAGTCAACATGGGCTGTTTGTGTTGCTGTCCTTTACAGCATGTGCCCCTTTCACTAAATGTTTGTACTGCAAAGCCAGTAAGCGTTTCTCTGATTATATCTCCGCTAATTGTTTGTCGTTGATACTAATCTCTCCTAGTCTTACAAGGTTATTTAACAATTACCTGTGTGAATGAATGCTGGAATCTGTTATTTAAAATAAAAATAAAAATGTTGGGTGGGGTTTCCGTATTATTTGAACTTACTGTTAATATTAAGATTGAAACAACAGCACCTATCTACTGTTTGAGTTCTTCGCAATATTTGACAATCCTCTATTTCCCTCTTTGAGCAAGTCTGTAATTTCAGTTGCTATCTTAATTTCATGTATATCCTCCCCTTGCCACTTAAGTGTTGTAGTGTTTGTGAGAAAAAGGCCAGCTATGGCGATAATTATTCAAAACAAAATGCTACACCACTACACATAATTATGCCACTGATGCTAATTATTGTGTGAGTCATTAACGACTCATTAAACAATTACGGTCCCAGTCAATGATATGCTAATGAATTTCACATGGAACATACGTGGAAGTAACTCTCAGCAAAGGTGAAGGATGGAGGAGGAACACAACATGAATACAATGACAGGGAAAGACTAGTTTTTACGTTAATATCATCATCCTCAAAAGACTGTGCAATCATCCTTATTACGGAGTTTAATGAGCATGTTAATCATAAGACTTGTCACATGATTATCATTGATATTATTAAGCGTACATTATTCATGTGTCTTTAGCAAGTCTCTGGTACCCTGAACACTGTTTTTGGTCATTGTTTAGACAATTGAAATACCGGTTATCAATAAATGAGGACAGCAGAATCCAGAATCTCGATGGATATATATTTTATTTGTATGAATTTGATTGCAGCGGTTTGGTCTTGGTGAGTAGGCCTTTTTCATGTTGATTTATCACTGCCACAAGCAGCAGATTCAACACCACAGAAGAAGATCCCAGTGCTCATAACTACTGGGACGGCTTCTGGACAAACGTTTACCATTCACTTGAAAGTGTGGCTTTGCACAGATGTATGTGTGTGTGTGTGTGTGTGTGTGTGTGTGGGGGGGGGGGGGGTAGTAGAGAGACTTAGTTTTTGCGCTTCAAAGAAGCAACAGTAAGCTGGCATTAGCAACTATTTCTTCTAGCGGCGAATTATGCCCCCCCCCCCCCCAACACACACCCACTCAGCCCCCCCCCCCCCACCACCCATCTCTTTTCCCAGAAGCCAAGAACCTTGCAAATTGATGTATCTCTCGTCTGACTATTTTTTTCTTCCCTACTTTTTTTTCTGAGAGGCATTATGGGCATTTTAAAATATTAATATGAGAGTGCATTTAGCAGAGAGAGAGTAGCTCGCCCGGTATCCTCCTGTGGCCTCCATTTAGGTCACCAAGGAACCCTGCCTGGTCTCAGACTGAGGATTTACCCTACATGGAACATTAACAGATACTCTTGCTTTTCTAAACACAACATTAATTAACAGATACTCTTGCTTTTCTAAATGTAACATTAACAGATCCTCATGCTTTTTTAAATGTAACATTGAGGAACCCTCTCATAATTTTCCTTGATTATTTGTTTACTTTTTATTTTTTATGAAATGCTTGTGGCCTTTGCAAGCTGGTCCGCTTCTGTGGTAAACCAGACAGATCTATGTGTCTGTCTGTTCACATACACAAGCAGGTCTATCTACACAGTTATCATATTTTAATACTATTATCTATAGCGAAACGTTGAGAATAGAACAATAGCCACACACAAATTGTACACACACACACACACACACACACAACAACACAACAACACGCCCACTCAGAGAGCAGCAGCTATGGGGCTTGGCCCCGGACTAGCTTGACTAACCCAAACACTGATTAGAACAGACTGGATGTCATATCCAGTTATAGAGGGAGACAGACAGTGCTTTCCTGGGAGACCAAACAACAGAAAAAAGAATCCACAAGTATACACTAACAAACATGACATGCACACTCTCTCTCTCTCTCTCTCTCTCTCTCTCTCTCTCTCTCTCTCTATCTCTCTCACACACACACACAGACACAAAAACACACACACACACACACACACACACACAGTAAACAGAGACAGGAGGATGAAAGACCCAGCCTTTCTGAGGTGAGGGATGTGCTTTGTGAACTAGGGCACGGCAGGCTTGTGAATTGTTTTGGCACAAAGACAGATGGACTGATATAGAGTCCCTACACTCACTCAGCCAATCAGAGACCTCACGAGCCACTGCCCTCTGCCCTCCACAATGCTATCCTTCTGTACTCACATACATTATTAAATATACATCAGATTTTTGGGGGAATATATCAATGTGTATCTTTTAGATTTTTGGTAGACATGGGAAAACTCTAATACTCGGGGGGGGGGGGGGGGGGGGGGGCAACTGTTAGAATTGGGATGCTTGCATTCATTAACAACATCAGTAGGCCTATGTTGTATGCTAACTTGCTGTCAGCTGAAGTAGTGAATGTTATGGGCAGGACGCCTTGCTGTGTTTCAACTTTCCACGTTGATATTTCACACAGTGCCGTACTGTTTCCATATAGTGTGGACGATAAAGTTTTATTCAACCCAGTTGTTTTTTTTCTGGAACATACCACAATATGAAGCAAGGGTAACAGTTGCTAAAAGGGTGACCTACTACTTAATGTTACTGTCACATTTAAAAGCATCCTACTGACACGCCTCATATGGACGTGTTTACATCCACTAGTTCACGGTCCGCTTCGGCTTTGTAGGTCAAAGAAATATAGAGGTCAGAACTGTCAGACTCAAGTCAGTGTGACACTTGTTATGATTCCTTCCATAACATATGAGTGCTATTGTTGTAAGTATGGCCGGGGTAAAATGTTAAATATTGATTAGGGAGCCTGACCCCTCTCAGCCTTTTAGGAAGACAGGCATAAATATCTTGGCTACCCTTTGGAGGATACATAATTCACCATGAAAGTAAGCTAATTATAATATTTTATGAGTTTCTGGAGTTTGTGTTTTGACATGTATGTGTTTTTGTCAGTCCCACTTGGGATTTAGGCTTGAAAATATGAGCTAAAGCGAACAATGAATTAAAAAATCCATCTCACTAATTCAACTTACTATTCCAACTGCAAATTATTGATGTTACAAAATGTAATAGTTCCCTTTTGTAGGTTTTAAAAGGAAAAAACATCCCAATTCATGTACACAAAATGTTAAGAACAATTCCTAATTAAAGAGCCATGATTAATTTTAGTTTACTAGCATTAGCATATGCCTCAGTGCAACAGCTCATGCCCTAAGTTTGTTCCAAACCGTGAACATGTCAAAAAAAACAAAAAAGAAACATCAAGCCAATAATTATTTTTTCTTCAGAATTACACATAATGAATTAATATTGAAGACTAGGGACCTTTGAGCAAAAGTTACTTTTATAAAACATAAATGGTTTCACAGTTATACATACAAATATAACATGTCAAATTTCTGGACAGAAAAGTTACATTTTTTGACCGACCAGCTGTGTTCATAGTTCAACATGTTAAGGAAAAACTCACCTCACACTTGTCTAAACCCAGCGAAGCTTCAGTCACTATAGACACAATTCCCCTCCTCATTCACATTCAGCTACTAACCTTTTAGAAACTATATTTACATGTAAACAGACAGATAATCATGCCAATTTACAACATAGTAAACAAAAGAGCATCCACTTGCCTGCAAGGCAGCCTCTCTCATTGAAGCAGCCATTGTTATCATATTGTCTCCCACAAATATCGCTCTGGAACACAAAGCCTTGGCCACACAGCAGTGTCTTCTACTGCCAAATCCTTTATTACATTGGCCCTTTCTACCATAAATTGTAATGGAACATCGGGGCAGTAAAATGCTGGGCTCCCTTTGATGTGTGTAATTTGATTAATATCTGGCCCCATCATGCCACAATGCACTTTGCCTTATGCATTTTAAATGGTGGAGGCAAAGTAGTGTTGCATTGAGGAAAACAAACACTGCGTTTTAAACAAACAGGCTTGAGAGTGCATTATGAAATAGCAAAAGAGTGTGGAGACACATTAAAATAAGAACTATTATATTTGGTGTTTCTAAAATGTCCACTTTTTTGGTCATCAAATCAGTGCGTTGTCAATGGCCAGACCTTCAGTTCTGCCTCTTGAAGAACAAAACTAAAAAGAATAATCACTGTAAATATTTATACCTTAATGTGTGTCTATATTAGTACTGTTTGAGTATTAGAAATAAATATACTTCACTTTCAAATACATGTGTGCGCTAAGGGAGAGTTGATCATAGTGAGATTAAGATATAGGAAGGTTTTGTAGGACAGTTGGTGGAAAAAAGTTAAGTAGTCTCCTTATTCTGACGGCAACTTCAAATGTAAACTGTCACTCAAAAATCAAGCAATAAGTGTGATAATTACTGTTATTAAGATGCTCTCGCTGTATTGAGATTATTTTAGAGATCCAGCACAGTTTTTCAGGGTAGTTTTACACTGAGTTATTTTCACCCCTCCAAGACTAATGCATGTACTCGATGATAGTCTCGCCTTGGGGGGAAAAAGATTGTAAACAAGGAAAAGCGTATGTTCAAAAAAAGAAAAAAAGAGAAAGAAAAAGCAGCCCTGTGTGCCTGGTCTGGTGAGTCCCAGGGAGCTATTTTAAACATGTCTCCCAGACACCAGCAGCTGGAGCGCTGACACAGGTCTTGTGATGTTAAATAATTGAGTGCACACCGAGTAGAGAGCAGGAGTGGGGAGGGGAAGGAGAGGGGAAATAAATGTACAGGAGGAATATAGGAGGGGAGGGGGGCATATACAATACTGACATATGGTGCACTGGTAGCAACTTCAGAAATGAGTCTTTGCCCCCATCACCCCCCCCCCTCCCCCACCCACCTCACAACCCCCTATCCCCCACAACCCCTACCCTGATTATAACAAACTCATGGGTTGGGATTACTATTCCTTTAAAAGTGCACATCTGGAGGGCTGTGTGTGTGTGTGTGTGTGTGTGTGTTTGTGTGTGGGGTTAGTCACTCCTCTGTGTGTGTGTGTGTGGGGGGGGGGTAGCTACTCGTGTGTGTGTGTGTGGGGGGGGGTAGCTACTCGTGTGTGTGTGTGTGGGGGGGGGGGGTAGCTACTCGTGTGTGTGTGGGGGGGGTAGTTACTCGTGTGTGTGTGGGGGGGGGGGGTAGCTACTCGTGTGTGTTTGTGTGTGTGTCAGCATTAAAGTTTCAGGCGGCGTGGGCCCCTGGCCCTGATGCTGCTCCTGTTTGACACGTCTGTTTCCCTCCTCGCGCCGAAGCACATGCAGCTGGAAGGCAGCCATGGGCAAAAGCATGTCACAGACACAGACCCCCGTCTCCAGGTGCCTCTGTAGCAGATCCCCCTGTCTGTAAATGCCCCTGCACAGACCTCCCTCTCTGAGTGCCCCTGCACAGACCTCCCTCTCTGAGTGCCCCTGCACAGACCTCCCTCTCTGAGTGCCCCTGCACAGACCTCCCTCTCTGAGTGCCCCTGCACAGACCTCCCTCTCTGAGTGCCCCTGCACAGACCTCCCTCTCTGAGTGCCCCTGCACAGACCTCCCTCTCTGAGTGCCCCCGTACAGACCTTCCTCTCTGAGTGCCCCTGCACAGACCTCCCTCTCTGAGTGCCCCTGCACAGACCTCCCTCTCTGAGTGCCCCTGCACAGACCTCCCTCTCTGAGTGCCCCTGCACAGACCTCCCTCTCTGAGTGCCCCTGCACAGACCTCCCTCTCTGAGTGCCCCCGTACAGACCTCCCTCTCTGAGTGCCCCTGCACAGACCTCCCTCTCTGAGTGCCCCCGTACAGACCTTCCTCTCTGAGTGCCCCTGCACAGACCTCCCTCTCTGAGTGCCCCTGCACAGACCTCCCTCTCTGAGTGCCCCCGTACAGACCTTCCTCTCTGAGTGCCCCTGCACAGACCTTCCTCTCTGAGTGCCCCTGCATAGACCTCCCTCTCTGAGTGCCCCTGTAGCAGATACAGACCTCCCTCTCTGAGTGCCCCTGTAGCAGATACAGACCTCCCTCTCTGAGTGCCCCTGCACAGACCTCCCTCTCTGAGTGCCCCTGTAGCAGATACAGACCTCCCTGTTGCTAGGCGCCCCTGTGGCAGGTACAAGTGTTCAGTTGGAGCCGTGGGGACTGCGTGTACCAGCGGAACACATTCCCTACCCGTGTCAGACCGGATGTGTGGTGGGTCTCCTGGGGTTTGTAGAACACCTCGAAGCAGTCCTTCTGAATTAGCAGTGGTGACACAGAGTTAACCCTAGCCTGGTCCTGTTGGATCTCACACACAGGGACCTGTACTGTACAGAGGTTAGTGGAACTGTAGCAACTCATCGCACATCAAGAATGGACATTTATTTATCAGCTGCCTCCCTATTCAAGTCAAGGAAATTGACCAATTTGTAAAAATGCATCAATGCACTGACACAAACATGCACGGATTTCATGCATTACGTTGAATGTTCCCAGAAGAAATGGATCTGATGTGCTTTAAAATAATCCTATGTCACTGAATATATCCAGATAGTTTGAGTGTACCAGTGATTTCTGAAAAAGTGTACCTTTAAGAGTTTGTTTTTTTTTCCTTCCTCCATTGAGGCAGCTAATGGCACTGGCCAGGCTGAGAACAGTGCCTGAAGCCCAGGCCAGCTCGACATGAGTGTACTAGCTGTACACACACTAAGACCATGCCTCCTCAAACACTGTAGTCAGTAATAAGTATGACCCTCCTCTTTCTCTCTCTTTCTCTCTCTCCACACACACACAACACACAGACACACACATGCATACATCTCACACACGCCACAGGAGAAAATATGAATTATATCGCTTCATTAAAAAATTTTCTTTCTAAATGTACAATACCAGCCTCTATGAATAGGCCTCGTCATAACATCACCGTCGCTGTATAATGACAAGGAAGAGAGGAGAAAGTGTAAAACGCCTAAAATTGCTACTTCAGTCACCAAGAGCTCTGAAGTGGTGTTTTCATCCAATTCTGGCCAAAATAAACATGTATTTTCATTACGCTTCGTGTCGGGAGGTTGCTAATGGATTCGGAATAAAAGAAAACATTTCAACGAGCCAAGGCGCTAGTGGCACATATACCTTTTTACTTCAGCGCATTTAAAAGCTCGACCGCGCGCTTGTGCTTGCCTCGGGGCTCTGCCATCGCTCCCCTATCATTGGTTGAATGAGTCAAAGATGACGACCCCGGTCTGTGTCTGCGCTTTGTCTGCAGTTACAAGTGATTCCCCAAGCTGAACAAAAAGCCTCGCTCACTGATATTCCCTCTATTCAGGGACTGGGTGAATGGAAGAGTGTCTTCTCTGTATGTTTTTGGATCATATGCCAACACGTCCAGTTAATGGTGGAGTGAGGGATGGCCAAGGGTGGCTTTTTCCTCAGGAAGAGCTGCCGTGTTTGTGATGCGTCTCTTTGTGAGAACCCGAAAAATTCCCCCATTTACCATTGGTGACAAATCAAGATTATACAGTGAAACAGAATCAAGGTGACAGAAAGGGGTTTTTATGAAATCAAGAAAGGCCTAGAATTAAGTCGTAGCCTACACTGAAAAAATATTTTGGGTGGTGGAGGGGGGCGAATGCAGCAAAAAGCTGGAACTGGATCTATCGTTTCTCTCAGTCGCTTGTTTTACTACATGAAATAGACCTACTTTCAAGAATCCTATTAACAGTATTTTAAGTACATTAAGGATGTGTACTTAATAATTTAACAGATTAATTAATAACGGATTCTCTCAATTATAAGTAGTTTTTTCCCTTGCTGAATATATCAGTACATCAAGGATGGATATTCCTTCCTGCCCTGTGACTCAACCAGGCCCCAACAGGCAGGACCACACGGCATGCAGCTGGCCAGGGGTAGCTTTCGCTCTGCACTGTTGCGTTTAATTTAAATCACTTTTTCAGGATAACACAGTCAACTTCAACTGTGTACGTTACATTTCATAATAAATGTATTTCAAGGCTTAACTTTACAACAATATTTAAAAACACATTTAACTTTTTTTCCCAATTTGGCTACCCTCAAAATGCACATTAGTCAGTGCTGGTTCTGTGTCCTGCTAAATCTGTCGTTTGTATGTTGTCATGCCTCAACCCAGCTTTCAGCTCGAAGACTTCCAGACTGCACTGCAGCTTCACTGGGGTGTTCTCCACCCCACCCTCCTCGTGTCACAGTCTGACATCCGGCTTGGCTTCATGTCCAAGCAACGATACACACAACGTCTTAACACCTCATTAATAAAAAAAGATGATTTCTTGCTGGGGAAACAGCAGAGCAGCTATAGTGACACAGAATCCACATCACAGAAAATATATTTCCCATATAGAATGATCCTGTCTAAATCGAATAAAGAATTAGGACATGACACGGATATTCTAGCTAGCTGTTCCTTCTACACAGGACTCGGTACTTGAAATATGATTTCCTCTTTTTCTTTGTTTTCAAGTAGAACTAGAGGCTGAGTAATGCAATCATTCTAGTCTCTTGATAAACATTTATACACACATATGCAGCCGAGCAGGGAAGTGTTGGAGAATGTTGTCTCCTTTCTGGGGGGGATGTGAACATTGAACATATTGATGGATGAGTGCTAAATGCCATTCGCTGGAAGTTGTAAATGTGAAAATGACATGAAGGCAAATGTGTACTTTTAAGACGAACACGGTTCCCTGAGTAATCTGAGGATAGACGGAAATGATTAATGATAAGGAGCGGCCGCAGCGAATGTAAACAACTTAGACGTTTTCTCTCATGGAAAACAATATTTGCCCTTTAGCTAGCCAAACCGTGGTTTGTCAGGGAATAGTATTTACACAGTTCTCAAAACTTCCCATTTCATCTGTCTGAGTTTGAAGAGCTCTTGAAGACACACCGTGTCTGTCCTGATGAAAGATAGTAGAGAGTCAAAGCTTTCCTCAAGGCCTCTGAAAATCTGTTGTCTTCATTTGTCACTCTTGGCATCTTTATACACTGCCGAAGGTTGACATGTAAAAAGTAACCTGAAAAGTGACTTCCTGTGCTCGACCACCATTAATATCATACCTTTTAGAGAGGAAACAGGTGGTGGGTAGAGAGCCGCCCCCTCCTCCCTGCTCATTTGAGGGATTTAATTTATGATGGTTACCATAGCAACTATCTCCTTCACCGGGCTTATCCCTACCCTGAAACAACCAGCAGACAGACATCCATTAATAACTCCATCCTGCTTGTTGAGGGAGCGTGGATCTTCCTATCCAGGGCGCGGTCCTAACTAGCAGTCTAAACATAGCATTTGTCAGCCATGTCATTTCACCACCTTTAAGTGATGGCTTCAAGTTTCCTTTTACATAAATGTATCACAGGAGAGTGAAAAATGACTTCACTTTAGCTTGTGGGAAATGGTGTAACGAGTAAAGCAGGATCTGGTTTGCATCAAAGCCGGCGTTAGCTTGATAGCTAGCAATAGGGAATAGTGCATCCAGGCATTAGTAGGCCGCAGTCACTGCTCAGTGAAGGAATTAGTTGGAATGACATTGAAGATTGATAGTGATGTCTTGATATAAAACCTGCAGCAGGGAAGAATGAATCACTTTGCCACACTGCAGCTGTCACCAAAAAGCTGGAGTCACACTAGTAACCGTCACTTTTGTAGAGAAGCAGTATTTCAGGGAAATGCTGAACTATAGAAACCAAAAAGAAATGTATATATTCTGTTGATTGTTGACTCTTGAAAATACACCACCCGGCCACCCGGCCATTAGCTTTAGGCAGAGTTTGTGGTGGAAGCTGTTGTACAGGTCTTCAAAACCTTTTAAAATGCCTGTACATGTAAGAAAGGTTCAGATTGTGAGTATCTCAGATAAAAGCCTTGTACCCCTCCCCCAACACACACTCAGAAACCAACTTTGGAGATGACTGTTGTTCTCTTTTGAATTTGTCACAGTGACAATATATCCGAAATGTCAATCCATTTATGGTCCCTCAGGCACACGTAAATTGGTTTGAGGTGCACCTCTTTCTCTGGAAGTTTAAGGACTTTGCCCAGACTTTCAAATGGCCCATTCCAGCCTTCAGAGGTTACTGTTGAGGAAAAAGTCAAAAGAAACAGCGTTGCGATTGTGAAGCCACCTTTAGTATGGAGTGGACATTGAGGGCTGGCAGTGTTTGAAATCCCCATTAGAGTACTCACATGCCCTCATATTGCTAAAAGAGGGTTAAGTTGGCCTTCTCAAAAAGTATCAATCAAATCTGGTTCAAATTCCATGAACATGTAGGTGACTGTCTTAATATGAGCTGAACATGTAGGTGACTGTCTTAATCTGAGTTGAACATGTAGGTGACTGTCTTAATCTGAGCTGAACATGTAGGTGACTGTCTTAATCTGAGCTGAACATGTAGGTGACTGTCTTAATCTGAGTTGAACATGTAGGTGACTGTCTTAATCTGAGCTGAACATGTAGGTGACTGTCTTAATCTGAGCTGAACATGTAGGTGA
This sequence comes from Hypomesus nipponensis, assembly GCF_054491055.1. Classification (NCBI taxonomy): domain Eukaryota; kingdom Metazoa; phylum Chordata; class Actinopteri; order Osmeriformes; family Osmeridae; genus Hypomesus; species Hypomesus nipponensis. The sequence goes on from NC_140388.1 coordinate 12,911,088, forward strand.
CTGTCTTAATCTGAGTTTAACATGTAGGTGACTGTCTTAATCTGAGCTGAACATGTAGGTGACTGTCTTAATTTGAGTTGAACATGTAGGTGACTGTCTTAATCTGATCTGAACATGTAGGTGACTGTCTTAATCTGATCTGAACATGTAGGTGACTCTGTAGCTTTCTCTGTCTGTCTGCCTGTCTCTGTCTGTCTGCTGCCTGTCTTTGTCTGTCTGTCCGTCTGTCCGTCTGTCTTTCTGCCTTTCTCTGTCTGTCTGTTTGTCTGCCTGAATCTCTTCTGCTTTAGTTGAAGGCTGTACCTTTGTAGTGTATGAAGCTAGTTTGTGGGAACCTGCATGTCACCGCTCAACACATACAGCATCTCTCCATCTACAGCCCTTTTCTGCCAAAAGGTCATGCAAGAGAATCGTCCATTTGAGAGTATTGTGGTTGCGTTCATTGACTTTTAATGAGGAGTCACGTAAACTATCGACTGCCAATACAGTGACGTCTCATGCAGCTCCAGATCTGAGCCCATGTGTGTGGATGTTAGTCGTGCCGAGTCTGTCTGTCACCGCTCTGCAGGCGGAGCAGGGGAGCTGTGGAGGGGGCTGTCACCGCTCTGCAGGCGGAGCAGGGGAGCTGTGGAGGGGGCTGTCGCCGCTCTGCAGGCGGAGCAGGGGAGCTGTGGAGGGAGCTGTCACTGCTCTGCAGGCGGAGCAGGGGAGCTGTGGAGGGGGCTGTCACTGCTCTGCAGGCGGAGCAGGGGAGCTGTGGAGGGGGCTGTCACTGCTCTGCAGGTGGAGCAGGGGAGCTGTGGAGGGGGCGGAGCATTTGGCATAAAAATATATTTTTTGTACAGTAAAATGCAAGATTGAATATCTGAAATGTAATGTTGTATTTTTCATCTTTCGAACTTTTGATTTGATTTGTTTTACTGAGAATGAGGTGGACGTTGGTTTCCTGATCATGTTAGGATGATTTATTATTAGTGTATTATTTATTGTTATCTGTAATTTAGGAAGTTTTTGTATTAGGGTTAGTATAGTCGATTATTTATTGCTATCTGTATATTTAGGAAGTTTCACTTATTTAAGATCAGCATAGATGTAAATTATGTTCTGTGTACTTATATGTTATGTTATGCCAGGTGCTTGCGTTGTCTTGTCTTAAGAATTTCAGTGCCCAGTCTGACCTTGTGTTGTTCTGTGTACCTGACAAATAAAATACTTTAAAAAACTTGAACTATGAGTGTAAAAGGGGTGTGTTTTGTTTTGTGTAAGTTAAAGACCTTTTGTAAAGATGCATAATGACAACTGCTAAAGCATGAATTAGTTTGTCTGTGCATTCCTGTCTGGAGTTTGTCCCAGAGGTGATGAATGAACGTTTTCCTATAATGCAGTCCAAATGTTACACGGATGCTTAAATCATGCATGTGATTTGTTTGTGTCGATGAAATAATGAATGATCATTATCCAATTAAATTCCAGATAAGAGTTGAGGAATGATAAACTACCCCGCAAAGTCAAGTAAGCATTTGCATGATGAAGACAGGACCTGTTCATTCATGCCATGCCACTACTGGGGCATTTAACTAGCATTAATTATGCTAATGTGTACTCATTAACTGTCCTGCATCTCCTTGTCTTTCCTACCTCCAAGCTTCTACAATAAGTTTCAGCAACAACCCTAATCAATCAAATTGCCTTGCCCCCTTTAGAAACCTCTCTTTCATCCCTTAGTTCCCTCCTTGATGCCTTTACGATCATTATTAATCAGAAGTCAGGGTAAAAAAAAGAATAAAAATAAATAAGTGTTTTTGTCAATAACATTTCAAACAGTTAAGTTATTGTTTTTTGGGGGGATTGCCTCTGTTTCCTTCTGACCATAGTCAGATAATGGATGTCTTAGTTTGCTTGATATGAATTTATCTTAGTCGATTGTGTCAAAGTAGCATAAAATATATTAAAATAAGTGTCCTTATTTCAGTAGCTGGAGGAAAACAATATGATATGTTATAATCTGTCAGGTTTGACAAGATATATGTTTGTGTTTCATGGTTTAGGTTTATCTTGACCTAAACACATCCGTAGTATTCATGTTTCACACATGATTTGGTGTATTAAACAGCTAATAACACAATATAGTTGTTTGTTATTGTGTTACTAAAGAGAGGGGGTTGGGGGGTCATGAAGCAGTGTTATTGATGCAGATTAAAGAGTCTGGGAGCCATTTTGTTCATCTAATTGTTATGAACACAACAGAGTACACTGATCGTTTTGTTTACAGTGTGGCTTCAGAATACTGGATAACCCAGAACCAGCAGGTTGAACACAGTCAGCAGGACACTCCTTATCCCAGGAACAGTCAATAAAGTCTAACACAGCTAGCCAACAGATGCCTCATTTACAAAGAGCACAGAGTACTTTTAGGTGAAAGATGGATGTTGAACATATTGAAACATTTTAAAAGCTTCACAGGGCCGCGTTTAAACTTGTAATTCTCCCGTTCATATATGGGTCAATACAAAGACAGCAAGATTCAGACAGACAAACCCCACCAATATCTGCATTGTAAATAAACAAGGCAGTACCAATAAGTGCATTGAGAATACTTGTTAATTAGCTGCGGTAATTGAAAGAGCAAAGTAACACTTGAGCTTGATGGGTATGTTGTAGTTTATAAGCTTTTATATTCACATTGGTAAATTTTGAACATTGTACCTTGTTTTTATTAGCATAAATAATTGGAACTCAGCTTTTCAGATGGTCTAACTAAAACCAATAAAAAACGAACTCATACTGAAATAATGCATTCAGGATTTTTTGAAGTAATGGAAAATATAAATGTTGTGAGAACTGAGTAAATTCTTAAAACATTAATGATTGCATTCTAACCGTAGTTACATTTCCTGAATGCATTTAATATGCAGAATAGTTAGTTTTTTATTATTGTGTAGTTTGGTATAGTCATCAATACAGGCAGTACAAACCGAAATAACTAAGACAGACAAACAACAACATAATTAGTAGGCCTACATCCAACATGTCGACATGAGATTATAGCGTCGGTTTATTTGAGTCTGTTGTCTATTCTACTCATAAACCCTATTGTTTGACACCAATAGCCTACTTTCCTTGCAATGCGCTCTGTTTCTGCTCGAGATGGTGACCTGTGAAACCACAGGATAAGGACCCCATAGCACGAGCACATGCAAATCACCTGCGAGAAATCCACCTATAACTCATATTCTGTCACAGCAGGAGACTCTTTCAAAACTCTTTCCACATATATATTTTGAAAGTATCGCTTATACACTGTCTGTGACGTGGAGAGCAGACTGTATGTGGAAGATAACTAATAGCTTTAAATTCACGCAATTTAAAATAAATTGTGAATTTGCTTATGAAATACAATTTATCGGATTTACAGCGTACAAAGCAAGGAAGATCAACTTTACGAATTCGTGTTTGAACTGCATGTGACGCTGATCTAGTGTGTGTCGTGTCGCGTGGATGCTTTCAAACTGCCATGTTCTGCTCGATCTTTTTGTGATCAGATTATGAATTGTACTTAATCCTTATTCGGTCTGCCGCCGTTTCTTTGGTTCAATATAACTAATGTCCATTCTATTGGCTGCATTTGACAGATGTCTAAATCTCCCTCTATCCAAATCCACATAATACTTTCACTGCTATTAAATCCACACTTGAGGAGTATAAGCTCAATTGGATATTTTGTGAACTGAGAGTAAAATCCTACAACCAAGATGCGGTGATATCCATTAAGATGTTCAAGTTAATACACAGAATATTTCTAAATCTGCCGGAATAAAATCATGTTTGTCCTTTAAAATAAAAATAAAGTTTAAATGCATAACCAGTTGAGTAAGACCGCAACCTACAGTCCACAAAGTACGATCGCAATAGCGTTGCACAGCGAGACACAAAGGTCCTCACGTCTACCACATCAGAAAAACAATATAACTTTGACATAATAATAATGTAAAATAATAACAGCCTATTATCAATATATTTTTAATGGGTTACCCTAATTACACAAATATTAATTATACAATATTGTAATTATTACAAATATTAGGCTATGATAATCTGTTACATAATTTTTAATATACATATTTATTTAAAAAAAATGTTGTTATTGTTAATTCAGATTCATTATAACCTGTAAACAACTTTAAATGCAAGGTAAACATCTTATCCATATTAATAAATTATATTCTAGATTAGAGATGAAAAACGCACCAAATAGGCTATGAATCCAATCCACATACATTTCCAAATAAAATAAAATAAATCTGATTTTTTGAACGGTTCCTATCTGGCAAGTCGTAGGCTTTTAATTATATCTTAAAAGAAGAAGCTTTTTCAAGTGCTTCTGTAAGACGAAACTAAAGACAACTACAGCCTAAATCTGATATCAGTTACAGACATGGAACATATAGCTGTCACAGTTTCTTCTCCGTCTGTCATTTAAAATTGTAGTAGCTCCATTAGCAAATGGCGACCAACCAAAACGCTATAATAAATATAAAAACTGGACAGATGTAGGCTAGTATATTGCTGGATTTCAATTTTCAGAAATGTTATCGAGATGTCAACTCTAACCCTCCAAACGGCTTGTGGCATACATACTGCGATCCCTGCTCTGGTCCGGCCAGTCGACTACTTTACAAATTGTTCGAAAAATCGCAGTATCGTCGTCCTCTTATAGTGGGACTTAGTTTGTGAATCCTCATGCAGATGGCTAGTTCTGAGAATGGTCTACCGTTTCAATGGCCCAAGACTCTCTCTTGGTCCAAGGCTACCGTATAATTAATTTTAAATTACTTCGAGCACCATATCATTAGGGCCAGAATGGAAGACTGTCACAATTTCCACAGGCCTGCTCATTTCTGTCTGTCTGTGGTAATATTGATGCGAACAGCATTAATCCATATAAGTGGAGCCTACAGTAGCAACGCAACATTTAGATAATGTAAAAAGTCTTTATTGTGTGTTTTTTTTTTTTTGTGAAGCAGCAGAATGTATTTTATTGAAAAACCTTAACTATTGTAGCAATTATAAGTAAAAATAAAATAAAAATGCATTTCAGTTTTCCCATACAACGTTATGTTCAGTTACTGATTGGCTCATTATTTAAAAATTAATTAAAGCCGTAATAAAGAGAGACGGAAACCCAGTGCCTGGGTGTTGTATCATGTTTGGAATTGAGTGCCATCACGCGGACAGATCCACAATGGCGCTCGAGCGCAACCCTCCTCTTGAACCCCTCCACAGTCTCCTACTGACCTCTAGTGGCCAAACACCAGCAGCGCACATCAACGTTTATGTACGAAAACACCTCCCACAGTGACGCAAATCGAAACTAAAAGTTTATCCTACGACTTTGAATTCAAACAATGCAATCTGCCCAACGTCTACCTAAACGAGGTCATGGATAATGGTCTTATTTCAGCCCGGCCCACTTCTATTTGTTAGCAGGATTAGCATAACCATGAAACACAAAGATGTTGTTGTTGTATCTATCTAGGTAGCAACTACGTTGCGTAGCAATATTAAACGCACAGGAAGTTCCAGCACCATGGCTAGATCGTCTATGAAAGAGGTGTGTATAATAACACAATCAAAGTGCTGTGTAGCTAGTTGATGTTGTCTCGTTTTAAGACTTGTTTGATGGATCTATGTCATTCGCAGATCCCTCGCGTTTCACTTCTGAACAATCTTACTTGGCTACGGATTTTCCGTAGCAGTCGACACCCATTTCTTGTCTTAAAGTTTTTTTAATCAAACATATAGAACTATCAGCTGGTAGGCTTTTAGCTATGCTGCTGAACTCAAATAGTTTCATTATGACAGGTGTTTGACATATGTTCGTTTTTGCATATTTCAGTGTCTTCCTTGTGTCTTTGTTTTCAGATATTTTCAGATGTCACGCTCACCGTTGATTTAACCACTTTCAAAGATCCAGACATGGTTAAGGAGATTTTTAAAGGATCTAAGCACAAAATAAAACAAATAACAAAAACGTCACAATATCAAGCTGAAGGATCCTTTGAGGACATTGAAGATGTGTTTGTGAAGTTGTCAAGCTTGGAAAGACACACCACTTCTGGGCACCCACACCAACAACAGGCTCAGATGTCCCCCGATCAGGTGAAACCAGTTGACATACAGAGAACTGTCATGGAGTACATGCAACAAAAATGTTCAAAGGAATTACGCAAAATCGAGGGTAACGATGTAACAATAACAACATCCTTAGGAAAAACAGACAAAACATTTTGGGTGTCCTTCAAACCTCTCGGTGGAAGCAGCAGCAGCCAGGTTTGTGCTCACTTTGCCCGAGAGCGATTCATCACACTCTATCAGCGCACAGCGACAGACCTGAGAGTTGTGTCTCACAGCGTGGCACACCACCACCTGAGCTACTTGCAAAAGAACTTTCCTGAGCTGTGGATTGTAAGCGGCTCTGGGAACATGACCGTGACGGGGCCGTGCGCACACATCAGGAGATTGGAAGAGTTCTTAAGCAGCAGGAAGTCCTCCGCTCCGGGGAGAAACACGACGACGCAGAGACCGAGTGCAGGAGCCTCAGGGGTCGTCTCCGCTGTCAGCCCCGCCCAGCAGCAGGACGACTCAGAGGACACCTGCGCCATCTGCATGGACACGATCCACGAGAAACACAGGAAGACACTCAAGTGCAAGCATTCATTTTGCACGGGCTGTCTGAAGAGGGCGTTTGAGTTCAAGCCTGTTTGCCCGACTTGCGGGGCGTTGTATGGTGAACTGCAAGGGACCCAGCCTGAGGGGGGTTCTATGTCCATCAGCAGAAGATCTTCCTCTTTGCCAGGATATGAAAAGTGTGGGACTATCATTATTTGTTATGACATTCCAAGTGGCACTCAAAAGGTATGCAAACTTCAGACGTGTGAATTACTTTTACAAGATGGCTTTGTTGTTTTTTGGGGTTGTATTCTGTATTAAACATCCTTTATAGTATAATTTGATGTTGAAACAGGATTAAATGGGGCACAGGTCTTCGATGAAGAAGCGTTTTGGGTTAGTGTCAGGCACCCAGGCTGAATCACAGTAGAACAGCTCTGTGATAGCGTCTCGCTGGCAGCTTATGGATGTTGACGTTGTCGACTGTTGTCCTTCAGGAGGAGCACCCAAGTCCAGGACAGCGGTACGAGGGAGCCGTCCGTACGGCCTTCCTCCCCGACAGCCCAGAGGGACGGAAGGTTCTGGACCTCCTGAAGAGAGCCTTCGACCAGCGGCTTGTCTTCACCGTGGGCCGCTCCTCCACCAGTGGAAGGAGCAACGTGGTGACGTGGAACGACATCCACCACAAAACTGCTACACATGGAGGGCCAACATGGTACGAGGCTGTAGAAGTGGGGTCATGTGATCAGTAGTCACACCTGTCCTTTCATAAGCCACAGGTGTGAGCTGCCTCTGGGTGTGTAGAGAGGAGGGAACAGACGGTAGGACCTTGAAGATTTATAAGAGATGAACAAGGAATGAGATCAACCAAAAGGTCACTTTTTGCCAACAATATCTTAACTTTAAATTAGACTAGCCTTAAAGAAACTCATCACATCTCAGTCTAAAAACCAAGTGGTTCTACCCCAAAACACAATCTCTCGCAACTCTTTCAATGGTTTTAGCTGTTTGTAGATTGCATTTTATGGTGGCGGGGTGGAAATTGCAAGGAGAGGAACTGCACGCTATTTGCAACTTTGGTGTAACTTTCTCGAGCATACAGTTGTTGTTGTTGTGTAGAACCATACTGCCAAAGATGAGACGCCTGTACTCAGAAAGTCTTTGTTAGACTACTATCATCTTCCTGTCAGAACACTGTCATCAAAGTGCATGTCATCAATTGGTCTCCCTTAACCTTTTTTGTTTTCATTTCTATCTCTTGCAGTTACGGTTACCCTGATCCTGATTACCTGAAGCGTGTTCAAGACGAGTTGAAAGTAAAGGGAATTCAGTGACTTTTTCTGAAAGGGCACACACACTGGACATAAGCATGAGTACAAGTTGTGATTTTGTAAACTCACAAAACTAATTGATTTAGATGGCAAACGATGGCAAAAGTATAATATGTTAACTGTCGTTGATTGTTTGGAATTCACAAACAGTATGTCTATGAAGACGTATATTTAATGACTTACCCTAAAGCAGGCTAGCATGGGTAACACAACAAGTTGGGTGTCGAGAGGTTAAAACATTGTCGTATTCATCGAGAAAAGCTGATTTCTGAGCAATTTTTTTTGTTTAATGAACATAAACAAGTACATAAGCTACTATGTTTGTAACTTATAAAAAGCCAAAAAAGCCAGAATAATATGCAAAATAATGAAAACGCAGTAAAAACTGAATACAGAAAATATTTGGCCTCCTTATTGTTGTGGCAATATTTACAATATATACAATTTGTATTGTCATATTTGCCATTACTCCATTTCTATAAGGCACCAAATGCTAAATAGCATAATAATACATTTTCACTATAATTGTGCAGAAATGACAAAGTCATTTAGATCAAAGAAACAATTAGATTAAATAACTCACAAAGTGGACCAAATCAAATACACTGTTGATCATATTGTGTTGATTACTGTGGTCTTCATTCACCTGCTAGGGTCATGATATATTTAACATAGTTCAACTGTTGACTGCAAGTGTGCACTTACTCTCAGTCAGATAATGTTATGTCTTTCTCTCTGAGTGTTACTGTATCTGAAAATAGAAGTAAATTCTAAACCAATCTAAGTCCTTATTCAAATGTATTTCTCCAAACGAATGCTCTACTGTGCAGAACTGTAATCACTGAACCATCATAAACCCTTAGCAAGATCCGACCCAATGTTGCTTTCCAGCAGTCGTCCATTCAAGTTCCTCATAAACTGATGATCGTTTTCCACGGTGCATTCATGAATCATTTATCAAATGAACCAGCCCTGTACTGACAGTATATTTGGCATGACTTCAGCTTGTGAATGATCTACGTGTAGACCTCATGAACAGTTGATGAAGGCACTGTTGTCTTCAAACTGCTGTTTGGTTCAAGTCTTTAAATCTAATCGCACCATTTCATATTTTAATCAGAATCCTCACAAAGTCTTTACAACTCATCATTAGTACCCTAGTGCACTTATCCTACCCATGTACTTTGCCTAGGTGCAAAATAATGTTTGTTTTAACTGTGACTTGATAACTTGTGACATAATAAATTTCTTATTTTCACTCATTTGCACACCCTTCTTCTTATGTTTACCAATTTGCGAAAGAATATGATTGTAGTTGAATGTTTGATCCTTTTTCAAAACAACCTTTGAGATGATCTGTTCTTTGCCGACAGACTGTAACACCTCACCCTGTATCACAGGATGAGGCAAGGTACGGCCAGGACCGCGGTCCAGATGGTGGAACATCAGCTCGCTAGCACGTATCATCTCTTCCCAAAAATATATTCACCATGAACACAAGTTGTGTACAACACTCAGAGCACTGATTGGTCAATAATAGCACTGCAATATATAGACAACAAGCAGAAAACACCAATGCTTAATTTATATAGAAATCCCATATCCCTAACAAAATGAAACATTTCAAAAGCTCATCATAGGGTGCCACCCACATATTCAAACCAAAGTACAAAGACACATCTTGAAATAGAGGTGTTTGTTAACACTTCTTTTTGTCTTTTCAAATTCAAGATAGTTGTTTATGGATAGCTGTTCAAAACTGTTTATTAGGAGGCTTGTAAATGAATCAACTTTTTTGACTTGTATCTGAAATATTTACCATTGTAAACCAGTCGATACACTTCAATGTGAAACAACCAATATTGTTTTTTTCCTCAAAGTGGTGTTGTGTTCCGGCCTATCTGCCTACCTATTCTGAATGAGCACAGAATTCCTTCCTGCCCTCTCTGGTTCTCAAATGATCTCTGATCAGAGGATCACTCTGCTGAGGGTAAACATCACCCTCCCTCTGCACCTGTTCATCTCGGTTGAAAATACTCAAAACCCTTTTTTTAAATCTTATTTTCTATGATCATTTTCGAAAATGACCAATGGAAACGGTCTTTTTAGAATATGACCCAATCAGAAGAAATATATTACATTAAGAAAAATAAAGTGCATATCAACACCTTCGGTATAGAGAAAGTACATTGTACTTTAAAAAGGTACAACTCTTAGTAAACAAGGTAAGATGGTACCTTTTCTAGACATGAATGTCTCTTGTAGTTTCCTGAAAAGGCCCTTATAACTATCAGCAGAAGTCGCAATTTTTTTGTTTGTTGGAAAAACGGTTTTACCGTTTATAATTTTCTTTACAAAATGTGTGTCATCCATCAGTCAAACGGAAATGTAACATTGTCCTCAGAAAAAGGGTTCTCCATTTCACCTATAAATGTAGCCTACATTTATAGTTCCTCGATAGCTGGACATATTTTGTTGTAAATGTGTGTCATTTCAACCATGTTTATAAACACCGCAGCTATTCTGTCAACATGTCAACCCTTTCCTAAATTAGGTGTTTTAGATTTATATCATTTCATAGTTCTTCTTCTTTTGTGCCACAGGGGGCAGTAGCGCTGCTCCAGGCTTTATCCCGTGGCTGTCTGGTTACCGATGACTTTCAGAATCTCCCGATGGATGCAGGGGTCTTGTGTGTTGATACTCGTGTCGCCCACCTGCCCATCTTCGTAGCTGAAAAATAGAAAATAGCATCGTTTTTGGGGTGATTCTGGTGTGTGACAGACTTCAGGAGGTCAGTGCGTGCAAGAGATGTTCAGTAAAGTAACATAGGACTATACGGGGTGTACCAAGTATTGACTGAGTCACAGTATACCTTCACTGTGATTAGTACTCACACAGAGAGAAAAGAGAAAAGATTTTGGATAACTGCTTTGATAAATTGAGGGGGGAAATGGATGCCATACTTACACAAAGAAAAACCTTGTACAGACATGATCTGTGTTGGGTACCACCCAGATATCTCCATGCTTGTGCAGATCAGGAGATGTGATGACTGGAGAGAGATATTTAAAGCAAAGATTAAGATCAGCAATAGTTACTGTTTCCAACATACAGTGTATTAGGCTAACGATCTATACAAGTCCATAATATCAACATAAATGTCATACCTTCACATAAGGCTATACACTTAAGATTCCGGCTTTGCAAAAACTGCGGCTGTTGTCCTTTCTTCTGTGACTGCAAACATACAACAGTACGGAAAATAAACTTCACGTAAACGTTTGAGAAGAATATGCTAAGAGTATGAATAAGTACGGTGGTGTCCTGACCTGCAGGTGTAAGTTGGTCTTGCTGTTTGTCACAGTCTCGTCTTTAGATGTCACTTTCTGTTGCTTTTTGTTCATCCCTATTTGTAAAGAAACATATGCTGGTGACCAAGAACATATATATTTTAAATGTGTAAATATTCCTATTGAATGCAATTATGTCCTTGTATTCTACTTTCATTAATATTCTTCAGATGTACCACAGTAATAGTGTTTGACATTACTTTTAACTGACTCCTTACATACGTTTAACTAATTCCTCACATTCTTATTTGTTTCGTACCCGAGTAGCCGCTGGATATGCTAGTTACCGTACCGGAGTAGCCGAAGGATTTACTAGTTACCGTACCGGAGTAACCGAAGGATATGCTAGTTACCGTACCGGAGTAGCCGAAGGATTTACTAGTTACCGTACCGGAGTAACCGAAGGATATGCTAGTTACCGTACCGGAGTAACCGAAGGATATGCTAGTTACCGTACCTGAGTAGCCGAAGGATATGCTAGTTACCGTACCTGAGTAGCCGAAGGATATGCTAGTTACCGTACCTGAGTAGCCGAAGGATATGCTAGTTACCGTACCTGAGTAGCCGAAGGATATGCTAGTTACCGTACCTGAGTAGCCGAAGGATATGCTAGTTACCGTACCTGAGTAGCCGAAGGATATGCTAGTTACCGTACCTGAGTAGCCGAAGGATATGCTAGTTACCGTACCTGAGTAGCCGAAGGATATGCTAGTTACCGTACCTGAGTAGCCGAAGGATATGCTAGTTACCGTACCTGAGTAGCCGAAGGATATGCTTGACATTGGGCTGAGATAGATCCCACTCCCGTAGATGGCGCCATGGAGCTGTTCGGCACAAGCACCGCATGACAGGACCTCGTTAATATACTGCAGTCTGCATTCACATGTCATTACTGTGTAGGGTAACATCACAGTAAGGACTCCAACACAGTGCCAGAGGGAGGTCTTGATTTGGTTTTACTGGAAACTTGAAGCACTTATTACCTGAAGTCTTGTGTTAGATGCCACAACCAAGCCATTCCGCAAAATGGAGTGCCAATTCTCGATGTGAGAACCGCTAAAAAGAAAAAACAAAGTTTTACTCAGCAGCGAAACATAAAAAATAAACATATCCGTACACCCATGTACAGTACATGAGGCAGCATTCTACGCTTCAGTGGAAGCACACAAAAACATGATGGATTAGGGAGACACGTACTGGAAAGCGAACGTGCTCCCAAACAGGTTTTTAGCAGCTCTGAAGTTGGATTCTTTGGCAGGGGGGCTGCTGAGAAGGAGGAACTGGTGTAGCGTGTGCATGAACTTCAGTTGCTGAGTTCAGCAGAGAAAAAGAGAAAAGATTTCATCATAGTGATATCCAAAACACCATCTGTGATATCATATGTAAGAGATTAAGGTGCTACTAAATATGCAAGTCTAAATATAACAGATGTTGGTTCGGTTTATCTATTGGATACAAAGTACTAGGGGTCTGAATTTGATTAGTTTTTGTCATCTTTGTAGAACAACTTAACAGGCATCATGAATATTCTCAAATATAAAACCATAACTTCCTAAAACAGAAGCATTATGCTACTGCATTTGTGACAGTAGAATGACATGCCTAATGCATTGTAGTTTGTTAATGTGAACATTATTATTTTATATAAATCTATTGTCCATTTTAGAAGCTCCACTTACCCGAGTTACTGGGAGCTTGACAATATGTGACCGATTACTGGAAATCACCCTGGACGAAGAGAGAAAAGATTCTGAGGTGAAGGATGAAATATAGTTTGCCAGGCAGTTGGATTTAACTGTTACAGCACATTCCTGAAGCTGTCATTCATGTATTGTTTTCTGGCTCTGTATATGTACTAGTGCTGTACGGTCTAAAGTAGTTCGACTTGCTTATAAAACCATACAGTAGTTTATGTGACGATGCAAAGTGCTGCCAAGCGGATGTATTCATTTTCTAAATAACTCCACGTTCTTATCAAATTAAATATGTTAATTTTCCGTAGTGTTTCACTAGATCCTTATTTATTACTTATTTGTCACTTTGTTGCGCTATCGAGATCAGAACTGCTTTGAAAGCTGCATACGATGGAAGAGATACGTGTTGAGAGAGCCAAGAGGCTTCCTGAGAGACAAGGACTTCTCTCCCAGTCTAGGGGGAAGTCTTCCTCCCCGACAGAGCTGAGCATCATCGGTGCTAAAGGCCAGTTCACACTAGCCTGGTCCTAACCAGGCCCTGTAGGAGGGCAGAGCCAGGCTAAGTTCATACTAGCCTGGTCCTAACCAGGCCCTGTAGGAGGGCAGAGCCAGGCTAAGTTCATACTAGCCTGGTCCTAACCAGGCCCTGTAGGAGGGCAGAGCCAGGCTAAGTTCACACTAGCCTGGTCCTAACCAGGCCCTGTAGGAGGGCAGAGCCAGGCTAAGTTCATACTAGCCTGGTCCTAACCAGGCCCTGTAGGAGGGCAGAGCCAGGCTAAGTTCACACTAGCCTGGTCCTAACCAGGCCCTGTAGGAGGGCAGAGCCAGGCTAAGTTCACACTAGCCTGGTCCTAACCAGGCCCTGTAGGAGGGCAGAGCCAGGCTAAGTTCACACTAGCCTGGTCCTAACCAGGCCTTGTAGGAGGGCAGAGCCAGGCTAAGTTCACACTAGCCTGGTCCTAACCAGGCCCTGTAGGAGGGCAGAGCCAGGCTAAGTTCACACTAGCCTGGTCCTAACCAGACCCTGTAGTACGTAGGAGGGCAGAGCCAGGTTTGTTCACACAGCTTATTAAGAAAATCATATTTAACGTTATTAAAAAACTCTGTCCCACCCACAGTTGAAAACCCTATGCTCCTGCACTCAGCAAAAAAATGTTGTTTTTCTGTCGTGAACAGAACTGGTCCAGGTTTGTGGCCGAGCGGCAAAGTTCTCACCACTGCAGCAACGGGTGAGCCAGAGGGTCATGCTTGTCCATCTGCTTCTTGATCTCCAAGTAAGGAGCCTGGGGTAGAGAGAAAGAGCTTTTTCATTCAAATGATCCTGGCTTCATTTGAATAAAAAGCATGGGGTAGGCTTTAAGCGGGAGATGAAAGCAGTGATGAATTGGGTCATAAACTCGGTGAAATCAAACATCTCCTTATGTAAATCCACAGTGTGTCTGCGCTGCAGACGAGGAGCATCTGAAACAATGCTGGAAAGGTGCTGTTTTGTCTGAAGCACAAACGTGTAGACGAGCACTACTTATATAAATATATAGCTGTATTATATATAAATATATAGCTGTATTATATATAAATATATATCTGTACTATATATAAATATATATCTGTACTATATATAAATATATATCTGTAGCAGAGCTATGAGGTGCTGCTGCTTATACAACATCTTCTGACACACACCCAAGTCTAGACATCTCGTTGTACACTCACAATCTGCATAATAAGCTGCAGTGTTTCATATCCTCGCGCTGTAAAGCGGCAAAGAATGCTTGTCTGTCGAGGGCCTTTGTCAGTGTGTGACGTGACTGTCCGTCGTGCTACGAGCCATGACGTTGACCGTCTCAGAGCCTAATGAGGTGACCTGTCAGAGGGCCACCTGTGTGACGGACAGAGTGCTGGAGGTGAGTGGGGCTGAGAGAGCTGTCTACCTGGGTCATCTCTCTGATAGATGTAAGGCTGTCCAGCGCTCTCATCACCCGATCGTAATCCTTTTTCTGAAACGAGACAGAGAGATGAGTCCCGGCAAGGCAATCATCTAAAGCCAGGTGGTTTGTCTATTTAAGGGGACCGGGCGGTGTTATGCAACACAGCACTGTGTGTGCCAGTGAAACAGGACAAGGTGGAAGACAAAGATAATCTACAAAGGACAGGATAAACAAGATATAAATAGTGGAGTTTTGAAAGTGAGATGTTTTTTTAATTCAATGTATTGACTGATTAATGATTCCGTTTTATTATTAAGAGTTATTTGGACCCACAAATATCACTTCATGGTTAATGGAAAATATTATTCAACCATTAAAGTCAATGTTTTATTTTATAGTGTAGATCTCTCATAGTAATTACATTTTGAAGAACACACCCAAGGTTGTCAAAAAACAGGATATCAGAAAAATGAAATGGCAAGGATTCAACAACAAAAATATTTATATTCATAACCTTATTCATATTAATTCTGTGTTTTGAAACCTACCCTTGGATTGAAGGCCAGGGCCTGGGAATCGTCTGGATCCACCACTGAAGGATATGGCTCAAAGATGACAACTTTCCTGGGAGACTCCAGAGCTGACCGACACATGGAAACCAGCAAATCCACCACCTAGACACAATGAGACGCCTTTCAGACTCAAGTTAGGAAGTTGTGAGGTCATTTCAAGTCTGCTGTATGCCTGTCTGACCTTGCTCCTGGGGAGCAACCTTCATGACTGCGTTTTTACTTCAAGCCTGTATGAGAAGAACCCATTCCACCTCCTCAACCAGCTGAAGAACCAGCTGTGTAGCCTGAGGGGGACTGGAGTGTAAACTGTGTGGCAGGTCCCAGTTAGGCTCTCTGGTCTACAGGAGGTCGTTTCTCCAAGTTTGGTTGCTAGGCATTGCATAGGAATTCACTTAATACAATGTTGTTATTCTGTAATGAAAGCTGTGGCTTACAGTATGTCGGCCGTCATACATGACAAGGTTATGGCGGTGTGTGTGTGAGTGTGTGTGTATGACTGTGTGTGTGTGTGTGTGTGTGTGTGTGTGTGTGTGACTGTGTGTGTGTATGACTGTGTGTGTGTGTGTGTGTGACTGTGTGTGTGTGTGTGTGTGTGTGTGTGTGACTGTGTGTGTGTGACTGTGTGTGTGTATGACTGTGTGTGTGTGTGACTGTGTGTGTGTGTGACTGTGTGTGTGTGTGTGACTGTGTGTGTGTATGACTGTGTGTGTGTGTGTATGACTGTGTGTGTGTGTGTGTGTGTGTATGACTGTGTGTGTGTGTGTGTGTGACTGTGTGTGTGTGTGTATGACTGTGTGTGTGTGTGTGTGTATGACTGTGTGTGTGTATGACTGTGTGTGTGTTTGTGTGACTGTGTTTCACCTGAGCTCCTGTGGCGATCTCATCAGCGGCTTCATTCATCACGCCCAACGTTTGAAAGGCAAACACACACAGCTCCCTCTCACACACTGTGGGCTGTGGGTGGAGGAGACACACACACACACGCTTTAGAAAAGATCATTAACAAAATATTTATTAGTTGCCTAACAGGCATATTTTCCACAGCTAATTCAGTTAGATAGATTTTAATTAATGGGTCTGGAGCTCATTAACAACAAGGTCATTTTGGGTTAAATGAGCCCAGAAGAGCTGACGCAGGCTGTAGTTCTTACTGCCGACTGTGAAATACCGTCAGAGATACACTCATGAACGATCTGACAAACTGAATGAACTCATAAAGATATTTGTTATTGGGATCAGACAGCATGAAGTTATAAACAGGTTTTGGTTTATCTCAAGCCTTGAATAACTTAATAATGGACTTTGTGGAGGTTAATCACAAGCTAAAGGTTCTCCAAAGCACTCTGGGTGCACAATCATATAGTGGTGCACACATCAGCTGTTCCACGCCAACAAACTCAATTCCCCTCATCAACAAACCAGGTGTTAGCGCTGATGTTGATGTATGGATCTCCACAATCCGGATTGGAACACTAATTTGTGCAGACCAACCCCAGCAGCACTGATACCCACTGAAGCATCGCAACCATCCTGCAAAGCAGTTATGAAATGCCTGAAAGGGTTCATAGGGTGTTATGCAAATGTGCATAATCTCAAATTAAATCCTTTACCACTTCATACACTGTCTATTCATCTCATTTGGGTGAATTGTGACCCGTTAAATGTTGTTTTAGTTGAGTATGAAATTGGTCTTGTGTAACAGCACTGTGTACTTAAGACATTTATCTCTTAAGTGCAGTTCGCCTCTAGCTGTAGAAAACGGTAAAATGATGACATCAGTAAATGCTGAAGATGCCTCTCCTTATAAGATCCAACTCACCCTCTCAAACTGAAGCCACAATCAGTGTTACATCTGGATCTAAAACATACACTGGTAATGCTGCTATAGATAACCCAAAATTGGTGATTTATAGTTGTGGGAAAAGCTTTTAGAGTTCAACTATTTGTCACTTTGTAACAGAGACCACATGTGTTTTTATAGGTGACTTCAGTTACAGTTATATTTACCTTTTATAATAAATTCTACAAAATGTCACTTTGACACCAGAACTACTTACCTCAGACATTTACCAAGCTTTGCCCCAAATATAATTTTGTAGTTTACAAAGAATATTTGATTCACTGGAAATAAGTCCAGTGTGTGCTGGCGGAGCGAGTATGGTTCGAGTTACAGTACAGTCCATGTTGATGCCTGCTGGCTCCTGTTCTGGCTGGGTACTGCAGGGTTCTACTCACTCGAAGCATGGGTCCGTTCTGGAACACGTGGGGCTCGTCACACACCACACAGAACTCGTTCAGGACTGGAATCCTCTGCTCTGCGTACTCCATGGTCTGGGATCAGCAGGACAGCAGCAGCAGCAGGATGGGTCCATATGGCAGATAACATAGACAGGTAGGTAGGTCGGTCGGTCGGTAGGTAGGTGGGTAGGTTGATGCATGGTCAGGTAGACAGGTACGATAGATGAATAGATCTATCTGCGTTATTAGTTGACAAATAGGAATATGAGCTCATGGTCTGTGGAATGTGAAGCCAAAGAGATGATTTACCTGGACAAGGAAGCCCCTGTCTCGGACTGGAATGGACTTGGCTCCGTGGTTTGGCTGCAGTGAGAGGAACACATGAGTGAAAATCTGGACATGAATCCACATGATTACAGTCTACGAACCTTCCCTGGGGCTCAAGGACAATACATCAGGTGGTTAATGTAGCTGAGACGAGCAGGACCAGAGACCCACCTGTGGGGGAGACGCGAGCGAGGGGGCCAGGATGCCCATGAGCCCTGAGGTAAGAGACAGACGGTGGCTCTCTGGGGCCGGCTCCTTCAGGCCGTCCTGCCGGCCCATCTTGGTGCTGCTGGAGTAGGAGCGGCTGAGCAGGCGGTGGTGCCTCAGCCCGTCCATCTCCTCCGTCCTGATGGCTCCGGAGCACGACCTGGTGAGCAAGCGCTGAGGCTTCAGCCCTCTCCCTCCGCCCCCGCCCAGACCGCTCACCCCCCCGCTGAGCCCGCCCACGCCGTGGTCGCAGTGGGCGTCCCCCCCGGGGCAGGGGCGGGGCAGCAGCTTGTGGGGGGGCCGCAGGGCAGAGGGGCAGTCCTCGGGCTTGACCGGCGTGGAGGAGCAGGGCCGGCCCAGGAGGCGGTGGGGCTTGGCCGGGCCGGAGGGCTCCATGCGGGGGTCAGCCGACAGGGAGGGACCCAGGAACTTGTGCGTGGGCTTGGGGCAGCCGTCCGCCTCCGCCTGCCGCACAGTGCTGGAGCAGGTCCTCCGGAGCAGGCGGTGGGACTTGGAGTCCTGCTCGGGCTTCAACTTCTTCTTGCTCTTGACGCAGCCTGGGGGGGGGTAGCTGGGGGATCTGGAGGGGGGAGGAGGAGGGGGAGAGAGGGGGTAAAGGCGAGGGTGACGGAGGGATTGGATGTTATGTTGTTACGTTACCTGTCACCTGATGTTAGGGACTAGAAACTAAATAAATAACATCTTTTTTGAGGAATGGACAGCTCAGCTAGCAACCTTGAGATGACTAAACAGAAGACAAGCACACCAATGCAGATCGAGGCTCTCCTGTGTTAAATATCACTTTCCCTTCAGGGAAGAACTTCCTGTGTTGGTGAGCAGCCAGGGCAGGACACCCTCCTCACCTGCGGAGCGTCGAGAAGATGTGGAGGGGAGATTTGACCTTCTTGTCATTCAGCTTTTTACTGTGGGGGCAGTTGAGCTTCTCCTTGCCCTGATGCTTCCACTGCTGGGTGACAAATGTCTGCATGATCCTGCCAAAGATATAAACACACATCTGATTGCTGCTTTGCCACTTCTGCATTTCAAATGCTGTCAACAGAAGCTCAGACATCAGAAGAGTATGCAAAACACTAGACGGGTAAAGACAACGCAGTGAGTCGCACAACAAGCAGTTGACTCAGATACGCAGGGATTAGATGGGGCATGAGAACAGAAAACAAACTCTAACTCACTTTTTCAGCTGGTGTCCAAGACCGAACCGGTCTTTTGTGGACACTTGGAAAACATCCACTGTGGGCACTGAGAGAGAAAAACAACATCAAGCTGTTGTCTCGTTGCAGGCTAAACATGATTCATAACAAACCCTGACTGCTGGGGAATAACAGGCCAGGACTAACAGACAGCTAGCTAGAACTAACGTATGGCACCCTTGCAGTTCTATAGAAAGCATCGATTTCCATTTTGTGTCTAATTAGCTAGTAGCAAAAAGCTAAGAAACATTCACGACTGTGGAACCTTCCCAGGCTGTGTGAACAGTGTCATGTGTGTGTGTGTACAGGGTCATGTGTGTGTGTGTGTCTCTCTGGGTGTGTGTGTGTCCCACCTGGTCCGTTCAGGTACTGTGTTAGTGAGCAGTGGAGCCGTACGATGACCGGCTCTCTCCGGATCACATCCCACGCCAGAGCGATCTCCTCCTGCACACCAGAGGAGACAAACACACTGTCGTGCCTGAGACACAGTCTCATCTGGGGGCTGGAACACAGATCCCCTGCTACATGGGGAACTGGGTCTACATTTATGTTTCGGTAGTTTCAAAAAAAGAATTTGTGTTAACATTCAAGCAAATATCTCGACATTGCTGCTGTGCGGTGGACATGATATACTTACATCAAGGAAACTGACATCGATGTGCAGATCAATATCCACATCATCAATTGCACCGTATTCCCTAGAACAGCACAAGAAAAGTAGAGAAATGTAATACAAAACTCTAATTCACATCTCATGATATTTCAAGCTGCAGCATTACAGGATAATAACACAGTAAATGACAGTCATTAGCTCTGAAAAGTCTGTTCCCTTCAACATGCAGGCAGTGACAATAGATCAACACTAAAACACAAACACAGTCTATGTCAGAATGATCCTGTAAGCGTTATAAACACTCATGTACACGTGACCCATGACACAGAGGGGTTAGTATCTCCAGCAGGGAGCCGTGGGTCGACCCTGGGGGGCCGTGGTGTGGTGAGTCACACAGCACGGCCCTGGCTGCACCATCCATCATCATACTCACTCCACTCTCACACCTCAGCAAGCTGTCCCTGATGAGGACATGGTATGGTTGCACAGCATGACTCAATGCCACTGTTGGTCTAGTATGAATGTGTGCGCATGAGTATCCCTACTAATTATTAGTAAACAATATGCTAATGCTGTTTGTGGATGCGTGGGTGTGAACTCGTGTTTACTGTGATGATCAGATATGATCAGTTATTGATCCCCAGCAGGAAATTCCCTTGTCACAACGGCAAATACGCAACCCGAACACCCTGCATCACTCAAGCCTGAGCAACACAGGTATATAAACTATTATATTAGTATGCTTAGGCAGTACCATGCTACCTACTGTATTTGGTGACAAATATCTGCAGACTATGTTGAATACGAATGCAAATGACCCTTAATGAAAGGGTGGAGGGGAGAGAGGGAGAAAAAGAAAGAGGGGAGGGGGGAGAGGTGGAGAGAGATGAGGGGGAGGGGGAGAGAGATGAGGGAGAGGGGGAGAGAGATGAGGGAGAGGGGGAGAGAGATGAGGGGGAGGGGGAGAGAGATGAGGGGGAGGGGGAGAGAGATGAGGGAGAGGGGGAGAGAGATGAGGGGGAGGGGGAGAGAGATGAGGGGGAGGGGGAGAGAGATGAGGGGGAGGGGGAGAGAGATGAGGGAGAGGGGGAGAGAGATGAGGGAGAGGGGGAGAGAGATGAGGGAGAGGGGGAGAGAGATGAGGGGGAGGGGGAGAGAGATGAGGGGGAGGGGGAGAGAGATGAGGGGGAGGGGGAGAGAGATGAGGGGGAGGGGGAGAGAGATGAGGGGGAGGGGGAGAGAGATGAGGGAGAGGGGGAGAGAGATGAGGGGGAGGGGGAGAGAGATGAGGGGGAGAGACATTGCTGACACAGTGTTGGCAGACTTGACACAGAAGATGACACCAAGCAGAGCGGAGATGAAAGTCCCCAGACGATCATCCCAGAGGTTACAGACCACTCTCTGGCTCAGCCTCAAACTTTCAAACTGTCTTCAAGCTCATCTTTAAAGTTATCAAAGTCTGATCCTTTAGTGATTCAGGGAACAGTGCACATTAAGATGCCAGGGTGTCATGGGGATAGATGAGAGGGGGAATCTTCAGAGACAGGCTCTGTAAGGGTAGGAGTGAAACCCTGTTGTTTCACACAAATGCTGAATGTGTCAAACCACCACACCACACCACACCCTCTCTCTCTCTCTCTCTCTCTCACACACACACACACACACAGACTTCTTAGGACAATTCACTCAACATGATGGACACATTTTCATTTGAATGTAAAAGAGTGAGTGGACAGAAAGGGACCCGTGAGCTTGATTCTGCCCCGTGGGACTCACACATATTCAGAATACCTTCCTTAAAGAGTAAATCATCTGAAACTAAACTAAACAGTGACGGTGTGTGTGAGAGTGTTTCAACATGCAGAGTTCCATTTCATCATCAGCGCTGTGCGCCAAAGGTTCCCTCCATACCGTCATGTTTCATAAGATCACAAAGACCACTTTGTTGCCATGCCTGAGGGCAACTGTCACCATGGTTACACATCACCGTGCCACGATGACGACGGCAGAGGCTGGGATGTGCAGCACGCCCTGGGAAAGGATGAATCCCTCCTAGGAGACCCCTTTCACACACCCCTCTGAGGAACACTCGTTCACCTTCAGAGTCACCTCAGCGTTCTTCACTCAGTGTTAGTCTGTGTTAGAGTCTGAGTTTTATTCTCCTAAAGGAGATGAATGAGACACACTTTCGAACGTCCTCTCCTGTAGTTGCTCACAGACTGGAGATGCCACCGACCAGTTGAACCTGCTGTAAACACTTTAGCTTTAACAACTCTGCACACGTCGCAGAAAAAGTACTTTCCAACTCGTAAAAATGTAGAAGTTCACAGCACTTCTCTGCGAACCCAGGAAGTTGTTTTGTCCTCGGATCTGGGAGGGAGGAGGGGGGGCTCCTTGCAGTGTACGCTAGGTACTACAGAGGACAAGTGATGGGGGTGTTCTTTCCCAAAGAGCTGTTTTTATACTCAACCCTGTGTTCTGAGCACATAATAGAATTTGCTTTGCCGTTGTGGGAAATGTGCACGCTCTGCATCTTCCTCTGAAGCATCAGTCTGGTCGTCAGGCACATCAGTCTGGTTGTCAGGCACAGTCGTGTGCTCTGACAAGTAACGCCGGATGAGATATTGTTGGCCAAGATGTCAACTGACGTTTACAACTTATACATTTATATTTACAGGAATGACCGAATGAAACTTCAACGTTTCGCCACATCTCTGGGTACACAAGAGTTCAAAATACAGGGCTGATTGGAGCCAACATTATATTACCAATTTCCTCAACATTTATCGTCTCATTAGTCTAGTGCCAACCAAGTTGCATTAGTTAAACGTGCTACTCAGAATACAAAATAAGGACTCAGGTCATTCCCTCTACAAAATACTCCCTAAGGACACTGGCCACAAACACACACACTGTCTCCCACCACCATTCTCCTTCACTCCCACCTCTCTCGTTTGGTCCTCGTGTTCTCCCTTTCCCACCCTCCCCCAGGGCCCGGGGGCAGCTGATTGGACGGTTCCACAGCCTCTGCTAGCTGATGACAGATTAGGAGGGCGGGAGGCGACCAGTTAACCTGGGGGTGACCGTGGTAACCCGAGGGCTTAACCCGTCATCACTCTGACAGGCCCTGCTGACTGACATCGTGACAACAGCACCGCCCTGACCCTGAAGGGCTCGTCCACAGCACGCAGAGTGAGGTCGTGTATGTCTGTCTCTCCAACAACACATGACCGTGAGCAACAAACAGCAGACTTCTGCTTGTTTAAACAGAGTCTGGCAAGCTAGTGAGAATTGTACAATGTCCATTGTTTACTACAGACAAACAGGCATGCTCAGGCCTGTGCAAGTGTTTGTGTTTGTAGTGGGAGGGGCTGCATGTCCCCAACCCCGTAAATCACCCCGGTCAGAGGAGCTGAGAGCAGGCAGAGAGGGAGAGGGTGTGGGGGCCTGGAACAACCTACTCATCAATCTCCAGTAACAGATATCCAGCTGGTGGCAGAGCTAGCTAGCGGCTAGCCGCCACCCTGCAGGGCTGGAGAGCAGGTTAGCCTGTTGGGTCACAGGCCTCAGGGGGCTGTCCCAGACACACAGGGCCTGAGGCCTGGGCCTTCAGTCAGCACGGGGCTGTCAGGGTCACCTGGGGAGGGTGGTGCTGTTGGGACTGGAGATCTGCACAGGCTTAGTACAGTACAAAAGAACCAGAAGGGAGAGGGTGGAGGAGGGTTTTCAGGTGAGAGGGAGGAGCCAGCAGGTTGTTTGTGGGTCCTACCTGAGAGACACTCAGCAGGGGGTGGAGGAGAGGGGTCTGGTGAAAGGCCTACCTGAGAGACACTCACAGGGGGTGGAGGAGAGGGGTCTGGTGAAAGGCCTACCTGAGAGACACTCACAGGGGGTGGAGGAGAGGGGTCTGGTGAAAGGCCTACCTGAGAGACACCGCGTGGTGCCCATACAGTTCGCGCACCGCCGCCAGGTCCGCCTCCAGCTGGGGGTGTTTGTGGAGCTCTCCATCGTAGTTCACCTATCAGGAGCAGAGTTCAGAGTCAGCTGACTGACGGACACAGCGGCTTACCAATCACAACAGCCTAGGCCTCTTGTGGGGGTGGGGTAAAGCAGCATTGTCTGGTGAGATCAGAGAAGCGTGGTCTGGGGATGAAATCCCGACACGTGCTTCTCTCCCGCTTTGATCGCTTCAGGAAGAGAGCTTCAGGCCAGGAGCAGGGGCGTGGACAGGGGCGTGGCCAGGGGCGTGGCCAGGGGCGTGGCCAGGGGCTGGAAAGAACAACACCCTCGTCCGAAACACGCAGATTTGGTTTCAGTGGCCGGTCCAATTTCAGAGAAGTGATAAAATGGAATTAAACATTGTTATTACGTTGAATATTATTGCATCTATTCACTCTCCAGCTGGGGACAAATAGGACAATAGCAGGTTTCTCTTCAGTAGATGAAAAACATTCTCTTAAAAGACAAAATAAAGCATTGTTTCATTGTTTCAGATCTCGCATTGTGTAGGCCCACCTGGACTACAAGTAAACATCAAAAACACAGTTTCAATACTGTAAACATTGGGAATCCAAGTGAGAAAACAGACATGTATTAATATCAATATTGCATTTTATTAATATTGTGCTTCATGGTTGAGGCAATCTCTGGCCGCCACAGGTATAGAAAATACACAAATATTTAGTGTATGAAGTCATGAAAGTTAAGTATGAATCATTTATTTTATTATGACTCAGCTCTTAATAGATGATGGTATACTGTCCTGACACACGATGCACATTAAGCCATAAGTAGTTATGAGAGCACAGTTTATCGCTTCTCCTGTAAACTCTATATCCAGTTCTTTAAGACTGTTCAAGGTTGTGTGTGCAGAAAGGATTTATCATATTAGAGCATAATAAATGGGCATAACGGAGGTATTCTGCATCGACACGCCGGCTCAACAGGGTACAATACGTGTCACCAGTTGATGAGAACATTACTGTGACTAACTGTGCAACGGGGGCCCGTTCCCCAGCAGGATCGTAGCCAGACACGGCATCCTAACCCACGCTGCCAGGCACCAATCACTCACTCTGAGGCTCAACTCCATCTCCGTCAAAAGAGTGCAAACCAAGTTCACCCTCGACGTTTCTGGACTGGCGCTAATGGTTTTAGCTAAACAGCCAGTGTGGTTCACTGAGAGAACCATCTCTCGTGGGTCAGTTTGTTTCGGTGATGGAAACGTCCCAGAGGAATGCAGGAGGGGGTACTTTGAGCTGAAATATAGGTGCTTCACACATGATGAGCTTTGTGACGACTTCTGGGAAATCTGCCGTGAAATCAAAAGTTGTCACGCTCAGGTTAGACTCCTCTGTGGAAGCCATTTTTAATTTGGGGGGGGTTAACTGCCGCCTCTTTCAAAAAAGCAAAAACAGAAGTAGACATTTGTCCTAGCGTGACATTGTAAGGTGGCGATTAATACAAATCAACAGATTTCACAAAAGTTCCAGGACACAGGAACTATGTCAACTACTTTTCTAGATCACAAAACCTACGCAACATAAAAGCTTTGACGAAGTTATAAAAGTTCATGAGGATTAAGTTTTGCTCTTACCTGACCCCCATAGTAGAACTCCTCCGAATCGTTGTCCCCCTCAGAATCCTCCTCTACGGCATATTGGCACTGAATAATTTAAGATATTACTTTATACTGCAGGACTCGGTCGATAACCACACAACGACACTCAAAATAGCAAATCTGTGCCAATGCAGTCAAACTATAACACACTGTAAAGCAAAGCATTTGGCATCTAGTTATGAAATGGATTTGGCCCTTCCGACCTTGTTTTGTGAGCGTGCTGGTTATTACTGCTCTGCCTGCATCGTAAGCAGGCCACAGTGCCTTCAGTCTTACCTGGTTTTTGTCGATCTGAAGTTTAGGTTTGATGGATAGGCAGCTGCTGGCATCATTATTGATCCTAATCTCTGTTCACAGCAGATGGGGAAGGAATACATTCAAATGGGTTAGTCAGTAGGTATCGGTATATGTGCCTTATTCATTTAGGCCTAAGATATTTTAGGCAGGGAAAGCAGAAAAGCAATTTTTCAATTGAGTCGAAGCGTTGACATTAATCTGCTCTGCGCTGAAACAATGGCGTATTAATAATATTGTTTACAGACAAGTCAGTGCTTAGACTCTCCACAAAACTGTCACAGTGGAAGTTTGTGCACACAGAAACGTCTCATTAGCAAGAATCCCCCTGCAGGCAAATCAAGTCAGCTTCTTCAAACACACACTATGACTAAGCAAGTAAAAGCCTGGATAATGAATGTGTTTTTTGTTTATAGTTTTGTCAGTTGAAGTTTGTGGATAGGGTTGTTTTTCAACGTTAGAGAACATTAACATTGTTAGTTCCCAACAGTTTACATTCACACCGAATACAGTCTGACTTTGGAATTCTTCAGTTGCATCTTACCTGTTGCAATTCTATGAAAAATGACAGGGATTGGATCTCTGGTGACCAAGACTTCGTCATCATTCTCAGAGTTTGACACATATGTGTTGTCTAAATGTGGATAAAAAAGAATGAATGGGTATCAAAACGGTTTAAAAACAGGAATCATTTCCAGTTATCGGCGAACAAACTCAGTTTTATTGCATGTTAACAATACAGTACTGTCTAAACACAGCCATAAAAAAACAATCATGCTTTCAGAAATTTCCATCTGCTTGCATGAGAGAAATGCATTATTCAGATTAGCTGCATTTTTGCGGTAATAATAGGGTGTCGTTGTGGATCTGCCAGCTGCTTATCCTCCTCTGAATGATATCCTCAACCTCCACAGAGGACAGACCTCTGTGTCTCTCATTTTCCTGGTGTCGCCCACTACACAAGCTGGCCTGGATCAGGCCTGGTTTAGGCTGTGTGATCCTGATTGGTTGATGTAGTTAATTGGTTATTTGATCAAACTTTGTTGAGGTGCGTTCTTTTCTGGTTGACATTAGGACAGTGTTTAGGGGTTCACTGTCTTTTTTTTGTTTTTGTTTTTTTTGTAAAGATCATTTTTCCATCCTACGTTTGAGTGCGGTCCTGTTACATGCCTTGTATCTCTCCCCGTTACTAGGCTGGTTAGACATCACGTGTGAAGACGTCATCCTTGATACGCCCAAACATGCTAGCTGGCCCTCCCCATGTTCATTCAGCAAGCCTATTGATATTTATTTTTAAAACCTTCAAAAAATAACTTAATCAATGAACAAAGTGAACAGGCGTATTCGACTTAAGCAGCAACGGCGGCGCCGACAGACGGCTGCAGCTGCCTTGAAGCTGAGAATGCCATAGGCTACTTCAAGTCAGCCGGGCTGCAGGCGGCTGCAGGCGACGCTGGCGCTGCATGAAGTCGAACACAAGATAATATCCTCATCTACAGTTTCTTCCGCTTAACTTTTTTTTTGAGTGACGCAGTTTGTAATCCATAAAGCAACAGTTGTGCATGATGCGATTAAATTGAGATGAACATCTAACTACTGTAAACTACTATAAACTACTGTTTAATGGATGTGCGTGTCTTTGGCAAGGTTGTTTTGCCAATTAAACATGGTAGGCTAATATGGGACTTCAGTCCTTAACAATCAGAAAATATTCCAATTGAAAAGTTGATTATATTTTATAAACGTAGCCTATAAACCAGTATTACGTTGCAACGCCACTAAACGTTCTTTAAAACGGAAAACCCCTTGAAACATCGTATTGAGTATCTGTGCCTTTCCCACAATCCAGGACCCCTGAGTAATCTTCCACGATTATTAAATTCCGCTGCGTGACAGCCTACCTTTAAGCGGTTTTCTTGTCGCTGTAGTTATAG
This sequence comes from Hypomesus nipponensis, assembly GCF_054491055.1. Classification (NCBI taxonomy): domain Eukaryota; kingdom Metazoa; phylum Chordata; class Actinopteri; order Osmeriformes; family Osmeridae; genus Hypomesus; species Hypomesus nipponensis. The sequence continues at coordinate 12,939,076 of NC_140388.1, forward strand.
CTCATTGAGTGAATTAAGTTCTAATGAATTACTTATTCTGGATTGTCAGGCTGATACTGTGATTTTGTCGAAACTACAGCATAATGCGACCAGTGCTCCGGCTTGTTGCACTTCCATGTGAATGTCGCGGGCCTCCGGTAGAATCAATCCGCTCGTTTAATGAGCAGTGGCACAGGAGCAACTTTATTATGTAAGAGGAGGACCGTGTCATGAACGTAGACCACACATTCTGTGGATATATTGCCAATACAGGAAACGGACCAAACAAAACAGAAACGGTTTAGCTTTTCTTAATTAAGATTAGGCGGCATATGTCTGGTGGTTATTTATGCAATAAGCCCCAAGAGGCCGTGTTTTGCGCTGATTTTAGAGTTTGGCACGTTTGGCACGACGCGAAGCGGAGAGCTTTTCTAAAACTGTTAATACAAATATTTGATATGGTTTCATGAATAAAAACAATTAGAAACTAAATAGTTGAATAATAAACCGTCATTCTTCCGCCACTACAAAGTAGACTATTGTTCCTACATAAATCGTTGCCACGCAACAGCCAGATGGACACCTTTGCCGTGTTTTTTTATTTGAAATATTCGATGCTTAGTAATATGAAATGTTAAAGAATGTTATGAGGACACTGTAGGGTTATGCTGGATTTTACAACGGCATGGAACGCGATATAGCCAATCACAATCAAGGATGGGAACAACCAGTTTTAGAATCGCTATTTTTGTGATGCTATTATTGGAAGTGCTCCCTCATATATATATTCTGTTAAGGCCCATATCAGTTTGTCCTCGTTACCATTTCCTTGCATGTAAAAGTGTAATGTGTCTCTCTACCAAGTGGTGGTATTCTTGTAGCCTACACTATGTACCTGATCACAAAAACAATATATTCATAAATGGTCATTTAAAATAATATGATAGTCATTAGTTTATTGTCACATTTAGCTTTGACATTATTAGAAAGTCCAAGATGTCTTCTCAAATGAACAAAATAAATAAATACTATTTGTAAAGGGGTAGTGTGGTTATAAGGTTACACTACCAGCCCAAAACCTATTTCTACTATACTAGATTCAAATGAGTTTGGGTTCTTAATGGGGGCTTATCACAACACCATAGATCATGCACATACAGCTATACAGTAGGCTATGCACAGTAAGTCATTCAAAACTCCATGCAGTGATTGGTCCCCATACATCCCAAGACTGAGAGCATCCTTACCTGGGTAATCATCAGACACGTGGACCGAGTATGAGCCCCTGGGAAGAGAGAGGAGCGGAGAGAGGAGAGGAGAGAGGAGAGGAGAGAGGAGAGGAGAGAGGAGCGGAGAGAGGAGAGGAGAGAGGAGCGGAGAGAGGAGCGGAGAGAGGAGCGGAGAGAGGAGAGAGGAGCGGAGAGAGGAGAGGAGAGAGGAGAGGAGAGAGGAGCGGAGAGGAGAGAGGAGCGGAGAGGAGAGAGGAGAGGAGAGAGGAGCGGAGAGAGGAGCGGAGAGGAGAGAGGAGAGAGGAGAGGAGAGAGGAGCGGAGAGAGGAGAGGAGAGAGGAGCGGAGAGGAGAGAGGAGAGAGGAGAGGAGAGAGGAGCGGAGAGAGGAGAGGAGAGAGGAGCGGAGAGGAGAGAGGAGAGAGGAGAGGAGAAAGGAGCGGAGAGGAGAGAGGAGAGAGGAGAGGAGAGAGGAGCGGAGAGAGGAGAGAGGAGCGGAGAGGAGAGAGGAGCGGAGAGGAGAGAGGAGCGGAGAGAGGAGCACAGCGTCAGTCTGAGAGAACAGTTTGAATTAATCAGCCTCAATCAGCTTGAGTTGACTAATGAGTCAGAAGAAAGTAGTTCCAGTCTTTTTCTCTTCCCAGTGAGATCACAACAGCAGTACTGGGAGGTTCTACTGACTCAGCCCAGGAGCTGGGGACTCTACCAGGTATCAACTCTCCCTGTTAGCCAGACTCCATATTTACATTTAGTCATTTAGCAGACGCTCTTATCCAGAGCGACTTACAGTAAGTACAGGGACATTCCCCCCCGAGGCAAATAGGGCGAAGTGCCTTGCCCAAGGTCACAACGTCATTTGGCACGGCTGGGAATCGATGCAGCAACCTTCTGTTTACTAGCCCGACTTCCTCACCGCTCAGCCGTCTGACTCCCCCATATAAAACTACATCAAGACATTATGACCCCTCCTGTGTCTCCTCCCTCTTTCACTGAGACATCCTGGAGAACAGAGGATTCCCTTTCTGTTGATGGGAAAACACCGTCAGTCTACAGTATGAGCAGTGTTTCTACTGAAAAACACCGTCAGTCTACAGTATGAGCAGTGTTTCTACTGGAAAACACTGTCAGTCTACAGTATGAACAGTGTTTCTACTGGAAAACACTGTCAGTCTACAGTATGAGCAGTGTTTCTACTGGAAAACACCGTCAGCATACAGTATGAGCAGTGTTTCTACTTGACAATTCTTTTAGGAAAAGAAAAGCTATGACTTTTATGTGTATAAATGTAAATCTTTCAATGTCATACATGGGCTGTATAACAGCAGGCCAGGGAGGGCTGGGAAGAGCCCATTTTACGCCGGCTTGTGATCCGGTATATATCAAGTTATGGTGTGCAAATAAACTTGAGAGCAGGTGTTTATCTTGAACATGCCATTTCAAAGCCAATCAAGCATATTGTTGGCTCAAGCTAGTTTTGAATCCAGTGAACGAGGCCCTAGAGAAGCAGAGGGTCGGAGGAAGGGAGAGAGAGGGGTGGAGGAAGGGAGAGGGAGGGACGGAGGAATGCATACGCTCCACAAAGGAGAGAGGGAGAGCAACATGCAGGTACTTTAGGCCGTGGAACGTTTTAACGGCGATGGGTTTGATGTGTACTATAGGGAGACTTGGGATGAACTGCAGCAGATGTTAAATTGGTGTGGTGTGTTCAAACAAAGCCCTATAGGAGTATTAAAACCCTTGGTATAATTTCCAAGCTCAGTGAATTATTTAATCAATACATTTAAATAATTCACATTTGAATTGTCGAGGGATCTCTGCCAATGAACGGCTTTCAGACACAAACTTGTATATATTTTTTTTTTTACTTCCTCATCATATAAGCCTAACATTCCTTTTGATAATTATATTAGATGTACTAAATAACAATCTAAAATTCATTTTTGCTTCTTAAAAAAAAGTTTAGGACTCACCTTTCACATAAATTGTGTTATAAGTGCTATGGAGAGTGTTTTTGCCACCTGCGGTAAAAAGTTAATGGAGTCACTGATGTGATTCAGTGTAAATATGATATTAAGCGATCATCACAAACAAAGTGGAAATAGTTTGATGTAAGCAAAACTTGGGTCAAAGATTGCTGACTAACAGGTGTAGAGCCCCCTTTGACTGCAGCTGTGCTGAGGCAGCTACTAACCTGAACACTAAAAGCTGCTTTTGTTTTTTTTACCATCAGCATTTTGAGCTGTCAGTCCCCCATGGTGGAGAGCAGAGCAGTATAAACTATACAGGTGCTTTCTGTCTGGCTCACGTTCACACTGTTGGTCCTTGGTTATTAAATATGTGTTGAGTGGTAATTAAAATAAAACACGTAATGAAAATCAAATCTTTTTTTCACAATTTAGAGGCATTTGCAGTTCTGAAGCTCTCGTGTGGGAAGTCTGCTTGTGATCTTTATCACAGCTCTCCATTGGTAAGACGAGGTGTAATTATACCCATTTCACACCCTGAACCTGTTTCAGTCTGTTTTAAGTGGGATTAAGCCAGACCTGTTTAAACAAACCTATGTAATTACCATGTTGTCGTCATTCAAGGCTCATTTGTCACCCAAGCAGGACTGTTGCATTTTAGAAGTCTCTAAAAGCAAGAACTGAGAGCTCTTTAACTTGGCCAAACCTTATTATTCTTTTGATACTTGTTTGTGTTGTGTGACATTGCAGTTATACTGAAATACATGAAATGAGGCAGGCCTTGTCCACGCAGTCGCAACAAAAGTAAGTTTCAAGTGTCTGAAACAAGACCTGTATAGTGTTGCATTTCCTGTTTAGACCCACTGCAGTGCATGATGGGTTTAATACACATAACTAGACAGTATGAACAGAGGGTGACCCATTTAGACCCTCTGCACGCCCGCAGTTTAGCAGCAATATTTAGCTGATGTGAAAAAGTGACTAATATTCTTGTAAGAGCCAGTTCTAGAAATCCACTCTGCTCCAAATGAGTTGCACAGCAGAGGTACGGTAGTGAGGATGCAGAAGACGTCATATTAAGCTGCAGCATGGTGCTCTAATGTGCCTCAGACCATAGCGTTGCGCAGCGAGATACTCTGTTACATGCAGAAAGTAAACAAATACTTCCGATCCCACACCTCTGTACAAAGTGACAAGTTATTCATTCTCAGGCAGGCTGGCCTCTTCCTGTTCCAGATATCTGGTGGACGTGCTAGGTCTTTACAGCATATCTAGCAGGCCTGGCTGATGAGCTGTTTGTGAAAAGAGTGGAACACCCGCTTGATTACGGTTCCCCTTACGGTTCCCCATACGGTTCCCCTTACGGTTCCCCTTACGGTTCCCCTTACGGTTCCCCTTACGGTTCCCGTTGCGGTTCCCCTTACGGTTCCTCTTACGGTTCCACTTACGGTTCCGCCTCTCAACAACACTGAGGCCTGATGAGGCTCTTTCATGTTTTCAGACTCATGCTGCTTTTAGATGGCAGAGATTTACTGTCAGAATCCCATTGTGACCTCATCGTTTAAAAGGATTTCAAGCCAACAACTTCCATATAAAATGTGAGATAAAACAACTGTCACTGAAGAAAGCCTGGGTCTGGTTACGTCCACATTGATTCACGACAGTCGATCTTGAAAAACACAAACCAGGGAATGGAGCTAGGGAGGTTGTTCACTCGTATAGAATAAGACTAGAATTATCATTCCCAAAGATGTATGCTTTACACATTTGTTAAGCAACACAATCTTGATTTGAAATAAACCGCCTTAACATTTCTCTCAGATTCCTTCGAACTGAATGTCGGCACTTGAATTCACACAGATAATGCTGCCACGGTTTCATCATTGAGCATTCCTGTTAGTCACTGTGTGTTTTGGGTTATTATTTGGATATAGTTGAGACAACTGCCATTTTAGTCCTCCTTACAAAACTAACTGCACACACAGTGAAAACACCCAGGTGAGGTCTGTCAATAGCACCTGAAGACACTCCTGGACACCACAGTGTTTATGTCTGCTCAGTGTGGTGAACCACAATCTGTCATGACTTGGATTACGTTTTTCCACCACCTACACATCTGACTGTCAAGTCTCTGTTTCCTGTTAGGGATGGTCATCAAGGCCTGGACCCAATCACGGCTGTCTGACCTACTCTCACACTCTGCTCCACATGCAGCATAACCCGTGAGTACGGCCTCCCTGAAGACGCTCAAAACAGGAAGTGATCTTTATGAGACAGCAAGGAAAGAAACCCTCTAGAACAGAACATAAAGATCTCAAACATCTTACACACAGCTGTAGCAGCCTGGGAACCAGTCTCTCTCTCTCTCACACACACACACACCCCCTGCACACCCAAACAAGACATTCCTCATCTTAGGTACAGAGCAGCCCATCATTGTGGGAGTTTGTTAGGAGTCACAAAGCCACCAGAGTCCATTTGAGCATGAAGTGCCTGCCCTTGTTGATTGCTGGTAATCACAAACTCAACCTGGAGTGCTGAAATTAGATTAGAAGAAATGACTTCGCAGTGAAGTCGCCTTAATCCACTGATGAAATATGCTCCACGGGCGGGGGGGAACTGAGGACAGACGCTAGACAGGCCTGGCTGGTTGTGTGGGGCCTGGCTGGCTGGTTGTGTGGGGCCTGGCTGGCTGGTTGTGTGGGGCCTGGCTGGCTGGCTGGCTGGCTGGCTGGCTGGCTGGCTGGCTGTGTGGGGCCTTTAGAAAAGTGCTTCTGCATGGCCTTAAAATAATATGGTTTCCTCTCTCCCATAACTTTGACATGCTAAGTTGAATAATTTCATGCAAATTTATTTAGAACAAAGGCAAAGTCACCTTGTCAGGGTGCCAAAGCTAGAACTTTAGCTGAGTATTTCCCATAACATTCCAAGGAAACCTTGACTTCACTGTTCAACTTTTGAATAACTCTCCTAATGTTTACCATCTGAAACGTACAGTAATTCATGAGAGGCATGTCAAGTAGTGGTTTTAAACTTTTCTAAAAAACCAGTGAGCTTAAAGATTACTTTATGGAGACACAGTGTACTGCAGTTTTCTTTTCCTTGAACTCCCTGAGTCTAAAAAGATACACAGACAAGCCCTAGACTCCTCTGAAGAGTGCTGGCTCGGCTAAACCTAAGATATTTACTGGATCTTGTCATGTAGTGAGTTGGAAGCCAAAACATATTTCGTATATATATTACGTTTGTATATTACATAACTTTTTGTTGTTGCTTAGATTCATGTCTATTAATATTGATATTCTTATTGATATAATATTTTATGATTATAACATTAGCATCCTACAGACACTGAGTGTCTGGCTATTTGGCTCTGACAACAAGACTAAGTGATTTACTGAATTCTAATGTAATTTCTTATTTTCCAACTGCAAGACATTTTGCCAACAAAAATATAAGTGACGTTATCCACACAGACAATTATAGCACAAGAAAAGTATCATTTTTAAACTACACCATTATGATAACACCTATTCTTAAAAAGCAGGAAGTAGGTCTGTCTCAAAGGAGGACGGGTGAGGATCAGGTACAATCAATCAGGCACAGAGGAGGTGTGTGTGTGTCTGTCTGTATGTGTCTGTCTCTGTGTGTGTGTGTGTGTGTCCTGCAATCCAACCTCCAAAGCGTGTTTCATCTCCTAAGATCCCAGCTACGCCTCTTAGAGAGACAACAAATCAATTCAGGATCAGCTTGGAGAGGAATCACCTGGTGGGAGGCTTCCCTTGACCTTCCCGTCAAACTCTACAACCGCCCAAGTTCACCAACACAGACACAGTGAAATACCCACATTCGATTAAATGGAGTTTTACAATTAAACTAAATATCAATTATTTATTATTGTAATTAAAATATATAATTTTTTAATGAATTATAGTACAATCTTTTGGCGTAAGACTGCTTCAATACGAAGTGGAAATGTGAAGATGCCCTGAGGATGTACCGGGTTACACTAACACAAACGCTGCCATCCATCAAGGTGCCTTCCGTCTAGGGTCACAGATCTGTTCCCGTTGTCTAAATGTCATCACAAAATGGGTCAATGCACTGGAATGTCCCCAACTTTACGTTTATCCATAAAATGTATCTTGGGATTTTCCTTTCTTTCAAAGAACAAAATGAAAAAATGCGTTTTCATCAGCAACAGTGTTTTTGTGGTTGTGAACAGGAAATGACCAGCTTCCTTTTTCCAACACCTTAGAACTCTCTTAACAGCACCTGGGCTCTCTCCACTAGTGACAATTGTCACTCTGTGCTCATTTCAGTTATCAATTTAAGAAGTCAGGAACAATTTGCTGGTAATGTTTCAACAGATTGTTCTGATCTGCTCACTCTGACTTTAATACCTTTCTGTCAGTTCCTTGTACACAGTACGTCTTCTGATTCTCTGCGCCACTGACATTTCAAACTTTCTCTCAAGAAATACTTTATTTATTAAAAGTGTATATTAGTGTTTCGGCATTCATATGTGATCATTCTTCATAGAGCATTCTAAAATCTATATTTAAAAACATTTGAATTACTGGAGGCATTTAAATGAATGGGGTAATTATTTGTCTTTTATTGTCTTGACTCAAGTCAAAAGCCTTGGAATTTTTTTTTGCTTTAGAAAGGCCTCGAAATATATTCTATAAATCGGATATATGAAATGAAAAGGGAGCATGTTTCATTGGCAATGGGTGTGTTAAGCCGGGGGAAGAGCTTGGCTCTTTAAACTAAGCAGAGGAAATCCAACTCTCTTTTCCTCCAGGGCATCACTAGGTACAACTTCTATCTTCTCCTGAATCTAGACTCACATGAAACAAAATGACTCAACAAGATTGAACTCAGCCCGCTCCTTTCCTGTGCGCCTGGCTTCTAGTTGGCAGTTGGGCGTTCTGAACAATATGAGCGTGCAATACCTGGCTGGCCAAATATGAGCATGTGGCACTTGGGACATTCTGTGGTTCTTAGATGCAATGGCACATTAATGATGCTGAAAATAATCAAGTTTAACGGCTGCACAGTGTCTCTGACATGGGAAGCAAAAATGATTTCAGGCTGAAAAGTCACATCATGTTCCTGTAAGACACGGCTAATGTTAGATTTCAGGCTTGACTGACTTCACTCAAAAATAAAGAGCTACTAAAGCTGGCTGGAAGCAGAGACTGGGGCTATTGATAACCTGTGTTTGGTCTGTGAGAGCTTCATGACATTACCTGACGAGAAGCATATTCACGCCCGATCAGACTGAATGTAGATCTTTGCATGCATACAATTATAATTAAGTCTCTATTCCATGAAAAGTCAACATGTTTGTTGTGTATGAAGGTGATAGTGACTCGTAAATCCCGTTTCCAAATTAATTGTATGTTTATTCAAGACTGAACAGGGGGGAGCATTCTAGAAGGTAATTTGATCCTTTAGTCAGTATCATTTTTCAGGTGTTATATTGGTGGAAAGATAAGTGAACAGCCACAGTAAGACTTCCTGTTGGCTCACGCCAGACTATGTACGATACACATATACAGAGCCAACCATCGACGCGTCAGACATTTATGCCCAACTTCTGAGTATGGAAATGACTTGGCAGACTACTTGTAGTCTAGACTTCCAGTCTCTTAAAAATACAGTGTCATCCATTATTCTGCACTGGATTATGTCTAGTAAATCTCGTTCAGTGGAATTACTTATCTGGGACCGGCGCAGGGTCTAGTGAGCAATGGGTGCACTTGCTTAACACCTCATTTAGAATTAGCATATTTATCATGATGATGGCCTGCCCGATGCAGAGGAGACCAGGGCACTACTTTGTGCCATGTGGTGAAGGGGCTTCCACTGAATACACAAGCATTCTACTGTATTACTGCTCTTCCTGGTTGATCACCAGCAACTAGGCCTGGTTATCATGCAGCCCATATGAATCATACCGTGGTATTAACCTTGATGAACAACGTGAGCCTTTTCTCTCCAGGTCAAAGTACATTGTTTAGCCTGAGGCTTAGTATTACTGTAGTCTGGGGGTAGAGACAATACCGCCAGTGTGGTTCAGCCCTGGATGTTGAAGAACCTCAAAACGACATAATTGTGACAAATCATTGAGAGGATTTACCTTTTGGATCCTTTGGAATAAGTGAATGTGAACGTGGCGTCAGTATATCTAAAATCTGAAATGAAAGGAAAATGTGGATTAGTTAGTAACTAGAATCAATCGGGCGGTCGTAGTAAAGGGGCACGCCAATAAGGACCACAAGATAAGTCCCTTTCAACAAGTGCAGTTTCCATGGCAACATCATATAGGCTAGGGGTTTCCACTGACAAAAGATGTAAATTGATAAAAATTGTTTACATATTTACAGAAGCACGTAAATCTGAACTATGTTGGGTGATTTCGAATTGGAATTTGTTGGTTGCCGTAGACAACCCGTTACAGACTAGATGAGCTAAACCGCGAATGTGGACGAATGAAAGCCAAGCCTACTGTCAGCATGACAAGCATATTAATGTTATATTTTCTGCTCTATATCCCACCAAGGCCTGAGTATATGAAAGCATAGAGTATAGGAATATTTATTGTTAGCCAATTTCCAGATACGAAAGCCCACCTTCAGGGATTACAGAAGGATGTTCTTTGGGATATCATATTGCAGTTTCACACTTCTGCTGTTTTTATTTAATTTATAAACTATGTGTTATAATGTGTTCCATTGGATAGGCTACACATAGCCTACGTTTACCCCACCGGTAAGGAAAACATCACTAAAGATCAACTCACCAGAGAAAAGGCAGTCTTTCTCTGCCTTGCACCTTTGAATTACGAGGTCGACGTCTTTTTGTATTCTCTCTTGCCTTGAACACATCCCCATGAAATAAAACCCACTGGAATGGCTTTTTCTTATAATAACAGCAAAATAATATCCCTCAAAAGGAATAATGTACTCCAGAGACTGTTGTCTTAATCGAGCGTGTTGAGACTGCTTTGGTAAAATCCCAGGTGTGTCCAACGCACCGTGTCGTTTCAGTTTTTACAGGCAATCATCTCGGAAAACAATGGGTTGTGGTAACGTGCTCCGGTAGTTGGCAGTTCCACACCTCGATCATGTATTTCATAAAGAGAGCCTGCGTTACACCGGAAGACCCTGTCTCCACTACTCATCACTCGGATGAAACCAACAATGGCGATTTCGAGCAACGGTTAGAGCTATTACCAGTCTTAAAGTGAAACCACCACCGCTATAAGAGGATAGGAAAGAGGAAGGGGCGCGTCACGAGGACACGATTCAGACAGTTTGGAATCAACAAACAGTCCCTTAATTATATTATTATTATTGTCTGACCATGATGGGTTCCATCTGCCTCTCCCATCATTTATACATTCACGAATGACAGGTTGTAGGACCCCTATTCAGTTTCAGAAGTGCAGAGTAGGTTACATGAAAACTAATATCTGACATTCTTTTGGTCCAAATACATCCGGATAGAAAAACACAGTTATTTTTACAGCCAACCAAAATCGAGATTATGACACCTCAAAACTTATCTCTGGGAATTCTTTAACTGAAGTCAATTTATGGTCCACGGCTCAACCATTGCAACTTTTCATCAAGTCACAATGAATACATGACACCAGCACCATGGTTATAACCAGAGGAAAATCAACTTTTCACCTTCAATGGAAAGTGAACAACAGTTCTCACATACAGGGATATTGGAAGGTTCCTGTGAGTCAGTGTTGGAAGCTGAGTTGCAAATCCACTAACAGATGGATGATATAATAAGCTTGATATAAGAAGTGAATGTGTTATGGACATATGGCTATGCATGCTTTTGACGAAACAAATTAATCACCCTACATTGCAAAAGTGTTTTTGTGTTCCAGAAATGTCTCCTTAGGTGGTAAACAACGTGTATTAACAACCCCGTCAAAAAGACAAAATCTTCTAAACATTATAAATAAAGGAGTTTATTCTGCAGGTGTGGAAACAGGTGAATAATGTGTACACTGTTGTTCTGTTGTTACAGTGGTCAACACTGTCACTACACACAACCATACAATGCAAGCCTTAGTAACGGCAACACCCTGTGCCGTGCCTGTGATGCAAACACCCTGTGCCGTGCCTGTGATGCTAACAGCCTGTGCCGTGCCTGTAATGCTAACACCCTGTGCCTGTGATGCTAACAGCCTGTGCCTTGCCTGTGATGCTAACAGCCTGTGCCGTGCCTGTGATGCTAACACCCTGTGCCTGTGATGCTAACAGCCTGTGCCGTGCCTGTGATGCTAACAGCCTGTGCCGTGCCTGTGATGCTAACACCCTGTGCCTGTGATGCTAACAGCCTGTGCCGTGCCTGTGATGCTAACAGCCTGTGCCGTCCCTGTGATGCTAAGACCCTGTGCCGTGGCTGTGATGCTAACACCCTGTGCCGTGCCTGTGATGCTAACAGCCTGTGCCGTGCCTGTGATGCTAACACCCTGTGCCTGTGATGCTAACAGCCTGTGCCGTGCCTGTGATGCTAACACCCTGTGCCTGTGATGCTAACACCCTGTGCCGTGCCTGTGTGCAGCAGATGACAGTGTCTGGGAGCTGAACCTGAAGAAGAATGTCTTGTGTTTGTCATTGCAGGACGATGCTAGGACAGATGGCTGGAAGCCTTTGGTCTTCACATGAAACACACGAAGAAGCGAAAGGTACGAGGAGCTGGGCTCTGCTCCCCTGCTGCAAGGTGAAAGTTGTCCTCCACTGTGTGGACAGGGTGCTGCACCCTGCGGCTGTCTGTGCTGTTCAGAGGAGCTGTGTGCTTCTGTCTGAGGAGGGCCTACCACTACAGTGAGTCATCGCTGTGTGAGGAAATGGTGGAGGAGGATCTTGACACCCGCCTGTTTTAGTTTGTGAATAATCTGCTCATCCACTGTTGTTAATCATCCGATTTGTACTTTTTTTTATCAGTGTTTATTTGTTATTAGTTCTGGTCACAATGCAAGCTATTGTTCTGGACAAAAGCCTATAACGTTGCACTGTCTTGTTGCTGTGATGAGGTCATTTCATCTTTGGGCACAGAAAGGACAAACTTTATACCCTGTTTGTCCGTGTTTAGACAAGCACTTAAAAGACCTTGGCTCCAGGCAGTGGAAGATTATTTTGGTACTGATCTACTGTTAACTTCTACAGCACAGGAATATAAAAATAGAGAGGGGGTGAGATGGAGAGAGACAGAATGAGAGAGATAGAAAGACAAGGAGAAAGATAGCTGGGGTGACAGAGAGCTGGGTGTGGGCAAGTACCAGTAACGGATCTCCAACTGGAGCCTGTCCAATTTGCCCCTCTGTCCTGTTTGGCTGTTTCAGACGGTGGCTAAATGATGAGTGAATTAGATGCATTATTCATTGGCTGGGATTCTGGCATTTCCCCACGAGGAACAGTGCTATCCCTACTCTAGCTCAACGGCCAGCACCCAAGTTCAAATCTCCCTTCTGTACATCACCTTAGCAACTGCTAAATTAATACATTATTATCATTATTATACAAGCGTCCAATAGCTGTGACACACCGAATCTCCCTTTTCCTTCAATAATGCCAGTTAATGTTAAATCATTAATTATGTAATGGATTATTTCTTAACTAGAGAAGAAATAAGATTGGTGCCAACCTAATGACTGTCGAATATGAATACAGGAAAAGTCCTGGTCGCCTCATTGTGATTCCACTGCTTTAATCTGTTCATAATGAAATCATTTTAAAGCAAAGCATTCGTTTCATTAGCGTTCTTGAGAGCCTAATTAACAGTTTTATAGATAACCCTTTTTGACAATGTCCCTCAAAACGGCATAATGGGTAGCATAGATTTGCATGGAACTAACTAACTTTTAGTGATTCAATCTCCATCCAATTTAAGAAACCCCAGCTTTATATGGGTCAGGAATTATTGTGTGGAATATAAAGCATACTGACCCGTAATTGGATGAAGGATGTTTTATTATGCTGGAGAAAATGGTCTGCAGGAAACTTGATCAAAAACTGGATAACTGGGGGGTCAGATGGCTGAGCGGTTAGGGAGTCGGGCTATTAATCAGAAGGTTGCCGGTTTGACTCCCGGTCATGCAAAATGACGTTGTGTACTTGGGCAAGGCACTTCACCCTTCTTGCCTTGGGGAGAATGTCCCTGTACTTACTGTAAGTCGCTCTGGATAAGAGCGTCTGCTACATGACTAAATGTAATGTAAATGTAAATAACATCCACCTGATAATTTGGAATCCTTTAGAAATAAGATCAAGTTGTGGAAATATCACAGGACTGTGAAATGGAAACATAAGACCTATTTTGCTTAACTGCATAAACCATGTTAAAGTACTTATTTGACATCCTGCCAGCCCACACCAGACAGTTAACTACATTTGTGATGCTGTAGACCTAATAGGCTTTCTGAGAATAAATTCACATGCTGCACAATAAACTTTTCCACCAAAAGTTACCATGAAAGCATAAAAGTTATTCCTGATTTTCAGATCCCAAGTTCCCAAGTTCAATGAAGTTTAGCAAGAAACAAAAATCCGTCAGAGAGGACCGAATTAATTATTAAGGGGAAACACATTCGAACTCTACGAGGACATGGAGGAAACAGCAACTGGCGGAATTACCAAAAGTGTAAAGTAGGGTACTCTTTCCCCATAGGAAACAATACATTGGGTGGAAATGAATACTGAGATGGAAGAATGAATGTGCAGATTTCAAAATTGGGCTCTGAGTAATGTTTCACCCTAGAGAGAACGAATGGGCATTTGTCCACCCCAAGTAATCCTTTCTTCTTTGTCGTAACGAGGCGTACTTCCCTTCTCTTTTCCTACCTCTTGCGTTCCTCCACTCCAACTGTTTACCTCAGCTTGTATTAGGGTGATGTATGGCTGCTGTCAGCTAGAGACCCCAAAACAAGGTCTCCCTTAAATGTCTCCAATGGGGATGGATTGTTATTGTGGTTTTTCGGTTGGTGGGGAAAAAAAAGGAAGTAAATTGATATGTTTTCCTTGCATTTCCAACGCATGGTGTTGCTTACAGTACAGGAAATATCAACATGTACCTCAATGTATAAAACTCCCCCGACAGTAAAGTAGTAGTACTTGTATTACTGTAATAAATCTTAACTTTACAAACAAACAGCTTTTTCTGTGCTTCAGCTCATTAGTTTGAACTGTACACAGGCTCCAGACAACCATGTCATGTTAATCCATGTAGGAACCATGTCATGTTAATCCATGTAGGAACCAACTATAACCCAGACGTGTTAAAACACACAGCGTTAGACGTTGTTCTTCTCTTGAACACAAAATATGATCGAACAGATCTTGTTTACTGCACAGGATTACAAACACACACACACAAACAGACTAACACAAACATCCACAAACTGTACAGAAGTTGACACACTCTCGTGGCTAAGTAAAGCAGCATGGAAATGACCGTCCTCTTCCCCCATCCTGATAACAGAACCCATCTCCCTAGAACCTTCTTGTTCTAAACAGTTCCACTCCAGATCCAGAATAATCATTCCCAAGGTGAGGCTGAGTCATTCAGATGAAGGAGCGCAGCAGTACCGCTAATGAAATAAGTGGTCTTGGGGGCTCCAGTGAAACGACCCGGAGATACCTGTGTGACTCTTTCAGTTTCAATTTGAGAGAGCAAGAACTAAGCTGAGGGGGGGGGGGGGGGGGCTCTTTGAGTTTCTGTTTTCCCTCCCTTGCCTAAAATATACCCCAGAGCACCAAGAGAAAGATGGAGAGGTGAGGCAATTTAAACAGGAACAAAGCCGACTAAAGGAGAGGCGTTGGCAATGGTACAAGAGTGGCGAAGTGGCTCTGCCCTTATGAAGTGCTGCTGCACAGGCACCGTGACATTAGGATGAAGCTAAGGGCCCAGGTCAGACAGGATCAGCAGAACCCCAGACTTTCCTGTGTGATTTTCATCTTTGGGCCCCGAGTACAAATGAGCAAGGTGGCCCAGAAACCCTTTCGGCACCCCTGGTAGCATGTGTAAAATGAAACCTGTTTGGGACATGTACATTTTTCTGGCAGAATAGTAGTAGTGTGGGTATTGGAATGTAGCAACACACTTTGTTGTGTAAACAGACGGATAGGCCTACATTGTGTAGCCCAACAGACATGGCCGCGCCGCCGTAGGAGGTACACTCGGCCTACGAACCCGCCACCTACGTCATCCCAAGCGCGACAATTACCCGCTACTTCAACAAAATACTAAAGCTGATGGTCGGTATACATATCTAAGAAGTGAGTTTACCCAGTCTACAACAGCTACGCTTGCACATTAGTAGTTTTAAACTTTAGACGACCTTGTAGATTCACTTGAAATACAGGTTCATGACACGATTCATGCGGTTGACTTCCTCACACAATCCTACAACATGGAAAAATACAGCGATATATTAAGACTGTACTTAAGTGTACATGAGTACACCGGCTGGACAAACACCTGGCTGGCTGTTTCCTTTGATCATGTGACCGAAACCCACAGACTGAATAACAGACCGCTTTACTGTGCACGTAAAGATGGAGGTGTTTCGTAACAGTCATGGCTGCTCTGTGATCTCATCAGGATTTGCATGGGTGATGAAATAAGTTGAGGGGTTTGGATGTCAGCTCATTTGTTTTTATGTTCACTCTGATGAATTATTGATTTGTACAAGACTGCCAATCATGAAAATGGTTTCTATTCATTTGATGATTTATGATCCCCACAGTGTTGTGTGGCTACAAATTATATCTCTGGGAAATATTGTAAAGGCTCTATTGCTTATTGTTTGAAACTAAGACACACACTTATTTTATAGGATTTGACACAACTCTTTAACAATGGTGTTCCCATCAGATATTCTTTCTGAAGCCTTCGAATCCCTCCCTCTTTGGATAGAAATGTCAGCTAAATAGACACAGTAGTAGTAGTCGTAGTAGTAGGCCTATTGGTACTAATAAAAAAAGAAGACTTAATGTAGGCTAACTAGTAGTTAGTAGTATTAGTATCAGTAGTATTATACCAGGTGGAGTCAGATGGCTGAGCGCTGAGGGAGTCGGGCTAGTAAACAGAAGGTTGCCGGATCGATTCCTTGCCAAAAGGCGTTGTGTCCTTGGGCAAGGCACTTCACCCTACTTGCCTTGGGGGGAATGTCCCTGTACTTATTGTAATAAGTAATGGATAAGAGCGTCTGCTAAATGACTAAATGTAAACGTAAGAGTACCAATGTTTCACCAGGAGGCGCTAGACCACCGTCTGTGACCATTCTAATATCAGTACATTTGTATCAGTCTGACTATGGTGACAGCGGACACGCTGGAGTTCAGTCCGACTAACATCACTCTGCTAGGCTGCTAGCTAGGCTCTAGCAGTATCCTGAGACAACATCGGGACTATCCGTTGAGGAAGCGGCCTCTCGAGGCGCGACGTGACTGACAGCAAAGCTGCTGACGGTCTTATGATGAAAACCTCGCACACAAGTCTAGAGGGACACGTGTTACACTGTGGCTTTGACCCTGTCCTGTGTGACCCTGGTTGTGTCATTATTTGAGAATGTCAAGGCATGTGTAGGCTATGTCATGCAGCTGTCTTACTGAAGTTTACATGCTGAGAAAATGTCTGGATCAGACAGTTGTAATTACAATTACAAATAGAGAGCGCCGGCAACAATCCAGTGCTTCTTTTCACTGCCCGGTTTTGCTTGTTTACATTCAACTGTTCCCTAATTTGCTTAAACCCACGTCTACACCAAAGCGCTCACGACGTGATGGCTGGCAGAGAAACAGTCACCTGCGGTGGCGTGTATGTAGCAAGGCCGTAACCATGGAGTCAACATTGGGGGGGACTTGTTTATTTATTTATGATAATTTCGGACAGCGTGCGTGGTTGCCTGTCGTAGCGTAGCAAATTAATATTTGCATATCAATATATTGGGGGGGACATTTTGACCAGATTTGAACATCCCCCCCAATATGTATTGTGATTACGGTCTCTGTAGGTAGGTTTTATATTCACCAGAGGATTGTGCTCTTAATACCTTCTACAGAAGTGCTTTACTCTCATCAGTGTCAAAAACATGACTGGTTCTTCTCTTGTCTAACCTGCAAAACCTGTGTGCACGTCATTTCTGGTCAAATCTATTTTGGAGCAGAGCTCATAGTTGTGGGGAAGTTCAAACCATATGGCTTGGAAAACAGGCACCTGACTTACCGTATTTAAACGTCACTCTGTCAGGTTGAATATGGGGTTACTCCCTTCGATATTAATCACAGTAAAGCCTAGTATATACTTATGTCGCCGACACTTTTGAAATGGTCGCAGACGAAGAAAAAAAAGTGTCGTTGAAGCTGCTGCATTTATACTTCGGCAAACACATAGCTATGGTTACATTGTTTACGCTTTGTAGCCTAGGTGATCAATCGGAGAAAAATGGCTGTAGCTTATTTTGACAGGCATTATAAAGGTGTGGATATGTTCTAACTTGCTCTGCCAATCTCTCCTCTTTTCCTTCCATCTTAAACAAATTATGTGACGACATCAGCGCCAGTAGAAATTTCTCCTGGTAGGCGACACTTTCAAGCGACGGTTAAAAGTGTCGACCGTGACGCCATTTCTGTCGGCGACCTTTTGAAAGGTGTCTGCGACCTAAGTATAAATTGGGCTTAATTCACTATCAGAATGGGAATAGCAATATGAGGATTCTCATATTGCACTTGTGTTTTGAAAGTTACATTCATAATTTTTTTTATTGATGTGCCAAAGTTTTGACTGCTTACAAACCCCCTTCCAATAGCAAATAAAACCAGCAAGGGGCGATCTACCAGTTTCTTCTTATTAAGACCTTGTTAGATTACTTTTACATTAGACCTTAAGCGTTGTTGGCAGTGGTGTGGAAAATGAAAGTTGTTTGCATTGCAAATGTGACGTGTCAAAAGTGATGCAAACATGTGTAACTTGATTATTCAGCTGTATTGTCAAAAGTTAAGCAATCGCGTGGAGAACTTGGATTGACACACATCTTGTCCCACTGAGATTCCCACAAAATCACAGAATCCTGTGAAACAACAAACGTCAAGAACATGACAGAAACACAGAATCTTCTACACAAATACCTAGATTGCAAAATAAAACGAGTGATGGAATGTACCAGAGGCCTCTTGGTCTTTGCCCCTAATCCTCCCTGGTCAGCACGCTTCAACTACACCTCATTGGAAGAATTAAAAACATGTCATTCAACATGAACAAATAAATACAGGAACCAATATAGGACTAACAATAGTCACAAAAACACTCATTAAAGATCTGAAGTTGTTCTGTGAGGCAGGAGGAGGATGATTGACATGCAGCCGTGGTACTGTGATACTGTGATAGAGAAGCTGCATTGTAACATCACCCTCTCAGTGTCGCCTCAACCTACTGTCCACACACCATCAGTTATTTATAAGTCTAAATCTTCCCTCACATCTCACCCTTCATAACCTTTCCCCTACTTCCTAGTAGTACCAGAGACCTAATTATCTAGATTTACATTAAAGTGACTATCAGTAGACAGCTAGCAGTCACCTTGTTTCTTGACCTGGGCTATTTTACATTGATGCCTCTGTTGTATTACTCAGTGGTTTGAAGATATTGTATTGTTGTTGTGTCCAAGTCCATATCAAAATAGATGACAAAATGACACAAATTCAGAAGAGCTTACTTTAGGATATACCATCCTCCACTATCAAAAACAATTCTACTGGATTGCTTGTTTGATAATTGTAGATATCTATAGGATTCTTTTTAGATGTTACTTTACTCTGCTTGTATGATTGGTTTGTGCTTAAGGCTTCAAGTGAAGTTTAACAAACAAAAAGGATTTCTAACGTACATGACATCAGGGCTGCCAACTCTCACGCATTGGCCGTGAGACACGTGCATTTCAACCAGTTCTCACACTCTCAAGCCACACCTTGTATTTCTCACGCTGAAAAGGTAATGCCAACCAAGTAGCCCTGCTAACATTGTAAACAGTAATCGACAAGGCGCAGCAAAATTTGGATTGGCCCCACCAAATCTCACTCCAGGGTTTTTAGAAAAGTTGGCAGCCCTGTGACATACTATCAGACCAGGAGCCATGGGGTTTTCAGACTGCCACAAGCAGACAAGTCAGAACATGTTACCAGTCCACGTAGAAGGAAGTCCCTGGAACAGCTGCACATAGCTCCAGAGAGACGGATGGTTTGAACAGAGAAGACAACAAATGTCTGAACATCAGCTGACAAATTGCGAATCAGAACCCACATTAACAAACCGTAAAATAACTGTGAATGATACTACATACATTACATACTAAATACATACTACATAGTACATTATGAGAAAAGGTTTGAAAATGTGAACTATGACATTACTTATCGACAATGTCAGTTGTTTATTGTATGTATATGTAGGTATGTATCTTGACATCTAGTTCAAGAGATTTTTCTTGGTGATCGTCCTTGTTCACCAGACGACCATCAGAGGTCAAAGGATATGCTCATGTTTTTCATTGTCAGTTTTATTACTTGTTTCTGACCTCATTGAGCCAATGACCAAAAGTCATCGTCAGTAGCACAGTATTTACAGTGTCCTATAAACTAGCTAACTTTATGTGCTAAATTGGGTCCTGTATATTACTGAGTTATTTCACGAGACATAATCAATGTTATACAGTAAAGATTCTGTATCCTTTTTTTCTGACGCTTGATACTTTAACCTACTTCCTCGTTGAAAGTGCCCTTACATAATCCAGTGTTGACAGTAACTGCAGTGACTGCAAAGACACGGACATAAAAGAACCTGTCTGTGACATCGCTCTAAGTTACTGGTATTAAGACACTGCTACCATATTTTTAATAATGTTTATGATGCACACACTTGGAAAAGTCCTGAAATTGATCGAAACTGAGAACTATCACATTCCTCCATGTCATCTTATGGAACTTTGGTGTTGCAAATTTCTGGAATAAGTAAATGTTTGTGATAGAATTGCTGGACACTTTTAGTACTGATTTGGGAGACTAAATAAACTGACAACAGTTTAAGTGCAGAAATAAGAATGTGGATCATTACTGTCTTTATCATCCTCTAAAATCAGCTTTGTAACCAAAGTCAGTATGATTGAATATGTCCCTTATCCATCTTAACTACCCCTTAACCCATTATAATAAATTTTGTTTCAGTTTACAACAAACTAGATCAGTTTACAACAAACTAGATTTGTTTGTTAGATTAGTATATAATGTCCATACCCCGGTAGACAAGTTAATTTACATGTGTCTATGTAGAAGATGCTTAAAGAACAGAAGGTGTGGGATTTGAACCCAGAACCCTGACAGAGCAGGAGGGATGTGGACTTCCTGGACTGAGGGATTCAAACCCACTAATCACAACAGGAGTCACATGGACATGTGTGACTAGCAGGTGCTTCTACTGCTCTTCAAAACAGGAAAATATGTAAATAACCCATCAACAACTTGGTCTGTGATATATATATATATATATATATATATATATATGTGTGTGTGTGTGTGTGTGTGTACATGTGTGTATAAGAAACTCCAATATACAAAATATATAAAAAGGCAAGCCTTCATCTGGAGCAGATGGAACAAAACCAGGTATTAGCAAGAGGAATGATAACATACTGAACTAAAACCTTAATAGTGATTCTAACAGGGGACTGGTGGTCGTCATTTTCTTTAACAATTATCATACTTGTATTGTTTAGTTTGTCAGTGTAAAATTATATGGAACCACCAATGATAGGATATATTGTCAAAGTTACTTGCTTTCTGTCTGTTGCAGTGAAGGAAACTGTAATAATGATTACAAAAAGTAGACATTGTTATTAATAAACCCACAAACGTCTTCAAAGATATTTCCCTAAAAGGCATTACACACTTCAAGGAAAGAAAACAACATGTGAAGTGGGAATCCCCGAGAGTGACGTAGACTTTAAAGTACCGCCCATTAAATGTGCCTACTTAAGGCGCGTATTGATACAATTAGTTGGTTGTTTTCAGAAAGTGGGACAGTTACTACGAAGTTACTACGGTTGCTACTTAAAATCTCGAAAGTCAGCTCTATTAAAAAAGCAACAATGAAACTGGAACCGAGAAAATCTTCTTTTAAGAAGTCGGAAAGCCAGAAAGCAATGAGCAAAGGTGAGTTAATCAGTTTAAAGGAAGTGTCTTTGCATTGTACTCAAGTCAAGTTTAACGGCTTAGGATATCTTCTGTTGTGTTGAATGAATCTTCACAAATGTTTCTATTTATCCAGACCAGAAAGCCATCCAGGAGTGCGCCCAACAGCTGCGTAAAATTGGCGACCTCCTCAACCTCAAATGCATTCTTGCGGATATGCTGGCGAAAAGAATCACGACGACGGAGCCGAAAGTCAAGTGAAAGCTGCTTCTCTAACTATGAATGACTAAAGCTGAACACCTGTTGCCTGCTGTTTTAGTGAAGAGAATTCTGATTCCAATCCAATGGGGAACGACGACTTATCCCGAAATGGAGATGGACTTTGCTGAAGAAAATACTGGACGATATTGCCCCTTGGCTGTCATGTGGATACAGACACATCGTTACCTCCGTTAAACCAAAACAGAGAGAATTTCTACTCTAAATGGAGTCTGGAGCCTAAAACAACGTCATGTGGTTTGTAATTGTAGGGGCCATATCAAACTGATTAAGAACCAGAAGTGCCACGAAGTGTGGTGATGGAGTCGGAAATCTCCCTCCTCCTTGCCAATCCAACCCTCTAAGCTGTTTATCTGAATGTTGGTGATTTGCAAGCTTTCTGCTACTTACTTCTTATTTATTCTAAGTTTTTGTAAAAAAAAAAAACTTTATTTAATAAAAACGTATTTATATAATTGTTCATTACGACTCTTTCTTTCTTTTACATTTACACAAATGTGTCATGAAGCTTCCAAAAGGTGTAAAAGGTAAAGGGGTTTAAATACAAAGACACTTTTAATTATTTAATGATGCCATCCTAATCCTGGTCATTTTATTCAAAACACACACGTTAACCCCTTTGGTCATTTACCCCAAAACACACATGCTAACCCCTTTGGTCATTTCATCCAAAACACACATGTTAACCCTTTTGGTAATTTTATCCAAAACACACATACTAACCCCTTTGGTCATTTAACCCAAAACACACATGCTAACCCCTTTGGTTATTTCATCCAAAACACACATGCTAACCCCTTTGGTCATTTACCCCAAAACACACATGTTAACCCCTTTGGTCATTTTATCCAAAACACACACACTAACCCCTTTGGTCATTTGATCCAAAACACACATACTAACCCCTTTGGTCATTAACCCCAAAACACATTCTAACCCCTTAGGTCATTTTATCTAAAACACACATGCTATCCCTTTGGTCATTTGATCCAAAACACACATGCTAACCCCTTCGGTAATTTACCCCAAAACACACATATTAACCCCTTTGGTCATTTACCCCAAAACACATTCTAACCCCTTAGGTCATTTGATCCAAAACACACATACTAACCCCTTTGGTCATTTGATCCAAAACACACATACTAACCCCTTTGGTCATTTGATCCAAAACACACATACTAACCCCTTTGGTCATTAACCCCAAAACACATTCTAACCCCTTAGGTCATTTTATCTAAAACACATACTAACCCCTTTGGTCATTTTATCCAAAACACACATGCTAACCCCTTTGGTCATTTACCCCAAAACACATATTAACCCCTTTGGTCATTTTATTCAAAACACTCCGTTGGTAATTTTATCCAAAACACACATGCTATCACTTTGGTCATTTGATCCAAAACACACATGCTAACCCCTTTGGTCATTTTCCCCAAAACACAAGTTAACCCCTTTGGTCATTTTATCCAAAACACACATACTAACCCCTTTGGTCATTTGACCCAAAACACACATCCTAACCCCTTTGGTCATTTACCCCAAAACACTCATGCTAACCCCTTTGGTAATTTTCCCCAAAACACACATGCTAACCCCTTTGGTCATTTTCCCCAAAACACAAGTTAACCCCTTTGGTCATTTTATTCAAAACACACGCTAACCCCGTTGGTTATTTACCCCAAAACACTCATGCTAACGCCTTTGGTCATTTACCCCAAAACACATTCTAACCCCTTTGGTCATTTTATTCAAAACACACGCTAACCCCGTTGGTAATTTTATCCAAAACACTGATGCTATCCCTTTGGTCATTTGATCCAAAACACACATGCTAACCCCTTTGGTCATTTCATCCAAAACACTCATGCTAACCCCTTTGGTAATTTTCCCCAAAACACACATGCTAACCCCTTTGGTCATTTTCCCCAAAACACAAGTTAACCCCTTTGGTCATTTTATTCAAAACACACGCTAACCCCGTTGGTTATTTACCCCAAAACACTCATGCTAACGCCTTTGGTCATTTACCCCAAAACACATTCTAACCCCTTTGGTCATTTTATTCAAAACACACGCTAACCCCGTTGGTAATTTTATCCAAAACACTGATGCTATCCCTTTGGTCATTTGATCCAAAACACACATGCTAACCCCTTTGGTCATTTCATCCAAAACACACATGCTAACCCCTTTGGTCATTTCATCCAAAACACACATGCTAACCCCTTTGGTAATTTACCCCAAAACACATTCCAACCTCTTTGGTCATTTCATCCAAAACACACATGCTAACCCCTTAGGGCTTTTACCCCAAAACACACATACTAACCCCTTTGGTCATTTCACCCAAAACACACCCAAACCAGAGTGTGACTTATACAATGACCAGGGCGTAAAGTAATATTAACAATTACAGGTAAGAAGAATCTATAAATGTATTGACCCCCCTGACCTGTACCTCTTTTGGGGGGGGTCCAAGTGTTAATTAGGGGGTCAAGCCCCCGTCATACGAACCCTGCACTGTTGCTTGTTGTTTATGATCATTGACCTATGCACTTTGTAAAGCTGTCTCTTGGAAGTCTGCTAAATGAATACATGTAAATGTACAAATACTAGGTTACTGGACTTAAGTAGATTTTTGGGTATCAGTGCTTACCTCACAATTTTTCAGACAATTTTTTACTTTCACTCCTGAAATTTTCAGCACACATCTGTACTTTCTGCTTCTTAAACCAGTCTTGTTACTTTAGTTTTTATCTGTATTTGATGGCCTGATCGATATTATTTTGTCGGCGTCAAAAAAGGTTTCCTGGTGTAGTGTGGTTACCTGGTGTCTCTCGTATTCATGTATTAATATGATATGAGGTCGAGTTACTACCTAGTAGTAATGGCTACTTTATACTTATGTCAGAGCCCATACTTCTTAACTATAATTTGAATGCAAAAGTTTAGTCAGTTCTTCTACTTTTACTAGTCTTTTTAAACACGAGTATCAGTACTTCAACCTGAGAGAAGGATGTGTGCTTATCGTGTGTACACTGCTGTAGGCAAAGGGAAAGTACACCTGGGTGAGTGGTAATACTGTAGGTCGTCTTCAAACTGATTTTCCATGACTCATAACTTAAACTACTTAGGTGGCATTTCAATGTACACTAGATTGAGTTAAACATGAACTTGACCTCCTGTTGACCTTTAGAACTGCGGGGAAGGCAGAGCGACATGACTAGATCATACATGACATGGCTGATGCATATCGTGGGTCAGCATTAAATCAAAATGGTCTTAAACAGATACAATTAAATCAATTTATTATAAATGTAAATCATGTCACCCTGTAAAGCAGACAATTTACATGCTTTAATAATACCGAACGTTTTGCACATTATTGACAGATAAAAAAAAAAAATCTTTCAAAACAAATGTCAACAGAAATGCCATTGGTGAATTTTCCCCAAAATAACCCATCTCTTTTTAACACTTGAATTATCCAATCCTAGAAATACAGGTATTGCAAACCCTGTAAGACAAAATATACACTACAATATAAATATACACTATTTAACAGTCTTAAATGTTTGAGTGAGGATAGATGGTATAAGACAACATCTTATGTTTTAGTGTGATAACACAAAATGAGAAAATATACCCCAGATTATTTATATACAAGCAAGGAAACAAGACTTTGCCATAACATAGGCTGATAACCAGAAGCCCCAAAACAGCCTTTAATTTCCTTTAAACTTATAATATTTAGATATTGTTTTTTATTTTACTGTGCCACATCATCTTTGATTGTAGGTCAATATTGGAGACCATGTCCGGTTTTAAGATGAATATAATTTGTGATACAGCTTGAATACACGATATAACCAGTCACCCATAACCTTTCAAAATGACAGTCAATGAAAATGACAAAAGGAGACACCGTAAATCCTGCCATGCTATTTAAAATACACATCTTAGCCAAAAACTATGGTACAATAATACAACGAAAGGTTCATAAAACCAAGACACAAGAGTATTTACAGTTCGCATCTGAAAAAGAATTGTGCTTCAAGCTTTCTGTAAGAGCTGGGTGCGTTGTGGTTTTAACAGCCATACAAGTCCATGCTTGTGCTTAAATCAACAAGTTATGTTGATATGTATGATTCCTTCCCCTGTTACCAAACATAAAAGTATAATAAATAAAATTATATTGGGGGTTATTTCAACAAGACGCTACTATATAACCTGCTGACAGTTCCTGATAAGAATATGAAGTTGTCATTATTTCTCTGGATTTTAAACAGAATAACAGCAACAAATGTACATTTTTCCAGGAAAATGCCCAACATTAATGATATAGTCCTGTTCTGTGTCTACGAAACCAGGTCCCCTTGAGTTGGTACCAAACGGTTGGGGGGAGGTGGGGGGGAGGAAATGAAACTGATATCACGAGACATAGGTGTGTTCTAACTTCCTCAGTTATGACTTACACAAAGAGCAATGACAGTTTGTGAGGTCTTGTGACGCACAAGAATAAAAGAAACTGAAACTGATTTGGTCATGTGCTGTTAAAAGCCACGCATCCATGACTGTTACCAAGCTCACATACATCCACAACATCCTGTTTGAACTCATGAGTAACTTATCAGTTCAAACTTTGACAGTAAACACACATGATTTATCAAGTAGCGTGACTGAATTTAAAATGATGAATTGTTGGTCGGTCCACTTGGGTTGTGAACAACAGGGAGAATCCGAATACAAGTTGTAGGAAAACAAACAAGTTCGAGTGCAACTACAAAAGTACTGTAGTGTTCCTACAGTTAAAAAAAATACAGCATTTTTAAGGAGAAATGAAAGGCCCTCTAAAAGGTGAACCTCTCCACCAAGGTGGTAGTATCGACCCGTGACAGATATGGATGGTCAGAGAAAGGGAATGAAAGCTTTAAAAGGCAAGTGAGGGTAAACAAAGATCACATTTCAAGAGTACGGATTTCCGAGTGATAGCTCCTTATACGTGTGAAGCCTTCTTTCTGAAGTCTTTGTTAGCACACTTCTCTACTCGGGGGTTCAGATTCTGTTTCCAGTTCTTATGCAATCACACCAACAGTCTTGTCAAGTTCACGGTGAAAGATGCAAAAGCCTGATTGTCGTTTTTTTCTGAGGTCTAGATAAATGGATACACACAGCAGTAACAAAACTCAACCAACACAGACCACAAACGTTCTGCATTGCATTTCACACAGCACCTGTCAACACACAAACCCCACGCTAAGCCGTCCAAGAGTCCATAAAAAAGTATAAAAGTGAACAAACAAAGCCTTTAGATCAGTCTCGTCAACACTCAACTGAAAGAGGCGTGCTTGTTTGAGCTTGTTGTGGAGCACATGTGCCACCAGTCCACCAGGAGCACATGTGCCACCAGTCCACCAGGAGCACATGTGCCACCAGTCCACCAGGAACAGAGTCACACTGAGCTGCTGGGAGCACAGTCACTGGGTTTGCGGATGACGAGCTGGACGGGGCCTTCGCTGGCGGCCTTGATGACGTTCCAGGCGTCGTAGTGCATGAGCCCCTGTAGAGACCGGCCGTTGATGGCCAGGACTTCGTCCCCCACGTCGATCACCCTCGACAGCTCTGCAGCGCCGCCTACAGCACAGGAGGACAGGGTTGAATAAGAGCTCCAAATAATAATATATTGATTGATATATTGAGTAGATAGTCAACACTGGATATTCATAAAAAAGCAAAACTTTCAGGGTTCTGCTGTATTCAATCTTTTTTTGTTTGTTGGTAATGAACCATTTTATAAAGAAAATCTTTGGGGAAAATCTAGTATCAAACCTGATTACACATTTTCAACTTAGTATGGAAATTAATTGTTTTCTTGGGGAGGGTACAGTATTCCATTATGTGCTGATGATCCAGGGGGCGGGGTAGGAGATGAACTCCCTGACCTCAAGCAGCTTCAAACATCACTCCGGTAAATGCTGCCCTCTAGAGGTCATAAGACAGTACTGCAGTCCTATTGCTGTGTGTGTGTTTGTGTGTGTGTGTGTGTGTGTGAATGCACGAGTTATTTTTTGATATACACTCAGTTGTGTGTATCGTTGTGTTTCACAGACAGATGTGGTGCAACACAACAGCAATTGTGTACAGTCTGTGCTGTTTGTATAACACAGTCTGTGCTGTTTGTATAACACAGTCTGTGCTGTTTGTATAACACAGTCTGTGCTGTTTGTATAACACAGTCTGTGCTGTTTGTATAACACAGTCTGTGCTGTTTGTATAACACAGTCTGAGTATCCCTCTCACCGTTGAAGATGCGTTTGACGTGGAGCGGCCGGTCCCCCAGGGCGGATGCTTTCCCCCCCTCCAGGCTGAAGCCCAGCCCAGCCGAGGTCTTCTGCAGCTCCACCCTCACGGCTCCGTCTGGGCCCACCTCCACCCCTGGAGGCACAAGGGTCAGGAGAGAAAGATCATTTAAGAATGAAACTCATATAAGCTGCTGGATCGACGTGTCGCACCCATCTATGATGAACCCTGCGCCTCTGTGAGACTCTACACTGATTCTCCTGCTGCACTTACAAAGTGCTAAACTTGAAATACTGACACACATGAACCTAACTCTGCTTATGGCTTCACTTACCTCCTGTGGTGTCCAGGGCGTTGTTCTTGGGGCAGGTGTGTCCTGGGTGGCTGGACAGGTGTCGTCTAGGAGACAGGTGAGCTTCCCATTCCTTGCTTCTGCGGGTCACCACCAGGGCCTGCGTCTTCAGCCGGGCCTGGTGCAGGTAGGACAGGGCCTCTCCGTGGGTCGTCCCCTCCAGACTGGAGCCGTTTATGGACAGGACGTAATCCCCCCGCTGAATGGTACCTTCCGTTCCAGCGACCCCCGTGAGGAACACACGATGGACCTGCACCACATGTCATAAAGGACAGAGGAGTTTCAGTGAACGTTTTTTTGAAAGATATATTTTGGGGAGTTGAGGTAAAGCCAGTCTAGGAACATGCACTCATCTGGTGAGCTGAAGAGTTTGTGTATCGTCACACTGCGAGAGAAATGCCTGGAGGTTAGGACACCTATGTGAGTAATTCTAGAAATGTTGTGTAGCTACTGTAGCAGAGAGCTGAGGGCCAGGGGTCCGACAGGATTGGAACGTGGTGCTGTAGAACGCTCACCGTGACGGCCTTCTGCTCCAGGTCCATCCCTCCGGCAATGCTGAAGCCCAGCCCTGAGCCCTCCTCCTTGGTGAACACCACAAAGTGAGTATCATCTTTCACCTGGAGACAGAGAACAGATGCATCGTTTTGACACAGTGAGGGTCAAGGACAAAAGTGTCTTTAATTCAATCCACTTTGCTTTACTGACATGGATGTTCAGGTTCAATAATGTTCTCAAAGCAGAGCACAGTGAGGGAATACCACATGTAATTATTAACACATCCCAGAATTATCATCAACCACAAACAATTACAATAATGCCAACTTACATGTAAGAATATAGATAAGCTTTTAATATGAGCTTTAAACACATGACAAAAGTAGAAGTCTGCACAATATCACGCATTCAGTCACTGATATTCTTTCACCGTGGCCTGTTCTAGGACTTGCAGATGTAATGACACCAGAGGGTGGTTACCTCAGAGAGAGCCTTGGCTTCTTGGAGCAAGACCAGCACATCTGATTTGGTCGTCAGAGTGGCCAGGACAGCTTGCAGCCTGCTCTGGTTCACAGGGGAGCTAGCCAGCTCCTTCAAACTGCAAGAGAGGAACACCCATGTCAAGTTTATGACTGACTTATGAATCGACACAGTATTATCATTTATTATTTTAAAATTATTATTTAGTATTACATAGGCAGGATTATTTTTGTGTGGTAGAATTTCTGTATATCTTATGCATGAGGCGATTACATTGAAAACAGAAGACAAATTGAATGTATTTTATTTAATTTTGTTTTGGCCATTAAGACAAACAAAAATGTTAAATATGTTGATGTCGTTTCCCATTCCTCACCTGATGGACCAGCTATGTTGGTCTGTTTGTGGTCCGTTGGTTTTCCCCTGGAGGGAGCGCCCGTCTGCCTCCGCCTCTCCCCGGGTCGACCTGCCCAGGGGAGCTGCAGACTGCAGGCTGCTCTCTGTGGAGGCCAGCTCGGAGCTCCTGGTGGGGTGAATCTCCAGATGGGTTTTAAACGTGACTGTCTCTGGATCGCTGGCAAAGTCCTCCGTACAAAGCTTATCCAGCTCAGGCATGCTGAGAGCCCTCAGTTCTCTCAGCCTGGAGCGGGAGAGGCCGGCGTGGCCCCCCGCATGGCCCCCGGCGTGGCCCCTGGCCTGCCTGCTTCTCAACACCGGAGGCGTCTGGGGTGGAGGCGGGGACGCCTCAGGGAACGCTTTTGGCATCTCGAGAGCGTTGTCACCGGGCGGGGGGGCTCTGGGCTGGCAGCTCTGGGCTGGCAGCTCGAGGGTTATGAGCACCAGGCTCGATGGAGGTGACGCGGGCGGAGGCGACGCGGGCGGAGGCGACGCGGGCGGAGGCGACGCGGGCGGAGGCGACGCGGGCGGAGGCGACGCGGGAGCGGCCGGGTTGAAGTTGTCCATGCAGGAGCTGAAGCTCCGGCGTAGAGAGCGAGAGTCGACGGAGATGACCGAGCCAGGGATGTAACCCGACAGCCTTCGGCTGAGCGGGGGCTTGGACGGCGAGCCGTACGACTGGACCTCGAAGCACCTGACCACCGGCTTATCAAAGCTGGCCAGGTTCTCAAAGGATTTGATCCGTTGCCGGACAGAAAAGGGGTTGTGGTCCGCTGGCGCGCCGGTTTCTGAGGAGAAACTACGACGCTCCATCGTCTTAGAACAGAGTTTGGATCGGTTCGATTTGACGCTCGTAGCGGTCTCTGTTGTGCTTGAGTTTTTCAACGGCCCGTTGTTTGTGGAAAGATTGGTCTCAGGGACTGGTTCTACGGATGTCGCCTGTGCATAGCTTGTGGTGCCGTTTGTGTTTTCTGGTTGAGGTGTGGAACTGGGAGCATTAGGGGATGAACAGGGATTAGTGCTGGCGTTTACATCGTTGTGCAGTGTAACACCCAGAGCTTTTGAGTCCTTTGAATTCACGGTTTCCTTCCGCGGCAAAACAGGAGTCAACGAAGATGAGAGTCGTACCTCGATGAAAGTCCTCTGGGTGGTTGAGGTCTCCACTCTCTCCTTCTGCAGGTAGACCACCTGGGTCTCCTGATGCTCTGTACTGGGACCAGGATCGTCTTTTGTCTTGGTTGACTGAGTTGTTTTTAAGGATGTGGCGTTGGTCTTGGTCTTATCAGGGCAGCGTTTCGGTGATGCCAGGCTGTTGTTCTTATCGAGCTGTTTACCCGTCTTAACCCCACTGGTCAAAGCAACCTTCTTGGGTTGTAGTTTGGGGGACTGGACTGGGGAAGCGGTGGGCCTTCTAAGAATCGGACTTTCAGCTCTCACTGGTTTTGGAGAAAGCTGCTCCTGATGGTTGGATTTACTCTTGATAGTGAGGCCCTTCAGTTTGGGCGTGGTGCTCGATCTTGGTGTTTTGTCCTGTAGTTTGAGCCTGGAGCCAGAGGGGGGCGCTGCGCCGCCACTGAGAGGGTTAGCTGCTGCCCTGAGAGAAGGACTCGCAGGGGGGTTCTGCACTGTTCTAGTTTCATGAGACACTACGACTTTCTCTCTCTCCTTGTCTCTCTGCGTTAGCGGAGCGGGCGATCTGACGCCTGATTTCCCCTCGCTGCAGTTGGAAGACTTGGGCTCAGCCGAGAAGAGGGATGACGGTGCGTTGTGTGATCTCCCTGGAGCAGAGTTCAGTGAAGCGTTACAGTTCAGCCTCCCTCTCCTGTCCTGCCTCAGAGACGTGATGCTGAGGGCTCCCGGCGTGGGGGAGGGGCCCGGCGTGGGGGAGGGGCCCGGCGTGGGGGAGGGGCCCGGCGTGGGGGACGGGCTACAGACACTCAGCCGTACCTGAGCGGATGCAGCAGGTGCCACAACGCTGTCGCTGGGGGCCTTGGCACCATTAACCCGGCACTGTGTAAGCCCAGCAGCCGGCACCCTGTTCTCATCCTTAGAAGACTCCTCCCTCCCCTCAGAGGAGGACTCCTCCCTCCTCTCAGGGAAGGAGGAAGCTTCCGGCTCAGCGGGCAGCGAGGCACCTGAGGGCTGACTGTCACGCGGAGCCGCAGAGAGGAGAGGGGTGTGGCCTTTGTTCTGGATGGAGACAGCGGCAAAGTCTCGTACCACATCAAAGAGGCCGGGGTCCTTCGTGTCGAGGCTGCCGGAGGTGAGGGGAGGCTGGGGAGACAATGCCTCGTCTGTCGGCCCTCCCGGGGGGCTGGGATGCTGATCTTCACTGTAACAGAGCTCCACTTCCTCCTCGTCAGAGTCAGTCTCCTGGGGCTGGAGGCCCGGCCTTGCCGTGTTGTCCGTGGTGGTGGAGTCGCTTTCAGAGTCGCTGTCCTGGGCCATGTCGTACATGTGCTGGGTCCCAACGCCCAGCCCCTCGGGGCCCACGCCGTTAGAGAAGCCCGCCCCCTCTCCTGTGAGGGGATGGAAGTTTCTGGAGTAATTGTTTAAGAATGTTTTGCCCACTGGCAGGAGGGGAGGTTTGTTTTCTGTGTCTAAAATAGAGAAATTCAGCAGATTGGGACGCGTCGGAGCCTGAGTGGTGGTGTGGTCGTGTCCTGGCAGGCTGATGCTGTCTGAGGCCGTAGTGTCGGTTGGGAGTTTGGCAGACGTGCTTTTATCAGGGGAGGAGATGAGCTCGCTAATGACATCGTCTATGTTGGTGACGGGGATCTCGCTGCTGTGGTCGGTTTGGGCTGCAGGTGTGAGTTTGGTCTCAGGTGAGTCGCTGCTTCCCAGAGCGCTGGGCCCCTCTGGAGCTCTGGAGGGCCCCTCACACCCGCCTGACGACATCATCAGACTGGATAATCGATCTACAGCTAGGGACAGAGAGGATTTCAAACTATTCATATGTATTTTGGGGCATTTTTTCATGCTTTGTTGGACAGTGTGTAAATGAAGTGAAACGAGAGAGAGACGCAGAGAGGGAGAGGCAGAGGCAGAGGCAGAGGCAGAGGCAGAGAGAGAGAGAGAGAGAGAGAGAGAGAGAGAGAGAGAGAGAGAGAGAGAGAGAGAGAGAGAAAGAAAGAGAGAGAAAGAGAGAGAAAGAGAGAGAAAGAGAGAGGGCGGGGCGGGGTGACATGCAGGGCCCAGGGTGGATTCTAACCCGCTGCAGGAAGGCCTCAGCCTATATGGTCCACACACTTATCTGGTTAGCTACCAGAGCGCCCCCAGAGTGTTTTTAGGGCTTGTCCCCCAAAACATCTTTCATACATGTCACAAAGGAGAGGACACCATAATTGATCAAAATCATGTGATTAAATAATCCTTCACATTTGATGACAATGTGGATTCGTTACTAACAGCAGCTTTCCTGCTCTCTTCAGAAGCCTCACAGGGAGCCTGGTTGCGTCATGGCAACAGCGCAAGTGAACCAGTGAGTAAAGGAGTGCGATCCCGTAACCAAATCCACCACTAATATCAAGTTGAAAATCTGGTGAAGAAATCAACATTCCAGCGTCATAGCTTCCCCTGGTGCTTTTGTTCTGTCTAGTAACCCTCACTCTTGGATCCAACCAAACAATCCTCCGCTTCTGCCTTCAATGAAAACTTACAAACTCCAAGTCCCCCTCGGCTGCCTCTGCTGCCTCTGAATTCTGCCCTGCCTCGTGTTCCCAGACACCAGCCTGTGTATCATGCTGGAAAAGGTCAGCATCTTCAGATATTTCCCGTTTGAGAGCTTTAACCAGCTTCTCAGAATGAGGCCGAGTGCAGTGAAAGGCCCAAATATAGAAATCGATGGTGTTTTGTAAGTATTGTTATACAGTCATGAACAGAACCATTAGAGACAGATGATAAACCAGGCTCAGTTACTTTCATTCAGATGAATGCTCAGGGTGGTCGCTGTTAGTGCTTCTCTACAGGTTACTGACTAAGCCAGTTGATTGTAAAACTCAATCAGTCTTATTACATAAATCAACTTAATTAGCAGTGTGTTGGGTAGGTTGGAGACTTCCTAGTTTTTTTCATCTGTACCAGACTTCCAGCAGGGTCGGAACTTTCTGTCTCGACTCAACCGTGGATCGATCGCACCAGGTCACCACCAAAGCAGGAGTACAACATCATTTTATGTTCCGATATGACCAATGTTTTTGTCTTTATGGGGTAAAAACACATTCTGAAACTCACAACAATCATACATACACCCCCCCCCCCACTTAAGAATCTCTATAAACAGAAGCACTATGCAGATCTACTAGCAAGCCATCTACAGCTACAGAAGCTACGGCTCAGCAAGCTAACGCACGAGGAGGGGACAAGTGTTTCTACAGAGACTACGGTTAGCTACTGTAGTTAAATGAATCAATAGTCACCATGGATACAAAGCCAGCTGGCTGCGAGGCCCTGGGAGGTGAAGGGTACTGCCAAGGGGAGGGTAGTCCTACGTCTTAAGGCAGCGTTGGGGGAGAGACAGACTGGTCTCTTTAATGAATGCCCAGCATCGTGTGTGAGGAAGTGAGGTGAGGGAGGACAGCAGACTACTGGAACTCATGTCACTGGAATATTTTGTTTTATCTTGAGAAACTGCTGGACATGACCTAGACAGCATGTG
Organism: Hypomesus nipponensis; assembly: GCF_054491055.1. NCBI lineage: Eukaryota > Metazoa > Chordata > Actinopteri > Osmeriformes > Osmeridae > Hypomesus > Hypomesus nipponensis. Next base: position 12,973,429 of record NC_140388.1, read on the forward strand.
GAATCATCTGGAGTATTGGTTGTTAGTTTGGTCAGGTTAAAGGTCATTCATACAACGACGTCAAGATAGTGTTGACAAATACGTTAAGTGTGTGAATGAATGATGTATGGATCACTGACACCCACAAAACAAACCTCTGCATTAACACCTAGTCATCTCATAGGCAGCTGACTGGAGCAGGGAATTCTCAACTAACAAGCAACATCTAAGTCTGACCCAGATTCAGACGAGGGGCGTCGGTGACTCACCTGAAACTGGTCTCCTGACTTCCAGGATGAGCGTGACAGGAAGGTTGTTCATGAGCTCACAGATCTCCTGATGACTGGAGGAGCACAGGAGATGCTCCCCGATCGCCACGATCTCGTCTCCCACGGCCATCTTACCCTGGGACTCCTGGAGGAACAGTGAACAGGCAGAAATCACATTGTCAAACGCAAACTTCCCAGTATTATAAAACTGTGGTCATGCTAATTACTTAAATTAACTCACTAGATGAGCCATTTGTAATAAGCAAGTGTGACTAGATAAAGCCCTACCCTCTGGTAACAAGTGTGACTAGATAAAGCCCTACCCTCTGGGCAGCCCCTCCTGGCCTCAGTCCCGTCACCAGCACCTGGACAGGAGAAGCCTTGATCTCCAGGTCCAGACCAAACGACTCATCCTCGCTCCTCCTCAGTACCACCGTGTCGGTGCTCCAGTTCCCAGGCTCCCCCCCGGCCTCTCCCTTCCTGCCCTGCTGGGCCCTGGGGAGGGAGCCCCTGGGCTGGGGGCCCTGGGGCTGTGGAGAGACCTGGGACAGCTCCTCAGGTTTCCCTCTCTGCTGAGGCGAGTTGGGCGCCTCGATGCTCATCATGCTCTTCACCCGGGTCACGGCCTTGTGCTCCAGTTTGGGCGAGCGCTTTGACTCCAGCTGGCCCCCCGCCTCCCGGGGGCGTTGTGGCTCCTTTACGCCCAGATTGCTGGACACGCCCCCGCCGCACGCCTCCTGGTCGAAGTGGCGAATCGGCATGAAGGGGGAGTCAGCACCCGGGGGCAAGCCCTCGTCCGACTCCAGGGAGCTGTCCCTCGCCCCCCCGCGCCTGTCGTCCTGGCTGTCCTCGTCTACCTCCACGGACGATGTGGCGATGACGACCCCGGAGTCGTTCTCCGGGAAGCGGGAGCGACGGGCGTCACCTGGTACGGCGGCCCTGCGGAACGCGGTTGCCGAGGCGCCGGCGTTGTCGTCGTCGTCGCTGGGCTCGTCGTCGTAGCAGATGACGCGGCGCTGGCGGAGGAGGGGGCTGTGGAGGGAGGACCTGCTGAGCTGGCGGGGGGGCTGGGCCTCCCCTGGGGGGGGCGCCGGGCCCCCGTCTGCTACCAGGCTGGACACATCTTTGAACACTGTGCAGGACAGACACACGGTGTGTGAGATACGTGGAGTTTCTCTTCATTTATCATGATGATGTCATTAACCATCCTCATTCCTCTGAGTTTCCGGTTACAGACATTCACATTTAAACTGCTGTACATGGTGTTACTCTTGTCAACACCAAAGATAATATGGCATAGGTTAGTGGTATAACTAAATAACCCGTAGCTGTTCGTAGCATTCGATAAAAGCGTTGGAGAAATATGAATGAATATACAGTCTGGATATCCAGTACCGTGTTGCTGGGCAGAGGGCTCCTCCAATGAGACGCTTCTGCAGCAGGCCCGCTGGTGAAGACCCTCCTCCTCGCTGGAGCCCATCGCCATGGTTTCCGCCTGACAGGAAGTGCTGGGGGCTTCCTGTGAGAAGTACTGAGACAGCTCCGCCTCCGAACTCAGGGACCCCTGCTGCATCAGGAGAAGCAGTATTAAAAAACACAGGGACACAATTTGGCACAGTATTAAATGTGGGCATGTGAGTTGAGTGGTGATATGTAGTGCCGTGGTAGTGGAGTGTGCAGTTCCGTGTTGATGTTGAGTGGTGATATGTAGTTCTTGATGTGACAGTGTTGTGTTTACCCTGCTGGCCGGCTCCAGGAACCTCTTCATGGTCCAGCTGAGGCCAGGAGAGCCCTCTCCCTGCCTGGCCTTCACCGTGGGGGACGGGCTCTTGGAGGGGGGACCTGGGGGGAGACGGCAGGAGGGGGCAGAGGTCACAGCAAATGTGGGAGCCTGAGAACGTTTACTAGGAAATAAACGGTCTTAAAACATGATGAGTTATTACTGGTGTACGAGCAGGACTGACCCAGAGACTGAGAGGCTGGGCCCTCCTTGCTGACACTGTGAATGGAGCGCACGATCACGTCATCCATCTCCTGCTCCGACATCTACAAACAAGACACAACATGCAGGAAAGTTCAGCCATATCCTTCACAGCTCCTGAAACTGCACCTTCCAACTGGGCCAGGCTTTGGACAGCTGTCACCACTAGGGGGCGATGGACTTGAGGTGCTTACTATTGACACTGACCAAGAATAAGAATGATTTTAAGAAACCTTTTATTTACTGTTTCTTGGCACTGAACACGGTAATACTATTTGAGCTGTGCATTTCATGCATGTTTTTTTGAATAAAAGCATTTGATAAATACTGTAAGCTATGCACTTCTGGAAATCATTTCCTTGATGTATGAACCTGGTGTCCCCCTCCCTCCCTCCCTCCCTCCCTCCCTCCCTCCCTCCCTCCCTCCCTCCCTCCCTCCCTCCCTCCCTCCCTCCCTCCCTCCCTCCCTCCCTCCCTCCCTCCCTCCCTCCCTCCCTCCCTCCCTCCCTCCCTCCCTCCCTCCCTCCCTCCCTCCCTCCCTCCCTCCTGTTGGTCATTTATACACCCTGCTCATCCATCTACTGTTGGCAGAAGTTACCAATAAAGGAACATAATCACCATGTCATGCATCTTTAGACATCACATTACACTGAGCAGAGCTAGCAGCATGTGCCGTAATGACAGAGTGCTGCCAGGGCTGATGCAGAGATAGTGTGTTATCTTCTTCCAAATGTGCTGTTCAAAGCTGGCTGTTCCCAGCGTTTGATTGCGTTGATAGCAAGCCGAAAAACATGAAGCCTCTTTACTGCTGTGGCTGGAAGCAATTCCCTCTCTCTCTCCTCTCCCCTCACTCTCCCTCACTCTCTCTACTCACTCTCCTTCACTCTCTCTCCCCTCTCTCCCCTCTCTCTCCCTTTCTTTGGGGTTCTCCCTCAGCAGATCCTCCACTTCCTCTCCAATTCAAATCCTTCCCGCTTCCTTTGGTCAGCTGACACACACAGCCAATCAGGCAGCAGATGATACCACGCCCCCTCTCTCCTCTCCCCCCCTCCACCCTCACCTCTGTCTGGCTGGATTGTTCATGCTGGTAACTGTCTTGGATGAGGAACTAGCTTCATTAAAGAGCCAGCGTCAAATCAAGTCACAACGAAATTCAAGCCTGTTACACAATTAAGATGACCTTCGACCTTCCTGTGTTGCCGTGTCTGGTGTGACTTCCTGAGCAGGTCATGACATGAGAACCGTACCTTCATAACGCAGGGTCTGCTGCAATATCAGACAGTCTACAGAAGTAACCCAACTCTGCATACGTGTTATCATTTACCAGTCTGGAAGATTTACTGACATGCCTCTGACACTTCCCAGACACTCAGAGAGATGAATGGGGTGTTAGGTTGTTGAGAGTCATTTTCTATCGAGCTTAAAAGGTTAAAAAAACAAAACCTGAGTGGCCCTGCAGGGAAAGTAAAGCTAATATTACACTTCCTGTCTGGGAAATGCTGGGGACCTTCAGAAGGCAAGAACATTACGGTAGTGACACGTGGAGGAAACGTGTGGAATTCCTTCATTAGAAGATGACCAGAATGGGGCCATCAAAGACGCATCTAGTCATCTGAGAAGAAGGAAGGTACGTAGTCTCTCTTCCTCCAATCTATCTCTCCTCTCCACTCTTTCTTCATAACTCTCTTCCTTCCTTGGTGTAAATGTATTTAGTGCATTTGGGAGAGAAGATTTTGTAAGGATTGTACAGTGTGTGTTACATGGGGGTTAGTGTGTGTGTGTGTGTGTGTGTGGTACCTTGGGGTTGGGGTGTCTGCTGATGATGAGACTGACCGGTCCTGGTCCACACTCACTCAGGATGGCGTGGGCCTCGCTCAGCGCAGCGTGACGCAAGCTCTCAGAGTCCACCTCCAGGACCTGGTCTCCACGGCTACAGACACACACACACGTACACACACAAGCTTATCACACACACACATATAAAATCATATCTTCAGGAACTTGTTTATGAAATGTTCTGCTGCATACTTGACAACACCCGCATTACACGGAAGATGCAATGACATGACTTGACATGTTTGAAACCAAAACAAACACGCTATCAGAACGTTCCTTCAGCGGGAGAATAGCTAACCCTGCATCACAGAACCCCAACCAGAGCAGCTTGACGTCGCACTTTTCCAAAAGGAAAACTTGGCAGAAGATGTATCCACAACCACCCACCAGGCTGAGCTATGTGCTGATCTGCAGGGGATTCCAACATTCCCCACGTTGGCCCCTGTGTTCTCCAGGGCTCACGGTTCCTGCCTCTCCCTTCCTCAATTACAGCTAATGGGCTGCAGCAGACAGCCACGAGAGAGGCGTATGAGCGTGCCTGTGTGTGTTTGTGTGTGTGTCTGTGTGTGAGGCCAGACAGACCGTCACAGGAGAAGCTACAGCACAGAGGAGGGAGAGCATCATTTGAGAACTGATGAGAACTTTGTTACAGGCAAGGAACCAACTAGTGTACTGTTCCAGGGTCGAGGTTGACAGAGGTTGGTGTGGAGGCTGGCGTGGAGGCTCTTCCTACCTGAGTCTGCCGTCCATCTTGGCCACAGAGCCAGGGGCCAAGCTGTGGATGTAGATGCCAGGAGCAGAGTTCTCCAGGGTCAGACAGCACGCACCGATACCCAGCCCCACCCCCAGCTCTGCACACACACACACAAAGGAGAGACATATTAGACATTCGGATAGCAGGCTGTGCTTGAAAATGAAATCAACAGAGAGACAACAAAGGAACCCAGGTTGGATTCAAACCCAGGCAGCTGTGGTGAGCTGCCACAGTGCCCCCCTGCATGTCAAACGAACCCAAAGAGAGCAAGCACCTTTGTTGAGCGTGACCTCCATGATGATGCGGTCCTTGGGGCCCGGGCCAGGGGGCCCGGTGGGGGCCCTGCGGTCGGCCTCTTCGGGGGCGGGGGGGACGGGCGTGCCCCCGCTGGAGTTGGGGGAGCCGGCACGGCTCAGCAGGGTGGGGGTGGGGCAGGGCGTCAGGCTGGGGCTGCGGAGACGAGTCCTCACCGTCAGGGTGACCACGCCTTTCTTCAGCTGCTGCAAGGGGGGGGGGGGGGGGGGGGGGACAGGCTGAACCCTCACAATTCAACGTAGAAAACACCTCAACTTATCAATGCTAAACTATAGAGTTGGACAAAGCATGACTGTTTGACTCCGATTCTTCTTTGTAATTTATGATCAACAAGACCAGGAGCAGCGCAGAGAGGTGAAGGTCTCTGAGGAGGCGTGCTTACCTTGAAGGTCTGGATGGCCTGCTGGTGGGTAAGGCCCAGCAGAGACTCTCCATTCACCTCCAGGATCTCATCTCCTGGTGGAGGAACAGGAGGGGGAGAGAGAGAGCAGAGAGAGATGAGAAAGGTGAGGGAGGAGAACAGTTAAAGAAAGCAGATTATGACACACCAAGTTGCCCTCCCTCCCTCCACCCACCCTCCCTCCACCCGCCCTCTCTCCACCCTCCACCCCCTCTCCCTCCCTCCGCCCTCCGCTCTCTCTCCACCCTCTACCCCCTCTCCCTTCCTCCGCCCTCTCTCCACCCTTCACCCCCTCTCCCTCCCTCCGCCCTCCACCCCCTCTCCCTTCCTCCGCTCTCTCTCCACCCTCCCCCCCCTCTCCCGGAGGCTGGACCGTTAGCACCCTCCCTCTCACCTTCTTTCAGTCGGCCGTCGGCCACAGCAGCTCCGTTTGGGAAGATGGTCTTGACAAAGATCCCCATCCGGCCCCGAGCAGAGTCCTGCCCTCCCACGATGCTGAAGCCCAGGCCCTGGAACCACGGCAACACAGCGTCAGGTTCACATCGTCATAGCAGCAGCATTACAGTCTGTCTGTGTGTGTGTGTGTGTTTCCACTGCTCACCTTGCCCTGTCCTTTCATCAGGACGATATTGGAGATAATGGAAGGTTGGGCCAGTCGCCATGGTGATTCCACTTGAACTGTGCTGAGCGAACGAGCCGACTTCTTCACAATCTGATACTCCTGAAAACAGACAACGCTGACTTCAACAACCTCCGGTTGTCAAGAAACGAGATCTCTTCAACAATCACTAATCTGAAGTCTATCACATCAAAACCAAATAAAACTTTATTCATATAGAACAGACATTCCCGACCTTTTCCACTTTGCGGCCCACTTGCATAGCTCAAATATTTTTGTGGCCGACCAACACATCTGTTGCGCTTATCACACGTTTAACAACACCAGGAGGCAAACAGCGGCCAACTTGGAGTACCCTGCCACACCACTAGTCGGCCGCGGCCCGCGGGTTGTGAACCGCTGATATAGAGCATTTCATACCAAGAGGCAATGCAAGAGTTGTTACTGTTTTGCATGAGCGTTAGCATCAATGTTGCTAACAATGTAGCCCAGCAACATTGAAAACATGCAGTACTCGTACTGTACTTGTATCTGGCACAGGTGATTGTAGGTATATTTCCATCATGCTTTCAAGGGAAATACCATTTTCAGCCAGCTGGGAGGTTTCTTGCATTATTTATCTGAGTAGATAAATTTATCTCCCTGTGCTGACAGAGGGACAGACAGACTCAGAACCACGAGTGTTTCTGCTGCCAGAAAACACCCTTACCCACTAAGCTGCAGTCCTGCAGCGGTTACCCCAACCACTCCCAAAACCTTCTGTCCTCGTCACCACCCCTCTTTCTGACCCACACGCCAAAAGACACGTCGAAAAACCCTCACAGCTAACAAACCAGCCTTCTCCCCCAACCACCCGTCACGTAACACCGGCAGAGTTCGATACCGACCTGGCGGACTCCGGCCGAGTCCAGCTGCTGAGGGAGGGAGTGTTTGCGGCCGCTACGCGTCGGCTTGTCGGCCATCTCTCCACCCGCCTCAGCCCTCTCCACCATCAGCTCATCGTCCTCGCCCACAGACTCCAGACGACTGCTTCCGCCTGGGGAGAGACGGCACGCAGCATCAGCCAGCTGAGGTCCACAGAGAGAGAACGCTCATGTCTAGAACACGGAAGACTCGCATCTAGAACACGGAACGCTCGCATCTAGAACATAGGGCACAGTTCCAATCCCAGAGAACACCCTGGGACACTGTACTGAGGGAACTCAAAGTGGAAAAGATCCTATCATTCAAAATAAATAAGAACATGAGTTTGGTTCAATAATTAATGATAATGTTTTCATTCAGCTGACGCGTTATTTTCTCTTTTTTGTTTGTTTGTTCATTTCTGCTTTAATAGACAGTTTGTAAGTGAAGTGTGACAGGAAAGGCAGAGAGAGAGAGAGAGAGAGAGAGAGAGAGAGAGAGAGAGAGAGAACGACAGAGAGAGAGAACGAGAGACAGAGAGAGAGACAGAGAGAGAGAAAACGAGGGAGAGAGAGAGAAAGAAAGAGAGAGAGAGAAAGAGAGATGCAGCAAAGGTTTAAAGACATTCTAACCCAGGTCTTTGTGGCCTCCATGATACAGTTATCTGGTGGTCTTTTTTTAGTAATTGTAACTTAACCTTTTTTTTCGATTTTCTTTTTCCCCCCCAATTTTTTTTAAAAACTACTTAACTTAGAAATTATATTTTCCCAACCTCAACTTTTTTCAAAAATATTTTTTCTTAAATACAGTGAAAGGAGAGAAGAGAGGAGGAGATACATTATAACATATGTTACTTAAATAATAAATGACTTTGTTTTTATTTAGCCAAAGGACACACAGGGGAGGGATTTGAGGTGTTTGCTTTCAAGAGGAGCGATTAAACAGCCAAGCGTGAATGATGAAGGGAACGCTTCACAACAACATCAGGGAGCTGTCTACCTCTGTCTGAGGAGTGTGTGTGTGTGTCTATACATACACACACACACACACACACACACAACATATGTGTGTATGGCCGAGGTTTCTCACCTTGTGACCGGCTGCGAAATTTCATGGGTGTTGGACTTCTGCAGCAGCCTTTAGACCCTTCCCCCCGGCCTTTATCCTCACCCAGTCCTCTCTCTTCCCCCTGGCCTTTATCCTCCAGCTTCTCCTGCTCCGTCAACTGTAGAAGAGGAACACTGATTAGTGTGTGCTGACATCGTATTAATATGGACATCCCCTAGACCTGTCCCTGGTGGACCTGTCCCTGGTGGACCTGTCCCTGGTGGACCTGTCCCTGGTGGACCTGTCCCTGGTGGACCTGTCCCTGGTGGACCTGTCCCTGGTGGACCTGTCCCTGGTGGACCTGTCCCTGGTGGACCTGTCCCTGGTGGACCTGTCCCTGGTGGACCGTGAGGACTGAGTGGCGGTTTCACTGGAACACAGCATGTCTGGTGTGTGTGGGTACCATGTGCTGTGTTTACCTCTCACAGGTCAGACACTTGGTAATGGCTCGTTGAATGTAACATTCCTCCACGACTGACCCATGTCCTGACCCCACATGGGGGAGGGGGGCAGAGAGTAAGACAGAGAGACACAGACAGAGACACAGACAGAGAGACACAGACAGAGACACAGACAGAGAGACACAGACAGAGACACAGACAGAGAGACACAGACAGAGAGACACAGACAGAGAGACACAGACAGAGAGACACAGACAGAGAGACACAGACAGAGCGAGACACAGACAGAGAGACACAGACAGAGCGAGACACAGACAGAGCGAGACACAGACAGAGAGACACAGACAGAGAGACACAGACAGAGAGACACAGACAGAGAGACACAGACAGAGAGACACAGACAGAGAGACACAGACAGAGAGACACAGACAGAGAGACACAGACAGAGAGACACAGACAGAGCGAGACACAGACAGAGCGAGACACAGACAGAGAGACACAGACAGAGAGACACAGACAGAGAGACACAGACAGAGCGAGACACAGACAGAGCGAGACACAGACAGAGAGACACAGACAGAGAGACACAGACAGAGAGACACAGACAGAGAGACACAGACAGAGAGACACAGACAGAGAGACACAGACAGAGAGACACAGACAGAGCGAGACACAGACAGAGAGACACAGACAGAGCGAGACACAGACAGAGAGACACAGACAGAGGGACACAGACAGAGCGACACAGACAGAGAGACACAGACAGAGCGAGACACAGACAGAGAGACACAGACAGAGAGACACAGACAGAGCGAGACACAGACAGAGCGACACAGACAGAGCGAGACACAGACAGAGCGACACAGACAGAGAGACACAGACAGAGAGACACAGACAGAGCGACACAGACAGAGCGACACAGACAGAGCGACACAGACAGAGCGAGACACAGACAGAGAGAGAAATAGAGGGTTTGATGCTAGGGAAAGAGAGAGACAGAAAGAATGTTGGGGAAAAAAACCTTGCAGGCCCTAAGGTAAATGTCCCCTCCCTGTCCAAACTTTGCTCAGGGCACCATGGCAACCCCTGAGCGCTGAAAACACAAACACAGCATGAAGCTTATCTTCGGAGTTTGGGTCCATCAGATCTTTCAGTTCACAGGCTCGCCATAAATCGATTCTGAAAATTCCTCCTAAACCTTTTAGTCCTTTCAAAGCGTCTTGTGTTGACACGGTCCTAGACTCTTAGACATGGTCTCTGCTCCACATCACCAGCATCTGTTACTGCATCAGCCCACATGACAGCTTTCAGATCCTAAACTAGGGCTGTAAATCAGGACATATTACCATATCGTACTGTCTGACTCAATGTATTTCCGTATAAATATACACACACACCCTATCTTAAAGAAGTGGTTTGCATCCACCCTTACAGAAGCTCAGCACTCTCATGCTCATACGTCGTACTGTGCTCCTCATGGAGACACACAGAACTGAGGAAATACTTCCAAGTGAGATTGACATGTCAGATTACAGGAGTGAAGTGACCAGTGATCCCGTGGTGAAACCCACATCACCAAGCCCTCACATACACTGAAGGGAGCTCTTCCAACCAGCAGGAAGTGAGCAGTTAAATAACAGAAACACCCTCTGTCTCCTTGCAACAGCAGCCAGCAGAGCGTACCCTCTAATGAGTTTACATAATCGTGGGGGAAGTCTAAACTCTGCATTTGAATATGGAACAATGTTGTTGAGCTGGTGGTTAATGAGGGATGCGTCATGTGCTGGTGGTCTGTCCCCTGGCTGTCAGGCTGCCATGGAGACCAAGCCTGGAGAGGCTGTGACACACCAAGAACCATCTCAAGACATGGTCACACGGTCATGATCGATGTAACCATGCAGAGTGAGAGGACAGCAGGTCAGGGGTGAGGCTGCATGCTCTACTGAGGAGACAGAGGCTCGAGGGGCTGGGGGAGGCTAGAGGAGGCCGGGGGAGGCCGGGGGAACTGCTCATGTCATCTCTCCTAACTTGGCAGCACTTTGTTGTGACTCAGGAGGGAGAGATGGGGGGAGAGGCAGAGAGGGGACAGAAAGGGGGAGAGAGGGAAAGAGAGAAACAGAGACTGAGCAAGCAAGAGAAAAAGAGAGAGAGAAGAGAGCTTGTTGTGGGGCGAGTGACCCACTTACACAGCGCTAACAGACCCCCTCCCCTTCCCAACCCATCACATCACATCCTTCCCAGTTCCTTCAGACTCTTAATACACACACTATTGAAACCCAATAGCCAGAGGGACTTCCTGGACTGAATGTGTAATCTATGACATGCACATGGCCACCACTGCTAAGAGAACAGTCAAGAGACCCTGCCTGATCGACTGTTCACACTAATGAAGAACGACATTTTGGAGGGAAGCTCATTGGTGGGTAGCAAGCGGATGAATAATTTCACATCCGCTCTTAAAGCAAGGCTGCATCAGCCAAGTGAATGTGAGGGGATCTGTGTGTGCGTGTGTGTGCGTGTGTGTGCGTGTGTGTGCAAGTGTGCCATTAACAGGAGAGAGAGAGAGACACACAGACTGAGTGACAGAGAGAGAGAGAGAGAGAGAGAGCACGAGCGGGAGGGAGGGAGAGAGGGAGGGGGACACAGACAGACAGACAGAGAGGGAGAGAAAGAGACAGGTAGTCTGGGACGTACAGAGTCATGGCTGGGAAGAGAGTCCTCCCTGGTGGCCTCCAGGCCCTCACCCCCCTGGCCCTCCTTGGGGAAGGGCTCCTTAGCGATGTCCCTGGAGGAGGCTAGCCCTGGAGGGCAGGCGGCGGCGCAGGTGCTGACCAGGTCTGGCAGGCTGGTGGACGGATACCTGTGGAAGTCCACCTCCGACTCCTCCTGGAGGGAGAGGGGGGGCAGGTGTGTGTTTGAGAGATGCAGAGAGACACTGGTTACACTGTACCACCAGCCTTGAGGATGGTACAGTAGAGTGAGTGAGTGAGTGAGTGAGTGAGTGAGTGAGTGAGGGGAAGGAAAGATGATGGGGCATTAAGCATGACTGTATGAGTGTGACAGAGAGTAACTGTGTTTCTTTCTGGAAGACGACGCATCTCTCTACAAGCCCTCTAAAAACTCTCCTGTTTAATTTTTCAGACCCTTCCTGACCAGACTGGAGTCTCAGTCCACAGAATGCTCCAGAAACACCGCAGCAACAACGGAGGAAACACAGCACTGAGTCAGGGTTGTCAGAGCGACACTTCCTCAAACAAGCTAAGCGGCTGTAGTCTAGCCAGGGCATTAGAGCAGGGAGCAGTCCAGGACCAGGGAGACTGAGTACAGAAGGATTATTCACAATTCCTCTTTTGTTACATTTAAACAGGGTGAGCGTGTGTGTGTGTGTGTGTGTGTGTGTGTGTGTGTGTGTGTGTGTGTGTGGGGAGCCTCACCCTGCTGGCCACCACCAGCTGCACCAGGCCCTCTGTGGCCCTCAGGATGACCACGGCCTCTTGGTGGGACAGGCCAACCAGAGACTGACCGTTGATCATCAGCAGTTCATCACCTGACCTCAGACGACCGTCCCTGCAACACACACACACACACACACACACACACACACACACACACACACACACACACACACACCTCTTTAATATACTTTTTAACAGGCGTTGCAACCATTGCTTCAGTTCTGGTGGCAGACGGCTCCTTTCCGTTTCGTTAACTGAAGCCATCAAAGGTCGGCCTCTGGACTAGAAACATTTCTCGTTTAGCCTCAAACCTTCACCTTGGGGGCGGGTGAGAGAGATGTTGTTCCAGCCCGGGTGCTGACCTGGGACCAGATGAGTAGCGTGGTCGAGGGAGAGGGAGCGTGTTTGCATGCAGGCTTTGGACGAGTGTTATTGTTTTGCTTTCCACTCTCCAGACTTTCTGCCGACTTTTAATAGAGAGAAGTGAGTCACATCCTTTGGGTTTGTCTCTTGCAGGAGTGTAAAGGGGGGGGGTCTGTGTTAGTGAGGGGGGGGGGTCTGTGTTAGTGAGGGGGGGTGTCTGTGTTAGTGAGGGGGGGGGGGTGTCTGTGTTAGTGAGGGGGGGGGGGGTGTCTGTGTTAGTGAGGGGGGGGGGGGGTGTCTGTGTTAGTGAGGGGGGGGGTGTCTGTGTTAGTGAGGGGGGGTGTCTGTGTTAGTGAGGGGGGGTGTCTGTGTTAGTGAGGGGGGGGGGGTGTCTGTGTTAGTGAGGGGGGGGGGGGGTGTCTGTGTTAGTGAGGGGGGGGGGGGTGTCTGTGTTAGTGAGGGGGGGGGGGTGTCTGTGTTAGTGAGGGGGGGGGGGGGTGTCTGTGTTAGTGAGGGGGGGGGGTGTCTGTGTTAGTGAGGGGGGGTGTCTGTGTTAGTGAGGGGGGGGGGTGTCTGTGTTAGTGAGGGGGGGGGGGGTGTCTGTGTTAGTGAGGGGGGGGGGGGGTGTCTGTGTTAGTGAGGGGGGGGGGTGTCTGTGTTAGTGAGGGGGGGGGGGTGTCTGTGTTAGTGAGGGGGGGGTGTCTGTGTTAGTGAGGGGGGGGTGTCTGTGTTAGTGAGGGGGGGGGTGTCTGTGTTAGTGAGGGGGGGGGTGTCTGTGTTAGTGAGGGGGGGGGGTGTCTGTGTTAGTGAGGGGGGGGGGTGTCTGTGTTAGTGAGGGGGGGGGTGTCTGTGTTAGTGAGGGGGGGGTGTCTGTGTTAGTGAGGGGGGGGGGTGTCTGTGTTAGTGAGGGGGAGGGGGGTGTCTGTGTTAGTGAGGGGGGGGGGGTGTCTGTGTTAGTGAGGGGGGGGGGGTGTCTGTGTTAGTGAGGGGGGGGGGGTGTCTGTGTTAGTGAGGGGGGGTGTCTGTGTTAGTGAGGGGGGGGTGTCTGTGTTAGTGAGGGGGGGGGAGGGGTGTCTGTGTTAGTGAGTGAATGTGTTGGGACAAGTCTGGTGTTTTGGGGATATTTTCTGACAGTGCATTTATAAGATCAGTATAAGCTCCACATTAATGCTTGTGATATTGAAATGAGATGTCTGGTAAGGAGGTGTCATCTTCAGATGTCGAGCCGCTACGAGGCAAAGCTACTGGAGAGTCCTACAGAGCAAGTGGTCACGGCTCAGCATGCTATTGGACGAGGCCAGGACACGAGAGAAGCTTTGAAGCTGATTGCGGCTGCTTGAGAGCGCTCAGTTACCTCAGACGGGCGCATATGCATGAGGAGACACTGACCACACACACACACACACACACACAGTACCCTGCACATAACAGTATTAATGTACCGCTCACCTCTGGGTGGCGCCACCGTCCTCCACGCGGGCGACCACGATGCCGTGCGGCGAGCGCTTGGAGCCCCGCCCCCCCGTGATCTGGATGCCTAGCCCCTCCTGACCCTTCACCATGTGCATCTTCCAGATGTGGCTGCTCTCCCTGGGCTGCGGGCAGACACACAGAGGACACGTGAGAGTGTCCTCTGGGAGGACTAGCAGAGAGACAGAGAGGACTAGCAGAGAGACAGAGAGGACTAGCAGAGAGACAGAGAGGACTAGCAGAGAGACAGAGAGGACTAGCAGAGAGACAGAGAGGACTAGCAGAGAGACAGAGAGGACTAGCAGAGACACAGAGAGGACTAGCAGAGACACAGAGAGGACTAGCAGAGACACAGAGAGGACTAGCAGAGACACAGAGAGGACTAGCAGAGACACAGAGAGGACTAGCAGAGACACAGAGAGGACTAGCAGAGACACAGAGAGGACTAGCAGAGACACAGAGAGGACTAGCAGAGACACAGAGAGGACTAGCAGAGACACAGAGAGGACTAGCAGAGACACAGAGAGAACTAGCAGAGACACAGAGAGGACTAGCAGAGACACAGAGAGGACTAGCAGAGACACAGTTAAGCCATGTGGAGAAAAAAAAACAATGTAGAAATACACAAAAGTAAGAAATAGACAAATGTAGAAATAGACAATAGTGTCCTGTCTCACCACACCTAGAGTGAGTGTGTGTGTAAGAGAATACACAAAGATTGTTCTAAATAAAGTTTCATAATTCAAAGGGCCTTGGAGGTTTGTCTCCTACTTGGATGAGAAGGGTTTAGATCCAGCCTCTCTCCTCAGGGGGAGTCTATAAATAACGAGTGATGCCCACCTGTGTGTGACAGCTTTAGCTTGACAGAACGCCACACACACACACACACACAACCACAGTATACAGATTTGTGCACAATTAACAACTTAACAATAATCTATAGACAAATATATATTTGACTAATTAAAGAATGAAATACAATAAAAACTAAAACATGTAATGCTACATTTAAAAACACTTCCTGCTATTTTTTCGTATCAAGAGAAACTGCAACTTTAAGCTCCAAAACCATCCACTTCACTGAGACAATGGACCAGGGACACAAAGACATCCTGCAGAAACCCAGAAGAAGCTGAAACATGTTCTGATCCGGTCCTCACAGGAGGATGTCACTGACACACTGGAGCCCTCGCACACATCACATCCCCGAGCCAAAACAACCTGCAGCAGCTGGCATGGGTTCGACATCACTTCCAGCTGAAAGTCACAACACAGAATACCACAACCACCACCTCCCTAAAGAAAACAAGCCTGTCGGCCTGTAGGCCTGTGATAAGGGATGGGACTCATTATATATTAGAACACTACCTGATGTTCAGCATGACAGAACACAGATAATACTGCTGCTGCTAAGTCCTGAGACGTCTGTGTGAGGGAAGTGACCAGGGACCCCAACATCTGTCCCCTGGGAAACCCAGGTGACACGTGTTTAGGGTAAAACAATGTCACAGATATTGAGCGCCAACCTTACAAACCATAACTCCCCATGTAGAACACAGTATTGTTTTTAACAGTGCGTTCAGACAATATAGCTATCAAGCTGTTATTCACACAGTAAGTTTAAGTTTAATTTCCACTTCTCTCTACACCCAGTACAAGTTCAAACGACCATCCAGCACAACCAACACACGACACTGCTTAGTACGGCTGTGTTGTGCCTTCGGTGCTTTACGACGTGAAGGGACACGACCAAAACGGGATTTCACTGAGAGATACTAAAGTCGTAGAGCCTCACAAGGTTTACTGTATCCTGATGAGGTGACATGTCCGGCTGTCATCACCACCATATGATGAGCAGGAGGGCCTCTCTCCGCCGCTGTGTTGATTACAAAACCCCCTCGTCCGGCCACAATAGAGCTCTGAGCTCATGAATACAACATGCAGGGCCTCTCCATTCTGATGCTGATGAGCCCAGATCAAAAGTGTTCAATTAGACGACTATCTAGGTAAGAGGGAAGGGGGAGGGGGGTAAGCAGGTTTGAAAACAGTGCCTCCTCCCTCTCAAGAAGAGAGGGAGAAGAAGAGAGGAGGAGGAGAGAGGAGGAGGAGAAGGTCTAAAATTAGAAAGTGTGGGAGATTTTTGGAACAGTGAATACCAGGTTCCCAGCCCTGGCAACAATCACAGGTTGGTGTCTGGAGTATGTGGCACATAATAAATAAGAGTTATACACTTCTTTTATTTTATTATGAATAAAAACGTTTGACGTCTCCTCTAGATGTCATCCTAACATGTACTCTTCTCATGAAAAAGACCAAGATGTCATCCTAACATGTACTCTTCTCATGAAAAAGACCGAGATGTCAACCGAACATTAACGTCTTCACAGTAGAAAGGATTTCCACCACGTGTGTTTACGAGCTTTGTTTCTTGGGCATCTTTGGGTTAACCAGTAAAACAGCTCCAAGACAAAAGGTAAGCAGGTGTTTGGTGTGAGCTGCAGGGCGGAGACCTGGCTGCCTGTCCAGGCTGGTCTCTCTCCTGTCGAGGCTGGTCTCTCTCCTGTCAGAGGCTGGGGCGAGGGAGGACACACGCAAACATCCCAAAAGGGGGAGCTCCTTCAACTCAGAACCCTCACGTTATGAGTCCTGCAAGATGGCTGGGCTGGCTTGCAGACCAACACGATTATTTTACGAGTTTTTTCCGCTTTGACCCCTGAGGGGACGAGATCCTGGTGGTGTCTGTAAATGAATCCTCTCTCTGTGGCTACAGGCTGAGACTTGAAAGACTTTTAATTCCTATGTTCTCGTTCTCACGGTACGTTATGCTACCGTTTTTGACTAGCTCCAAATAGAAATAGTCTTGGTTGTGCTGTTAAAAATCAAGGTACTAATTAGCTGGCTGGGTTTTGTGCATGCTTGGCTATCACTGGTCCCTGATGGCAGACAGGTGACTGGAAGCTTCTCAAACACTCATTTGGTGTTCTGGATATTCAGATGTATCCACACGTGAATAAAGGCGAAGTTAAGGCGAAAGCCATGCCATCGATCTGGCCTCCATCTTTGTTTTGGCAAGCGGTGAGTCACCACCAATGACTCATGAATGGGAGTGAAGGACAATGTGTGAAGGATTAACATGTTTTTATAAGATCTTTTATAAGATCTTTTATAAGATCTTTCGGGTCCCTGGCAGATATTATGTGTAGTTTGTGTAGTTCACCCAAAAATTGTGAGATTTATTCTTGGCAAACACAGCTGTAGCTTTGCATTCCATGGTTTGACTTTCCTAAAAGGTGTGGGAAAGCTACAAAAACATTCAGATGTTGTAGTAAGTTTGTAAGAGGAGAAACAGTGGACAACTTGCATCATAGCTGAACTCCATTGAAAGAACAATGAAATGTATGTAAAATATTAACTCATACGTCCCATAAACTCTGAATGTCACTAGAAGATTATGGCCACAGTATAACAGGATGAGTAAGTGGGTCATTCTACTTCTGCTATAATCTGTGGTTGACTTCTTTATGGCAAAGATGGGACACTAACCCCAGCACTTTAAAGCGAGCGTGTCTGTTTTGCAGATGCCTGTATCACCAAGCCAGCAGGGGCACACAAACACACATCTAACACGACCAATCAAACTGAACCCACAGGTCTACATTAGAACCAAATCCATCACCAGTTAACAACACAATGCAGCATCCATATAGCTCTTGAAGGGTCAGTGTTGTTGCTGTCAGATTCTATATCAATATTATGATTCTGATTACCTGGCTAGCTGTTTCACAGCTGGGCTATCATTATTATGATTCTGACTTACCTGGCTAGCTGTGTCACAGCTGGGCGATTCAGCTGGGCAGTTCTCTGACAGGCGGGCGTGGGAGCGAGTAGGAAGGGTCGCTGTTCCTCCGTTCTGCAGGTGCTGGGGAACCCTTCCCCCTTGGGGTACTCCTCCCCCTGGGGTCAGCCCCACCCCTTCCACCCGCCCCTTCCCCGTGGGCGTGTCCACCGCCAAACCCCGCCCACCCGGCCCGTCCTGCGATGGCAAGGAGTCACCAGAGGGCGCGGGGGAAAACCCGTTCTCCAGCTCCCGGCCCCCGTCGTCACGGATCCCGTCGTCATGGCCCCCATCGTCGCGTGAGACAGAGGCGCGGGACGTGACCCCGAACTTGCGCGTCCGCTTGCCGTTGAGGGCGGGGCTTCCGGGGGCGTCGGAGGAGGTGCTGCCACGGCGCTCGCTCGCTCGGCCTGTCACGCCGTTGCCCCCGGAAACCCCGTTACCGTTGCACGGAGGGGGCGGGGCCTTGCGTTTGATCCTTCGCAGCATGATCAGGAAGACCACGCCACCATTCCAGCACTGGTCTGCCAGGTAACTGTGGAGCACAGAGGAGACACATCACATGCTGAAGGGCTGGACACAAGCACATGGAGGAAAACAGAATAGGAAATAAACAAAATATTAATTCAATTCTTCATACTTAGCAGGTAAGATAAACAACTGGAGAAACGTCTGCTAAATCAGCCCTGGCTGTCAGCTTCGGCAAGTCAATCATAACCACCCTGCAGAGTCCTGCTGCTTCACGCCTTGCTGCAAATGCTTGTAATTCAAAGGGGAATCTGCATACACGTCTTTATTTTAAGCTACAAATTAAACTTATGAGTTCCTCACTGTAAATCAGTTCTGCAAAGTGCAAGCTCATTTAAAGGCTGATTTGTGTCAGGTCAGCAAAACAACCTGTTTAAACAGGTACAATTTGGTCGTGGTTTCAGAATAGATCTCGTAGCACATCTGCTGATACCATATCAAGAGGTATATTTGATTGTTTTCAGCAAGCTAATAAATTCTAGTGGTCATCTTACTAACTTGCAAACCAGCTTGACTAACTACTATGGAAAGTGGTTCCATGTAATGTAACTTAGATTGTGACAGTAGCAGAATGCATGCTTCATTCACACACCTTACTTTTAAGAAAGATGCGTTCAGTAAAGTACTGCAAGAGGACATCATTAAAATGACAAAGGTAAATTCCCTTTCACAACACGCAGTGCACGATCAGGAGGAAGCTAGTTCCACTTTCAACCCCACACAAAATCATAACATGCTAAATAGGGACAACGATATTGAACTACAGATGTGTTCACGCACAATCACACTTAAACAAGGAGAGATAAAAATCACACGATTCCGACAATGAAGACGCACAAATACAGAAAGTCTAACAGGAGATCTGCACACCTTGAAATGGCACAGAACTACTCAGGGATCCAGTTCAGTCAGAGTGATTTCCCCAAACACGAGAGTACCCTCCCCAAACATCCTTCTGAGTGACACTTGACAGCAGAACACGGTTCCCTCCTTGCACACCAGCCGGCCCTGGTAGCTGGGACTACTCCACAGTGACGCTGAGAGCATGTTTCCCACAGTTGGTGAGGCATCCCGCCAGAACAAAAGCCCTTGAAGGCTATTCTCCACAGCACGCCAATATCCTGACTCGCTACTTTGACAGCCGCTGATGCAACCAGTTCAGACAAAGCATTTGCTTACATCCCCTGAAAGGGTTGACAGACAATGGTTGACAGAGGCAAAAGCTCTCTTTTCGAAAAAACTTTTTTTGTAGGAGATAGAAAACTAGAATAAACAGTTCTGTAGCTGCTGGAGAATTATTTGTGAAAGTCTGTCGATAAACATCCTTTTGGAAAAAAACACCTTAAAGGAGTCATACTAAACCAGAGTGAGTGATATTATTATTCATCGTGATTTGATCAGTCTCCTCTCGTTGAGGATCAATAAAACCTCAAAATTACTTCCAGCCAGTTTATAAATGAGATCTTCCATTATAACAGTAGAGGAACGTATTCATCATGAAGAACCTAAAGTTCATTTCATAACATGTAGGACTATGTTTAGCTTGTGTTCTGCTCCTCTCTCTCACCCACCATCTCTAGAGGAGGGGATCCCTCTCTGAATTGCTCCTCCCAAGGTTTCTTCCATTTTTTTCTCCCGTTGGGAGTTTTTCTGGGAGTCTTTCCTTGTCTTCCTTGAGGGTTTAGGTTGGTTGAGGGGCAGTTCTATGGGCGTATGTGAAGCCCTCTGTGACATGCTTGCGTGTAAGAAGGGCTACAAACACATTTGATAACAAAAAAGGGGCATTTCACCAGTTCATCCATTCATCTTTAAATCTTTCATTGAATACTTAAAAAGTACAAAAGGTAGACAGAAACTAAGATTCGGATTATAAATATTGCACAAACACTGCATACCAACAGTAAGCCGTCACAATATCCATCTCAGACACGAAGAAGAGAAGCTTTGTGATGATTCACCGCAGGTCTCTTAGTGGGAGCAAGACTGTGTGATGATTGCTAAATGACTGGACAGACAGCTCAATTTAAAGAATACTTTAGTTGATAATGACAGGGGTAGGAGGTTGATAAGGGGTAGTTTCAGAGCAACATCTGCCCTCAAAGGCAGTGTCAAACTCAAATTCTTCAAAATTGTTACGGCATGAAAATAGCAAAGCAGGTAGGGCAAATAAGTCATAATATTAAACGCTAGAGATTTCTTCCCAGACAGTTACCTAAACACAAGTCTTATTTCCAGTGAGCATAAAATGGATGATGCAGAAGACAAATGATGTGATGAAGGCCAGATCATCTAACTAAAATCTATGTTGTTCTGTGCAAGAATGTAGAGATTGTACCTATGGCAACTGTGCTCAATGTCTGTGGAGAGATGGAAGAACATTTGAAACAAAAATGCCTTTTTTTTTTTTACAAGTTCTACCTCCTGCAACAATATCTCGCCTCCACTTCAGATGGAGGATATGACTGTGCCACTCATCCTCCCATCTTCTGTCTTTAATGATGGCAGACACTAGAAGGCACTCATTACTGATTTGAAATAAATCAAGAATCACATGAACTGCCTTTTGCTGCTTCAATATACTTTTCGCTTTGCCTGTCACTGCATGGTTTGCCTGTCACTGCATGGTTTGCCTGTCACTGCATGGTTTGCCTGTCACTGCATGGTTTGCCTGTCACTGCATGGTTTGCCTGTCACTGCATGGTTTGCCTGTCACTGCATGGTTTGCCTGTCACTGCATGGTTTGCCTGTCACTGCATGGTTTCTGGGTTTTTATTAAGAACAGAAGGACTCTTTTTGTTGCTCGTCATTTCATATCTTTGTGATGGAATTTACTGACCCACTTCTGCCATCCCTCCACTTTCTGCTTCCAGTTTTGAGAGCACAGGCCCAGGCTGTTACACACTCTCCTGGCATGGCTTGTTTCCTGACAGTTTTGTCGGGGGAAACTAACATTGTCTGTATGACACATCCAGAGAGACGTCTAGCAATTTCAGTTGAAGTCATTTTGTTTCACCACTCTTCCAATATGAGGAACCTACTACGTAAACTCCAGGGTGTTAAAGAATACCGGAAACTTCAAGGCAAACTCGTAATCTGATCGGAGAATGACAGTCAACAATATGGTCCCCATTTCCTGCAACTGAACGGGGATCCTGAAGGTCTCTGGGTGGACTATCCCTGAGACAGAATGCCTATACGCTGACTCTTGAGCTTTGCATTCTTAAAAGGTTAGTATTTCCCCTGTGGTATTCAGAAATTAAGCAAGAATGCTTTCAACCATCTCGCTCCATCCTTCCCTCCCTTCCTGCATGGATGTTTCCCTGCTTCAGTTCTGCCAACGAGGGACCCCAGTTTTCGTCTCAGAGACCGAATGAGACTTTCATCCAACAAATCTCAAAAGTATAACATAACACACTGAGGATAGTGACAGTTGGAATATGAATTCCCTTTACTCTCAACAGCAAGTGTGAAACCGTGCAAAGAATAAGATGTACTGTAAGCAAAACCATGTCAGACACAGTGAGGTAGTTTATCAATTAACTGATCATTATAAACTAACAATGTTATTAATACAACAAAGCAAATCATGAAAAAAAGTTGCAATCACAAATGATGCTGTCCAAACAGAAACCAAGAGAACGCAGCATGAGACCACCCAACGGGGGGTGGGGGGGGGGGCTAATCCACAACATCTCCCAGCACATTCAGAGGAGAGCAGTGTTGATCTCTACACAATAAACTCCCAGGATCAGGGGAGGGCAGCATAATGCCTCAGCCTGTCTATGCCCATGTGTTCGCTACACAAATCTACATCTGATAAAGACCAAACAAGAAGAAAAACAAGTCCTCATCTCAGCGCTGGCAAGCAGACAAGGAATTCATCTGCTGTAAAAGCTAATGGGCCATAGTAAAAAGGCAAACTGCAGACTGAGGAGGCCTGATGCTCTCAGTCTGATTCCAGACGTGGAGGGTAAGAATATGAACATACAAAATTAGCTTTCTTATCAAGTTTAGTTTTTAAAACATTCTTTTGGAGTTTACACGTTGGTAATGTAACCATGGACAAGAAAACTGTTTGGTTTCAAAGAGAGTAAATAAACACAATGAGAAATCTGTGTTGAGACTTAATTTGATACACAAACTGCTCTTTAGCAGGAAACTCATAGCTATCAATCATCCTACCCACATGCTGCAGATTTTAGTCCTGAATGAGCCACAATAAACATGTGAAGTGTACTTGGCCTCAGGTTCAGACCATGGGGGGTAAACAGCTGGATGATAAAATACATCGACCTCTCCACTTTCCAGAGCGCCGATCGACAGTCCTGAATAGAGGAGAGAAAACAGTGGCAGCCGGCCCAGGAGATAGTTCAGTTTGAAAGCAGATGTTAGTGTTCCTGCCAGAGAAGGGGGAGTGGAACAGGAGTTTGTTTGCTCAGGAATAAAAAGGAACCTTCTCTCATCTCAGCACATGATAACCACAACTGGACAGACTGCTGACTTACAAAGCCAGGATGCCAACACCGTACGTAGGGCTTTTAACACGCAGCAAACACATGGAAGATGTTATGGGTTGCTGGTAACAGAGGGGTGAAGTCTGACTCTGCACCATCGGTCTGTTGACCTTAGGACACGTAGCAGGTGGGTTCACTGAAGCTCTGAGGTTAAACACATTCTCACAAGCTTTTTTGTGACAGAAAAATATCAGATTATATATTCCAAGGTCGGTTCTCATACTTGCTCCTACATTACACAAGAAGTCCTAGAAAAATAGAGGCTTTGGATTTGCTTAAGTGCATTATAGTATACAGCGCATGGTATAAACATGAGTGGAAACAAGGTAATCTTCTTAAATTTGACGAATTAACAAAACAAATACTTCATTTTGACATTTCCCACATTGCACAAACTCCTAAATCTGGTTCAAGTTGGTGAAATGCTGTGCAGTTGACCTGGTGTATCTTCACTAACACATTTCATTTCATACTAGTTCTTATAAACCTACAATTATTTTACTCAAGGTATTGTAAACTTGGTGCAGCCAAATCTTTATCCATCTTTTTTTTTTTTGGGGGGGGGGGGGGCGGATCAATTATTTATTGTTTGTATAAACAAAAGAAGCACCATCACAAAACCAACACAGAACAAACCCACCAAGTGTGACACGACCTCAACGACTGTTGGGAATGATTCATCACCTAAGCACGGAGGTAGCAGCAGGCTCACCTAAAGCTAAGGAAGACTTCCGTCAACACGACATTCAGTGAAAGGCTGTCCTGGCAGACTGTAGTTTCCATCTTAAAGACATTCTTGGGAAGTATAAAGCCAACTTTATATACCACTGAGTTCATTGTCTGAAGGAAAGGCTCAGAAAGGGAATACAAAATGACAAGATCACGAGTTCAGATGAAGTACTGAGTACACAGACTCCCATAACAAACGTTGATCAGGGATGAGGGGAAACTGCATAAATGAATGCAGGAGATTATAGCTTAAAATACTGAACAGCTCTTAGCAATAATCTTCCCCTTAAAACCATTCAAAACAATGCTGGGGAAACGTTTGAATGTAAAAAAGTGTCTAGTATCTCAATAATGTCATTTCAGGATATTCCAGTGAGACATTGCAGTGACCTGAATAGATATGGCATGACTCTGAATTCCAATACAGAAGCTATTAAGCAGCCTGCATGAGGCTACATTTCACCAGAGAAACCCTTCAGTACACCTGCAGGAAATTCTGAGAATATCAACATCACTCCTTCCTCCAGACTCCATTTGCTAAACATATGGGCACCCTGCCCTGATTGGTTCCACCAGTAAAGACATTCCACAGTGTGGTTAGGAACCAAGTACAGGAACTAGTATGCTCAGCACTTTCAAACAAGCTTGGAGGCAAGGAGGGGGGGGGGGGAAACGTTACCCACTGCAGAACCCTTCAGAAATGCAATTACAGCCCCAAAAATTACTGACGCTAAATACTTTTAAGACAACAAACTTGTTTGTGTTTCAGGACAGTCAGAGTCCTTCCTTATCCCTGAGGCGAGCGCGCTCAGTCTGAGGAACTGTGGGCAGGCATGGACCAGCTCCAGACAGTACTTCTAGAAGGCTCCGCCTGTTAGAGTGACCTATGCTTGGTGGGTGGGATCGCATTAACATTTGGATATCTATAGGGGGCTTCTTAATCAGTGACAGGGGGGGCATCTCCCCAGGGAACAGCTGTCTGCATCCAGCATCCTGCATCCTGCCAGAGATCCATACATCTCTGGGTCCCTCGGTTTGCATTTGACTCGCAGGTCCTCAACCTATGAAACGACTCTTGATCATGAGCATTTACAATCTATTTACAAATAATCACAAGTCACTGAGTGGTCATGGGAACCTTGCTTCTCTGGCCAAAGAGCCTCAAATAGACCACAAGCAGGTATATCTAGAACCAGGTAGTGTGTGTGAGGGCAGGTTAAGACGGATTAGCCTCAATTACCTCACCATGGGCAACCATAAGTGTGTCATACAGCGCAGAGGATACGAATAGTCCCTGCATGTAGGAGAACATGGATGGCTGTCTCTCATTAGCACCTGCCTTTATAAATCGAAGGGCAATAACAGGAAACAGTCTTCACATGCCAGAACTACAAAAATACTCGATCAACTTCCCTGGGGTTCTCAAACATCTGATTGGTGCCTCAACCTTCGGGATAACAGTGAAGAAAAAAAAATATATAGACGTCTTTTTCAGCTACTTCTGAACATTTATCAGGAACACATCAGGAAGCCAATGTTCCTGGTAAAATATGACGTGACTTGAATAGAACCTCTAACTTCTTAAAAGAACGTAAATAGATAATGACTGTAGCCGTCAGCGACTCGCGTGTGAAATGACTGGGCGCTTACAAATCTACATTAATGTCATGATCAACACGTAAGTGTATCAAAAGCAGTACACCCATTAGATTAATGGGGACTGTGTAGGCTACCAAAAATGTTTTTCACTATATGAAAATATACCTGCGCTATTTTTAACGTTTTACAATTAACCATGTGTCGGAAACTTGACAGTAGCTAAGTGGTTAGCTGACATGCAGGTAAAACTGTTGCAAAAAAGCATACTAAAAGTAAAAGTCGACCCTACCTGAAAAAAATCTTATTTGGACCACATCCTGTAGTCCCAGGTTCCCCGCTGCAGTCCTGCGGTGACAGCCAGTAGGCAAGAGGCTAATCCGAGATGAGAGTTCGGAATCACATGAGTTCGATAATAGCTTTAATCACCAGAAGACAATCAAAATAGTGGAACCATGTACACCCAAACACCGTATCCAAGCCATAACGTCTTTAAGATTACTTCATTTAGCCAGTCAAAAGTATGTGCGGTCTCGCAATTTATAGGCGTTTATCCAGGACGCAGTAATAGTCTCTTATCTTGCTCGACCGAACTATTCTTCGGAAGGTGAATCAAGTCGGAGCATGTTGAGAGCCGAAAGTCGTTAAGCGTTGGCATGAAGTCATCCAAAACAATAGTTAGGCGTATGGGCATTGCGGCTTTTCATTTTCAGTCGCTGCAAACCGTTTTCCCGTGTATCCTGGCTAGACTGAGATGAGTAGCGCTGAGCGGTTTTTAACGTTCCGCCTCCTCTCGCGTCTTCAATCACTGGCAGCCTAATGTAAAACTCGCTCTCCCTCTCTTCTTCCAGGACACTTAGACTAAACATCCAAAAATATGGTAGAGATCGATGGCGCTTTAAAACTGTGAGGTTGTTGGATTATAATAATCTACAAACCAATTTAACCTAACCATTATTTTATGTTGGAATTGGGCTGAAGATATGTTACACATGGGTAGGCTACTACTACTGTATATAAGATGTTTTTACATGCAGTTATAAATTAAAGTTCTTAGAATTACATAGGAAAGGCTACATTAATAGCAGGCTGTTCAATCATCCATAGACTAGATGTTACACAAGCAGTCAACGTCAAGCCACAACATTTGACCACACTGTCATACCATGCTACTTAACCCAGAACATCTACAGGAATAATCCACTGATGGGTAAAACTATCTCCATGGGAATCATTGGTTGCAGTCATACTGCCCTCATCCCAGCATAATACGGCACAGCACTCTGTCACACTAAATGACACAAAGTGCCCTGAGCTGAAACTAACTGGTTTGTCATCACGCTGGACCTTGTTCTTAGTAAATAACTGCAGACAGATGTCTTGACAACGTGATCCTGGAGATTCACAACAGCTTGACCTGTCTCATGGTCTGGGTGCTCAAAGCACTTCAGTGATGTGTGTTTTGTCAACTTTCACTCTCACAGCCCTGTCAAACGAGGGACCTAAAGAAGTACAGCTCATATGAACATCGTAAACAAAGAAAGTTACATTCCAAACCCAGGATAACTTGTGTCTCAAGCAATCCCTGATGGTTATAATAATTCATAATGTATCACAAATGGGTTTTGGTTTATTTATCACTCTTATTGAAGGACGGTCAACAACCATCTATTCTGGACATGTTTTATCCAGGCATCCTCCATACGTCTTGTCTACATAACAAACATGTTTGATGTAATCCATTCAAAATCACGTTCAGTAACCTGACACTCGCCTCAAAATAATCACAGCAGCGCTTCACTCCACATTGTGTTTGAACCTCTTACTTAATAATAAAACATTACCATGCTGACCTACACAAATAAGTCAATAAGACTTTTTTAATCAGAAGTTTTCTCTTTCTGCTTGGGCATACTGTTCTGAGAAAGGTAAAATCATAACATTACGGTATACAATTCTCATGTTAATTACACCTACATTCATAGAGATGTTGTATTCTACCAACCGACTGATTATCTTCCTTATTCGGAACAGTAGCCACAGTGACCAGCGAGTGTGGCATTCCACACATTTCAGGAAACATGTCCAAGAGGAGTACACAGGCATCCTTCATAACTCCCCACACAGTCAGCAGAAACAAATATGCATGTCACATGTCAGAGCCATGTATAAATATACAGTGACCAAAATATTTGACAGTATTGAGAAGATGCAGTTTCTGCTTGTATTGATACAGGAGGGTTGAGTGTTTTAGTATAAGCTGATTTCTGGAGTAATTGTTTTGTGAGTGGAGATGAAGAGGCAGTCTTCTTTGTTGGTTTGTTTGTGTACATGTCTGATAGTGTAAGTGAGGTCCAGGGGTCAGAATGGGTGATGCTATCCTCTGTTGCCATCTAGTGGCCACAGCTGAAACACAACAGTTCTGTCTGGCAACATCCTAGAATATTATACATCCCTGCAACTTTGAGGATGTTTATTGGCATGGAGTGACGATACGTGATGTCTTTATTTTCTATTTCTTTGTACAAAGATAGTATGTTGGAGAACAGGGATTTCAATGCTTTGATATGTAACATTTAGTTTGGTCAGGCGGTGCTTGTACATAATGGTGGCATTTCTGCTTCTACAAGTCATTGTGGTTCTTGGTGAAGTTCATGATGTGTGTGTTGGAGTGTTTCCAAAAGGAGAAGAAAACAAGAAGTGACATGTCATATAGCTGGACTTGTGGTAGATTAGTCAGATTATAATGTGTGTGTGTGTGTGTGTAAAAAGAGTCTGTCTTTGAATCATACACAGTTGCAGTGTTTGGTGAATACAGTGCCTGGCTTGTGCTGAATACTTCAGTAAGAAATAAGCGACTGTAAAACAAATGTAAATTCGTAAATTCAATCTGAACACCAAGTTCCACAAATTCCATACAGATTTAGCACAAAGAGAGAAAGAGAGAGAGAGAGAGAGAGAGAGAGAGAAACCAACCCAGCTTGATGACCCAGTCTGACCCTCTAAGTACCAGTCTAGGCCAAACATCTTACCATAACTGCACTTTTCACCGGCTTCATTCACAACCACCTCCTCACAGATTAACATTCAGTATTCCACACAAACCATCTAAACCTCAACCCCAGCCCTACACACAGACTTCTCACTTTCCTGGGCAGAGACTAAAGAACCTCCCCCTGAACCCAGCCCAGAAACCTACGTACAAAGGAATTTAATTTGGGCAAAAATAACAAAATATAACTGGGTGCTTCAGCATCCAGACACAATAATACCTGGCAATCCGGATTGCACCAGTATAATCCATGTCCATCTGTAGGGCTTTGGGAGGACCTGGGGGGCGGGGGGGGACCAGCATGGTGATGAGACCCCCACGCAAGCTGTTATCTGGGGCTTAGAGAGGGGGAGCGAGGAGGCCGGGGTGATGGGGGCCTTAAGAAGTCTGCGTGTGATGGGGGACTGTACGGTCATATCTGATCTGAAGCGGGTGACAGTGAGGGGGGGTGGAGGTGGAAAGGGTGTCAGTGGTGATGCAATGAGCCATGAACAGGAACAAACTATGAATCCCTCTCTTGAGTTATGGTCACCATCGGCATTAAAATATCTTTTTAACTTCCTTCCCTTGCTCTCTCCCTCTCCTCTCTCTCTCCCTCTCCTCTCTCCCTCTCCCCTCCCTCCCTCCCTCCCTCCCCTCTCTCCCTCCCCTCTCTCCCTCCCCTCTTCTCCCTCCCCTCTTCTCCCTCCCCTCTTCTCTCTCCCTCTTCTTTCTCCCTCTTCTTTCTCCCTCTAACTGTCTACTCTCCCTCTGTCTTGGTTCCCTTCCTCAGTTGAGGTATTCTCCCTGTAGCCAGCCCCCCCCCTCACCCTCCCTCCATCTCTCTGAAACAGCAGCTAACTGGCCGGGGAAGGGCTACTTCTGATGGGGGAGGTATCAGGTTCTAAGACAACACCAGGTACAAGAGCCCAGACACAGAGCAGCTTTGATGCCTCACCCCGACAGAGCAGCACAGAGGGACTGCTTGGGATGTTGGTGGTTAGAGGCACAGAGTTGGAGCCCTGCTATACGATTCACAGCCTTTTAAGAGATCATGTGGGACTGAAGTCAAACCACTTGGCTGCACATCCAAAAAGAATTTGGTGGGAATTATGTTCACACAGAACAAAACATTATTTAATACTTTACTTTCATTTCTTTTCTTTTTTTTCCTTCAAATGTATCTTGATACATTTTGTCATTGTCTTACTGTGGAAAATGTTGGCAATAGTTAAGGTAGGCCACTCCAAACACTAGTTTAAAGTTAGTCTTTGACCTTGTAAAAGCTGGCAGCCACCCTCCTGGTCACCACACGTCACACTCCTCAGAGAACCAGCCACCAGACGTCTTATGTTTGCTCAGAGAGCCAGGGGAGCCAAGATCCAACACAGAGGAGTGTTCAGAGGAAAAAGGCCAGACGCAATAGGGATGTCTTGCGGTCAGAGACTTGACCAGAAGTGTTTCACGGTGAGATTACATGTAAAGTCAATTCAAATCCCGCCTCAAATTTGCGGTATTTGCGTCTTTCGCTGGAGTTGAAAATTGCTCCTAGCGATTTGCGCGAATAAACACAAATGAACGCATAGCTCAAATTTGCTTAATTAGTGCGAATAATTCGCTTCGCATTTGGTGCGATTAGCCTTTCAATCACAGAAAAAGTATACAAGACCCACTAGCCAGGTCTCAAACCACCTCATATGGCCCTGGTTTAGTAGGACACAAGTACTTCACAAACCCAAACATTTCATCCTCCAAAAAAGGGGGTTAAGCTGCTTTAACCCTCCAGGAACCCAAAAGCCTTCTCATCAAGGTTCCTTCCTGTCTTCTACCCAGTAACCATGTCTTTAATCACTGTATAAGCTACTGCTGTTCTGGTTATTTTGAGTACCGTTCCTCCCAAGAGATATATATATATATAATACAGCACAGAAGTTATATGGTCACACGTGTGTGTGTGTGTGACCATATAACTTCTGTGCCGTATCATGTTTACAGATATGCATGAGTTGAAAAGGGAATGCTGCAAGAAGAGGCCTGAGATAATAACACATCTGTCAAGTCGTATTCAGATCTTGGGGAAGAGACCAACAGACTCACACACACACACACACACACACACACACGTCCCCAGCGCTCAGAAGACACAAGGCTGTGCTGTTCCCAGGCCAGCTGTGCCTGGATGTGTCACTCAGAACAGGTGCTGCAACATGGACTAGCAACAGCAGGAGCCTGCACTCCACTGGAGTCTATAGATGACCCTCAGGGGACGAGTGTGTGTGTGTGTGTGTGTGTGTGTGTGTTCATTTATTAGCCGACAAATTGTAAGTGATTTATGGTCAGGACAGCTTTAGGCTGGAACTGACCTCTGTATGTCCCCAGCTACGCTGAGTGAGTTGGAGGGCAGCAAGTGATTTCACAACTAATGACGAGTGTTTCTTCCTCGAACCAACCAATGAGAAGTTCTTCTGTACCAACCAACCAATGAGGAGAGTCATACCTGGCCCCCGTCACATCCACGCCCACCATCAGCTGGCCGTTGAGTGACAGCAGCTCGTCCCGGAGCTTAAGCTTCCCGCAGCGTGCAGCTGGGCTCCCCTTCCTCACCTCCGTCACCCAGATACACCCCACGTCCAGCAGGGGGCCCTGGTCGCCCCTCCTCCCCCTCCTCATCCTCCTCCTCTTCCCCTCCGGATCCCCGAAGATGGGGATGTTCCCGAAGGTGAGGCCAAACTCCGCCCTGTCGCCCGGCCCCTTGGTGAGGCACACAGCCCTCACCACCGAGTCCAGCCTCTCCTGGAGGGGGGGCAGGGTGGGGGGCAGGGTGGGGGTTGGGGGCAGGGGGCTGTCGCCCTCCACAAAGTTCATCTGGATGTACTCCACCAGCTTAGTGACGGCAGCCTGGCAGAGGGACAGGTCTCTGCTGGAGGTGCTGCTGGCGTCGTCACTCTCCCCCTCCTGATACGAGTCCTGGTCTCCCTCCTGGGGGAGGACAGGGGGAGGAGGAGGGAACATAGAGAGCAAAGAATTAGATAATAGGCTTTAGCATGAAAGAGAAGATTTTTGATGACAAAATAAAAGTGTTTCCCTACGGGGATGTTGCCATGGAGCTGGTCTCTGGTCTGGGTCTGGAGCCAGTCCTCCAGCAGACCCAGGTGGTCCTGGGCGTTCTCCTGAGTGATGGGCATCCTGGGTGAACCTGGCTGAAGCACCCTGCATCCTGGGCTGGGAGACCCCTCTACCAACACCGGGGCAGGGGCAGGGGCAGGGGCTGGGGCAGGGGCTGAGGCAGAGGCTGGGGCTGGGTCAGGGGCAGAGGCTGGGGCAGAGGCTGGGGCTGGGTCAGGGGCAGAGGCTGGGGCAGAGGCTGGAGCAGAGGCTGGGGCTGGGGCAGAGGCTGGGGCAGAGGCTGGGGTTGGGGCAGGGGCAGAGGCTGGGGTTGGGGCTGGTTGATCCTAGCACAGACACAGGGAGCGTTGTGGTGGGCTGGCGTGCGTGGCTCCATCTATAGAAGGTTCCAGCGAGCACTGAGCCCCCTGGACGTCAGACGCTGAGCTGCAGCCTCCGAGACCGCCGTCACGCTTCGCACACACCCGGCCATGATGTCGCCCGGCAAGAACAGTGAGAGCTGTCAGAGGAGTGTGTGTGTGTGTGTGTGTGTGAGAGGAAGATAGAGTGTGAGTATAATGTGTGTGTGTGTTAAAGAGAATGGACTCCACTCACGGCAGGGGTAACTAGAGTGCAGTTTGCTGCTTCAGTGAGAGAATTCCAAGCCAGTTGGGCTGGAAAATATATCTGATAACTTGGAGAGGAGACTGTGTGTGTGTGTGTGTGTGTGTGTGTGTGGATGTGGTTCCTATAAAACGTCAGACATTCACCTAAAAAGAAGAAAAAAAGAAAGAAGACAAAAAAAAATCCACATCAGAGAGTGCAGAAGGGCCTGCCTGCCTTCAGGTCTGGTGAGTGTGGTCTGGGCTTCGACCATCTTCCATCTCACACATGGTTCCACAGTCAAGATCATGCATCATTAACCGTAAAGCTAACCACAAGAGGAGATGTTGGAGGACCGCCTTCAGGACTGTGTCGCACTATAGGGTGGAAGAGTTCAGCCTGACTTCTAATTTTCCCATGTCTAGTGCGGAGGGGTTACACCCCAATAACCATTTCAACCAATTATTGTACCAACCAGCAGCCAGGTGGTTATGGAGACATGGACCGCAGATGACGTGAAGGCGGTCAGGATCACATCAATGTACGCTGGCGATTAGTGATTATTAGCCTAAATGTTGAAAACCACTTGAGATACGCACCTATATGTAACGCAACACAAATGTCCTCTACGAAAGGATTAACTGTGGATATTAAGACAGTAAGCCACAAAGACTACAAACGATAGTTTTAAACGTCACATTTGGATGCACTGTACCAGAATAGCTTCAAGATCATTCACACAATCTTAACAAGGTTGAGAACTAGTGTACTGCACAATATCCTGTCCAGGTCTGCCAGCTATGCTGGGCTGCAGCACAACCAAAACATCTGCCTGCTTCTGCCCAAACAAAAGCCT
Organism: Hypomesus nipponensis; assembly: GCF_054491055.1. NCBI lineage: Eukaryota > Metazoa > Chordata > Actinopteri > Osmeriformes > Osmeridae > Hypomesus > Hypomesus nipponensis. The sequence goes on from NC_140388.1 coordinate 13,006,078, forward strand.
CCCGAGTGAAATCATCTGCTCACTCAGGAACCCTGATGAGTCATTGGTGTATTTTAGAATACATCACAGCATTCCTCACAGAACACGTCCTTAATACCTCACTTCAGAAGACCTGTTAGTCCTGTTAGCTGGTGACAGCTTCCTGTTAGCTGGTGACAGCTTCCTGTTAGCTGGTGACAGCTTCCTGTTAGCTGGTGACAGCTTCCTGTCCTGAGGACCTGGGGGAACAGCAGCAGACACTTTTGCTTCAATGAAGATGATGTCTGAAGCGGAAATCTTACAAATGTTTCAATCTAATCAGAGGTGATAAAGTTGGTCAGACTGTCAGGGTTGACCTGCTGAACCCTGGACAGAGTGCTCGGTTCCCCTGGCAGATACTGATACACGCAGGGCAGCAGGCCAACAATCAAATTACAACTCAGAGCTGGAGCTCCGAAATACATTTGAGGCTTTGTGGTCCCATCTTTCTTCAGTGCTGTTGAGAGCTGAGACACACTACTTCGAAAATAAACCCATTTCTAAAGCTTCCACCACATCCCACATGTGTGCTTGACTGGAACCTGACAGCCTTCAGACACTGTGTTTTCCATGCTCAATGCAAACAAGCCACAAAGTCCGTGACAAAGAACACATCCAAACACATACCTTATATTTCCAACATGTTGGTTTCTCATCGCTAGCAGGTGGCTAGGCTACGACCGAACAGCGTCAGCAGGGATAGCTCCACATCCAGACACTACACTGACCTACATCGTGACCAGCGTGAAGGCATGGGGGTTGGTTAAAAACTGCTCATCTGAGCATGTAACCTTAATTTATCCATCAAAGAGAAATCAAGGCTGGCAGGTCCAGAACCAAACTATTTCTCATTCCTTCTTACTGTCCTTGATGAACTCTACAGTCTAGGCCTTCCTTGATAAAAAAAACACACACACACTGTCCTTCTTTGGCTTTCTCCTCTTTGTGTTCTCTGGTTTGAGGAGACACTGTCTGGGTAGAACATGAGACTGAAGGGCATCTCTCTCTCTCTCTCTCTCTCTCTCTCTCTCTCTCTCTCTCTCTCTCTCTCTGTCTCTCTCTCTCTCTCTCTCTCTCTCTCTCTCTCTCTCTCTCTCTCTCTCTCTCTCTCTCTCTCTCATACACACTCACTCCCTCTCTGTGTGTCTCCTCTAACCCTAACCCTAAACCCATTCCAGTCCTATAAACGATGGCAGGATGGAAGGATGAGGGTTAAGGGTCACACTTGCATGTATTTGTTTAGCAGAAACTTTTAACCAAAGCAACGTATCAAAAGTGCAGAAAGACAGCAGACTGGGACTTGCACTGTGTGTGTGTGTGTCTGTGTGTGTGCGTCTGTGTGTGTGTCAATGCAGAAAGCTGGTGCCAACAACAACATCCCCCTCAGTACTGATAGTGCTGGCTGCAGTTGTCACTGACCCCAGAGGGAGGAAGCCCCAGAACAGGGATTAGTGCCCCAGTCTGCCCTTCCTCCTGCCCCCCCAGTCTGCCCCTCCTCCTCCTGCCCCCCCAATCTACCCCTCCTCCTCCTGCCCCCCCAGTCTGCCCTTCCTCCTCCTGCCCCTCCTCCTCCTGCCCCCCCAGTCTGCCCCACCTCCTCCTACCCCCCCAGTCTGCCCCTCCTCCTCCTGCCTCCTCCAGTCTGCCCCTCCTCCTCCTGCCCCCCCAGTCTGCCCCTCCTCCTCCTGCCTCCTCCTCCTGCCCCTCCTCCTCCTGCCCCTCCTCCTCCTGCCCCCCCAGTCTGCCCCACCTCCTCCTACCCCCCCAGTCTGCCCCTCCTCCTCCTGCCTCCTCCAGTCTGCCCCTCCTCCTCCTGCCCCCCCAGTCTGCCCCTCCTCCTCCTGCCTCCTCCTCCTGCCCCTCCTCCTCCTGCCCCTCCTCCTCCTGCCTCCTCCAGTCTGCCCCTCCTCCTCCTGCCCCCCCAGTCTGCCCCTCCTCCTCCTGCCCCCCCTCCTCCTGCCCCCCCTCCTCCTGCCCCCCCAGTCTGCCCCTCCTCCTCCTGCCTCCTCCAGTCTGCCCCTCCTCCTCCTGCCCCCCCAGTCTGCCCCTCCTCCGGCCCCCCCAGTCTGCCCCTCCTCCGGCCCCCCCAGTCTTCCCCTCCTCCTCCTCCTGCCCCAGGGAGCTGCGTTAACGACAAACCCCATCTCCTGTGGGATGGTGTCTGACTCAGACCAGCACACAGCAGCCCTACCCTCATGACGGGTTAGGAACAGTGACAGAGGCAACAGAGGAAATAAATGTAGAACTAAATCACTGGATTAATTGTGTCTGTGTTTCAGGGATTTTTACACTCCTGTTCTTACAGAGTTAGGTTGTGTCTGTGTGCTGATGCTGACAACTCCTCCTGAAACCCTGGCCAACGATCACACTGTGGTGAGGCTTCAGGCGTATCACTGTCATTCAGCAGATGCTTCTGATCCTTCGATGGAAACGTCCCACAAGAGAGAGACTCAGCAAAGAAGCACAACTGTATTTCAGAAGTGTAGTTTTAGAGTATTTAGTTCACCTCAACTGCCGGCCCAATTACAGCCAGTTCTTTAGAGAGAGGCTTGTATCAGGCATTCATGATGTTCAGAGGGTTATGGGTGGGAAAATGTTTGTAGAAACAACAGGGTCTATTGTTTAGCTGTGAATCCATCTATCCTTTGGTTCTAAAACAACAGAGTCGTTTCCATTGTTTGGCTGTGAATCCATCTATCCACAGTACCCACACGGTGCGGGTGCAGCAGGAATTGCCTGGGGGGGGGAAACATGGAGGAATGCTGCAGCGCCTCAGGTTACAACCCTGCATGACGCCTTGCACCACCCTGAACGTACTCACTGCAGCTTCAAGACATCCGCAGATTTCACTCATATAACTGAAGCGATGACTCCAACTGTATCAGCAAGACCATTTCACAGAAAACTATGATATCAAGTTTGTCAAATGCATCCATGAAGGATTTGAAAGACGGTATGAATGTAGATTACATGAAAGCTTGGTATGCTTGTCAAGTGTTTCATTGTGAGAGAAATCAAGCGTTGACAATCATGTCTCTTTCTACCAACCACTTCCTCTCTGGTAAATTAAATTAAACGTTATAGGTCTGACTGGATTCTAACCTATTTAAAAAGTGAACAACCAAATCTTTCACATGACTAAGAATCAAGCCTGTCAAGTCTTAATACCTGGCTCCCCACATCTCTGATTAGAACAAAAGGCAACATTGAGCCACATCTTTATTGAATTTCCTTACTAAAAATACTCTTCCATCAGTCTGCCCCTGAAACCTTGTGTTCACAAGGCCTGCACACTAAGCACTGGGAAAGACGCCGGCTGGAAAACATGAGCTACAGATTTTCAAAAAGAGAATATCGATCAGCAGTGAAGTACTTCCAAACAGCCTGTCATCATTCTTAGACGGTCCACTGAAGCATTTAGGAAGCCTGTCCCCCACACGCACTCTTTATGGCTGTACTGATTTATGGCTATTCATGTTATATTCCAACAAATATTTTGTACACATTTCGACCCGGAGGAGAACCATGTAGAACCGTCTAGAGGAGAACCATGTAGAACCATCTAGAGGAGAACCATGTAGAGGAGAACCATGTAGAACCATCTAGAGGAGAACCATGTAGAACCATCTAGAGGAGATCCATCTAGAGGAGAACCATGTAGAACCATCTAGAGGAGAACCATGTAGAACCATCTAGAGGAGAACCGAGAGGCCCGTCTCCCCGCCCACACAGCCTCTCCTACGGACCGCCTGTTCACCACTAACAGACATGCTTATTACATGGGTGGATCAAAAACTAGGGTTTCAGTTTGAACTGTCAAGCTCCATCTGTTAAAGAGCTGATCTGCTGAGCATCTTATCTCTGCCCTTACACAAGTTATACATTAGATTTGTTTTGATATAAATCCATGTAGCTGATCTTTAGGCTACAAGTCACCCCTGTGTCAAATGTTTAGATTCATCCATCTGTTCCCAGTCTGGAGCCTACTCTGTGTCATGCTAAATTGCATAGTAGCATTGCTTTTTCTAAATCTGAATTTCACAAGTATGTTGAATCAGCGCTGTGTCTTCACGCAGTTAGGAAGTTCATGTGACCTGGTTCCCACGAGGATGCTAAAAGTGACAATGAATGGGCTGGAACAAACCCTGGTTGACAGAAAGACAAATGAGAGTTTTGGCACATTTCCCAAAATAAGGTTGATGACTCCACCCACAATTACCGGCTCTATGATACAGGATCAAATTAGGGACAAATATATTTAGCATCTTTAGAAAAGTGAAAACGTTTTGTACATGAAAATATTTTTACCAAAACTTTAAAGATGCAAAACGTTTCTACAGATGGGGGGAAAAAAAAGTTCACATGCTGAATATATTTGGTCCATATTTGATCCCATCCTTTGAATCCATCCAGGACATCAGGTCTGCTGCAGAACAAGGCTTAGTGTGCATCAACTACAGTATCTGGAATACAGCCATAGCTGATGAAATACAGACAGGTCATGTGATCATAATTCCATCTACAAATCTCCTGTGTGATATCTGTGTCAATATCAGAGGGCAGAGCTTCCCAGCAGGGAAAGCCCATCTTCTTCTTCTGAGTGTGTGTGTGTGTGTGTGTGTTCACAAAAGCCTCCTGCTACAGATGGCCAGGGAGAGGAAGACAAGCTGTTCAGGGGACAGGGGCCGTTAATCTTATTTTGTGTGTCAGTAAACTGGGGCCTCCAGGCCTCAGAGCAGAGGACTGCAGAGAGGGTACCTGCCAGTGTGCTTGGAGTGTATGCTACAGTGTGTGTGTGCAGTGTGCAGTGTGTGTACAGTGTGTGTGTGTACAGTGTGTGCACAGTGTGTGTACAGTGTGTGTGTGTGCACTAACCATAACAAATACAGACCCTCTACTTGTCTCAGCCATCCAGAAGCTTCCTGGACAGAAGCATTCAGCAGCTCTAACTGCTCACACTGCTTCTTTTTTCTAATCTGTGTATCGAAATTTAAAGATGATTCAAATTCATGCTACAGTACTTACAGTACTTCATGCTACAGTACTTACAAGCTTTCTGTGATAACTGGCAGTGCTATACATTTCGAAGCACAAATCTTCAAAGTTTTACAGACACGATTCACTTGACCTTTCTGTAAGCACAGCCAATCATTTCGTTGACAGACTTCCCCTGTTAACTTTCAACATTCACCTACTGACACCATCAACATTCTACTGACAGCATCACGTCCACTTAACAATCCCCACAGCTCACATCACCAGCTTGGGTTAGGGTTAGACACATTTCTCACCTTGTAATCAGTTCCTTTCTCAAATCTGGGTCGTGAAGGCATTGTGTTACAGATCACCTTGACAAGCATGTGGCCAAGTGTGTAGGCCTGAGCTCTTCCTGTTTCTGTTTTGGCGCCAAAACACGAAATGAATTTGTGAATAAGAGGCCATCGTATAATATACAGTGAAGATTGAATGTTTACCCACAATATCTGTTTCATCAAACAGATCAAAAGCTCTTCTTAACCTTCATTTGGGAGCCCTTTGAAATAAGAGTACTTAACTAGTTGAGAGGCAGAACTGGGTCAGATCATATTAGGAAGGGTCAATCTGGATAACAACAGTAGAAAGAAAACGAAGGCTGGAAAAGTGTGACAGTGCCACAACCAACATCCCATCAGGCCTTGTTGCCTGAGGAGGAAAGGTTAGGGTCATGTCAGCAGATTATCTCCCACTCAACAGAACCCCAGTCAACGATTCCCTCTGAATTAAAAGCTCCAGGGTCCAACTAACTTTTCGAGTGCAATCCGTCCGGTCTAATCTGGATGGATTAGAGAATGTAGGTTGGTGGAGACAAAACAATGATGTCAAACTCCCAAAAAGACACCAGACACTGGTGACTATCATGGCCAGCTTTAAGGCATTCCTCACTCCAAGTCACACCCTGGATGGGACCTTCCATGTTTGTTTTTGGTGTTTGCTAGATGCTGCATTGTGTCTGGTACTATGTACTAAAACATGCTCTTAAAATCAACCTGCAAAATAAAGGTTAAAATAATGATACAAGCCTTCATTCTTCTGTTTAAAACACTAGCAAGTACTGACATCCTGACCCCTCCCTCTAGTCCACCAGCCCTCCACGTCGGTCACCTCAACAAGGGAAACATCTTGACATCACCCAGGCAACTTCTGGTTCTGTTCAATGCATAAGACCAGGAGCCTTTAAACCTAAAGCATACTTCACTCCTAGCAATCCCAAAGGTAGGGAAAAAGTCCAAACAAAGCACAATTGGCTTTCAATTTGGTTGATGCAAGCCAGATGTAGGACCAGGGTTAGGCCAGGATCCTGAGAGAGAGGTGTCTGACCAGGAAATTAAACTCTGCTTGTTCATAGTTAACCATGGAGATGTTGGATGAAACCAGGCCCAGGTGGTCTTAAGACGTGTTGCGATGGGGGGAAGGGGGGCTTCAACCTTGATGTTGAAGCTGTAGAGATTTGTTCGGCAGCCTTTTGTTTTCTATTTTGGGGAGTGTCTACAGTGTCCACGCCCCACTCAAACCCCCCTGAGCCCCCCCCCCCCCTGCCACCGTTCAGGGGCCATATGTTCACAGCCTAGTCCTGTTTCAGAGGGTCCCAAATGCCACTCATCTGGAGAAGAAGAGACGAGCGTCAAAGTGTGGACGCTGTCGTCAGCAGGAGACGTCCTCCTCATCAGGGCCCCTGCTGCCTGCTGCACTTTGACTGTCAAACACAACATGCTCTTCCTGCCTTTTAATCCTAATCTTTACATCAAAAGATTAGTAGATGTTTTTGAACAAAACCCTTTAAAACACATAACATAGCATGGATCGCTGATGGCCAATGGCGCTCTTTGTCCGAGAAGCTGTTTGCTGTCCCCAGACTCTCTCCAGAACAGAAGCTATATTAAGAGGAGAACTTCTTCCAATGGCTTAAGGGTGACCACTCCACACAGCACTCCATGCCTGCTCATCACAGAGGAAGTCTTCCTGTAGGAAGTTAGGCTGAAGGAGACAAGGATGTTTGTGCAACCCAGAGAAGCATTGGACACCAGCCCAGTCTTAAACTGGCCACTGGTAGGGTTGAAAGAAAAGAAAAAACTGCCTGTCGTTAAAAGAAATGCCAATGCGAGATTTCTACCGCCTTGCAACCCATTCTGACATTCAACAAAGAAAACCAAAGTCCAAGGCTTGGTTTAAAGGCTTTCTTAAGTATAAACACATGAGGCAACAGCTAATGTGCATCCACAGCCGTCACTAGCTGCAAACTGTGGGAAGTGTTTTATACTCTGCTAGGAGGGACAACAGTGTTGTAGACACTCTGGGGTGACAGGACTGTGACAGTTCTCCCTCCATAGTGAAAAGACAATTATCCACACACACACACACACACACACACACACACACACACACACACACACACACACACACACACACACACACACACACACACACACACACACACACACACACACACACACACACACACACACACACACACACACACACACACACACACACAGCAGGGGCCTTCACATGCTAACGCAGATCTCAGCCGGCCAGCCAACACAATACCTGGCTTCCTCCGACACCTTTGTGACATCAGGGTTCTATGGAGCCCTACAGGAAGCAGCGTATCCAGCTGCTCATTCATTCCCATTTCCACCGCATTTACATTCCTTTCATTTGTACATCAAGAAGCCCCTTGAATCCAAAGCAACGTGCACATACTATGAGCCGAATACTCCGACAGAGCATCTATGAAGGAGATGTGGGTTAAAGTCCCCAATGATGATTCAGTTCACATATAAACTGTCATCTTTCACATGCTAGTTGTTCCTTATTACTGATATTACTGTAGATCTCCATCTGTGCTTTCGTTATGCTGACTAGGTAGAAAGATCCTGTATTGAAGGTTTATTGCGTCATTATTGCGTCTAGTTTCCAGCAACATGACGCATAAAAGATAGAAAAGTGTCAGCAGAGATCTAACAGGACATCATGGAGGGTTTGGTGTATCTCCTGAGCCTGGGTGGTGTGGGGGTGTGGAGGTGTGGGGTGTGGAGGTGTGGACCCCGGGTAACAGAAGCCCAGGCCAGCATGCATGGAATCCCTGCAGACCTCATCACACTTGGAGAGGCCCGGTCCAGCCCAGCACATTCCAACAGCCTGAATCCTTTGTTTCATTAGGTACCAGTAGGTGCATGTGCGTGTGTGTGTGTGTGTGTGTGTGTGTGTGTGTGTGTGTGTTCCTAGTGTGATCTAGGACGTTTGGTATGACTACCTAACCCTGTGTGCCCAGTGGTGAGGGGTTTGACCTGGTGTGACTGTGGTCCAGCTGTGGACCGGCATCTTCTACCCTGACTGCTGCTCACGCCAAGACAGCTCGAAATCCTTTTCTGAACGACGGTCTTGTGGCGCCGCGTGGCACACGTTTTGCTTTACTCTTATTTGAATCCAAACAAAAATAAACCACAAAAGATTGTCAATCAGCAATTGCCTCTGAGCTGCACAACACAAATGTTCAGTTGGCAGCTTTTGTACAGAAACTAAACTCCAACCCAAACAATTCAAAACAAAAGAATCACAGACTCGATGATAAAGATTCTTCTAGTTAAATCTTCACAGATACCTGCAGCCGTCTGTGAGGACCTGGAGAGACAACTCTTAATGAACTCACTCAGATTATTGACTGGAGGAAACCATTTTAAGAGTGATTATACAATGACTAACCTTCAAAAGCTAACAGCCGATCCACATTTAAGACCCCCACCATCCACTAATGAAGACTTAAAGTGCACCCTTATCCTATTACCCAAGACTGCTGCTGAGTGGTCATCCAACACTGCTCTTTAAAAGGAAAGGGGAACGTAGCCATATTGGTCATTCAAAGACGCTCAATTTCCACACTCTATTTTCAGCATTAGGACACTGAGAGGATCCCAATGGGACGTGTAGATGTGGAAATAATACTTATGAAAAGCGTTACAATAAGACCCGTTCTACATTCTTCAGCTTTGCAGTCTGTGAGATCACCGAAAAAGAGCAGAAAATACTTGGCAGCACAGAGAGGCTCCCTCAATACGCTGACAAGAGAAGAAACTGTTCTGCATTTTATGCTAGAAAATGGACCGTATCGTTGATTATTCCCATCAGTGATGACACCATCTTCTGATATGCAAACCAACAACCTCTGTCTCACCAATCGCAAACCTCAACTGCCAAAATATCACAAATATGCTTGAGACCAGAATATACCCAGATGCAATATCTATTGTGTTGTATATCTAGGTCAGGTATAGGAAGTTGCCTAGACAATGTGCCATTTACAGTGCGACAAGCTTTATTAGACTTGGGGAATAACGAAAGAAAATAAAGCCAGCTGAAACATGTGTTCTAGTTTGACATTTTTAAACAATAATAATTAAACTATTTAAACTAAATTAAATCTTAAATAAGGAACGTTTTATTGGTTTAGAGTAATTTAACTGGGGAAAGCTTCTGACGGGTCAGATAAGCAATGTTGCAGCTTATTACTGTCATCAGACTAAGCTAATAAAAAACATTCCTAATTTAGGCTTTTATAACTCTGACAGGGATGAAGTGAGGGCAAGCCAGGGAGTTCACACTGTCTCAGTCAGGCCATAATGAAATGATGTACAGTACTATCTACAGCCTCAATAAACCCCTCCACAACCTGAACTTGAAACACCCCAATGCCCCAAAGCTGTCCCCTCGTAGTAGATGCAGCGTGTCAGAGAAAACTCACACCCACAGAGACCTCACATTTACAGGGAATAAACAGACCCAGCAGAAAGGTCAGGCATCCAAACAAACTTGAGTTCCAGTCAGCGTTGCTGCCAGTGCCTCCCTCCAGCTGGGCTCCTCGCCCCGTCCCCTCCTCAGTCAGGCCGCTGCCAGCGAGCAGGGAGGAGTGCTCTGGTTAGCGGTCTGCGAAGAGGTGGTGATTTTCTAAACGGACACAGGGCCTCAAGTCAAGCAAACAGCCCAAAAAAAGCTTCTAGTCTGCTCTCCTCTGGCCCAGCACACGCTCGACAGCAACAGGGGAATGAGAAACTAGCCTTCTATCCTTCCACCTACACACATTCTGACATCTGTTTTCCTAGGGCTTGTTGTGGCATACTCATCTCCTTCATTTTTTCCGGAACAAACTGAGAGGAATCAGGTTTTCCCTTGATGCTTGCTAGCCACTGAGTATTTTGAACTGAGCTGTTTGTGTATGACAGCAAGGTAATGGTAAAACAATGATGTCTTTGGAAAAAAAAGGTTGTGTGGACTTGGGACTGTGGAGTTTAGTGAAAAGTATTTCTCTGAAGTTAAATCTAAAAGATACGGTCTTCTCTCTGAGATTATGGTAACTCGTGAGTCTCCAAATATGGTGCTGTATCGCTTAATTGAAGCCACACAAACAATTACATGACAAACCATTCTCAGAAAGCTACCTTTAGAAATACCATAAAGGTAATCGGGTTAGATATTCTTCTGAGAGAACATTTTCTTTTTTCATTGAGGACAACAATTTATGATTTAATTATGATTTAGTAAAGCAATGCTTCTTAGAAGAGCCAGACATTTATGGGGAACACATTACCATTACATTTTCTTGGGAATAATTCACCAACAAATGAAAAAGCTTGCAACTATTAACAGGATTATAATAAAACAGTCTATTGATACAGTAGCCAAACCCTCATACCTAGATCAACAATAGCTATGATCAAACGAGAAAGTATCTGGGGAGGTGTGTGAACAGCAACATGAATCTGGTAAACACAAACAGACATGCCCTCAAGGATTTACTGACACGTAGAGAGAACACATGTTGTAGTCCACATGAAGTGTGTAACTAATGCACATTCAGTGAATTGCAAACATTCAGAATCAGTTCTCATTAAATCAGATTCTTCGAGCACAACCATAATTGATAACTTTAAAGTTAAGTAAATGCAGGAGGACTAGATGGTGTTAGACTTATTTAAATCAGCTGTTAGTCATTGCCTCCATGGTATGCTTTTTAGTCATGAAAATGCGGCGTCATCCTTGAAGGGTTGAGGCTTCAACACCAAACGCAAACCATCAATTTTGAAAATTTAACCCAATTTGCAGGCTAACCGATCACAGTCAATTTTGTGCAAACTTACAATATTATAGCCTATAGGCCAGTTTGCATCGACGTTAGAGTGAACTTCCATTCATTGCCTTTTCGCTCCGATACGCTAGACACGATGGAACTAAACCAAACACTCTAAAGAATAGTAATCTAGAAAAAAGTATACATCTACAACAACTTACCAATGGTTTCTCAACGTTGTAGGCTATATATTCCATGTCTTTGTTTCCAAACGTCTGTTTAATGTTCTTGCATACGAAGAAAATTACATCCGAAACAAAAGTTACGGGGTAGAATTACCCGGGAAATACAATCAAAATCAAACAGAAAAAGTCCTTTAATCGTGCAAGACCATGGGATAAATATACCGAAGTCTTAACGTAGCCAATTCCGTTTAGTGCGAGTAAAATAGTCTAGCGTTGTGCGGTTGTGTTCATCACTTAAAGCGTTGCTTGAGGCATAATTTCCATGCGCTGCTTCATGTATAAACAGGACCAGGGGCGGAGTCATCCGCACAGATTTATCACTTATTTGGCCAATCAGATAGAGGTTGACCGCTGCCTGCGGGAGACTGCACTGTCCTGGATCCAATCACCTCCGGACGAGCGTTAAAATGTTGTGGAAGTGATTAGGTTTATAAACTACACTACGTATCTTGGGGAGATGTTGAAGCTTGTCTGGATCACTACCAAAAAAGTGTTTTTTCCATGTAGAAAAAAAGTCACACAATTCCTATCCGCGTCTTCAATAATTGCAATAGATTCTGTGAATCAGCCTCTCTGTCTATCCAGCTTCAAACTTTGAGACTCGTTAAATGCACTTCAACACATGACTCTAATACACTCCAGTCAGCATTCAAAGAAAATACTAGGCTACTTGTGTTCCCTCAGTTACTAACAAAAATCGTACTTAACTCAATTGGGAATGTTTCAGACTTCCTAAATTCCACCTTTTATGGGGTAGCCGTAAGGCCACAATGACGACATAGGCCGCCTTCATCATTAGATAATGCATACCAAATGTTACTTCTTTCACTTCCAATTCTAGTCTATCCATAGATGACAGGGTGCAGCTACCAAACAAGCATCCGTTTTCAAACAAATGCACAGCAAAGGGAACTTCAGATCAAATCGTTTGAGACTATACATTTGGTGGGAAGACCACAGAAAAATTGGTTGGCATTTAAAAAGCAGTTTTGTCATCAGTGAGATTTCAAATTGTGTTTTTGATTAGGCAAGACATTTGAATTCTCTCTTGTCTACATGGACACACAAGACGTTGGTAGTTTGTTATTGTTGCTCTGTCAACATGACTCCCCTTCCATGGTCCACCCCCATGTGTGTTTGAAAGCGAGAGAAGTAGAAGAGGTAGAATGAGAGAGAGAAATATACAATGAGACTTATTTTTGACCATATGAATTTGATTGAGTGCATATGTTCTGTATATCCCAGAATTAAATTATTCTTATTGTACATTGATGGGACTAGTATGAGTAACCAGAGTAAGTTTCATGCATGTGGCACCTTCCTAGTCAGAGTGCCTTTAAAAAAAAAAGAAACTGTTTGAAATAATCTTTTTAACCTTTCAAAACTTTTAGTTCAAAACTGTTTTTCCAAAAACATTGTTCAACCTTTTTTTTTGTTTTATCTTTATTATTTTTTCTAGCTTTCAAAACTTTATTCGAATTTTTTTTTTTCAACCTTTGCAAAAAGATTTCCATACATCATCTTTTGTCTTCAATCTACAAACTTAGTCCCCTAACATGCGTCTGACCCCAAACGTCTAACAAATAAATACCTTTGAACTACAGTGGCTTTGCTGCTATATTTAAACAGATGTCCAACTTCCTCTGTGTGTAATGTATAGTACAATAACAAGGCTTTGTGGGGCCCTAAGAGTTTGTACCGTGTTTGTGTGTGTGTGTGTGTGTATGTGGCTGTGCGTGTGTTTGTGTGTGTGACTTGTCAGTATGGCCAAACAAAGCTTCACATTCTCAAAAAATGTGTCACAAGTTACAAACTCTCCATATTAGATATACAGAGGATAACATGACGTGGAGCAGTATCTCTCGTTCAAAAACAAGATTAGATAAGCTTGTTTTGTTTCCTGAATTTACAGGCTAAAGACAATCCCAGGAACCCCTATTTATCATCTTACAATATGGAAGGAATTAAGAATGGGTTGAAGATGTATTTGAAATCTGGTAAACACCTCAAATGAAGTTGTAATTTTTATCCACAAACTTTAAGGACTCAAATGAGAACTTTGTCCAAAATGAAATGATAAAAAAATATATATATACATTTACCTAGTAAAGTCATGACCAGCCAGTGACAACACGCTATCTCCCCCCTCTAGTGTATTCTAAGCATGACACAGTCTACTCGATATTTCTACAGGGGCCAAGACGGCTCGTCTCTACATGAATGCAGGGCAGGTCTGCTAACAGGAATCAGCTGTGTGGGCCAACGTGCTTGTGTCCTTCCACTGACTGTGTGTCCTGTCCTGTACAGAGACAGAAACACGTCTGCCCCTCTCATCTGGCCAGCAGGTGTGACATCACATCAGGCTCGTCCTAACAGTCACATCAACCCGCGGAGGACAAGTCCACTCGAGGTAAACCTGGAACAGACCGATTAAAACAACCTTTGGTATTCGTGCCGTAAACTTGGCCGATTACAGGGTTTGTCCATACTATTGCCTCTCTGTATGTCTGCATCAGAACCTTCTTATGTGAATTTCAGATGTTTATCAGAAGTACTTTGTATTTTATTCACTTATGTATATTATCCCTGTTGGCTACAGTCAAAACAAAAAAACACAAAAAGAAAATGCTCACTCTCCTTTTCTCACGTGCACGCTTGAACATACACACTCACAACTTCAAGGGATAGAGAGAGAAGTGAAATGGTGTCTGTCATTTGAAGCAGTTCACCTAATTTATGCAGGACAAAAAGTATATTAACTTTGTTAGCTCGCTGTTCTGGGAGCCACAATCTGTATCATGTCTCTGAACTGAACTGTAGCCTGAGGGCACTAAAAAATCTGCATGGAATTACTATGCCGTTCAAGTCACACGACAACTGTGCATGACCTGACATGATACACCCAGTCTGAAATCACCCGAGTAAGGATCCAAACTGATTATATGCAGCGGCATGGAGAGACAGGCTAGGTTGAAACACGTTACATAAATTCCTCGACATATGTCTGAAATCTGCTCATTATGTGTATTTCATGTTATCTTCTTTCCTTCTCTCCTCTCCTAAAATTTGACTAGCATTTTCTTCATGTTCAAATTTGGATCACTAGGGGGCAGTTTTATCAACCTTTTCAGACCAAGTGAGAATTTTCAATGTCACGACTGTAGTTCACTTCTTAAGAGGGTAGGTTACCATGGTAACTCATGCTGCACACCTAACCTGGTCCGGAGCAGGTTGTGTTAGAGATAATTTGAGGATCTGGTAGACTTGTCCATGTTTTCTATTGGTCATTTGAAGTTAACACAGCCCCTGTTGCCTGATTGGGAAAACCAGGGTTTAGTTAACAAGTTTACCTCTACAAACAACCCTTTATTGCTATGTACCAATAAGGCATTTACTTTTAAGCCACCTGTTGCTTGTAAATCCTTCCAGTCAATTATGTTCCATCAATCCTGTTCCAGAGAATTGTTGTGTTAACCCTGTCAATCAAACTCGATTGAAGTTTTAACCATGGCACCTTGAATATACTGTAGCCTTTGTAGATCATTTTTCTGGGAAAAAATGATGAACCCGGGAAACAAACCCCATACCAGTCTTATCAGATCAGACATCAACTTTTGCATATTTGCATGTACGTTCTCTTGTGAGTATATCTGAAAATGAACGCGTGCTAACAAAGCTTTCAGATAATCCTAGTTATAATATTATTGATTCATCCATGAAGGTTTTTCACCTTTGCCTGAGCTGTTGGAACAACACTGTCAAAAACAAGATGCTGACCTGCATTTCCATGGTAACATTTTGGCCAGTTTGCCATCCAATCAGAAAAGTAAACCCCTCCTGTATTTCAGATATTTTGTTTAAAGTTGTCAGGTTCCTAAGCCCCAGAGGGCCAGTCTCAGTGATCTGTATGTTATACCTCTCACACTGTACGTCAGGGTGATAGGTATCTAAAAAAACAAAACATTGAGGCTTTAACTAAACTAAATTAACTAAACCAACTAGGATTTGTTGCCTCTAATGCGAACCTTCTAAAACTACGACCACAACAAACATGAACATGCTCCCACATGGGGCAACCGTTTACAACTGCCACCAAAATGTGTCAGACACCTGACATCTATCCTGCAATCTTAATAATGTTAAACTATTTGATGGATTACTTCATTAGGTTAGAGACCAGGCTGACAGGGGAAGGATAAGCCCTCAAGGGTGGTTATCAATACTGGTCAACAAAGGACACAAAAGGCGTTTGTTTCAGGGCATGTTCTGGTTCTTCTGGTGGGACCGCCTCGACCTGAAGGGTCAGTACGTAGAGCTTGGCTTTCTTGGCGGACTGACTAATCCTGGTCCTCAATCACACAGTCGAATGTGTCTCTCAGATCACACACCCCATTAGGCAATGTTGCAAGTATTGTCTCTGAGTGTTTCGAGGAATGTGAGGTAAGCAATACTGAAAACGAAAGTGCGTGTGTGCACATTTCATCAAAACTGTCAAACCTTTGTTGATGATGATTGTCTGAACAACATTCTTCAAATCATCCTCAGAGATAAGATACTAACCATCAGATACAATAGCAGCTTACCATCAAAACCGAAAGGTAAACCTATACTGTATTCTAGACATTATTTCTACAGTTTGCAAGCATGTAAGACAGATGTCCTAAAGTGGCCTTTCCAATCATCAACTGCACTTGTAAATATATATATTTTAGGGCATTGCTGCTTTAGTTGGATAGACAGTGAGAGAAGATTGACAGGAAATTTAGTGAGACAGAGGGGAGGACATGATGGAAATGGTCCAGGCCAGAAAAAAAGCCTGTTTATGAGCACTTGATCAGTGAGCTACTGGGACGCCCTCATCTGCACTTTTTAATAAAGAACTGCAGCCATGGACAAATCATACTTTTCCAAGGAGGGCATTTTGGTCCTCCATCCATGCTTCTTTCACTTGCTGTCTCGTTCTCGTTCTCTCCTAAATTCTTCTTGAACTGCTAGAGCTATGATATTTATGTCTCAACTGACTTGTCACAACTGTGTGCGATCACCATTGGTGTCAGTTTCCCAAGACTGTCTATGTTGTATTTTGAATAAAACATATATAGAAAACATAAAAATGTATTCAAACAATGATGAAGAAATCATTGTTTTCTGGACACACATTCGAAGGTTTCTTTTAAATTACAAGTTTGTCTCTGTCTAATGTTTAAAAACTACAGGTTATTTTATGGCATGTCTTGGGTCTGTGGATCACAAAGCAACATGAGTCGCCAAACAGCAGATAAGTAACCATGAGATTTTTGATGTGTTTGATTTTCAGTTTGTAAATGGGATGTAATAAAGATCTTCCTTTCCTGGTTGGAACAGGACAGAACCAGTCAAACATGTCAAACACTGAGAGTGACATTTCTTTGTTCCGCGGTTCCATATAAATGCAGATAATGCAGGAAAAAATACTTTCATCATCGAGACCTCCTCAGGTGCAGTATGCTTTTCTTCTGCTATTGCAACAGCGACCCTCTTATTCACAAAATAAATTAATAAACTTCTGTCTATTCATTAATCACAGGATTGTTTATTACTCTCTCTCTCTCAGATATATTGATCATGCTGTCCCTGGTAGCATTAGTCTCTCTCATTATCCCCATCTTGGACAACGGGGTACTTGGATTCCAGATGTTTTCTAAAGACGGCTCCAAGGGTCACTATGCCATCACAGAGGAGGCAGTGTTAGAGACCACTCTGCAGGTGTGCATCGACGTTGCCAACACTGAGGGACAAAATGTCATTCCACCGGTAAGATTAAAATACTAGAATTAAGGATGTTGTGCATTTCTGGAATAACCAGAAACAACGAAATCTAAAAAGCCACATATTTATGGAATAATTTTAGACAGCTAATTACAATTTCAGCAGTTTTTTAACTTGTTTCCAAACAGACAGAAGGGTATAAATTCAAAATGCATGAGAGAGGGAGAACTATAGGGCCGGATCCAAGGGCTGGGGTGGGGGGGCTGGGGTGGGGGGGCTGGGGTGGGCTGCGCCCCCCCAGATTTCTGCCGCGCCCCCCCAAGCTTTTTAGATTAGAGCTCCGCATCCACGTTTGCCGATAAAAGTGAAATCAACCTCGAAATCCTTGCCTCTCACTTGTTCTAAAAGTTATTGTATATCGGTCTTTAGTGGAGGGCTTTTGACAAATAGTAAAGTGAAGCATTGGTATTTAATGTTAGACCCTGGAATTTCATACTTCTGTTTCATTTGTAATCTTTATTTGTTTTCATAGAAGATACACGGGTTAAAGACGTTAACAGTAGAAGTAAAAACCTTTTATCATCCATTGATTTCTGATCCCCAAACCATCTACTACTGCTCCTGCAACAAGGGATATTAAAATCATTCTCCAGCCAGAGCGTGCTGGTCCTAAAGGAAGCACTTCCCTGTCTCTCGGTACCAACGTTACCGCTGCTGTGGGTGAAGGCGAGCATGGTTTGAATGACAGCAATCCAATGCAGCCTGTTCTGCAAACGTACCCCATGCGTATTTTCAGCCAAGGTCCAATAGGCATCGCTCTCAAACTTGGTTTGAGTACTCAGCCAAGCTACATGTTTCTGCTTCCCCTGTCGACAATTTGGAGTCAGAAATTATAAAGACATCACCTTCAATAGACAATGTTTTTACCAATTGGAAAACGGCGGCGGTTTATTTTACATAGAGCTCAAAAAAACTATTTTGCGCTCAAATGAATGCCCCAAAATTTCGCTCGCGAGCTGTGCGCGTGATTGCACTGTGGAGGATCCTATCCAGCATCACATCAACCCCAGGATATGTCATGGGTTTGGGTTAAGCCCCGAATGTGTGGGGGGAATCTGGCTCCGCGCCCGATTAACACTCAGATGGTTAAGCAGACAAAAAAATGATAACATAATGGTTATATAAAAAGTTATACGACCCTCTTCCGTAATCATGATGCCCCCCCAGAAATGTTCACTGCCCCCCCCCCCAGTCAAAGCAGGCTGCATCCGGCCCTGGAGAACTAGAACTCTCAAAGTACCGTACAGTTTGAGTGATTACTCTATACATGTGATCATTTGCTTTTTTGTTTAAAGTCAATTACTATATTCAAATGTAAATACAATATACAAAAGTAAGTTACTATATAAAAATATGGAAAAAATATTATACTGAAGCAAATTCCTGGATTTCTGGAAATCTTTCCAACTTCAAAGATGAAAGTTAATAATTTTAGATCAGTGGCAATGTATGCTTTCTGAGTGAGAATTGTGGCCGGTGTTATGGTCAAACAAGCAAATTGAGCATTGGGACATGTATAGTGTTTTGGCAGTTTTAGTGAGTTTTGGAGGTGAGAATAACTGTTTGGTCAAGATGTATGTTTTTAATGCAAACTGTGAATAGTTTTGAAACAATGGCTTCAGTATTGACAAATGCATGTAAGCAAAAAAAAAAAAGTTTCAATATGTTTTTGTAAAGACAATGTGTGTGTGTGTGTGTGTGTGTGTGAAGCCCAAACCTCTGACTACTGAGAGTGTTGCACGAGCCTGCTCCTCATCAGGATCTAATAGTTTTCATCGTGCCAAAAGAGACCTGAAAAGGACAAATGTAGAGGTGGACGTGATCCATTTATTCAATCCCGAGTATCACTTTGACAATGAAGAGTTTGTGAGGGGAAAAAAGGTGATTACTGATGGCCTGGCTGTTGTCAAATACAAGCTCAAACAAGGAAACCTTGAAGATGCAAGAGAGAAACTAGGAAGTATCATGCACACTGTGCAGGTCTGTTCTGCGAATACAAATAATTACACATGAGTCTGTAAATGTTGAAATATTTTTAAAAATTTGTTTGAAATGCTTCAATATTTGAGTTTCTGTTTGATTTAATTGCATGTTTATTGCATCTGTCTTTAATTTCATACCCAAAAGGATTTCTATAGTCACAGTAACTGGATTGAATTAGGAAACAAGCTTCCCCATTTCAGTCTTATCAGATCAGACCTTTCGTTTGGCAATGTTGCAGGTATGTCCTCTGAGTGAATGTTTTGAGAAATGTAAGGTGAGCAATACTGAAAATGAAACGTAATAATGCATGGTTTATGTATCCATTATCTTTTCATCAGATAAGTCCACACCCACCTGTCAAAGCTGTGTCGATGATGATTGCCACAACAACATTCTCCAAAACATCCTCCGAGATAACATACTAATCACTGGTTACTTTGGTCAAAAGTCCAAACCAATGGGTAAACCTCTACTGTATCCCAGACATGGCTTTTGCAGTCTCTGCAAACATGTAAGACTGGAGCATCAAAGTTTCCTTTCCAATCATCAGCTGCACCTTTAAAGATATATTTTAGGGCATTGCAGCTTTAATTGGACAGACATTTAAGATTGACAGGAAATGTAGTGAGACAGAGGGGAGGACATGCAGGAAATGGTCTCGGCAGGATTCAAACCCTCAGCCTAGGTTGTATGAGCACTTGACCGGCCCTCAACTGCACTTGTTCACAGGAAAGTGCAGCCATGGAGGTTTAGCTGACTGGAGCAGCCAAATAGAGCCTACAGGGGGAATCAACAAAGACGACCTGACGTCCAGCCACGGCTTTCTACATGCGACCGCAACGGATGTGGCGAAAGCTGCGACCAGACAGCTGCTGGAGGACGTCCGAGGTTTTGCCGGGGACAGAACCTTCCTACGGTATCAAGAGTGCACAATGCTGTATAACTCTGTCTAGTACTCGCTCTCTCTCTCTCCTAATCTCTTCTCAATGCCTCTCTCTCTTTGTTTCTCTCTGTCTAGTACTCGCTCTCTCTCTCTCCTAATCTCTTCTCAATGCCTCTCTCTCTTTGTTTCTGCCAGGATGATGGGGATCTCCCGTCAATCCAAGGCTATGTGTTTCGTGATCGACACCTCATTCAGCATGTCTGAAGACATTGCTGAGGTCAAGAGGGTGGCCTCAGTCATCATTGACAGCAGGAGGGGGACAGCAAATGAGCCCTCATACTACATCCTTGTCCCCTTCAACGATCCAGGTGGGACATTCTCATTGGTCAATTATTACTTGGTGCATGCAAGTTTTTACTTTGGCCTTTCAAACCTGCAACCAGTGCAGTATGTATAGAGTTTATCAACAAAAAATCCTAAATGTATTTGCAATTTTCTGTGTAACCAGACTTCGGGCCATTAACAAAAACAACAGATCCAGACATCTTCAAAGCCCAGATAAACGGCCTTACAGCTGGAGGTGGTGGAGACTTCCCTGAGATGAGTCTGTCAGGACTCCAGGTGACACCAACAGTTAAAACAGTCACATTTCTGAAAAGGTTTTCACCAGGTCCACACTAACTCTGTGGTATTTCCCTGGTGTGTTGTGTAGCTGGCGCTAAGCAGTGCTCCTCCCTCCTCTGAGATCTTCCTCTTCACTGACTCCGTGGCCAAAGATCCACACCTGGCCGGCACGGCGCTGGCACTGATAGAGCAACGCAAGTCAGTGGTGAGTCGATCCTGCTTTTTACATTACATTCACATTTAGCAGAAGCTCTTATCCAGAGCGATTTACAGTCAGTACAGGGACATTCTACCCCGAAGCAAGTAGGGTGAAGTGCCTTGCTCAAGGACACAACGTCATTTTACACGGCTGGGAATCAAACCGGCAACTTTCTGATTACTAGCCCAATTCCCTAACCGCTCAGCCACCCGACTCTCATTTTAGGGCAAAAAAAAAAACCATTATCAGGAGGCACAGGTTGGTTTGGGCCCAGGTGCAGACACAGAGACGTCGAATCAGATGGAGAAGGGAACCCAGGTTTTACGATGTAAAAATGTATCCAACACAGGTGACAGTAGTAGTAGGGTTGGAACCTACCTGGAGCCTGGGCATTTCCTTGTTTGTGGCCTCAGCTTAGTAAACGGCCCAGTGCGTGTCTGGCACAAACAATGACTCAAGTGGAGTAATTCCTGATGATGTAAATACCTGCCAATCTCCTCTCTCTTTTACTGCTACATTCAGGTGCACTTCCTACTCACTGGGTCGTTCAGGGCGAGGAGAAGGCGCAGTGGTGAGCAAGACCAGGCCTCTCAGATGGGCGCGTTGGACCCCCAGCTGTACAGGAACCTGGCCCAGGCCTCCGGGGGACTGGCCATCCAGGTCACCAAGGCCCAGCTACCCGAGGCCACCAGCGTCATCTTAGACTCCACCAGCTCCAACCTGGTACCACAGAGATTATGATCCACAGATCCACCTGACAGTCATAGTTGGCGTCTCATGTCTCATCTCTGCGACATCTCTCCTTTTTCTCAGGTGACTCTTCTGCAGGCTGTCAGGAACCCTGGAAAAGCAGATCATTTCTCTTTTTTGGTGGATGAATCTGTGACAAGTGTGACCATGTACGTCACAGGGTCATCGCCCTCCTTCACTCTCATCAGTCCCTCAGGTGACAACAGTCTTGAAGCAGTTGAATTACCCCTCATGTAGTAACCATTTTTGCAGATAATTGAATGATCCGGTTCAGTTTGTGTTTCTGCTGAATAAGCATGTACTCAGTATCTTTGGAAACCAACATTTAACCTTGCTGTTGCGTCCACAGGTGTGTCCCAGAATAATCTTGTTGTCAGTGGTTCACTGGCAACAGTCAAATCTGTGGGAAACCTAAACACAGTGAACATGATTACACAAGTGGGGCTGTGGGCAATCAGAATCAACTCTAGCGAGCTCTACCATCTGAAAGTTGTCGGTGAGAAAGATCTGACTAAAACTTTACTTGAAAGGCACATTGAGCATAACAATATTTAACATAAATATATCCATGGATATAACTTTACTAGATATTTCCTGTTCCAGGTCAGAGTGTCATAAACCTCCTATTTGATTTTGTGGAGGAGAGTCAAGGCCCTGATCTGGGATTGTCCGTTTTAAACACCCGCCCAACATCTGGTGAGATATAAATGATCTAGCAACACAAAGTGTTAATTCGACCATTAACTGCTGTTAGCTGACATCAAGTTACTACTTTGCATTCAAATATTATGGAAAAGCTGTGTATCTTGTAGCTATATTTCCTGTTTGGACTTTCCTCAACTGACAGAAGCTTTGACCACAGATTGAGGTCTCCCAGTTCCTTACCCTCTCTGTTCACATCCTCCCAGCCAGCAATACCACCATGATGATCACGGTAACGGGCAGCGACTCTCTGGAGGTGACGGAGGTGGCGTTGGTGGAGTCTTCAGGGGCGCAGGAGGTCAACGGCAGCGTGGAGCCCCTGGGTGGGGGGACCTTCCTGGTGAGGCTGGGCAGGGTTCCTGTGGGCGACTACTGGGTGCGTCTGAGTGGAGTGAACAGCAGCAGAGTCCAGGCTGCACCGATCGTCTTCCGGAGACAGTCCTCCACTGGGGTCCGAATCTCCGATTTCACGGTCATGGTAAGCCTTCGGGTCAGCCAGATATTACTTATCCACAGCTCCTCCACCAGCTCTCCATCCAGAGAGACACATCTGATGGTTACGGTATTTGTGAATCATCTGACTTGTCACAATTGTGTGTGATTTGCCATTGTGTGGTGTCAGTTACCAAGACTATTTTGCATTTTGATTGGTCAGGCTGTAGTGACCTGCAATAGTGACCTGAGCCCAGAAGAGCCCCTCTCCGTTTTCTTCACCGTGTCAACCAATGGGATGGGAGGACACGTCACCATCCAAGCCACCAATGACAGGGGGTTCACTTCCTCCTTTCCGACCAGCCTACTTCTGGAGACAGGGACGAGCGCTAAAGGAACTGTCCTGTTCACAGCACCCGCCAACACGCCTACCGGCAGTGACGTCACCTTGATCGTCGAGGTTGCGGCCCCGGGTGCTGCAGACTCGAACTACGCCGTGCTGCGCCTCTCCAGCGCAGCAGAGAGACTGCTAGGTCTGTCGTCTGCTTTGTGTCTCACTGCTGTTGCCTGTCTGATAATGGACTATAGCTAGTCTGTGTGAGACGCATGATAACGCAACTGCTAGTTCGATATATCGACGGATGCCATTAGATAATTGAGTAAACGTCAGGTGATTTGGGGGACTTTCTGAAACTTTCTTGTATTATCGTATTCTAAAGTATGTCTGTATTTGGAAGTGCCAATGTTTTGTATGTCACTTAGAATAAATCTATTTAAAACACTGTGGTTTGACTCTTGATTTGTGCCTGCTTTTTGGACCATAATAAATGTCCCATTGCGGAAGACATTCGATTTTTTGTGTGCTTATGTTAATCACAATCACTGGGGCACGTGCCCCGGTAAAAAGGGTCTAACGACGCCCCTGGTCTGAACTGGGCATTTTTATGTTGAGCTGTTTGTTAAACTCTCTTTCCAATCTGCAGATTGCTAAACCCAGTTAGTCACAATATTTCTGAAGAGATGGTCAAAACTCTTAATCACCGTGAACTTTAAATAATGTGTCACAGAAACTGAACACTTCTATTCAGAGACCGAACACAACTCAGGTCACCGTTTTTCAAGCTGACAGTCCAACGTTGGTTACAGGAAAACGGTTGTGTCAAAGATAGGCCACATTTCAAGGTCAGGGAAGAGCTACTAAACACGCTTTTGTGACTGTTTACTAGTCTAATTGTTAGCCTTTTTTTTACCGCAGCATTTCGTCTAACGTCTCAAATTCAATAACAATAAACCGGGCGTTTGTGGCCAAACCCCGGCAGGACTGCAGAACTTCGTAAGGACCTGACAGGCGGTGATGGCTACCATGTGTGGTAGCATGGCGGGGCTTGGTCGACGAGTGATTTTACCCTCATAATTCAAACATCCTCTCTACTTTGAAAACTTGTTGAGCTGGCGGTTAAATTGAATACAGAAACAACATTTGCTCCAATAGAATGTTGGGTAGGAGATTATCAAAATAACGAAGGGTGTACATTGCATGATTTTTGGCTAATCGGACCGTAAAATTCAGCTCAGAATGGGACTCATTTGCAGGTGTAGCTTGATCCCAATCAAAACTCGGTTGCGGGGACGGCAGGTGAGTCAGGAATCATTGTGTTGTTGCGCCACCTAGCGATGAATCCACTTTCTCTAATGTTCCCGGTGGAAATACACGCCGGATTTAGAGGGGTGTCTAGTATTAAATGTTTGGCAGATAAATTACTTCCCATAGCAGTCACGACATTGTTAAATCTACTTTTGAATCAAAAGCATAAAACCAACAATTGATGTGAGACGACAAAAATATCACCCATGCAAGAATGCGCACACGTCAAATAAAACAAAATAATGAACTGTGAAATGTTATTCAGGCACTTCCAAGATCTTAGTTTATTTTATGGTGAAATAAAAGTATACAGATTAGAGGTCCCTTTATTATGAAATCTACAGATTCAGCCCATGTTCTAAGTCCGCACCTCATTATAGAGCTGCAGTCTGACGCGCTAACTTCTGCATCACTGCCCAGAAACACCGCTGATACGACGCAGTCTTCGCTACATACATTACATGAAGGTAGCTAGCTTCTAAGCAATGCCATTACCAAGATACATGGATTTGAAAACAAAAAGCAAAAAGAATGTAGTAACAAAAGTTATTGCATTTTAAATGAATACAAATAAGCATCTGAGAAGACAAAAAAAGAACGTTTCAGAATCATGCAACGTAAAAATAAGAGCAAGATATGGTGATTGGTCCAAAGGCTTTCTTGTCATTTACACACACAAATTCCAGGGGGGGGGGGGGGGGTGCACCAGTAGACTAACCCCCCAATGTCCAGATCAACACCCGCTCCAGAGAAAATATATAAATGCAGACATGTTTTGCTCAAGAGTCCAAGCTAACCAAACCAGTCAGAGAAGGGTTGTGCGAGTCTTTATATAGAAAGAACTGGAATGTGAACCCCCATTCTTTGATTGTTTTATTCAGACCTTGGTATGCACACAAACTACCACATTCGCTGGATTTTATTGAATTATTTTCAAATGTCTTGATTATTTTAAAGTTAAAAAAATAAACCGATTATAGATTTTTGAAAGCATTATGAGAAAGCAAAGCGCAAGACACAATCCTTGCACACACTGAAAAATCACATTTATAAATGGAAAACTGGGCAGATGGCGCCTTTATATTACCAAATTAACGGGCACATGGAGAAAACTGCAGAGGGGTTAAAGATCACTCTAATATAGATTTTTCCTTTAAACAGTTAAATCCCTGTTAGAAATACCTTCTCTAAACCCACATGTATATTGTTTTCTTTAGACCAAGCCAGGGGTGCACCCTCAGCGTAGAGGGCCTGACCGTGGAAGGTTCTTCTGTCTGAACAGGGAGGCCCACACCTGTCAGAAGGTTCCTCTGTCTGAACAGGGAGGAACACACCTGTCAGAAGGTTCCTCTGTCTGAACAGGGAGGAACACCTGTGACCCCGGTCTGACAAGCAGCTTTTAGAAACAAAGGTGAAAACGACAAAGACTTCCGATCATGTCATGTCTGACAGAGTAAATCAACTTCAAGACTTGTCAGGAGCATTTTCCATTCATATACTGCAGCTATGTTTGTACATGAAATGTGCATGTACACAGAAGAACAGAATTGTTGGATTAATATACTTTAGGATTTTTATATATATAAATGATATTCTATATATAAATGTGTGTTCAGGGAACACAGAGAACATGAATGGAGGCCTCTGATTCAGCCAGTCTGCTGTCCGTAACATTACCCAGTACTCAAACTCAAAGTTCAGAGTTTTATTTTAGTTTTTCTTCGGTTCATTTTCTTTTGAAAAAGTGAGCGATTAAATGACACATCTTGCAGAAAGAGGGAGGAGCATGAAGGAGAAGGGTGGGAGGATAGTTATCTACAGGTAAAGAAAGAAGAGGAACCAACAGGATGGGAGGGTGAGAAGGGTGGGGCAGCCTGGTCCTGAAGCCCAGATAGGAGGCGAGTCAGTCTGGTTCCTACCTAGCGGGCCAGCACTCTCTGCCCTCACCCCAATATCTCAATTTCCTGTCACCCACCCCCTCCTCCCCATCACAAACCCAAGACGTCGTTGCCAGGAAACCGGCGGCCTCATTTGGTGAAGGCGGCCACCACGGCCCACAGCAGCTCGTTGGCGTTGGGCTTGGCGCCCTCCCCCTCCGGCTCCAGGTCCAGCAGCTGCCTCACCCTCCTCATGGCCAGGTCGTACTGCTCGTCCAGCAGGGGGGCGAAGGCGTTCTCCAGCACGTCCGACGAGTGAGCCAGGAAGATGAGGGAGAGGAGGCGCTTGTCCATGCGCTGGGGGTCGTTCACCCATCTCTCCAGCACAGACTCCTGGACCTTCTTAATGAGCCGCTGCTTGATGTTGTTGTTGGTGAGCGGGTGGGTGGTCATGTCGAACAGCAGGAAGTTCTGCTTCTCCGTGGTCAGAACACCCTTCTCCACCAGGTTCTTGGCCAGACGCTCGCGGACGTTCCTCAGCTGGTAGTGCAGCTTCAGAGGGTTCCATGTCTCACCTGCAGGAACCACAGCACACACAGAGGAGAGTGAATATTGTGGAAATAAATGTTTTATTTATTTACCACACACCTCACTACACAAGTGTGTGAGGTGAGCAGGTGTGAGAGGTGTGCAGGTGTGTGAGGTGACCAGGTGTGTGAGGTGACCAGGTGTGTGAGGTGTGCAGGTGTGTGAGGTGACCAGGTGTGTGAGGTGACCAGGTGTGTGAGGTGACCAGGTGTGTGAGGTGACCAGGTGGGTGAGGTGACCAGGTGGGTGAGGTGACCAGGTGTGTGAGGTGACCAGGTGTGTGAGGTGTGCAGGTGTGAGAGGTGTGCAGGTGTGAGAGGTGTGCAGGTGTGTGAGGTGACCAGGTGTGTGAGGTGACCAGGTGTGTGAGGTGACCAGGTGTGTGAGGTGACCAGGTGGGTGAGGTGACCAGGTGTGTGAGGTGACCAGGTGACCAGGTGTGTGAGGTGACCAGGTGTGTGAGGTGACCAGGTGTGAGGTGACCAGGTGTGTGAGGTGTGCAGGTGTGTGAGGTGTGCAGGTGTGTGAGGTGTGCAGGTGTGTGAGGTGACCAGGTGTGTGAGGTGTGCAGGTGTGTGAGGTGACCAGGTGTGCGAGGTGACCAGGTGTGCAGGTGTGTGAGGTGACCAGGTGTGTGTCTCACCGCTGAGCAGCTCTATCCAGCTCTGCACAGTCTCAGGAGGTTGGGTCTCCTTGATATGTTTCAGGGCTTCGTCCAGCAGCACATCCCCCGTCGGGGCGTCCGACTTGCAGATCACCTGGAGACAAAACCACCAATCAGAACACACCACGCTGGGCGGCCCCGAGATCACCAGGACAGAGCCAGTACCATGTAGACAGAGGTCATACCGCTACAACAGGTTCCTGATGAAATAACTGATACTGGAAAGAACACTGGTTTATTCTGATGACTTTCTCAGTGTGATCTGGTGTGTACCTACAGAACAAACAATGCTCTTGAACAGTTATACATGTTTGATTTAAGCAATGGATATACTATGTGCAACAGCTCCCTCTAATGGCAAAAGCTTCACAACCAAGTCATGAGAAAGTGTGACTTCATGGTGACCTAACCCTGCACTGCCCAGCTCAGTCTGGCCTGGCTGTGTGTGGGAGTGGTAAAACACACTCCTGCTGTGACTTTGCTTAGCCTCATTGGCAAAGCTAACCCTGGCAGGAGCACACACACCTAAAGGATATTTGTTCCTGTGGGAAGCGGAGCTCTTGACAGGGTTATGACGCAGTTCGATGTGTGATCTTAACACAGATGCACACATTCACACACGGTGATGAGCCCAACGTACACACTGACAATCAAACTGTCCAGTTCAACACAGACACACAGTCGTACCCACACAGTCGTACACACACAGTCGTACCCAGACAGTCGTACCCACACAGTCGTACCCACACAGTCGTACCCACACAGTCATACCCACACAGTCGTACCCACACAGTCGTACCCACACAGTTGTACCCACACAGTCGTACCCACACAGTCGTACTCACACAGTCGTACCCACACAGTCGTACTCACACAGTCGTACCCACACACAGTCGTACCCACACAGTCGTACCCACACAGTCGTACCCACACAGTCGTACACAGCCACGTTCCCGCTCACCTTCCTGGCCAGCAGGCTCTTCCGCCGCATGCCGCATGCTTCCAGCTGCAGGCGTCCCCGCAGGGCCAGCTCTATGAGCATGCAGCCACGCAGCCCCGATGAGATGCAGTCGTTCCAGAAGGAGGTGTAGCCCTGGGGTTAAGAGGAGGCACGTTAGAAACCCCCCGCGGAACAAACACCATGCAGTGTCACTGCTTGTGAAAAGGAGACATGAACATACCGCGGATTTGATAGACATTTAATCATTTAGCAGACGCTCTTACCCAGAGCGACTTACAGTAAGTACAGGGACCCCCCCGAGACAAGTAAGGTGAAGTGCCTTGCCCAAGGACACAATGTAATTTGGCACGGCCGCAAATCGAAACGGCAACTTTCTGATTAACATCCCGACTCCCTAACTGCTCTGCCATCTGCTTAGCCATCTTTCCCAACAAACACGTAGGCGAATGAAAACAAAGCTAATCTGAAGTTTGCTCCTAGCGAAACGTTGATCCCAAACACAACAAGATGGCTGCCATGGTGTTTCTAAGGGTTTCCTCTGTTTCCCGCCCTCCTTCCTCCACGTCTGAGTCGCTCTACGGCCACGTGGATGCCGTTCCAGATCTGGTCGGACCAGGAAGAGCTTGAGGCGGGGCAGGGGCCAAACAGGACAGACAACATAGTGTGTCAACATTTACAACTGCTCTGTCATTAGGACGACAACCTCACCATGCAAGGAGACAGCTGGGAGTCATATCGACCCATTTTGTGTGTGTGTCTTGGTGTGTTTGTGTATCTGTTTTCAGCCTCTTTGAAACTAATCTTGCAGCTCTGAACTACACAACACAAAGAGAGGATTGTCAGGAAACAACAGGAAGTGAGAAATGATTCAAAGTCCTCTTTCCTCCTCTTCCACTTACCTGGGGTTCACGAGGACTGGGAGAAGCTGCGTGTGGTGCAGTCTTGTGACTGTGTGCAATTGTGATGACTCTCTTCAACATGGTCATAAACGCCGGCAATTCACTGTTCTCCACAATTCATACCTCATGGTTTTTCAGCGAGTGTTGTTGAATATGAATCACAGGAGGCTGGGTGAATATCTCAGTCAATATCTCAACAGCTCCGTTGCAAACAAATTCCAAATGGTTATGTAACATGACCAAGAGGGAAACAGAGGATAAAAAGCCCATGGATCTCTGCTCATTGTGATCTATTCCAGGCTCCAGGCTGGAGGATCCTACAGGAGATGTTGTGTTGGTGATTACACAAACTGGAATTTAGTTAGATATATTTTGCAGTAGCCTGTAGGGTTGAGGTATCGATGCAGCCATGGTTTCCAGCTCAACAGGAGCAGAGCTAGAGATCTGGCCCTTTAGGTTTGACTGCTAGGGAGACGCCCGTCACTGTCAACAATTCTCCCAACAAGCCCTGCTAGAGTAGAGTCATGTCATGTAGATAACCCCTCTGAGGAATACTGGCTCCCAACAAGGTCTATCTAAGTACAGATCTATGTACAATCCCCATGGACACACCGACATGCCTTTAACCATGGTAACTGTACCTTGAAGTAGGCAGGGCCAAATCAGGGTAGCCTGTAGAATGAGATCACAGAAAGATACACATGCCTCCCTTTAGGAGAAGTTGGGCTTCTCTCATTTCTAGTTACAATATCTTAATCCAGCAGGCAGGACGAGGCCTAAACTTGTTTGTTTTGACCATCTGTCCTGTAGACATAGCTCTTAATGACTCAAGAGGGAGTATATAGGCTCGACTGGAGTTGGACATCTCTCCTATTACTCTGGTCACATAACAGGGATGGGTGCAGCTCAGACATTACAGACATCTTTCATGCTATTTTCACAGCCCACTAATACTGCACTCTTTCACTCTTGCTTGCCGTGTCGTGGGCCTGGTCGCTGACTTCAGCCTGCTGGTCTGCCGGGAGACGGAACAGACAGCAATAACAGCATCTACTCACTCTCAGGTGTGTTAACATCTCTCAGAGCGGCCCCGCCCTCCCTCTGACCACAAGAGAGCTAACACTCCCACAGAAGCTGCTTCCACGCCAGGCTGTGTGAGCACATGACTGTGTGCACTGACGCCACGAGCGTGTGGAGACTAACCACTGTGAAGAGATCTGTGATGGGAAGGGTTACCGTAAAGGTAGCCTCCTGTTTCCTGAGAACCAGACATACATCCTGTTCAACACGTCAAAAGACCCGTAGTTCGCTGCAGCGTCCGGGGTTCGAATCCAGCCTGGGTCCTGGGCTGAATTCCCTCCCTACGATGAACGAGGTGGGGTGTCCGTCAAGGCTAGTTAGCGAGCAGGAAGAGCCGCACTGAAGCTAACTGGGGGATTGAGTTATGGAGGGATAACTTGGTGAGCTTCCAGGGTCGATATCTCCGATGCATGCACCTCTGATTTCAAATGAAACGATGCGTGTAGAAGTGAAGGGTTCTGATGCTTTCTAAACCAACAACAGTGGCTTTAATAGACCCAAGACTTGACATCGCAAATTGTGACCTACAGAGTGATGGAATATATTTAGCATCATTCTTGTTGGCACATCTTTACAGCAGTGTAAGTCACTTTACTCTCTAGTCCTGGTTGTGATATGAGACCTGCTCTAAGTTTCTGAGTGCGACACAGTATGGAGTCAGCAGTAGAGATGAAACACCATGATGTACGATACAAAATATGCTGCTGAAGCATAATTCTACTTGCTGAATACTGTAAGTCTTGGAGCCTAGGAAATGAGGACTCAAATATTCATGACATTGCTCACTCAGGGCCACCTCTGGACCTCGTCCTTAGTTCAGACAGCTCCCAAGTCCAGCCCCACGCGGGCTGAATCAACATCCTTACCGGTCTTAACTTTCACCAGATCGCACATAACTCCACATTTGCACGCTCTCTTCAGTTGTCAAATAAAGAGCATGACGTAGAGTCTAAATACGAAACGCAGCTTCAAGAACAACTGGTTTCACAAAGCTATAGGTATTGTGTCTATTGGAATACCATGTGATACGTGTATGGGGGCGTGAGTTCACAGAAGCATAACTGCTAACGACTGAACCATCTACACCAGGGGTATCAAATCCTGGTCCTCAGGGGCCGCTGTCCTGCATGTTTTAGATGTTTCCCTGCTCCAACACACCTGATTCAAATGAATCGTCGTTATCAGGCACCTCTGATCGACACCAACCATCATGAACACCTAAGCATTTTGCATCTTCAGCTTGCATACCCTTGGAAGAACTTCCAAGCCACAACAACACTTTTAAGCTATAGTTATCTGTCATTTACCGCGCATTCCTCAAATCCAATTTTTGTCCCTTATCAAAGGAAGAGGTTCACAAATGAGATAACTTCAACATGAGCTGTTGTTATGACTATCTTTTTTGAAAACTCTGACCTGTTCATTACCTACAGAGACCCTATCCGAGATTAAAGCAGGGTTGAAAACAACCTTTGTACCATCTACGTGAGTCTACCCTTTCAAGTTGGTGAATTTGAGAACATTGTACTGATTGTCAATACAGAATAACAAGGGGAGGGGAGGTAACAGTAGTGTGGTACTTTTAAAGCGTTTATGGGGAAAGGAATCTTATCTCCTTCATAAATATAAATGCCATCTTTATCCAACAACGGTTTATGAATTATACAATTTCAGATTTGACTTGCTTGTATTCTGAGATCTCGCAATATGACCAAGTATGTTACCAAATGTACCTAGAACAACAAATCGTTTATTCTTACCAATATGTTTAGTCGAGGCTGCTGTGGTGATCATACATTTTCAACATAGCTATGAAAGAATGTCGTTCTTCACGTCAGCTAGCTATGCTAGTCTATCCAAATAAATGTTATTCCCCAGTGACATGTTAGCTATCCAACCCAGCTAACTAGCCTAGGAGATCATTTTAAACACATCATAATAGTTATGTAGCTTAACTAGCTAGCTAGGCTAGCATGCACAATTTCAAAACTAGGAACGTGTAGGCTAAACTAGACAGGTCAAACTTCATATTGAACTAGATATCCAGTTGTAGTTAACTTTCTAGCTAGCATGATGGGCTAGCTACGTCCCACAACATCTGATTTGATGGCCATCTAAAAGACAAACTAGACTCCCTCGGTAGAATAGCTACAAGCAATAGCCATGCTAGTAGACGACGAAAACGTAAATGTTGACAAAAATATAGTGTTAGCTAGCTATCGGTTGCTGTCGTGCTAGTTTGCAATCGAGCCAGCGTTAATATTATCAAGATGTATGAAATGACATTTAGCGTTTATACCTCGCGGTCTTTCAGTCCCAGGAGCAGTACTTCTTCCATGAGAGTGAGACGAGTTTCTTTTGAGTCTCCCTTCTCTTCGTCGTCCTGTTCGTCACCGCGCCGTGGCTCGAAATCCTCATCCCCGGATCCTCTGTCCTTGTCGGTGGCAGCGCTACGAGAGGCCTCGGTCCGCCTCTGCACTAGGCCGGAGCTCCGCTGTGTCAAGGAAGTCATGTCTACCGATACCAAGTCCAAACAACAACGAAAGACGATACCCCTCGGACTCTCTATGGCCGAGATCCTACACTTCTTCAGTTATGTCGACACATAGAACTGCAGCCGAGTGTTTCGTCTATGCTGACAACAACACAGCCACCAATGCCGTTACATTAAAAGCCAGGGCGAAGCACTTGTGTTCTCCAGCTACCTGCCTCCTACTTGTCTCGTTCACTCTAGCTAGCGAGTCCAGTTTGTCCAATATGGCGGCCAGTGATGACGATAGCGGTGGATGTGGCACTGTTGGAGGCTCAGGTAATCAACAGAGGATGGGTGTGAGCAGTTTAACTACTGAGAACAGGTGACAATACATGGTGAAAGTTTGTGGGAGTCTTAAAACTGATCGTCGGAAACAGCTCTGGAATATCAATATTTGATCAAATAATGCATTTTCTGCCGGATTATATTTAGGCCTATTGTAGGTGAAATTTGTCAAATATGGAGTAGTTACCTTAAAAGCAACCGAACAGGCCTGACATAACTGCATTCCTTCTTGGACAATACCAACATTTGAAAAAACTGTCGTGTGAGGTTATTGTGACATCTTGCATGGCTCCTTCAGGATTGTATTCTAATCTAAAACTCACATAAATCTTGGTATAATCCAGAGATTATCCTCTTTGACATCCCATTCATTTCAATTCAACAGCAGTTGTCATCGTGCGAGGTAGATCATACTTTGTTTATGAACGTAAACGTCAAAAATCTTCATCTCAAAGTGCACCACTTCCTCATCAAAACACGCTTACATTCCTACATTCCGGATTTGAGCAAAAATTAATACTTCAAGTGATTAAGACATAAGAAGCAAGAAAAAAATCTCAAATCTAGCCATGGAAACTAAGAGTGACCGTAACTAGTTGCTGTATAACTGTAGCCTATTAAAATACTCACATTCTGAAGTGAAACGCAAAACTCTTTAATCATAGAATTAGCATCAGCAATCCAAGGGAGCTATCATTAGCATTGTAGACATGTTCATCTGGTGATTTGGATCCATTTACAGTATTAGTGCAAAAAAAGTGCAATTTAAATTTGAATTTCAGTATATGACATCAGTAGTGCAGGAAGTTAAATAGAGAAATATAAAGATACACTTTCTGTGAAATAACAGAAACACTTTCTGTGAAATAACAGAAACAATGTTTGTCTTCCTTTTCTTGTTTTCAGTGCAAGCTAAAGCTAAAGGCAAATGCATCAAGGACAGGTTAAAGAATACAACAGTTTTGGTCCACGAGAAAGTCTACATATTGAAATGTCAATATCTGTAGTATATACAAGAACATGGTCAATGTGTCAACAGTGATCAGTGAAGACAGTATTTCCATTCGTCTCACCTGTTTGAAAAATGAAAAGACAAACTGACTTATACTTCAATGTCTGTATCAATAAAATGGATAAATATACATTTACAACAAAAGGTAAATACCTATACATGTTAAAAACTTGATAATATGGAGACATTTATGGTATATATATTGAGACTAGGATGATTCTGTCAAGGTACTCAGTCTGCACGGTAATCATGAATTAGAAATCTGAAACAGGTACTAAACCTATGGCTTCACCTTAAAACATTCTTAACAATGCTTCCTGTTTGTTAATAGGATCTAATCCCCCATGATGGCCACACAGTGACACCCTCACATAAACCAGTTCCACAGCTTTAAAACATCTTGACAGGGATAATGCACCTTAGTGACGAGAACATGAGTATAGATGTCTCCTGACCTACGCCTAGCTTATTCAGTAACTTGCTTCATGGAGCAGGCCCCATGTCCTCACACTACTCATATATAAAGCTCTGTGAGATCATTCTTCTTGTAAAAGGCAGTTCTTTTTGCAGCCAGCAGGTGGCTCTGACCAACTGCCAACATCGAATAAACATTTTAAATCTGAGCACACAATAATTCTCAATCCGTTATCAAGAGGCTGTTCAATATTTATCTTTTTACCCTTACCACCACATTTAATGAAATCAATGACTTTAGGCACTAAGCTGTATTACTCTTCAGTAATTCAATTTCAACAACTTCAAAGAAAAAAATAATCTTAGAAGAACGTTTTTTATACCATAAAACACTGTTTTCAATCCGATACCATCCAAGTTACATATCGGAACAGTAATCTGACCTCAACAACATTTGACTTCTTTGGAAGTCTCTGGAAAGAAGACTGACAAAATGTCCTGAAACAATCAAGGCCACATAAACATTGTTGTAGGCAAAATACATATTACAGAATGTAAAAGAAAACAAGTTTTTTTTAGGTGAAAGAAGTCCCTTTCTAGTGCAGTCCAGATCCACATTGGTCTCATTGCTCCAACATACTTTTTGGCTTGTTGCTTCTGGTTCCCTGGCTCAAAGAATAAAGCAGCACATCTCAGCAGTAACGGTGGTAAGGCCTTGCACGTTGTTTCTAGGCTTTCTTATTAAAAGTGGGTAATATCAAAGCTTTCACATCTGTCCACAGTGCTCCATCCAAAAAAGTGGGAAAGATCTTGTGTGTGTGTGCGTGTGTGTACCCTCCTTAGGCAAAATTGAAATTTAAGTAACTTTCAGGTGCTACATGAAACTTCTTGTTATGGATAACCCTGCCAACTTTGGATCGCATCGCTGCATTTTGAGCATTCTGACTCCAACCAAAAGGTCTCAGAGGGCCTTCACATGTCATGTATGGGACATGGTCATACAGTAGGGGAAAAACACCTTTCTGACCTTTGTATTCCTGAGGCAGAACCCCCACCTGATCAAAGTGTGTTGGACTGCCACAATATCCAAAAGTGGGAAAAAAAAAGCAACAACACAATTTATCAAGTTACAAAATCAACCCTACCCCCACTGCATCGCCCTGCCCCCCAAGAGGGCCCTGCCCCCAGGAGGGCGTGGCCTTGCCCCCCAGGGGGGCATGGCTCTGGCCCTCAGACCAGAGTTTCGGGCTCGTCGTCCTGCTCGGCCAGGGGCCCAGACACCAGCAGCCCCTGCAGCAGGCTGCTGGGGATGGCTGGCTTGAAGGACCAGTTCCTGTGCGTCACAAAGGGGTATGACGACGACAGCCGCACAGCGTTATTGGCAGCCATCGATCCAGCCTCGCCCAGCACCCTGCCCCTCGCCCCGCCGTGGTCGGAGGCGGTGCTGTTGTTGCGGTGGTCGGAGGCGGTGCTGTTGTTGCGGTGGTCAGAGGCGGTGCTGTTGTTGCGGTGGTCGGAGGCGGTGCTGTTGTTGCGGTGGTCAGAGGCGGTGCTGTTGTTGCGGTGGTCAGAGGCAGTACTGCAGGAGCGGTGCTGGAGTTCCCTCTGCAGGTCCTGCACCTCATTGAGCAGATCAGCGACCTTACTCAGCACGGTGACCGGGCCGCCCCCGAAGATCTGGACCTCGTGGATCCAGCGGAGGTAGCGCTGCATCCAGACCCCCACGGAGGGCCCTGTCAGGCAGGGCAGCAGCAGGCCGTGGGGGTCCAGGGGCCTCCGCAGCCAGCAGGCGTAGAACTCCCTGAGGGAGGAGGGAGGCTGGGGGGAGTCGGGGGACAGCATCCAGCGGCTGACGCGCCGCACGCGCAGGATCTTCTTCAGGCTGTCTGTCTCGTCCTTGAAGAAGCCCTTCTTGGGAGGGGTTTTGAAGGCACAGCCGGGCAAGGACAGCTGCCTCTGGTGCTGCGGTCACAGACGGCAACAGGAGGGGGATTGATTTCATTTGGGTGTTTTGTTCAAATCACACCTTGAGACTAGTAAGTATGCAGTCGGGTCTTTCAAGTGTGCATTTGTACTAATTTAGTATTTGACCACAACATCCAATACGCATCCTACTACAATTTGAAGAAAAAGTGACAAATGTCCAATAAATGAATACCCATTTACCTTCGGCCTGTGTGTCTTTCTGCTGGCCCCGTCCTGTCTGGACTTGTCAGCGTACAGAGGGTTAATGAAGAGATCTTGGGCCTTGCAGTCAAACTGCACCGACCAGTCCCACACTGGAGGGCAGTTCAAAGGGCCTCTTTGTGCTTGAGGCAACTCCGCCTGCCAACACTAGCAGAGAGGAGGGCTGGGTGAGACTGGGGCGGGGGAACACTGTAGCACTAGCAGAGAGGAGGGCTGGGTGAGACTGGGGCGGAGGAACACTGTAGCACTAGCAGAGAGGAGGGCTGGGTGAGACTGGGGCGGGGGAACACTGTAGCACTAGCAGAGAGGAGGGCTGGGTGAGACTGGGGCGGAGGAACACTGTAGCACTAGCAGAGAGGAGGGCTGGGTGAGACTGGGGCGGAGGAACACTGTAGCACTAGCAGAGAGGAGGGCTGGGTGAGACTGGGGCGGGGGAACACTGTAGCACTAGCACATGCAGCTAGTCCACCTCCCAGCTGTGCCCGGCGTGGGTACACTGCAGTCTGTGTTACGTAAAGGACAGTGTGCTACAGAGGGAGAGAGGGGGGAGAGAGGGAGGCAGGGAGGGAGGCAGGGAGGGAGGAAGGACAGAGGAGGATTGTTCAAGCCAAGCGTCAGGGCTCAAAGCCAGCCAGGCATGCAGGCTTTAAGGAAGATCTCTTCACACAGACATGGTTCACATTAAAGTTGTTTTAGTTGAGTGAGATGCCATTACTAGTGTCTATGTCTACTACAGCTGTGCTGTAGATGAGCGTGACATTTCCCCCTGACTTAATATGGTAGTTCAGTAGTGCAGCGGTATCATTCTTTTTGTGACGGCGTCTGCATGTGAGCGTGTGAAAGAGTGCGTGTGAGAAGGTTACCCTGAGGAAGGTGTCCCTGTGATGATGGGAGTTGAAGAGGAAGGTGCTGAACAGCGGCACGTGTGTGCTGTCTGACAGCACGGTCAGGTAGGTCTCAGAGAACTGGAAGGCCTGGCTGTACTGGTGCAGCAGCTGCCACACACACTCCAGGAAGAGCAGGAACACTGGAGCCTGGCTCTGGAGGGGGAGAGGAGGGGAGGAGATGGGGAGGAGGAGAGGAGGGGGGGAGGAGAGGAGGGGAGATGGGGAGGAGAGGAGGGGAGGAGAGGAGAGAGAAAAAAAAAGAGTAACATATTTGATTTCTCATTACTTAAGTGAGTGAACAGATGAACAGTGGTAAGTGAGCAGGATGATTGCCCCCTGACCTCCTTGTCTTTGAGCTGGAGCAGGTTGCAGCGATCCAGGAACTTGTGTCCGCCTGCCACCCACTCCTTCTGCACCAGGCTCTGGAACCCTGTGAGGCTCCTGTAGAAAGGATCCAGCATGAGCTGCACCAGGCTGGACACGACGCAGCACAGGTCCGACCCCCCCTCCTCTGGAGACAGCACACAGACACACACCCCGTTCATACAACAGAGCAGCTTTCATTATACATGGGGGGGACACTACAGCACATCTATCCCCCCTCACATCAACTTCATACAGAGGAAATGATATGTATTTTTAAATTGGAAGTCGCTTTAGATAAAGCGTCAAGGGTAAATGTAATGTAAATATTAAAAAATATATTAACAAATATTTACATTTATTAAATAAAGCTGTCTCACCCACATTGGAAAACAAACGTACATGTCTGATGTACTACAATGATTTATTTTTTGATAACC
Organism: Hypomesus nipponensis; assembly: GCF_054491055.1. Lineage (NCBI taxonomy): Eukaryota > Metazoa > Chordata > Actinopteri > Osmeriformes > Osmeridae > Hypomesus > Hypomesus nipponensis. The sequence continues at coordinate 13,044,658 of NC_140388.1, forward strand.
TACCCATTATAAGAACATTAGAATTTTCCTTTTCCAGGCACTCAACCACTTCAACAGACTTCTGCAGACATTGCCTGCAAGTTATAGAATGCTATTAGTAGTAACCACAGGAGAACATAATAATAAATGTATTTCTTAAACAAAACATTTGTAAACCAAACTAACCTGATGATGTCTAACCAGCCACAGTTCTCCAGAGAGGAGAACCATTTCACATCCGACACCCAAAACTCTGTTGTATTGTCTTAAGAGAGGACGACCAAACAGTTAAGTAACACTATCTATGGAAGGCTTCATTTGCCAGCAAACATGTAGAACATCTTTCAGGGAGTGAAAATGTTTCAGGTGCCTGGATTCCAGCCTTGGCTTCACCCCCCTCTGTTATCGCTCTCTCTTTATCTCTCTCTCTCTTTCTCTCTCTCTCTTTATCTCTCTCCCCCCCCCCCCTCTCCCTCCCAGTGTTTCCCACAGAATGAGATTATATTTGTGGCTGTAGTTTTTGGGGTTCAGTCCAAACCTTTGTCCTAGCATGGGTTAGATGTGAGTGTCGATAGGGACTTCAACAAGTAATGTGAGCTCGGCGTAACTTTTTTTCATGTCACACTTCATTTACAAACCGTAGAACAGCATCAAACATGCATCAAAAAGCAGCAGTCCTTAAACATGGCCCACTGACCAATGAGGAAGAAGTGCTTGAACTTGTTGTATGACTGCTGGACGTCCTGCAGGGAGGGCAGTGAGTCAGACAGGTCTTCAGTCTTCACAGAGTACAGGTAGTTAGCCGCCACAGCTGTCAACATCCTGACACACACACACACACAGTCAGACAACAGGAAGTGCTTCTGGAAACACTATTATTATGATTTGCTTTCGCTACATTTATAAACCCGTTTTCTACTGCTGCTATGCCACATTATAGATGTCAGAAATGTCCCATTTAAATTAAAAGGATTTTGAGATTTGTCCCTAACCTGTCCATGTAGGCCTGGGAGAGGGTGTCCTCGGGCAGCACAGGCAGGGAGGATGTTTTGAACAGAGCACATCCACTGTGGTGAGACCAGCACCAGATCTGAGACACACCACACCACCCAGAACACAGGTCAGGCCAGGTCAACATGGAGACAGACCGGTTACAGACCCCGCTATGTACAAGCCCAGTAAACACTCATCCAATCAGCTTCAAGCAGGAGAATAGCAGCCAGACACGTCCTGAGACAGGACAGTGAGGGGACACGTCCTGAGACAGGACAGTGAGGGGACACGTCCTGAGACAGGACAGTGAGGGGACACGTCCTCAGACAGGACAGTGAGGGGACACGTCCTGAGACAGGACAGTGAGGGGACACGTCCTGAGACAGGACAGTGAGGGGACACGTCCTCAGACAGGACAGTGAGGGGACACGTCCTGAGACAGGACAGTGAGGGGACACGTTCTCAGACAGGACAGTGAGGGGACACGTCCTGAGACAGGACAGTGAGGGGACACGTTCTCAGACAGGACAGTGAGGGGACACGTCCTCAGACAGGACAGTGAGGGGACACGTCCTGAGACAGGACAGTGAGGGGACACGTCCTCAGACAGGACAGTGAGGGGACACGTCCTGAGACAGGACAGTGAGGGGACACGTCCTCAGACAGGACAGTGAGGGGACACGTCCTGAGACAGGACAGTGAGGGGACACGTCCTCAGACAGGACAGTGAGGGGACACGTCCTGAGACAGGACAGTGAGGGGACACGTCCTCAGACAGGACAGTGAGGGGACACGTCCTCAGACAGGACAGTGAGGGGACACGTCCTCAGACAGGACAGTGAGGGGACACGTTCTCAGACAGGACAGTGAGGGGACACGTTCTCAGACAGGACAGTGAGGGGACACTTACTGGTAGTCCTCTTCCCTGGAAGGCAGTCAGGTCCTCGTCAGCAACATCTGATGGGACGATGAACACCTGAGGTAACCTGAAGGAGAACACAACACACTGGTAACCCTGGTAACCACTGGGCCAGTTTAGCCCAGTAGTTAAACGCTGTGATGGTGAAATATGTTTTAATCTAGCAACTCTGATCATCATGTCCAGGTCTGACAGCCAAGCATCAGGGATTTTCTTAGTTATTTCAGCCAATGACAGGATTGCATTTGAAGTATTAGTAGTTTTATAAAAAAAATAAAGAATATTTACTAAAAAGGGATTTTGTTCTAGATAGTTTTTCTCAGTTAGTTTTGTCATTGCACTGATCTTAAAAAAAGAAAATATGAACCCTGGCTGACAGTGGTATTGTTGAGTCTTACAATCACATTTGTGGGTTTAATATGCTGGCGTGTTCCTGACAGATGTACTGACATGGACCTACTCTGGACTGAGCTCAAAGCTGGTGTTCTCCGTGACCAGCCGGCAGGTTCCCTTCAATCTCCTCATGTCCTGCGCCCAGTCCTCCATGCTGTCAAACAGCAGCGTCCTCTCCTTCCTCTGCTTCTCTGGAGAAACAACAAGCAACTGCTCTTCAGCTGTGCCCTGTGGTCATCTCCACAACCTTCCACATCCTTTACAGGCATCTCAAGCACAGGCTTTACACTGGTGTTTGCTGATTTGTGTTGTATTTTGTTATCCCACACCACCCTGTCACACCCTCTCTACTGTCCATTCCTAACATGCCAGGGCTTCATGGCAGCCTCTTTCACACTGAAGTCAGCGTGACCAGCAGGCTGAGGAGAGCCTCTAAGGAATGCAGCAGCAGCCTGCTGTGGGGCCCGCACAGCAGGGCAGAGGGCGCGCCCCCTCCATGATGCCCAGAGACGACCAGGCTGGGGTGAACTCACCACAACACTGGAGAAGAGGGGGCGCCCCAGTAGCTCACTGGAGAAGTGTGTGTGCCGTGTAGGCTGAGGGCTGACCACAGCAGCCTGGGTCTGACATCAGTCTGGGCTCTTTGCTGCATGTCTTAAAGGCTCCCTGCCCTATCCTGTCACGCTTCACTTACAACTGTCCAATAAAGCATGAAAAATCCCCGCCCCCCCCCCCCCCCCCACAAAAAATATATTTCAAAAAAGGAAAAGTGCATCCAAAAGGTCTCTCTCTCTAGCCGGAGGTCTGTAGTTGCTCTTTCATGGATGTGGGCCTGCGTGTGCAGTGCTGGAATGTTTTAACGAGCTCTGTGCTAATTGTGTTTTGAATGGAGGCCATGTTTTACTGAGGTCTCCCAGACTTATTGAATTTCCCTCTGTGGTGGTGCTGCTTGTTACTTTTGATTTTATGGATGAGAACAATTAGCCTCGTCTGCAGGGCGGGAAAGTGACAGCTCAGGGCTGATGTTTCGTTTTCACTCGAACGTGGCCGTGTTTTGAGGTCCTGTGTAATGCTAACAAGGGGGTTTCTCAATGCAAGGAGAGCATTAGAGGATGTCAAAAAAGGTTAAAATATAATTTTCTTCAAATGAAGGCCAAATTTTGCATAACCTTGTGATCTTCGTTCAGTGTAATGACTCACCAGGACACGAGGTCTTCTCACAGTAGGAAAAGGCAAAGACACACTTGAGTGACTTGGGCTCCAGACAGTGGTGGATGATGCCTTGGAAGATCTGCCACGACACAAGACTCATCACTCACCAACCAAACAGATTAAAAACATGTTTTTTTGATAAACAAAAAGGCAGAGAGTAGAGATATGGAGGTTTTTCTTGCGTAGTCTGAGGCAGAGAGAGCAGTACCCGTTTGGAGTCATCCTCTTTACAGAAGGTGAGTGTGAAGTGAAAGACCCGCAGGTCTTTGCAGTGGATGATCATCTTGGAGGGGTACTTGTTCTTCACCAGGCTGCCGGTCATCAGCTTCTTCTTGTCCTCGTAACCTGCCGGGGACGACACGGGCGCCGTGACAACCTTGCTCTTTTTTTTCTTTTCTGTTTGTCATTTTTCAAATGAACACAAAAAAAATAACAGTTGAATTCAGAGGTGAATAAAAAAATATGACAGCTTGTCTGTGACTTCTAATGGTTACATATGGGGTCAAATGGCATGAGGAGCTTTGTCCTAAATTGAGCCACAGCACATCTCTGTCTGCCCAGCGCCCTCTTCATGATCGCATGTCCACCCTCTAAACAGTGTGGTGCTGCAGGGAGAGCTGGTTTGAAGTCCTACCTCCGTAGATGCTGTCCACACACGATAGAGGAATATCATTTTCTCCATACAGTTTGTTCTTGAAGTGCTGGGGCTGAACATCGGAAGAAATCGAAACGATGGGTGAGTCCAGCTTCATAAAGACTTGACAAGAAACAACGTAACTCTAGAAGAGGAAGTTGCAAACTTCCCCCTCAAGTAGATAAGAGTAGACTGACTCAACCGCAGTGTCCCAAAAATAAGAAAACGAAAGCCCACAAGAGAATGTTTAATGTAAGGAAGTACTGTCAGTGGCTGCTTTCAGCACTACTGCCAAATACATAAGTTGCCCAGGTTCAAACGCTCCAGCCACGAGAGGGGAACTCAGTTCCTGAGATGACATCTGTGAGGGGAGGGGCCAGTGAGGGGAGGGGCCACTGAGGGGAGAGGCCAGTGAGGGGAGAGGCCAGTGAGGGGAGGGGCCAGTGAGGGGAGAGGCCAGTGAGGGGAGAGGCCAGTGAGGGGAGAGGCCAGTGAGGGGAGAGGCCAGTGAGGGGAGAGGCCAGTGAGGGGAGAGGCCAGTGAGGGGAGAGGCCAGTGAGGGGAGAGGCCAGTGAGGGGAGAGGCCAGTGAGGGGAGAGGCCAGTGAGGGGAGAGGCCAGTGAGGGGAGAGGCCAGTGAGGGGAGAGGCCAGTGAGGGGAGAGGCCAGTGAGGGGAGAGGCCAGTGAGGGGAGAGGCCAGTGAGGGGAGGGGCCAGTGAGGGGAGAGGCCAGTGAGGGGAGAGGCCAGTGAGGGGAGAGGCCAGTGAGGGGAGAGGCCAGTGAGGGGAGAGGCCAGTGAGGGGAGAGGCCAGTGAGGGGAGAGGCCAGTGAGGGGAGAGGCCAGTGAGGGGAGAGGCCAGTGAGGGGAGAGGCCAGTGAGGGGAGAGGCCAGTGAGGGGGGGCCGTCTCTGTCCCCTCCCCATTCTAGGCTCAGGCTACGTCTGGTTAAGAAACGAGGCTTCTGAGGTACAGCAAGGCCTAGAGACCTTAAATGTTGCATCTTAGTTGGCTCTCTGTGTGTGCGTTGCATATGTGCGTGCGTGTGAACGTGGGTATCTCACCTTCTCCGCCGACGGCTCGTCACTGACGAACGACACGCGGAAGTTGGTGCACACGAGCGTGCCGAACCCCCCCCGCTGAGAGAGGTCATCCTGCGTGTATCTGAGCACCGTGCTGGCACTGCAGAACACCACCTCACCTGTGGGACAAGCCACACCGCACACACAAGCCTGTCACAGACAGTTTGTTTTCACATGAGGCTGGGACAGCTCTCTGTAATAATTGTAGTGCAGGGGGTTGCCAACCCTGGTCCTCGAGGGCCACCGTCCTGCACGTTTTAGATGTTTCCCTGCTCCAGCACACCTGATTCTAATGAATGGGTCGTTGGACTGTGGCTCTCGAGGACCAGAGATGGCCGCCCCTGTGGTAGCGTGTTTATCAAGCCTCACCTGGTAACAAGACAGGAAGATTCTCTTTTCTGGACGGTTCCTTCTCTGACTTGATCTCCTACATGACAGCCAGACAGAGGACAGTCTGAGTTCAACACCCTCAGACAGGACAGAAGGAGCCTCAACTCACAATCACACTTCTGACAGGAACAATAACTTCACTTCACAAGACTTAAGAGATACATCAGCCTATGCTACCAAGTCACCCCTGACGTTACACAGCATGGGGTCTGCTGACAGAGGGGGTTCAAGATAAGGGTTAGGCTTTCTGACATCAGCAGAACCAACTGCAACACCATCGCTTTGTTGAAGTTACAACTCAATAGGTGTATACTTCTCTGAACATTACACAACTTAAGTGTTTTGTTTTGCATATTATGGCCGTGCGAAATAGGCAGTTAGGTTTTAAAACACCCCTCACCTATGCTCTGGAAGACTTTGGACACAAATAAGGTTCTTAAACAGTGTCTCTTCCACAACACTGAAACTTTTACCTAGGCACAGCAGCTACACTATTTGAAGTCCTCAAATAGCCTTCAAGTAAACTTGAAAGTTGTAGCTGAATCTTTGACTCAGAGTTTGTTAATCTACACACACTGGGCCTGTCACGAGGAGAGAAGGAAGGAGGTCCACCTTTCAAATGGTCATGTTGGCTACCCTACCAATAACAGGCAAAAGGACGGTGGCTATTTTTCTATAATATTGCACAAGCTTTTCGTTTCAGCACATTTAAGATAAGATTTAATCTAAACGAGCAGTCAAAGATCACATTGTTCAGATACAGTAGAGTCACAAAAACTTGTGGAACAGGACGTGATGTGGGATCCCGTCAAATTAATTTATGTAATATTTAGTTACATTGTCACTAAAATAATTAGAAGTAATTAAACTTCAGGCAAATCACTGTAAATTAATCTGACCCCGCGTCTCTTGTCCGTCATAATTTGCGCTATCGAGCGTCATTGACTCGAGAGTACCGCACTGTCACAGGACCCCACATCGAGTCCAAATGAGACGAGGACCCGGAAAAAAAACTGCATTCAAAACGGCCCGTCCACAGAGGAAACTGATGTTTTTTTCTAGCTAGAGTAAACGGTACTGGCAGATTTAGACTAGCCGAAACTCCACCCGTACAAATTTATGTTTACTAACTAGCTAGCTGTTAATAAACCCTAGATAGTGCAGCCGCTAGTTAGTTCAGTTAGCTAGCATTGCTAGGACCTGTCCCATTGGAAGTAGTAGATGTCAACTCGGCAATTGAGGCTTGGTCGTAGTTTCAATAAACTCGCTAATTCATTGCATTTTCATCTACGAGTATTTATGAGCGAAACGGCTTACCTCGGGAGTGACATAGGAAACGAACGACGGTTTGGCTGACTTCCCAACCCCGCTCCCCAAACTCAACATATTGCCAACTTTCCCGATAATAAAAGGTGCTGTTCCAAACAGTTGGCTATTCGAAACACTACTAGACTAATGAACCTCCTATTTAACTGACCGCGCCCATAAACTGCTCCTACTGGTCGGTTTTGGATGAAGCTATAAGACATCACTGTTCTATTGGATGCGGATGCTGTCAATCTATTTTCTACCAGTTGACAGTATCCACAGCCAATGAGAGGGAAGGAGGGGAGGGGCGGGGCGGGAGAGACTGAGCTTGTTTATACATTTTACTACACGAAAACGGCATTAGGCCTAAAGCAACGGCATTAGGCCTGGTGAAAAATACGACCGGCCAGCTGCCTAAAAAACTAAAACGCGGTTATGAATATAAATACATTTTGGTGGTGCCCCCTTAAAAGTGGATTGGCCGCCTTCTTAAACCATAAGGGTTTAGCTATGTTCTTGGGATGACAATCTGCAGAAAAAAATTGGGTTAATCCAACGTTTACACGGCATGTGTTCGTCCCCCTCTCCACCGCCCTTGTGTGTTTAGTGTAAAACTCAATTCAAGCGAGAAAACCAAACTTTCATTCAGGAAATGTCTTTATTCTGCCTGTCATAAAGCAGAGATACAGACGCAGACAAAGAATGGATCTACATTGAACCGCGATTACAACATCAACATTACACTTTTTTTCCCAACCCAATCTTTTCTTATTGTATAGATTATTTGATTAATCCATCCAACGTCAAACCAATTCAAAGACCAATCCATTAATTTCCTCATTAATCCTTTTAAAACAAAACAAAAAGTTAAAAAGCCATAATACAAGAACAAATCTCAACACTGCCATGCGTTCTTCAACAAACCGAAAGACTGATCTATTGCAAGACTATAGGAATATTTTCATATATATTAGAGATACGTTTAGTGATAACTACACTACCAACACAAATATCTCAGGAATCAGTGTTTTCTTCAGAAATGTACTACATATCCACAGCAGCTTGTTAACATTGCAGTCCAGATTTTTGACAAGACCATAGCATTATACCACTTGCATTAGACACTTAAAAATAAACCATATTCGAACATGACATCTTGGGAACATAAAATGACAGACCAAATTATGTGCTTCACTACGGGTATAAACTAACGGCCAACCCTCTGAATGAAACTAGAAAAAGACCTTAACATCGGGATTCATATTCAATCTATTACCTGATCGAATCAAAATTGTAACAAAAAAAACAAAAAAAATTAATAAAATAAAAAAACTCCAAAAAGGAGTGGTTGCAGAACTTGGGAAGCATTTGTCAAGGTTACTTCTATTTGAGAAGCATAAAGGATTAGAGAACTTCAGCTAGCAGAGGTGTAGGTGCAATCCCCAGGTCGGCCTGGTCTACAGCTAAAGCCACACACCACAGACACCTGAACTCTGGACCTTCTGTGCAGCTGCAGGTCGACAGGTGAACTCGTCGCTCAACAAGACCAAGCTGGATGTAACACTGGACTCCAGTTACAACAAGAGGCACCCAGCTGTTAATAGCAGTGACAACAGAGAGGTATGTGTATATATAGAGACTAGTTATGGAGGGGGGATGGGAGGGATAGAAGAGGCTTTGGGCCTAACCCTAACCCTGGGCCTAACCCTAACCCTGGGCCTAACTAAAAGCTGTCGTAGTCCTTCTTGTCCTTCTTCCCTTCGCCCTCGAAGCTGTCGTTGCCGTCGCTGTTGTCGCGGCGCCGTTTGCGGTTGTTGCGCACGTTGAAGCGCGGGTTCATCTGGGGCAGCGGGTCCATGCCTAGGACCTTGTGGATCTGACGGAACGCCAACAGCCTAAGAGCAAACTGGATGAGGAGAAAGGACAGGTCAGCCTTAGAACTGTTGGAAAGGAGGGGTTCATGGAAGTGGCCATCTACTGGACTGTCTAAGTTAGCTAGATGAACGAAGCATCAAATTGCATAAACAATGTAGCAACATGATGAATACTTGTACTGTTGGAATGCAACATTGGCAGGCAAAATATGTGTGCATGCAGTAGTTGAATGTGAGACTAGGATTTGTGAAGTTCTGAGCTGGCAAGCGAGTGCTTTGATAGTCAGTCACAGGGCATGTTTGATGGCAGACATGACGAGATGTCTCCTGACAGTCGGTCAAGCCCCGGGGCAGTGCTGGTCATCTCAGACTCTCATTCCTGAGGACGCAATGGTTTTAAACTGCCAGATGAATTTCAAGTACGGCTTCAACCATGTAGCCAAAAGGCATCACGTCAGACTCCATTAAGTCTGAAGTTTCTGAGTTTCATGGTTTCACACCTCCATGAACAACAGATAGATAATCAGCTCGACTTGGCATCTTTGGTTCTGATCATGGCCCAGTCAGGGTGAGGGGGTACCTGGGCCAGTCAGGGTGAGGGGGTACCTGGGCCAGTCAGGGTGAGGGGGTACCTGGGCGCTCGAGGTGATGTCTTCTCTCTGTTGCTCCTCCATGGCTGTCAGGGTGTCTGTGGGATTCTTCTCACAAGGATCCACCAACCCTGGTCCACCTGGACAACCCCCCCCACACACACACACACCTTACAGTTGAATGTTATAACCCTACAAGATATGCTTCCCTTTTCATCAGATGACAATGAGCCACACACAATCTTACAGGAACAGATGTTTCAGGGAACAAAAAAGACAAAAGCCGTACCAGGAAGCAGGATGCCGGAGGAAATACATTCAAAGACTCGTCTGAGTGCATCTCCCGGGCTGAGGGCTCCGGAGGCACTGCTGATGGCCTTCTCAACCAGCAGCTCCATAGCCTGGGGGCAGGGGGCAGGCAGGGGTCAGACCACGACCAGAAACACAGTGGAGGGGGGAAGCTGGAGGACTACAGACCATCCAGACACTATCTATAGTGTCTATAACACGAAAGTCACAGGTTCAAAACTAAAAACAAAGACTACAGTTTTTGGCTCCTTGGATCAAACAAAAACTGGGAAATAGAATTGCATTCCTTGTTTTTTTCTGTACTTAACGTCCCTGTACCTAAGGAGGGGGCTGTGTGTCTGTAGTTCTAACAGTGCAGCCCAGCATGTTCTTCTCAGTTACTCACTATGTGTGTAGTTCTAACAGTGCAGCCCAGCATGTCCTTCTCAGTTACTCACCCAGCTGGGGAACGTCGACCAGGTAGGAACCCTCTGGCAGAGGTCCCGCAGGATACGAATTATAATCACGCAGGACTGCAGCCCATTGGCTCTAGCCTTTGATGCAATAAAGTCAACGTTAGCAGGGCGACAGGAGCCATAGAAAGCAACAGCGGTCATAGAACAGGATGGTTTCTGTAAAGAGGTCCAAACACTACTGTACACAATGGAAGCTTTTGAAAAATAATATGTGTCTTTTGGCCCCAATTGGTTGAAATCAGCTGCCATTCCCAGCAGTATTTTACCTCATCGTTAGTAAAATGAGTTCAAAGTTTGCAAGATGCACAAGAAAGGGGGTACTTCCTTGTCATCTTATAAACCCTGACCTCAGGTTTATCAAGTATTCCACAAACAAGGTACTTAATAGTACAAGAGCCCCATTTGAAAAGATAGCATAGGGACTGAAAGAGCTTAGGAAATCTGCTTTACTTTGCCTGTGAACAACCAGCAGTGACACAGTAAACTAATCAGATGTTCCTTTTCTCTCAATCCTTATTCTACAATCAAAATAAATCACCAAGTACAAACGCTCAACATGAAAGCTCTTATTGATGACACACTTGTATGCAAAGATACTCTGCAGCCTTATGGAAGAGGTTTTTTGTGTGTATTTTGTTATAACTATAAGACTGTTTTCTGAGTTAAAGAAGGTAATACAAGGATGCCTGTTATTTAAAACAAATTTTAAAAGACAGGAATACTACCATTTCTTCTAACCAAGAACTACATCAAAACAGTAGAAGTGTCTTCCTGGTCAACATTAACATTACGGGTGGCATCCTTGAATATTTTTCAGTTCTTAAAAAAAAAAAAAAAGAATTCTAAATGTTCAAATTGTATCCAGATTTCTTTTTTGAATACGTTTTTTTCATTTTTCTTTCCTTTTTATACAAATGAAATCTAAATGAAATTTCTAACTGAAAAATTAAAAACAAATACATCTCATAAGGCTACAATAAGAAAAGTAAAATGATGTTCCGAACCTGGAACCACTTAGCGTGGCGCAGCGCAGCCAGAGCGTCAAGGCATTTTTGCCTTTCCAAGACGTCCGCTGGGTCTTTCACCACACCCGAGGTTACATCTAAAAATGGATTCGAATTGTCAAAATGGAGGTGAGGAGCGGGTGTTTGACCAGGTCAGCAAGACTGGTGAAGACTCAAACACATTGCCACACATACCAGGAGGTGTTTGGTTGAAGAAACTTGTTGTCCTAAGATTGATTTTTTTGTTGATAAGTGACTGTATGAGAAAACTAATGACGATTGTATTCGTTCAAGGAGCTGAGAACTATCTAAGCGCTTTGAATGTGGTTCCATGGATGTATAGTTGTATGCAATGTTGATGCTATAGATTGTGTAATTCAGTCAAATGAGCTAAATGTGTGTTGAATGCATATGGCTGGCCACACCTCTGAAGGGTCACAGCAATCTGGAGACTTCATGTGACAGTTTCAGCTTTTACATCCAGAATATTCAATGTGTGCAAAAACTAAAGAAACACTCAAATGAAACCTCTTGAATGCATGAACAAGGATGTCTTATATGCATAGAACCACGGTCTGGCCATTCAATGACACTGTGGGCATTTCTGAGTATAAGGGGTGGGACAGATGAGTGTTCCAGTGATTGAATGGTTAGTAGTGTGTAAACATGGAACGAGCGAACCAGTAAGAGGCTTCAAATAAAATCCCTTCAGAACCGTCCGTTAGGGGGCTCTGGTGCTAATGACTGCAGGGTGGGATAAGGGTGGTATGGTGGCATGGCGATGGTAGGTGTGGCAAAGTGTTTGTGGGGGGTGGTTGGGGGACACCCTGGTCAAAAATCCTTCCGGAGCTGTGTGGATCGTACCAAGTCTCTAATGGAGCTGTGTGGATTGTACCAAGCCTCTAATAGAGACAGGTGGTAGGTGTATTCCCTTTTCCACAAAAGAAAAAGGAAACAAAAGACAAAGAAGAGCACTTTGGGTTTGTCTGACACGCTACAGACACATGGAGGCAGCTCTGCGTGCTGGTGACCACATGACCACTCCCAGCACACGAAGGGGGGGTTAGGACATTACTGCATGCACACCTGGCATCACCAGATTTGAACGCCCAACAGTCATTGTATGTCGATGGCTGTACCCAGGTCGAACCACAAGATTCCTCTGTCATAGCTTTGCTCCCTGAGCTAGCAGAGTCTCCCCTAAGGATGAGCAGTGGGTTTGAAGTTGTGCACTTCCTCAATAAATAGCCCATTGGAAATGGGCTAATTTACTTTTTCTTTTTTTTCTTCTCAACTCTCCAATGCAGATGAATGCGTAGTATTATGGCTGGCGTGTTAACAAGCACCGTCCTTTCTGCACAGAACGTCACTGCGATGTTTTGAGATTATGTTTTTGGTATGGAGGAGGACACCAACTCAGTCAGGGGAGGACTTGTGAACAACAGCCCTCAGAATGGTGAGCTTCCATCACCAGACTAAAGTACAGTTTGTTTCCTGTGAGGATGTGACCCAACATCCTGTTCCTGTCTGTGACCTACAACATTTTTATTTTTTCCCCCCCGTAATTCATCCCAGGCAAAATCCTTACTTGAAACACACATGCGCAATTCGAACCTCTGCACAAATCTTCCATTGACATGATTCATGCCAAACTTCGAGTTGTGCACACGCTCCTCAAGTGAAGATTCTACCTCCCCACACACCCTTTCCAATCTTGCCTTGTCATTTCTGTTCTTTACTGTTGGCAAGTAAATTCAAAAATAATTTTTTCCCCCCTTTCTAAAAATAATAATAAATGACCCAGTGGTAAAATATTCTGCACTGTGTTTTGTAAACAGAATCCCCTCGAACACAGGAAACAAAAATCTTACCGGGGGTCTAACTAGTAAACACAATGCAAACACGGATCATGCATTTGGTTTTCCAGGAAGGCCAGTATTGAGCAGCACTGAAGGAGAGTGCCAGAGGACCTAAGAGCAACACTGCTGGCACTTCTAAACCCCACCCCCTTCCACTCTTCAACAGGAAGTGCTGAGCTCACCAATTATTAAGGCACGCCCCCAAAACATATTAAGGAGAGGGGAGCGTTATACAGTCCTGCATCAAGACAAGGAGAATCACCCTACTTCCAGTTTGACAGAATGCAGTCTGAAAGCCCTTTGATGTACGTTTGAATTAAATGCACATTTTGCCCATACGTTGCGTCACAATGTGAGGAGCTGGACCTCAACTGGAATTCATATCGTAAATATGATTTCAAATTTGTTAAGGCTTAAGAGTGATGATGGGTTTACGATAACAGACTTCTCAGCACACAGCTCGAGCACTTCCTTAGTTGGAGACTGGACCTGCGATGCGTGTCGCTGAGGAGAACTACCCACAGGAGTAAGGAGACACAGTACCAAATATCTCTCTGTCTCTGCTCCTTCTCTCCACTCCTCTAAGTGCCAGCGGGGTAGGGCTCTTTAGGACATGAATCAACATTTTAATTTGATATCACAGAAGAGAGAGAAGAGGAGGGAAACAGGGGGGCGGGACAGGGAACAGGTTTGCGATGGCGTTCCCAACCTCCGTCCCGGCCGTTCTCCTCGCGGATGACGGGCGAGGTCAGCGTGATGGTCACTTGCATCTTGGACTCAGCGCAGGACGTCAGGATGATGGCGGCCTCTTCTACAGACCCCTTCACTTCGTACTTCTCTGGCGTCACCAGCTAAGGGGAACAAACAGAAATCACTCAAAACGCTTTGGAACAAATTCATCACGTAGCTGTCTAGACTGGGTGCGTGCGTGCGTACGTGCGTACCGTGAGCTGCTTGGGCAGGTGCTCCACGATGCAGGACAGCAGGGTCTTGGTGGGTTTCTCTGAGCACAGCAGCACCAGGCTGACATTCTTGTCTCCGCGGAGGAGCAGCCCCTTGGCCAGCACCCCCACCCTCATCACGCCCTTCAGCGCCCTGCACACCACAGTTCACACACACCCAGGAACGTGTGTGAAATACAAGTCTGGAAGAACAGACTTGCACGATCCTCTGCTCTACTGTGCAGACATGTTGGAGGATGTTCTGTTTCTAAGAACTCGTGGATATTTTGGCAGGGTAACCATTTCACTTCAAGCATGAAATTGTGGAACAATTGATCTAAAATCAATCGTTTGATCAGAACATTCCCACGCCTCACCTGTCTTTGGGGAACTCTTTTTTGTCTTTTTCTTTTTCCTTCTCCTTCTCCTTCTCTTTCTCCTTCTCCTTGTCCTTGTCCTTGTCCTCCTCTTTGTCTTTGTCCTGGTCTGTGATGATGTCAGACACCAGTTTGAGGGCTCGCTCTGTGATTGACACGATCTTCTGGATGTCCTGCAGTTCGTCCTCCGAGGGGTAGATGGCAGCGTGCTTTGTCATCACGTAACGGTCGTCAGAGGAGTCAGGGCGACGGGGAGGCTGCAACACAGACTGTGTTAATAACTGACAACGCAGCTGTGAAATACACATTTTCTTCATTACAGTCGAAGGAGGGGGACAGACTTGCAATTGGGACACGTCCAACCCATGTTTAATGAAACTAGGGCTGCAACTAACTTTTATTATTTTAGTAATCAATTAATCTATCAATTCTTTTTTTCGATTAATCGGATCAAAAAACAAAGCATTAATTTCCAACCCTTTATTCAAAAACCTAACTGACAGTGCAAAAACTCTTCAGAATGTGCACATAATTTTGAAAATGTTAATCATATTAGCGTGGATTTATTGCTATTTTCAGAGATGAGCAATTTATTTGAGTTTTGTTTTTGAAAATTGAAAGGTTCACAATTTTGAAAACGTTAAGATTTGCGTATGTATGTGTGTGATGAGATATATATATATATATATATATATATATATATATATATATATATATAAAAATAATAAAATCTCTAAAAAAGTTTACCTTTTTCAATTGTATGGGTCGTTTTCACCCGGTCCCTAACGCGACGCTGCAAAGTAGCTTCTTCCGAATGTGAGACGAATGTCGAATATGAAATTAACTTCACCTCCTTCAAGTAATACACCTTTTTGACGTATTTAGTGTGAAATACTCCCACACCTTGGATGACTTGGGTTGTAATGATTTCTCCGCCGTGTGTTTCAGAACGTTACTCAACAACGTCTCTCCGATGGTCTTTCTCCTACCTCCGCTCTGCTCCTCGCTCAATTAAACTTTTTTTAAAATACTCAAACATCTCCGCGACTTATTGAGTGGTGTAATAATCACGTGACAACGAATCGATAATGAAATTCGTTGCCAACGCTTTTAATAATCAATTTAATCGATTCGTTGTTGCAGCCCTAAATGAAACCTAAGCCCCTGCCTGGAACATGAAAGTCTAGACAACTTTCTAATTCTAAAGTTCTAATTGCCAAGTAAGCTTAGCCTTCAGCGCATGAGTGAGAATGAGAGGGAGAGTCTACCACAGGTCCCTGGGGCTGGGAGAGGGGCATGCCTGGCCGGACCCCCAGCAGGCCTGGGGGCCCCGGGGGGCCCTGGGGGTACCCTCCGTCAGGGAGCCGGCGTCGGTCGTCCCAGTGGTGTTGCTCCTCCTCCATCCGCCTCCAGTACATGTCCTCCTCGTAGCGCCTGGACACACAGCAACACAGTCAGGATGGTCCCAAGACTCAGACAGAATACAAGTCATTCCATGTGTGCAGTCAGGGAATCACCACCTCATCTCCGTTCTCTAGCACCGTGTGTGTGTGTGTGTGTACCTCATCTCCATCCTCCAGCGCTCCTCCTCCTCCCTCCTCCTCCAGAACTCCTCCTTCTGCATCTGTTTCCTCATCTTCTCCTCCTGGATCTTTCGGGCTCGAATGCTGGGCTTCACCTCCACCTGCAGCTCGGGGTTCACCTTTTTCTGCAGCACCCAAAACAAAGGGTTCATTTTATTAAGTATTATATAAGACCCACTATTAATCCACCAGCTCTCACTCGGACTACAACTACCAAGAAATCATTTGACAGTAAATTATCAAAATGTTTTTTTTCCTCTCAGTGTAGGAGGGTAGAGACGGTGCCATCCCAAAAAAGCGCAGCCTGCAAACTAGTTATCCACTAACCTTATACTGCAGGCGATGCCTCCTCCCTTTCAAGTGCATCTCCTTGGCGTTCGGATCGTTGAAGCTACATTCACACAGCTTGCAGTGGAACCGGATCACCTTCCCCTCATCGTTGCGTACCTGGAGAACCAAGCGGCAGATATTTACAACACCAGGGAACATTTGAAACAAATTTAGCTGGTTCTGGTATTGTTGATCGGGTCCAACCTCGGAATACAAATCTCTCACAAACCTCTTCAACGTAGTCGTGCCCAACCGGTTGGACGTCACTTTGCAGCGCTGCCAGGGCCGACAGTGAGTCAGAAGTCTCTGTCTTGGACTCCTGGACCTGAGGGACCAATGGGGGCGGCCCAGGCTTGGACATCTCCACTTTGGCTTCCTCTGGTTTCCCAGTGGTCTGCAGCTTGTTCCCCCCTTCAAAATGGAAGAATTCAGGAGTGATGAAGAACTGATGTCTTCTTGGAATCACAGCTTACGTCTAACAGATGTTCCATGTGCTTTGTCAAAAGATACTAGATCGCATATAGGTCGTTTCTTTCTGATCTCCTAAATTCTTCCACAAACTATTTTGAGGGTGGAGCGAGAACCCGAGGAGATTCTTGCAGCAAGATGATCTGCAGACTAAACAAACTGACGCAAAAACAGCCCTCAAACAAGGACTGAATCTCAAGTATTCACGGACTGGGCAAACTGATAGCTTAAGTGACCTGCCAAGAAAATGTAAACAGTCTTGTTGCCAAAAAATAAATGCTGACAGAAGTTCAGAGCAGATCGGTGCCATTTGAGAAGGCTGTTGAAACGATGCTTTGACACACCAGTGTGGCCACAAACAAACAAACATTTGTTAGCTGGAGGTTTAAAGCTAGCGTGTCTCCTGTTCGCTGGAGGTTTAAAGCTAGCGTGTCTCCTGTTCGCTGGAGGTTTAAAGCTAGCGTGTCTCCTGTTCGCTGGAGGTTTAAAGCTAGCGTGTCTCCTGTTCGCTGGAGGTTTAAAGCTAGCGTGTCTCCTGTTAGCTGAGCTGCATCAAAGCTATTTTGGAGCTTCCAGACATCGCAAGACTACAAAATGACGGTCTGAACATAAAAAAAGCAAAAATACATAACAAAAACAGCGTCTGTACTCACTAGGGGTGGGGGGGATATCGTGAATCTATTTTAAAATTGAATCGTGACTCAAAGAATCGATTTGTAACGTGAGATACCAAAAGATTCCCACTCCTAGTACTCACCTACAAAGTTGATCTTGGGCGTGTTGATCTTCTTGACGGCCGGGGTGGTGTTGCTGGAGAAGCTGCTGTTTGCAGCCGGGCTTTTGCCCAAACCAGCCGAGCCGCCGCTGGTGACCATGTTTACCGGCTTGAGGTAGGGGGAGTTAGACACTGCCGAGGAGGGGGCGGAGGAGGAGGAGGGGGCGGAGGAGGAGGAGGTGTTGGAGGTCTTGCTGGGGGCAGCTGAGGTGGAGGATGCAGTCTGGGTGACGACGCTGGGTTCAGTGGAGGGGATGGGCTTCCCCAGCTTTGTGTGCAGCTTCACCACCTGGAGGGGTCAGAGAGTGAGGTGCTGCCCGCTTACACACAAGGATGTCATCACATCAATGTGTGCAAGTCTCGCTAAAACTCTTCCTGTGGGTTACTGGGATACTCTGATCTGGCTGGACTGATGATGACCCAAAGCTCCAGAACATCATCTGAATGAAGGCCAGTTCAACACAGTCTGGACATACAGAAATGTTCAAAATCATTTGGTTACTAATCACCATTTTAGAAATGGCTTTAGTAGAACAAATATGAATGAATATTCCTTTCCAAGGAGTTACAATTTATAAATCCCCAGCAATTTTAAATCCTAACTGATAGACGCTGCTAGCGACTACTGGTGTTGGCACGCAGGGGATTAGGGGACAGCTGCATGTCATCATGGAACGACACTGCTGATATACTGTCCACATGACAGGCCAACAATCAATCACACAGCACGCCATCCCTGTAGAGATCTGACTGATTAACCCCTTCCTCACAGAACACTGAGGCCTTGCTGCATTTGCACTCTGACAAGAGGACAGCAGAGCAGAGGACAGCAGAGCAGAGGACAGCAGAGCAGAGGACAGCCTCCTACCTTCTGGTGCTTGGCACCCCGGATGTGGGCAGCGTAGGCGTCGGCGCCGGTGCAGGAGACGTCACACAGCTCGCAGCGTAGCTGGTTCTGGGTCCCCCGGGCCGAGCCCCCCCTCCCCCGCCGCCGGTCCCCCCGCTGCTGCTCTGGGAGACCTTTAGGGCCGCCTCCTTCTTCTTGTGCTTCTGGCCCTCCAGGTGCTCCTTATATGTCTGGGAGTGTGGACAGGGAGGATTGGGAGATGGGAAAGGAGGAGATGTTAAGAGATTTCTCCAAGACTTCCCTTATAAAAGACACGTGGGGTAAAAGCAGGTCAGTGCAGGCTGGCTCACCTGAGGGCCGGCACAGCTGATCTTGCAGACGTCACAGTAATGGATCTGCGGAGGCTTGGGAGGCTGCTTGGGCTTCAGCTGCTTGCTCTGGAACGGCGGCTTCTTGGTGAACGTGTTTCCCGTCCACGCTGCTGTGGCTGCCACTGCAGCAACGGCCTGCTTCTGCTGCTGCTGCTGCTGCTGTTGCTGCTGCTGCTGGTAGTAGGTGGAGGCAGCAGAGTACACGGCTGCTTCGTAGCCGGAGTACGAGGTGCCTGGGTCGGGGAGGGAGGGAGGGGCAGTTAGGCTCAGGCAAGAGGGAAGCCTTGGAACTTCCTGTTCAGAGTGGCCTAGACATTTGACTCGAAGATAGAAACAACTTCTGTACAAGGTATCCCTGCTCCCCATACCTCTCTTGTACACGTATACTCATCTCAACAGTCTAAAAAGCATGTATGGACTGGTTTCCATGTTAAAAATTGTAGCAAGAAAGGATAATAGGAGCAGCAATCGAAAACGGAAGCTACTGCAGCGGTAACAACCAACGCTCTGCATGGAAAGTTCATCTGTCGACATTACCGGAACCGAAGAGGAAGGAAGAAGGTGAAGGTACCGGAGTACGTGACCGCATTGGTGCTGTAGGTGGGGCTCTGGGAGTAGGAGGGGACGGCGGAGGCAGCGGCAGGCTGGACTGTGGAGGACACGGGGTAGATGGAGAAGGTGGAGGTGGCGGGGCTGGGGGTGGCTGGCTTAATGGCTGTGACCTGTCTGGTCTGCTGGGTCTGGGTGTAGGGGGTTACTCCCTGGGTGTAGCCTGGCTTGGGGGCTGTAAGAGGGGGAAGGAACAGGAGGTTAGAGACAGATCCTGAGGCTTCCTTTGTAAAACACTGAAGTAGACAGAGGAGTCGGCCAATATAGAGGGAACGATGATGAAACACCTGAGCAAAACATGCCGTACACAGAACGAGGAACAAGTCAATAAAACAATGTCAAGGTAGGGACCTTGGAGACTTTTCTTCCAGGTGGAGTCCCAGGGCGAGGCCAGGGCCCCGGTCTGGTAGTAGGACTCGGCCACGGAGGGCTGGGGCTGGGCTGCAGCCACGGCGGCCGAGGCTGAGGGCTGCTGGTAGTACTGCTTACTGTCGTACGCCACGGCCGGCGCCGTCGACCTCACGTAGGAATACGAGTCCTGGAGGTGCAGCGCAGGAAGACAAAACAAGCGCACCTCAGAGAGAGGATCACACAGCCGGCGCCTCGAGCTCATGCCTGGTGGTGTTGAGGTGATGCCTTATGGTATACAGCGCCTACAGAAAGTAGGGTGAATTCGGGTAATCTGGGACATTGGGTGATGTGGGACATCTAAACTCCAGAGCGTTTTCTTCCCTGCTATGACAATGTCTAGTCCACATGACTTTGACTCTAGGTTTAGCATGGATGTCATGTGACTGAAATCACAAACCGTGATTGGTGTGGTGTCACAGAGAGGGTTGGGGCACTAGTTACACAGGAAGCTCCGATGACAACATGCATGCAAGAAATGTCCCAGATTACCTGAATTCACCAAATACTTTCCAGAGCATGTAGGGTAGAGAACGGGGCTGGCAGTACCTGGAATATTGGCAAGTCTCTGCCACTGAAAACGGGACCATTACAAGTAACCTGTTGCAAAAGGTAATACATCAGGTGGGATGGAGATATTTTCAGTTGTAATAGTTTTTGTATTTGTGTGTGTGCATTTTGATCAGTGAAAACATGAATTTAAACATTTTTACTGCAAGGCTATAACGTACAATTTTTGATTGTACTCTAGGTGTCATCTTTGTATTTCATTCTTACACATCAGTGATCTTGGAACAGAGAGAAACAGTTCATGCAAAAAAATCTAACAGAAATTGTGATAAACGAACTAACATCTGGGTCCCATAGGGGAAAGAAATGGAAAACAGTTTTAGAGATCCAGCATCCTTTTCCAATTTGGTCAAAAAAACAACTTCTTAAATCAATTGTGACACTTGAGTATTAAAATAATATCATAAATTCTGGACGGTCACATGCCTTGAAACGTGCCATTTATTTTCCTTCCAGAACGGCATCATGCCCCTTTAACACCCAGAAGCCAACAACACCATATGACCCCCCCTGTTCCTCCCACGAAGCCCCTTACCTGGTAGTTCTGGGAGGTGACCGGGGGGGGCGGAGGAGGGACCTCCTGCTGGCGCTGGGCGTAGCCGTAGTCGGCAGCCGTATGGGCCGGCTGGTAGCCCCCGTACGCTGCTGCCGTGGCGGCGGCTGCCACGGCGACAGGCGCTGGCCTGGCGACAGCGACCGTGGGAACGGTGGGGGCGTAGGCCGCAGCTACGGTGTGTGCTGCCACCGGAGCCTGGTGCACTGTGTAGCTGGCCACCGTGGTGGGGTGGGTGTAGGCTACCCCGGCCGCCGGCTGCTGGCTGGGAGGGGAGGAGGGGGGCAGGCAGAGGTCAGGCAGAGGTCAGGCAGAGGTCATCTTATCAGATAAGGACACTTAGGTGTCAGGGGATGAGGAGGACGAACGCAGGCGACAATGACGTGCTTTAAAAACCACTCCTGCAAGTCGACAACGAACACGGTGGTTCCTGGAGATGCCTCAACAGAGCAGCAGATAGTTAGTCATCCTCCTTGTTATTGAGCAACAACAGAATGTTGTCATTCTTAAAGACTCCCCAAAAGCGCTTCCCACAGTGTAATTTGATGAAAGTATGTGAAAAGCTTAAGAAATGTCATCACATCACTGCTAGCACAACACAAGAGCAGAAACAATCCTGGTACAGATGGGTGAAATCAATACAGATTTGAATAAATGAGAAATTAAATAACCATAACCATGCTTGTTGCAGGAGAGGACTATTTGAGATGCAGGGCAGTCTCTTGAGAGTCTCTCTCATGTCCCAGCTGGGTCCCAGCAGCAGCAGAGAAAGACAGTGGTGCCCTCAAACAGGGGACAAGCTGCCTCAGACACTGTATCCGACCATGAGAACAGAACACTTGTGTCTGGATTCTTCCCAGAACAGGGATCCATAACTCAGCGGCCTCAGGGACCTGCAGTGTTGAGATGTTTGATGAAGCCGTTTGCGAGAGTATACATGTGTTTGAGTATTTCGTTCATAACGGGCATTGAACTAGTACTACCAATTATTTGTATCATTGGCAATACATTCTATTACATTTTAATACCTAAATTGGATTGGAACTGGATTTACGTCCCCTAGCTTCTCTGGGGACAAAGACCAGAGTCAAAGTAAAGATCAAGAATTCCAAGACGTGATTTATCACTGAGAACAGTTCTTAAGTCAAAAACATCAGGTCCATGTTTCCATGTGCTAACAGCACAGGTCAAGTTATAACTGAAAACAATGGAAAGATTTCATTGGGACAATATTATAAAAACAATACCAGCTATGATGAAAGAAAATCTATACTGCATAGAGGAAGGATCCCATGGAATTATTCTTATGTCTATATCTGAAATGTGCAGTTTACATGTGTTCTGGAAAATTGCAAACAGACAGCTAGCTACACTAACTGACCAACTCTTACATTTTATTCCCCTTAGTATTAGCTAGACTTTGCTCATTTTGTATAGTTAGTCCACATATTTAAGTTTCAATATTCCTATATGTTTAATGTATGCACCTCCCTGCCAAAGTATATTCCTTGTTTGTGCAAACACTCATGGCGAATAAAATCCCTTCTGATTCTGATTAAATGGATTTAGTTAAATGACATCGTTTAATAGGCCTGCTTCTACTTCGATGATCTTCATTTTAAGGTGTGCAGCTGAATATAGGCAAGCCACAGGGAGGTCGGTCATCTTGGGCATTGTCTTAATGACCCAGTTATTCATTCAGCGCTTTCTAAGTATCTCAGTATGTTTCAAATCCACACAAGCTGTTGCCATGGTTCCTGCCATCCAGCAGTCGAGTGGAGCTGTCAATCAACTGGAGTTGGTCTGGCACAGACTACCCCATCTAAATGTGTTCTACTGGATACACCATCTAAATGTGTTCTACTGGATACACCATCTAAATGTGTTCTACTGGATACACCATCTAAATGTGTTCTACTGGATACACCATCTAAATGTGTTCTACTGGATACACCATCTAAATGTGTTCTACTGGATACACCATCTAAATGTGTTCTACTGGATACACCATCTAAATGTGTTCTACTGCATATTCAGAAAGTAACTGGTGAAGGTGCAGTTAAAGAACAAGTACCTCCATATTGTTTGGAGACTGTTGTATGTCAGGTTTGTCAAGATGTATAAGGCATGCAGTGATATCTACAACACCTGAGGGAACAACATGAACAGCCCGTACAGATATGAACCACAAAACACTAAGCCATAGTATTAGGATAACTGTACCCCTTACAACTCTTCTCTTTTAGCAAGCTTTTTCTCTTGATCAACTTTTCTAACAATTTACTCTTTAGATTCCTACTGTTAATTGTGGGATAACATTTTTATGTCTTAAAATATAATTTTACTGACAAATAGATTACTCGGTCTTTGTAAACAGAATTGCAGCAAAAAGTGAACTAGTTAAACAAAATCTCAGACATGGTCTCATTTCAACATCAACTTCACCATGTCTGAGGCAGCACTTCCAAAACATGACTGAAAATCTATAAACTTGTACCATATTTTGAATACAAATAGACAGGATTTCATCCACTATAGTAAAAAAGTTTACCACACAACAACATGTAGAAGTGTGAATATTTTCCAACTGCACTGTATCTGGTGAATGTGAGTTGATTAGGGAGGGAAGCTGTTTTGTCCAGAACCCTTCCAGCTGACAGTGCACATAGAGCTGCACTCGGGCTGTTAAAGCCATGAAGAATAGCTTTGGCTTTCCATGAATGAGCGTTGAGCTGGGGGAAGTGCGCTCCACATGAATCACATAACTTTAAAAAAGGGTTTTCAAAAATAAACTGACAAACAGGCAACTGAAAACCAACAGTCTTCATAAAACAACTAGAAATGTTCATCACTCCACTGGTTCAGGTGGATGTTATAAACAAACAAGCCATAAATACTGGTTGTTTTGAGTAAATATTAGGCTGGGCATTATGTTGTCCCTACAATAAAGTTACAACAAAGGGCCTAATGCATTTGCCCAGTGCCCCTTTAAGCAACTGAAAAAAAAAATTGTAGTTAGAAATGTTGAAGGTTATGCCAAAATTTGAGTCAATATAGCCGATGAAATATTTCTACTGAATAGGCAGCTGGATAAGTAGCTAAAGTGACATTATTTCTTAACTTGTTCATTTAAATTAATATATTTTTTGGAGATGAAGTAGGCCTAAACACCTGAATCATGTCTGCACTGCACTGTCATTTGAGATTCTGTTTCCGCCTCTTTGAAATTATTTGCAACACATTTTAGTTTAGCTTGACTTTTAGCCTGACACGGATCAGGCTAGTTCCGATCCTTGGTTACGTAGCTCGAACTAGAATAATCCACCTTAATGAAACGGAACTCTCGCTAAAGTAAGTGAGACTTGGCAAAATAAGTCTCGCTTTCCCTTAATCGAAATTGATGGAACACCCCCCTGGTCTCCCTGTGTATTAATAATAATAATAATTACAAACATGTTGACTTGCAGCAAATGTAAGACTGATAATCTGTTTCTCTGTGTTGATGTAATCTCTATAAGAATGATTTGTTTAAGCCTGATGACATTCTGGGAGTTCTTGAAAAGCAACTTGCTGTCATTTTATTATTAAGTAGGAGAGACTGCACTGGTTAGGTGACCGTTTGAAGTCAACTGTGAGGACTAGACCTGGGACATGAGCATGTGTAAAACTAATCTCTTTCTAAATCACACCAAAATAGCTTGTTAGCATGTAACTGACCATTGCTTGCCTGTAAATTGACAGCTGTCAGTGATGCAGTCAACGTCAAAACATCTTACATTTTTAGTCCTGCGAGGGGCAAACGAGGCTGATGCTGAGAATTAAGTCACCCGCGTGGGAGAAGGCCAAGTAAATAAGTAGACAGAAATGCCTTTCGGATCTGATCGTAGACTTAGTAACTCGGCGCTTCAACTTATCATTAGCTAGCCACTGTCTGCTGCGGAATAGTGTACTAACATCACCTTCTCACTGTCCCCTCCCCCAACCTCGAACAATGGCAAACCACAGATTTAATAACGTTTAGTAACACTACCCAACAAAATGGCAACGAGGGATGATGGAACAGAATATGCCAAATTTGTGTAAATGTCTGGGGAATCATCTTACCTGTACTGCGCCGCAGCACCGTGGGTAAAACCAAAATAGTTGCCGGTAGCCATTTTGGCATCTTCACCAAGCCGGCTGGGCACTGCAGGGGACAGACACATCGAGGGTAAACGGTATGCTAGCGCTGGTGCTAGCTACGATGAAGACCCCCGCATAGCCAAGATGCACAAAAACGGGCTAACGAGAACTCCGTGGACATGTTTACCAAAGCTATCCTCTCATACAAACGTTATGAATAACAATCTAAACGTAATATCCATCGTAGTATACTAAAATGCTTTTAAACAATTACTCACCATAAGTGAAAGAGACCACTGGGCATATAGGAATCATTGGGTTCTTTTTTATCTGACGAACTCTGACTCACAAACCAGAGTATTTATAAGAGAAGGTCCAAACAGGAAGTGACACTACATTTACAGGGCTGTCTCTAATAGACATATGGGTATTGTAGTTCAAGAATGAGTGATACAATTCAAGGTCGAACTAAAACGATACATTTTAGATAAACAGGTTAAACATAATGACTTACTTAGGCTAACCTAAATCAGTATTCACAATTTTCTACTAACTTGTCAACAGTCTCTTCAACACCTGTATCAGTTATCAACACGTTTGTCATAAGAAGCTGGTAGACTTTATTCCGTCTAAATTATTTTATGTATTTCCAAAGGCTTTATCTAAAGCCTATCGTCAAATATTTAAGGAATGTTCAACATACTGGCTAATTTCTAAGTCTAAGTCAAAAAATTACTGGTGACAACCGAATGCACATTAATCAAATAAATGCCTATGCCATTCAACTTCCTTTATTCCTGACATATGTGTACCATACAATTTTAAGTAAAAGTCAAATTGGTCAGGCACTACTGCCGGATCTTCGGTCCCTGAAATAAGTAGACTGTTGTACTTATTCATAATGAATGTGTTTCCATGTGTGTAGGCGAAGCGGAACTCCAGAATCTAAAAACTACATTTCCCAAACTATATTGCCCTGAACACAAAAGCTGGTGCGGCCCATAGTGCGGCCCTTCAGCAGTTTTTCAAACACCAAACGCATCTCAACTACGCTTTCTTCCCATTGCAACTGCCGGATCTTTTTTCAGTCATCAGCCATGTAAGCCTACTTTAATGAAAAACATTTATGTACGCATTTGTTTGACTACAATCAATTCTTCATTAAATTAAACGCAAAACCTGGCATATTGCTGTAGTTTGTAGACATCCCATCTAGTCTGCAAACCAGGTGGCAGCCAGAGAGTGGCTAAAAATTCTAGCTCTACTCGGTATCGATAGCCATATAGCATTCCATCTTCCTGGTTTTATTATTTATTGCTTACTAGCTACAGCTAACTAAGTAGTTAGCTTTACACTTTACGTTTTGGAGTTCAGAGTACGTTTGACTGCTGTATTCCAACGAAATCAGTCATTTTAGCTTGCTATTACCTATCGTTTGCCTAGCTGCTAGTATATAATTAATGAAGGAGTATTAATTAAATATACCTCTAACCAATACTATCTAGTGACACTGCTTGCTTGTTATCACGTTATGAGTTTGTACCTGCAAGCTCGCTACCGCTGCAGTGGTACTGGATTTCATGTTATTGTTTTCGATCTTTGTCGAGCATCCGTGTTTACCAAGCTGGACAAGGGTTTTCAATAACGGATGCGTGTAGCAAGAGCACCTTCAGTCACAGCAGAGAAAATGGTCCTTACACACTAGGCCTTGGCGCCCACAAAGATTTGTGGCCTTCGTCTGGGCAGCGGGAGGTAAACTCGCATGTTACGGTTAGTTATCGGGGGCAGGGCAGTCCCTCTGACTGTTATTCAGTGGCTGTGCCAACAGGCATCTTAACATGTGGACCAAGGATGGGGAACGAAGGCAGGTGGTAATCCATTTGGGAATTTAATAGGTCAACAACGGTGATTGTTATTTTTAGATGCATGTGTCAAATGGAATGTACACCTTGCCAACATAGTACTAGTAGCAGATCACCTATCACCATAGCAATGCTTTAAGCCTCACTGCAAACTTGTCAGTGAATTAAGCCAATTTTTTTATTCAAGCAAAATATATATATTAATATTGGGAATGGCTCTTGAAAGCTAATCTAAAATAGATTCCTATTACAATCAAGATTGAATATGAATGGATAAGTGTACGTTTGTTTAGATTTCTGGTCCTGTATTTTGACTAATATATTTTTACCGTCCATCTTAGAAATGATCTATTAGAAATGTTGCAATGCATGAGCATCTGAGTTGAATCTGCACTGTACTGAGTGGCCTATTGGTGGCAGTGTTTCCCTGCGTAAACCTTCTCTGTTCACATCTGCAGAATGCCCAAGTCAAAGGAAGTGTTGTCTTCTACTTCTGGTAGTGACTCTGACAGCGAGGTGGAGACCAAGGTATGTTCTTCTTTGGCCACATCCCATACCCTGATGTCCTTCAAAAACATTGTATTGTAACGTAAACGTTCCAGGAATAAAAAGGTATTGGAGGCTGTTGGGAAAATTGAAGATGTAACACATTTATCCTGTATAAGAATGATTCTGTGTTCAGCATTCCTTGTGTGTAGAGAGAGGTCTACCCCCAAATCTGAACTTTGGGGGCTCTTGGTTACCTTTTTAGTTATAATCTTTCAGAGATGATCATTCCAAGAATGAGACGGAACACAGAAGTCAAGCTCAACATGACTCAAATTCCTACATTCTTCTGAAATACACTGCACTTAATAAACATAAAAATAAACATTAGTTTCCCCATCGCCCCTGTTTACTGTAATAACACCACGCTCTGATCTGACAGTTGTTTTTACCCATATGACACCCTTACATGGCTGAGAAACACCACCTTCCAATTCTGCAGGGGTGTAGGTCATCCTCTCTTTTTAATGTGCCCAAACACTAACACACACACTTTTACTATGAAAAATATATTCCACAGCCGCATCCTTTGTTATTTAAGAAATCTGTCCCGCCCACATTTGAAACCGTCCCTCCACCACCTGTCCTCGCAGGCCAAGAGGAAGAAGCCCAGCATACCTGAGAAGCCCGCCAAGAAGCAGAAGAGTGGGGAGAGCTCCCGGCCCGGAGGCTCTGCTAACTCCAAGGGGGATTCCAACCAGGAAGACAACATGTTCCAGGTGCGAGTCAAGTCAGGGTGCATGTTCCTACACAGCATCCTCACATTTACATGTACTGTTACATTCATGACATGGTTGATATTCTTAGGTCAAAGTTATTTTAAGTTAATAAATAAAAATTAACCGAGACCATAAAATGCGTATGTAGGCCAACATATATTATATATTAAGCCTTGAAAAAAAATAAATTAAAAAATAAGATCTTCCTGTGTTTGTTGTTTCAGATTGGTAAAATGAGATATGTCAGTGTGAGAGACTTCAAAGGCAAAGTGCTGATTGACATCCGAGAATACTGGATGAACCAAGATGGTGAGATGAAGCCAGGCAAGAAAGGTAATCACTCTGCTGGAAAACATTCCCACTGTCATTTCCCCTTTTTCCTTTAGAAATAGATTTTCATGGAGTAAATGAATGGAACATTTCAGATGCGAAATAACAATGGAAAACATTACACTTCGAAAGTTCAGGCCACAGAAAATTGCACAACGTTTGTTGACTCTTGTCTATTGCCTCTTCAAGGTATTTCCTTGAACCCAGAACAGTGGAGCCAGCTGAAGGACCAGATCTCTGAGATCGATGATGCGGTAAAGAGAATATAACACCCTCGCGGTGCCACAAAACATGAGCTTGCCTAGTGATTTTAGTTGTTTGCCGCCAACTTTTACATTTGGCAGAAAAAGGTTTTGTAAACAACTGATTTCTTTTTTAACTAGCCAGATGCAGTTATGTCCCAAATAGTCTTTCCTGCATGTGCTATGACATTTGTGTTGTTTTTGATCTATCAAAGTGTGTATGAGTGGGTGCTGTGTGTCTGTTGCTGGTGGGTATAGTTATGTTATGAAGAGTGCTGAATTGTACTTTGTATTGAATAGCACAATAAAGGCTACTAAGCCTCTTAATTTAAGTGTGCGTCTTTGTGGATTTCTCTTGCTTTTCCAATCTGGTTTGATATACAGTATATGTCATAGTAGGCCACGGTAATATCTATCATTGATTCCATGAAGCAACTCAAACATAAGTATATTTCCCAAGCCTACAAAAGCATAATAAAACGTATTGTTATATTGATACAGAGGGGTTTTTACAGTTTTGTAGTACATAAAACTTCAGTTTTGAAGAGCATACATGCAAGCTGAAATGTATAATACAACTGTTGAAACATCCTTAGTTCTACAGTGACAATTTTTGGAGAAATTCACTTCTGGTCGATGCAGCTTTAAACAAGACGGACTGCTCACAAGATGGCAGTAGTTGACTACAAATGCCTTCTGCTGGTATCGGTGTTAGTCCAGTCAGGGATAAACCAACACTTGAATGTGGAAAACATGTTGGATTTAAGAAGCAAGTTTACCCCAAAAAACGGGTATTCTTTACGAGCATTGAAAGGAGGGACAATTATGTCAATAACACAACGCTTTCTTGGTGTCGCTCACGATTAAGAACACAGATAATGCCAGCCATAAAACATTTAACATATTTATAAATTATTAGTGTTGATTATTTATGAACACATGATTTATTTTGGTCAGTGTATACATACTGCCTATATCGACAGTTTTTACTTGATCCTACCCCGTATTGTGTACAGGCTACTGATGAGCATGCAGAAAACAAGTTATAGCCAGAGTTTTGGCTACTCTGAGAAAATCATGCCATAGGCTGTCATTTCATTTAGCCTCAATCATTATAGTCGGCTAATAAGAAAAGGAGGAAAATTCCCACCCTCAACATCTGTGGAATCGCTGCTGCCGATAAAAAAGGATGGACATTAGAAAATGTTAAATGGGAGTGTGCTGTAATGAAAAGGAGATGTTTTCTGTTACACACGCAAAGCGTGTCCCTTTAAATTCATCGTCTTAAAAGGGGATACTCCCTAGTCTCTGGAAGTGGTTTGAGTGCCCGTGCAACCTGCACCTGGGAAAGGGAGCAGACCCAGCCCAGAGTGAACTGGTGAGCTCTCAGGAAGCGTGGCGGCATTTCTCACTCCAAAAAGAAAAACGTTACACTTTAATGGTTTTATGATGGATCTAGACATGCAAAGTGTATTCTGGAACAAAAAAAAATAAGGGAAAACCAGAGTGAGAGCGAAAGGCTGGATGTACTGTAATAGCGTAGGTCACCCACGCCTGCGATGCTGAAAAAGCACCCACCATTTACATCTGCTTTCATTAGAAAGCTCTAAAACAAGGCCGTCAGTCGCGCCCCTGAACATCAGCGGGTTGTGGTTGCTGGAACCGCTGCAGCTCTTGTCACTTGAGCCCTCAGGATTCCTGTGTCGATGTTTACTACCTCAAACCTCGTTTCACATTTTGTTTTCCAGACATGATGTGAACCTGCCTCGGGAATGGGCAGGTCATCTCATTGTTTCTGTCAAAAGCTGACGTTTCAAGGCCCTCAGACAGAAAGTGGGTTGGGGGTTGGGGAGAGGTGTTAAAAAACTGTCTCTGATTTGATTGATGTCTCTGGTCTCTGTTGTTTTACGCGGCGGTGGCTAATATAAAGGATCCTGTTTCCTGGAAGGAATGCGGTCCTCCATTGAGATGTGAAGTGCATATTGATTATGGAGCTATTGTTTATGACGGACATTGTGTTGGCAGGCCCCACTCTGGTTATTTCCTGCCGCTGGAGCTTTTATTATCATAGTGACGGACAAATGATATCTAAAAGTTTACAACCCAGAAATCACTTCTGCTTTGCAGCGAGCGATGGAATCATTTATAGTTGGCTCGTCAACGAAGTCGTTAGAAAAACGAAAAGCTTTTCTTTAAAACACAGCCTGGAATAACAGCATTATTATACGCGTTAAAAGCATGTCAGGGAATTCAATTATTTAAGCTTAACGCTCATTATTCAAGACTGCAACGTATTTCTCACTAGTAGCCTATGTAAAAACCAACAGAAAAAAACGAGTTTCTTGAGGTCAGATAAGTGTAACAGCAATAAAAGCTGAGATAGATCAAAACCAGGACCCATTCACGATTAATGTGAATCATTCTCCAAAAGCTGTCACAGATTTTACAGTAAAAGAACCGTGATGATATTCTGTTTGAATGTGCGTGATGATCACTATCCTGACTGGAGGCTGTTGAGTTTAGAGTAGAGAACCAATGGAAGATTCTGTTTGATCACGCCCAGTTCAAACCTAAATGTGCAAATTCAAATAACCACGGGCAAGATAGACTCAAACTTACGGCGATGGCGCTTGAAAAAACAATATTACACGGACTTCAACTGGCCTGTCTTTGCCCCCAAAATGATGAGTTTGGAATTTTACTGTGTCAAGAAGTTCTTAACATGCGTCGAGGGCCACACTGATCCGTAAAATTCCAGTGTCACCTAAACCGGAGGCCTTTTGTGTGATTGGCTAAGCTTGACCACACCGATCATATCAACTAACACCGTTCCTGACACGTTCACAGCTACCTACGTCACACTATACCCCAAAGGTCAGTCACATCCCACAGCCAGTCAACATGGTGAACTACAACTCTCCTCCTAAATCCAAGCAGTCTGTGTCAATCTTTTTTGCCACTTCATCAGCATTAAACAGCTGGTACTGCAACTGCAGAATGTTTTACACCCAGAGGATTAGAGTGAATTCACGTCATACTCTCGTGTTGCTTCTGTAGCCAACCTATAATGGCACATTCTGTGACTGTTTCAAATTAATTCTAGTTTCTTTAACAAAACACTTTACTTAAACAAACAATTACCTAATGATGTATCATACATATACTCATAAACCCAGAACCCAGCTGTCAGTCACAAGGTTCCAGAAGAGACTGACAGAACTGTTCCTCGTCAGTAACCCTACGTTCTCAGCTGGTTCTCTCAAACAGGGGAGAGAGAGTGCCGAGTCAACGTGGTAGAGAAAGGTGTTTGACTGTGGTGTCCTAGTGGCCGCACGTACCACTACGCCTGGAGCGCAGGGGCTTAGGTTAGATTCACCATGGGCCATTCCTGCATGTCTTCCTCTCACTGCTTTCCTGTCTCTCCAACTGTCTTCGTTAGTATAAAGCCCAATAATATATGTGTATACATATATATTATATATGATATATATTATAAAAGGTGTAGGACCAATCCTTCAGCCTCCGCCTCACTCTCCATACCTTTCTCTCTCTGTCTCTCTGGAAACCTGTCTTCTTCTCTCCCCGCTTCTCCCCAAGCCCGCGCCACGCTGCTGTGGACGTTGCTGTGGCCACAGCCTGTGTAGATTGGAATGCGGTGGGCTTGTTGATACCACAAGTCGACTCCCCATTCCAAACACACACGCTGACACACAGCTGGGACACACCGAGCCGGCGCAGTCTGGGGTTTTGGCCCCGATGCCCCTTCCGGGCCCCGGGCCAAGCCTGCCCTCACCAGGGCACCTGGGGAGGGACACCCGCCAGTCCCTCAACCCCAACACACACAAACCCCCACAGAGACCCAGGGCGATAAGCCTGCCAAACTAGCATGCACACTTGGGTCCCCTTCCATCTTCTGAATAGCTATCATTCACAGTGAGAGGGCTTCCTTGCACTGACGAACACTCACATCCACACATCCGCACATCCATTCTCCATGTGTTTCTCAACCGAGGACTTGAATCACCCTCTAAATTCCATTTAGACCCCCATTGTCCCCAACTTCCCCTTCTGAGGAGACGGGTTGTTTTTGTAATCCCCGGAAAAGTGTCGAAGCGTCCAGGAGAAGTGTAAATGTTTGCGGGTCTCTGGGGATTATCGGCTTAATAAACCAGATTTCCCTTTGACTCACTGGCTCTGCTGGTTGCACAGTAGGACAGTACGGTGCTGGCCTGCCAGAAACGGCTGAGGGATCCTACTTTTTTTCATCCCGCATTTTTCAGTGAACGCTTAGCAATGAATCGCGTATTCGTGAAGTCATTATGCAGCGAGCCTCGCATGCCTTCCCACCTAACAGGCCAAAGGCTGCCATGATACAGGCATCCCAAGCCCAAGGACATCATTAAAGTAGGCAAGGAGCTGTAAATAAGAGTCATTTCAATCATGCCGTCGTCCGTAGGGTAGGTGAAGGCTTTGTGGTGACGGGAGAGTGATCTAACTCCTGCTGCGCGTGACACAACCAGTGTGTCCTGTTAACGCCGTATATAGGCTAACTTCAATCATCATCGCAGAAATGAATTACAAGTGGGAGGAGGCAGGTCATATTAGTGAGGTCATATTAGTGAGGTCATATTAGTGAGGTCATATCAGGGAGTCAGGTGGCTGAGCGGTTAGGGAATCGGGCTAGTAATCTGAAGGTCGCCAGTTCAATTCCCTGCCGAGCCAAATAACGTCGTGTTCTTGGGCAAGGCACTTCACCCTACTTGCCTCGGGGAATGTCCCTGTACGTACTGTAAGTCGCTCTGGATAAGAGCGTTGACTAAATGTAATGTAAAATTTGTCTTCATTGAATGTCCCGTTAAAGTGTGTTTAAACACGCTTGTACACACCGCATCTCTCAAGTTGCATTTCAGCACATAAAGTTTGCTATCAGTCACCTAATTGTTGGTGAAAATTGGCTAAGCACTCGGAAAGTACATTCTTTGTTCGCTCCAGCCCCCTGCTGGACTACATGCAGTTTCTAGGGAAAATACTGATTAATGGAAAAAGATACATTTTGGAATAGGGCAGTCATTATACACTCATGGTGATGTTCCCCTGGGTTAAACTGCGCAGCGGCAAGAGGTTTTCCCAATGACGTCACCCGGTGAAAAACTATCTTTAAAATAACATGACAACTTGCTGCCCAGCGGTGATCCCAGCATTGTTTTCTCAGACTGTGATTAGTTACCCCCAATTTTAACTTGTGTTTCCCTGTTTATCTAATGTAGCAACAAATGCGCTCATCTTTTGCATTTTGCAGCATTCTGAATAAATAATGACCCCCAAGATCCACACTTGGCCACCTGTTCTGTGTTACTGATGCAAAATTTATGGGATTTTATCAGCACATTTTGATGTTGGACAGTTCAAATGCAAAGAACACAGTAAACCAATATATTGGAATCATCACAAACACATGCAATGCACTCCTAGTATTACCTCCCTACTGAAACCTTAAAAAAAGCTTACAGTTCACAAGTCTATATGAAAACTTTCAACCCTGTATTCCGATTTCACATCTATTGTATTAATAGGGTCCTGAACAACAGCTGGTGCCAAAACCTGGTATAAAACAAGAATTAAGTATTTTTAGTGGCTCAGGAGCAATATTGATACGTTGAGCCTCTCTTTCGTACAGACCAACAACACTATTAGAGCCTCGGCTTACGAGCATGAAATGAAACCCTCACAATGGTGGGCAGTGACACAACGTTCAAACAAACCAGGATTTGCGCCCTAAAAAAAGAAGCAGGAAATCTCTGACGTACGGATGGCTGTGCCACACACACTGAGTCAACACTGTGTTTCTCTACAGACAACTAAGACACAGGACCATGTGGAGGATGTTTGAACAGCGATCAGCACATCTCTCTCTCTCCCCTCTCTCCCTGTGCCTCCCTCTCTCTCCCCCCTCTCTTTCTGTCCCTCTCCCTCTCTCCCTCTCCCTCTCTCCCTCTCTCTCTCTCCCTCTCTCTCCCCTTTCTGTCCCTCTCTCTCTGTGTCTCTCCCTCTCTCTCTCAGTGGGGCAAGACGCTATCTGCTAGCGTTCAAGATGTGGCCTCTTGGATTCCTCAGCCGATGGCGCCTTCATAGCAGCCTGTGACGTGTGTCGGAGTCTCGTCTGTTAGCTGTGGGATTTTTAAACAAACAGGTCTGAAGGCAAACACCGACCAAGTCTTCCTCAGGCTGAAGTGGGTTTCTGCCGACGCACTTCCAGAAAAGAGACGACCCCCTGCTCTGGCCTGCACAAACGCTGCCCCACTTGACTGAAATACTGAGAGAAAGATGTACAATCAGTTCCAGCCAGGCTTTAAGATATGAGGCACAGCGTGGTGAAGTTGTCCTGGGTGCTGAAGTACAGCCAAGAACAGCTACTGCGATCACCTTCCTGCTTCCCTAGACTGGAGATTGGGCCAGGAGTCACTCCTGGTAGATACTATCCTGAGGGCTTGCACCACTTCGCTAATTAAGTCACAAACCTAATTTAAAATGTTGTTCTACAGTTAACGTTTCCATTTTTTTATGGTTAATAAATGGAATATTTTGGACTGAAATTAACCCCTAATGACGTGAAATGCTTTTTTAATGTGTTCCCTCAGGCCTGTGTCTGTGTCTGCACTGAGGAGGTGAAAGGAAGTTTAGAGGAATGTCTAAAGCACAATTTGGAGTAACAACTCAGTAGCGTGTTATTATTTTGTTCCGAAAATCATTACTTTTATGAGGTTGAATTATCCCCCTTTTTTATTTGGTCTATGGTAAACTTTGAGAATACCTCTGAGCATTCTTCTGTGGAAGGAGGACAGTAGATGGTTCCACAGCCAGCTCTGTCACTTTAAAACCATTGATGGTGGATTGAATCAGTCTGATATTCCACTATAACAAATACCTCCTAAAAAAAGTTCAGTGTTCACTGACAATTGTGGCATTTTCCAAATGTTTCAAAGTAATTGGGTTTTAATGTAGAGCATTCATTTGTATCAATATCATCTTAATTTCAAGTGACATTTTAATCTGAACTACTTTGAATCAGGAACTATTCCAGATCTAAAAGTGTGTTGTCTTAATGGTTGCGTATGTTTTGGTGTGTGACCTTGACTGGAGGACACAGAGGTTTCCTAGTGTCGCTAACCCCACAGTCATCCTCCGTCTTCAGGAGAACTCTGGGTCTTATTAACCTGTCCCTGTGAGTCTGCCATGCCTCTGTGCTGCCCTGGCCTCCTTTAAAAGGGAGGAATGCTGGCCAAATGAGGCTGGTGGTGATGTGATGTGGCAAACTGATGAGGAGAGGAAAACCTCCGCAGGGGGGCGTCTGCCGCGAAACAGAACGGGCCAACCAGCCAACCAGCCAACCGGCCAACCAGCCAACCAGCCAACCGGCCAACCAGCTAACGGGCCAACCAGCCAACCGGCCAACCAGCCAACCAGCCAACCGGCCAACAGGCCAACCAGCCAACGGGCCAACCAGCCAACCAGCCGACCAGCCAACCAACCAACCGACCAACCAGCCAACCAGCCAACCGACCAACCAGCCAACCGGCCAACCAGCCAACCAGCCAACCAGCCAACCAGCTAACGGGCCAACCAGCCAACCATCCAACGGGCCAACCAGCCAACCAGCTAACCAGCCAACCAGCCAACCATCCAACGGGCCAACCAGCCAACCATCCAACGGGCCAACCAGCCAACCATCCAACGGGCCAACCAGCCAACCAGCTAACCAGCCAACCAGCTAACCGGCCAACCAGCTAACGGGCCAACCAGCCAACCAGCCAACCAGCCAACCAGCCAACCAGCCAACCGGCCAACAGGCCAACCAGCCACCCAGCCAA
This sequence comes from Hypomesus nipponensis, assembly GCF_054491055.1. Classification (NCBI taxonomy): domain Eukaryota; kingdom Metazoa; phylum Chordata; class Actinopteri; order Osmeriformes; family Osmeridae; genus Hypomesus; species Hypomesus nipponensis. The sequence continues at coordinate 13,081,177 of NC_140388.1, forward strand.
CAGGCCAACACACCAACAGGCCAACCAGCCAACCAGCCAGGCTGCAAATATGCACTCTCTATGTGTTAAATATTTTCAAAACAGGAAACAGACCTGGTAGACCTGGTAGACCTTGCGCCCTGGTGTCCGTCCCTGGGTGCATTCCTCTCACAATGGGGGCATGACTAAAAAACGTAGCGGTGATATATGGGAGCTTGTCGCGGTGACAAGGGCGCTGGTTGGGTCTAGGCCGACATGTTTACGAGCCAATATAAACCTGTGTGGACGCCTATCTCTCAGGAGCTGCCTGCGCGCAGCGACAGAGACGCTGGCATGAAGAGGAGAGCTTTGCCAAATGAAAACAAGGTGATCAGGGTCACAAACAAGAACTACAACGTTTTGTTCAGTATAAAGTTTATGCAAAGGCAAGTCTTCAGTTGGGCTTCCACACTTGACTCCTTTGTTCAACATTAAGTCTGTTGATTTTATAACCAAACTGAATACATAATAGTCCATGATAACGTGGTTATTTTCAGTGATTCAAAAGTGAACAGAAGTGCACCTAATGTTGCACAATCATTCATGTAGCCAAGGAAAACCTGTCATCAATGAAAACACTGCAGTCATCGAGGGATTCACCAATCAGACTAGGGGAGAGGTGAGGAAACGATCTTGCGCAACTTTTGACAAGGGGTTTGACCCAGGAAGGCAGACTTGCTCTGCAATGATCCAAGCAGGTTAGAGGTTGTGGGGGCTGATTAGATGTCCCCTGCACAGAGTTAATAAGCTTCATTGCTTGATGATATTAATGAACAGTGTCACTCTCAAGAACTTCCTGCAACACTGATAAACAATGGGAAAGTATCTTAATTTTTTTTGCAATACTGTACTGAGGGTCACAATATGGAGACATTGATGACAGACTGTACAAGACACAACTGGCTTTCAATCAGGCAGCCGCATGCAGTCAAACGCTAGAGCAATGTAGTAAACTGTAAAAGATCAGTTTCCACTGAAAAATATTCACAAAACAGTCAGCCAAGTGTAATGGTAGTAGTGAGGAGACTATCAAACAACTTCCCACTAGGACTCCAAAACGTGGGGGTGTAAAAGCTCTGTTCTTAGTTCAACATCAGTAAAAGGCAACACTTTTTTGCTGCATAATACTGATGGAGATCATTTGTTTGACTTGGTTCATGTGTTCTGATTTATGTTGTTTATTCCTTGCTTAAATTCAACCTGTTGTTTGGATCAGAAGTGCTACAGTAGCCATACAACAAAGGTTACTCAATTGACTACAGCGGAAATTATACAAAAATATCTTTACTCTCTTACAAGTCCAGGAACTAAATAAAACCACATCCAAGCACCAAACTTCCAAATACGAGTGAGGCCTAGTTATAGCCTTCCTGACTAAATTCCAACAAAAATATAACATTGCAGGGAAACTGAGAAAACAAGCTGACTTCAAATGATGCAATAAAACCAAGAAGAGCCAGGTTCAGACAGGAAACATGAAGATCTCCCGTTGAGAAATACAAAATACAGACCTGAGATAAGACATATTGCAAAAGTCTTTGAACCATGCCAGTTTAGAACCAGTACCTTTGGTTGATTCACATTTTGTCTGAATGTTCGAGACATTGAATTAAACTTCACTTGTTTTTTTGGGGTCAGATCTCCTGGTAAGATATCCTGTTGTTTGTGTGACCCCCATGTTCATATGATCATACCAGCTTCTGGGGAAACATGTCTGCTTTCATGGAGCTTAACCAAGCAAGCAAAACCCTCTTACACGCGTGTCATTTAACGACACGCTGTCACGCTACTGTAGCTGTTTGAACTGAAGGTGTTTCAAATGAGTGAGTCAATATTACATTTCAAGTTACTGTCCGTGTCAGGGGCGATTCTAGGATCAGACTTTTAGGGGTGCTCAACCCCCAATAAGAATGAGACATGAATACAGTTCCTTGCAAAAGTGCTAAACCCCCTTGCTAATAACAGGCATGCAAACAGAACCCCTAGGCATTTTTAAATTAATTTATTTTTGTTAAATGTACTAAATTTTAAAGTTAAACGCATGAATCTAGTGAACTTTGAGAGCAAAATTAAGAGGCTAGGTCTATGTAGAATCTGTGTTCTTGTAAACAATGTCATGTTCTTTTAACCATAAAGTCATTTTTGTATAGCATACATTATAAAAACAGTTAAACTAACGGGATTACCTGTGTTGGACTACTTAAAAAAAAAAAATCAAAAGCATAGACATAATTTTTTATATTGTATTAAAATTGTTTCTACTAGATGTGAGATGGGTCTGTAAACTTCTCCCCACACTGCCTCTGATTGGCTGTGAGGTTTAGGCATCAGGAGTGACGATTGGTTCCAGAGGCAGTTGTAGAGTCGGGAAGCACGGGTAAAATGCCGTGTTGGCCATGGCCACTACTTTTAAATCTTTTATTATTATTATTATTATTATTTTTAGAGGTGCTGACATGCTTGAGCACTCAAAAAAGGGTCTAAAATCGCCACTGGTCCGTGTGATATTTTGATTTCCGGAGTTGTATTTGTAGACTAATTTACTTTTCCATTTTTTTCTCTTCAGTTCATTTTATTTATTTTATTTCAATGTTCCAGTGCTGCTGCAGGAGTCCGCTTCTAACAAACCCTTCCCAGCATGTCACTGAGTAAAGTTCAGGACACCCAGGAGGAGGATGGTGAACCTGTGACAGTAACTGTTTGAACGACATCCCCTATTCATGCTTGTCCTCTCCTGTCTACATTCGGCTGTTCGGCTGTTTGTTGACTCTTCCCAGGGTCTGTCTGCTTTGTACACTGCAGCCCACATGCTGCCAACAAAGGGACGACATCTAACAAAGTTCTTCAGGCCAGACATGGTGAAATGCGGTCTTCAAAGGTTACGTTTTCCATCAACATCTTGACCCGCGCCCGAGCACACTGCTCTTTCGTTTTATTTTGTTCGGTTCTCTTTGTGTTGTTAGAATAAAAGGACTTTTAAAGGAACTGAACAAGAGGCTAGAAAATACACAAAGGCCTTCGTATTACCAGAAGTTGGTAGGCGTCGATGTGAAAGCTATTTTCTTACAGCAGTCATTACCGATCTCACGCAGGTAATTTAGACACATTAGAAATCCACTTTGCGGACCTTCACTTATCAAATCTTTTTTAAATGTCAAGAGCCATTTGTTGCTTTTGTAGCTCTTTTCAAACAGACTTAAATAGCTTCGTACTGGTCTTTTGATGCCATGTGTTTTTCATGTCACTCCAGGACATGCAGGCAGGGGTGCAGACGGGATGCAGGCGGGGGGGCAGGAGGGGGGGGGGCAGCTGGGGGGCAGGGGGAGCAGGGGGGGGGGGGGGGGCAGGTGGGGGGCAGGTGGGGGGCAGGGGGGGCAGGTGGAGGGGCTGTGATTCAGGACTCTGCTAAAGACCCTTTCTTTATGCTATTTTACCACGATATCCTAAGATCAAATAACACAGCCCTGCCCTGAAATGAACCCCCCCTGTAATTTCTGATCTGTATGTCCCAGCATCAAATTATTCTTATTGTATATTGAGGGGACTAGTATGAGGTCTGTCATACTAGGGTTCCTCACTATTATTGTCTCTTTTTTCAAGGCTCGAGTTGTGGAGTTGCTAGGATCACGAAGGAGAAATGTCACTTCACTTGAACACAAGGGTTGTTTGACTTAGGACACGTCCAACATCCTGAGATTAAAAGACTGTGAGAAGTCATAAAGTATTGCAATACTCCTTCCCAAACTAGACACAAAGGATGACATTACTTTAAGAATATATAAATTGTAAAGTAAACGAATCCCATCATTTGAACACGAAAGAACAACCTCCCTTATGCTAGATTAATCACAAAACGTCTCATTGACCTTAAAAGTGGTTCCTAACATGTATTATTCTGTGCCTCTCTGTGGTACTTCAGCACCTGCACATGAATCCAGGAAAACATTTTCCTTAATTCCCTTACCTCTCCCTTTTACAAAGCTCTACTTGAAATGCGTGTGAAATTTCTGCCAAACCTGATTAACCACAAACTGGGTACAATTTACACTGTATGCTTGACTAACACTCCCCCCAGGTTTATACAGCAACTTGAAAATAAAATAATTAGAATTTGGCAACAACAAATATTAGTTGACGTTAGAATGTAAAATGTGTAAATTTGGGGCGTAATTTGTACTTGAGCACAATGACTTTACCCTCAGATTTGTTTAGAGTGGGACAAGCAAGTTGTGGCAAAAATGTTTAAGGCAGAAATTTCCCCCAAAGTACAACGATCCTCTCTCCCTTTATGGGAAGGAAGGAAGGAAGAAAAAGCTTGATCATCGGCTTATCAGATATATAAAATCATAACCACAGACGATTATGAATTGAATCACCAAGCAGTCATTGATTTTCAGACAGTGAGCAGCAGAAAGTATCTCATGTGGCGAGGAAGTTTCGCGGAGCACAGTTTTACAGACGGACGCTGGAGATTTTCATTAGACCCTCAAAACATCGAGAATGTGAGCTTCCTTATTCCCGTATATGAGCCATAAAAGCAAGTAAGATTTGTATTCAGTAGATCAACTATAATGTGTGCTTCAAACCCTCCTTACAGACCTTCCTCGGACACTCCCCAACTGACAGAAGAGCAAACTGGCAGTCTTCAGAAACACACCTGAGAGGACGTACAAAACAACCAGGCCAGGCGCGTCTGCTGTGGTGAAACTGTGTTAGCAAGACACACACTCGCACGAAAACAGTTGACTCAGACGACTTTCTCTGGTTCAATCAAAAGAGCTCAAACAAACAGACATGTTGCTCTTTCCTAACTGGTGTAGGCCCCATTCCTAAACATTTACAGAGAAAACAAACAAGTCCAGGATTCAGCTAATGGATGATGTGTGTCCTCCCCTGGGCGATGCAGGGAGGCAGGATGGGGCTTTGGAAAGAGGGGGCATGGAGGGAGTTAACCTGATAAGTTGATGACAGTGTCTTTCTCTGCCCCTCTGCTGAGGCAGAGCCCACCCAATCAGAGGAGACCAGATGGTCTGGTGAGAGATGAGAACCAGGTACCTCTTTCATACTCAGAATATCTGCATTTAATTCTCATTCTTAGGGTAAGTCGAGTCTTTCTCGATAGACATCCAGAGTCAATTTGATTCAAATTAGAAGCATTTTTCATGCTTTATTATATTATAGGTGAAGTGTGACAGGAGAGGCAGGGAGAGAGAAGGGTAAAGACATCAGCAAAGGACCCAGGTCACTGTGTTAAGGCCTCTATGGTACACACACTCAGCCACTAAGGTACCAGGGCAACACAGATTAGAACCTTTTTATAGATTTCAGCCACAGAAGATTATCATGGAAGAGGATGTGGCATGTCTTAAAGATTGTTTTATATTCACTGTTGGAGGCAGCGGATGTGCCAAGGTTCGGTTACAACAAGCCTCTCCACATTCATTAAACGGTCCCTCGTCGAGATAACAAACCTGTAAGACAATGCCAGTGTAGACTCTCCAACTTTTACTGGTCCTTTTCATGGATGCCATCAATGTTGTTTGAGGAGAAAGGAAAAATCCCCTCTTTTTATGATGCAATTAGTCCTTTCACAGAGGCTGCGGGGAAGCTGCTGGGAAAGAGAAGTTTTGTTTACAATCTTATCAACGGTGTCAATGACAACAGGTGGGGGGCGTTCAGGGGAACTCTACTGCCTTGTAAATGTAGCCAATAGACAAGCCAGTCCTTCAATCTAATCCTTCCAGCGACAATCTCAACACCCATAGATATTTTTGGTCTCCAGTTTTTTGGACTTCCACATTGAAATATTAACAATCTTTATCCACACAGTTGAACCACAATAGTCTGGGGGGAAATCAATAGAATTTTGGAGGCAACCAGCAAAAATCCTTTTCTGTTTGAAGAGTCCATGATGTCGAGTGACTGAATCGCTGAAGCTTCGTGTTGGCCAGATTGTGTCACTTACTTGTTGGTGTGAGTGACGCACTATAGGGTAGTGAAACATCTTGTTGTGATTATGATTATTGTTTTTATTTCCTCTCAAAGAGCCGCTAATACAAATCAGATGGGCTGCAGAACAGGTACACTCCACAAACAGGCTGTGTGCTGGTTGTTTCATTCCTCCCAAGATTTTGTTGACTTTATTTCCCTGGTGATCCCTGCAAACTCCTGGCTCTCTGGGGATGAGCTACTCGGGCTGGATGTTTCACACCTGTGTTGCTCCTTATCTCACTCCAAAGCCATGCGATACCCAAGCTGTTCCCCTCCAGTCCTCCGCTCCTCTGCTCCCCCAGCTCTCACAGCAACACAGCTCAAGGAGGCATCCCAGGGGGAAACTGCCTTTTGTTTGTGTATGTTTCTAGCATGATATCTAAATGAGGTAAGCTCCCCTCGCCCGCTATCTTGATCATCCCAAGACGAAGATTCCTCCCCTGGAACATTCTCCGGAGCCTTTGTCTCGTTGGAAAGGCCAGATGACAGTGTTACCCAATGGGAGTGGATCTTAGGTGAGCAGAAGGACTCAGAACACATGAAGCTTGTGTAATACAGTGAGCCTCACAGTGGGGAACACCGCACACATCATCAAGGGCAAAACCAGCTCTCAAACTGTTGTGGAAAGTGTCACGTCTGCTCCTGCTACCAGTGAGACTACAGTGTGTTCTGAATTCACGGAAAGTCATTAGCTTGTCTCACTTTTTCACATGATTTGCATTAAATGTTCTGTCTCACCTCAAACCCCAACTTGTAAAATCCAGCAGGATAGTATAGGCAAACATTTATCTCTGTATTAGCATGTTGATGTAAACAGGGGGTTGTTTCTAGCTAATCATTGTGGATACAGATTTCTCCCACGTGGAGCTAATCAGGATAATAAAGCTCTGCGGTCTGGAGGCCTCATGCATCTGGAACCAATCTGCATCACAGCTGAGTCGATCTCCCATCTGTCTGATTCATCTTTCCTCGTTCACCTGTAGGCTGGTGTGCAAGAGTTCACCAGAATCAAACATCCCCAAAGAGCTGGAAGGAATGTTTGAGCTTTGAGGAGGCAGGATGGAGCCTGGATACCAAGGAGACCAGGTTTAGAGGCAGAGGCATTAGTATGTCTGTTTGTTAGTGCACCAAGACAACTAGGCACTCATCTCTGTGGAGCTCAATAGTTCCGTATCCGTGCTTGCAAGCTTCCCCCCCTGTCGTTTTATGTGAACAGGCTTGGTTTCAGCAAACAAAGGCAAACGTTTTGGCCAGGAAAAGCACATTGCACATGGGAGACTCAGAAATGCGAGATCCTGATGAACTTCATTTTGTGGTTTGCTGTTGAGGGTAAAAGGAGGATATTGTTCTTTATTTTCTCATCAAATTTGTGTAGTCCTATTTGTGTACCCTGTAAACAATAGCTTCCATGAATGTTTTAGCATGGCTGGCTAAAGGCTAATGCTCATTATATCCTAACCAAAACCCTTCATATTTGATACACTCATAGAAAAACTAAAACGTCTATAAGGTCAGCCACAACTAGCATTGACTACTTATAGCTCTTCTTGTGATATTGCTATATATTTTAGACATTAATGTAAAATAACTCAAGATAAAGTCTTCAAATTTGAATAAGCAAGAATACCCCCCCCCTCTCACTTCACGAAGAAAATCCCATTTAATGCTGCATCCTTGTTGTCCCACCTACATTTGAAAACAAACCTTTGCCCCTGCACCACATACTTGGGAACAGTTAGCAAGGAAAGACACAATCATTCTGCAGAGAGAAGAAATATTGTGAAACAGTGGCGCCACTTGTGACTTTCCCTTAACAGAGATTTAATTCTGACTGCAAGCTGTTCCATGAACCTGGAGGACTGGCAGCAGTCTCATCAGAAATGTTTGGAATGTTTTGCCTGTTTAGAAGCCCGATGGGAACACAACACCTCCAACTTTCCACAAACTCTTAAAAAATTCAACCCATCATGTACAATATCATGGGCCTTCGCCAGGACCAGACAACCTCCTTGGAAGTCTAACAAATATACTTTATGGTCTATGGAATTTAAACCATTATTCTTTAAGTTTTTTACCTGTCATGAAATGGTGAGCAATCCATTGAACCAATGCATCTCATCAATAATATAGAGAATAATACCGCAGACTGAACAACAGAATTATTCAATATTATTTCTTCCCATTCACCAGCTTAACTTGGTTTTGCACCATGTTGAACAAAACATGTTTTTAGATTTGTTTCCATTGCAGAACAATTATTGTCAGTATTCAGAACACACCCTTGAACTTGATGTTTCATCAGGTAAAAACATCACCAAGACGCTACTCCCTCAGAAATTCCTACATCAAAAATATCAGGTACAGACTTTTCAACCAGGCAATAAGTCTGTCATCTTTTAGGCCTATATCTGTGAAAATATTAGCTAAGATTTAGGAGGCTCTTAGGCTTTGTAAATAACATTGGGAGATTTAAGAGGATTCAATTTCACCACCTCTCAGTAAACACTCAAACTTTCCTAAAACTGTGAGGAGCAACTCTCGGATAAGGAGAGAGAGAGAGGTAGAGAGGGAGAAGAGAGGAGCGAGAGAGAAGGAGAGAGAGAGGGAGAGGGATAGAGAGAGGGAGAGAGAGAGGGAGAGGGATAGAGAGAGGGAGAGGGATAGAGAGAGGGAGAGAGAGAGGGATAGAGAAGATGAGTGTGAGAGAAGAGAGAAAGAAGGAAGGAGTAAGAGAGGGAAAGAGGATAGCACATTCATCAGGGTTGAGTAGAGCACAGGGGTTTTGGGGCATCTCTACATTTCCTGGAACAGCAGCATTCATTCTGAATGAGAGCAGGTTTGGGTGCTCCAACAGCAAGCAGAGGCAGTAAATTAAACATAAATGTGGCGTGGTGTTTGTGTGTACATATTCCAAACACCTGCAGAATTACCCGTCTTTATCCTGCTTGTTATTGCATAAGATAAACTTTCAAATTAATATTTTCCCCAGCTGCTCAACTGGCTTGCACAGCTGTTTTTATTGATGGGCCAGCTGGGTTTTGTTGATGAACCATTGAGGCATAATTTCACATTTTCAGGTTTATCAGATGTCAAATACTGAAAGCTGGTCAGAAGAACAGAAATATGAAACACAACAGTCGCACAAATGGAGACATTGGAGGCAGTGATAACCAGGGATGTGGTGTACTTCCAAACAATTTTACAAAGTGCTTTTCATGCATTACAAAAAAGCTCAATCATTATAAAAAAAAGTCAAAAGAAAGACTAGAATAATGTGCTTTAAATAAACCAGACAATGCTCCTACGACCTACTAAATCGCCCCCTACCACCACCACCAAAATAATATTGTTGGAAAGCTACGATTCTTGTGCTTCTATTGATATAAACTATTTCAAGATCGAGTCGCAACAGCAGGTACAATCTACGTCTTTGTACGGTCACCAAACAGAGACTACTCACCTAACAAGGCTCAGAGCTGTCCAGCTGTATGCACAACATCCCAACAAAAATGATCCGGTTACATTCCCAAAGGTCCAAACTATTTAACCAAGTATTTCGTCCAAAACAATATATTACACCTATCAATAGCCATGATCTTTTGTTGCATCATTCTGACTTTGCTGACTGAAGACCAGTCAAAATGGCTACTGCACTCTGACCTTTCGATTGACACCTCATCTGACCCAATAGGAGCTTCCATGCCCTGTCCATAGCCTGCTAAAGCCAACCAGGTGGCTCCCAAAATCTGTGCGTCCTGCCCCCCTAGTCCCCCCCGCTACCCCCCGCTCCAAGGTTGAAGGTTCAACAGAGAATGTAAAAATGTCCAGTTTAGTAATTAGAATGAGACTCACGCTAGTTCTCAGAGATACAGTCCACTGCCTTAATCAATCTTAGAATGTCCTAGATCAATGCTGAACCAGAGATCAAGAGAAACCAAAAACCAAAAATTGGCCAGCTTCAGCATTCATTTAAATGTTTTACTTGAAAGAGAACAGTTTATGTGTTATGTTGCTGCTGAAAACCAGACTGACTTCTTCTTTCCATTACCTATAGAACCTATGTTAAGACTATGTTCTGGACAAATGTTGGAAATAAAATGGTCAAAGTAAATTGTCATGTTACTGCTCATAATGAATGGGTCCATGATCTGTTTCCGAAGAACAGACTGTATGCTGCCGTGATTAAAATAATGACATTTGCATCCGGTAGACAGCGGGCTATTTCCAACAGTGAACAAACTAGTCAGATAATCCTCATTATCCCTCCAAAGAAATTAGACGGTAAAAAAATCTAAGAAGGGAATGAGGATCTCATGTGAGACAATGTCCATGAGATTCTGCAGTATAAACGGGCTTGAACTGGTCTGTAAAGAGGCAGTTATGGGGAATCAGAACAAGCAGCCTGGGTGGGATATTCCTGGATGGGGGAGGGTAGAGCTTAGTGGCTAGAGTAGTTGACTGCAGATCAGAGCTTGCAGGTTCAAATTTACCCTGTGCTGTACATTTACATTTTAAATCCAAAACAAAACGTCTGAAAAGGTTGTGTTGATATTTTCCAAAGGCATGTACCATCAACATTTCTGAGACACTTAATCTTTGGTGAGAATGATCCTGCTCTGTTGGTCTTACAGGTGAGGTCTGTCATGGAAAATTCTTCTTTTCAAGACATTTCCAGGAAAACGCACAAACACAGTGGATTTCTAGAATCTGTCTGACAGGTGATTGAATTTCTAGGAATTAAAGCAGCACCTTAAAGATCTGCTAATCTTTTTTAACAAGCCACAGTGAACTAGATTTTCAGATTCGAGTTGAAACAGGAGGGCCAGAGTGATGAGTTGGATTTTGTTGTCTGAAAATGAAATTTAAATGGTCTTAACATCTGCTGTTTGAAGAGGCCTGATGAAAAGGCCTGATGAAGAGGCCTGATGAAGAGGCCTGATGAAGAGGCCTGATGAAGAGGCCTGATGAAGAGGCCTGATGAAGAGGCCTGATGCCCTGAGGCTTGAGGAGAGGGTTGATGCTGGTTATTGTTGTGGAGGCCAAGCATTTCCCCCACTTGTAATTTAGATTTTTTTATTTAAAGGAAACCTCTATCATACTTTGTCGGCTTTAAGGTCTGGATGTTTGTTCCCTGTGTGCTGGTTAGAGTCCAGACAGGGCTCAGCTCAAAGGCCTCCTCTGCAGCTGCAAGACCCTGCAGGACCATCCTCCTCTTCACACACCACGTGTGTTTTTATTAGATGTGGCGATCAACTTACCTGTGTTTTTCTGAAGGACCTTTATTATTACATTTGGTTATCAGCTGTGGTATCCAGTCATAGCTGCCATGCGGGCAGGAGTTCAAAACAACATGCTGAGAAAACAGCTTCCACAAGGAAACCAGAAAGAGACGGTTGTTGAATGACAGACTGTGTGACACGGAAAAGACAGCTAAGATGGAGGAGGTTCAGGGTGACTCTCGGGCTCTGGGTTGTGTGATTCTTCGGGCTATGGGTTGTGTGATTCTTTTCACCGCACTTCTTACTAACGACAACGCAGTCTCACATCCGATTGGCTAAAGACGTGTTTGTTTACTGCCCACTCAAATCAGGAAGCAATCGCTGATAAGGCCTCAGAATGCTGGTCTTTCCCATTTCTTCACCCCCTTGTTGAGATGTTAAGTGCAAGGAAATGAGAAACCCTGTCCTGGTGTTGACATTCTGACTCTGGGAAGAACATGTGGGAACGTCGGCCCTCACCCCGTGTCCTCCAGTTCTTGATGCACTTACAGATTAACACTGTAAACACCCCCCCCACCTCCTGTGGGTAATATGTCTCTTCATGGGATGCTATTGTGACACCCTTCTGACAGCATGTGAAACGTGATGTTGAGCCAACAAAGCACTTTTAGAGCTGTTTGTTCTTGTGAGACCAGGTGTTTTTTCCTGTTGGTTTTCCCGTAGGCTCTACAAGCGCAGGACTGTCGTCTTTAAAAGGCTGAGATTCTGGGGCACCTTTGTAGCTCACCGGATAAGCACGTGTCACACCTCACTTAAACTGTCCAATAGAGCAGGAACATTTGTCGTACATACAGTATATCTTTGAAAATAACGTTATTTTCACATTCAATATCATGCTCATTATTGTAACAGGGTTTTGATATAAACACCTATGCAGTTTTACCAGAGTTTCTGTCTGGTGTTCTAAGCATAAGCATAGATATGTTCCTCCAGAAAGGGTGTAATGAAGCTGCTACCAGCCCTGTGGAACCAGAGCAGGTCCCAGTGGACCAGCCCTGTGGAACCAGAGCAGGTCCCAGTGAACCAGCCCTGTGGAACCAGAGCAGGTCCCAGTGAACCAGCCCTGTGGAACCAGAGCAGGTCCCAGTGAACCAGCCCTGTGGAACCAGAGCAGGTCCCAGTGAACCAGCCCTGCGAGGCGCTGGAGGATCATCACAACACGATTATAAAACACCCCTAATCTTTGCAAGATGGTTTTTCCTTTGGAGGGAATGGTCTGGCAATTGGTGGAAATGTACGTTCTATTACTCATCTCCAGTGTGCCTCCAAGGGAATTCACACTAATTGTAGAATGCTTCACTTGATTTTTTGGCAGGGGATAAGAGGGTTTACTGCCAGTGTTGTCTGTGGTCTGCCTAGACACTGATGTAAACCACAGGGTCAGTGTTGAGATTGTTCTGATTGGATTGTGTTCCAAAGCCACACGGATGATATCCCAGAGCTCCTTCCATACGAACGCTGGCCTGACCTGCAACACTGTCCCACTGTGGAGCACCTGAAGACGGGGCTTTATATTAAAACACTTAAAAGGCTCTGGCAGCCGTCTGAGAAAGTGAAAAGTTTGCAACTGGTGGTGTTTTCAAATTAGCTGAAAGAGTAAGATGACCCTATTTTCAACAAGACTAGCCTGACTAAAAACTTCCCAAACGACCACACTTCTCCAGCCATCAAACACGCTGAGAGCTGGCATGAGTATTGCCCATTAACGTTTCAATCCATTAAATCATTTGTTTCCTGGTTTTTACGTTGGGATGAAAGGAATGGTTCTTATTTCTTCTTTTTCGAGACCAAGGTACAGGAAATAGACTGAGGCCTATTCCCTGGTACAGGGTTTGGCATGACAAGGGCCTCGCTGTATATTTTGACATCTGTTTCTCAATGCTCACATCTGTACAAATGTCACATTTGTGGCCGGAAATGTGTCTGGCCAGTGCAGGTGCAATGAAGTGCTTTTCAAAGCAATCCCAACTCCCCTTCCTGCACATCAAGGAAAAAAGACACAGGTTTCTGACATCACTGCGAGGACATGGCACCTATAAATGTTTTTTTGAGATGCTGTTCTCTCGGCTATCGCTTGAGTCTCCAGAATGTTTCCTTTTAGACTTCATGGCTCAGATGACTGGAACCTAAAGATATAATACAATAAGTAAATGACAATATTTTGTACAAAAACAGAATGTTTAGAATATGAGCGATTAATAGATCAAAGCACACAAAATGTAACCAGAGGCAGTCAATTATGTCACGCTATTATCACCTATCTGTAGTGTAAACAGTAGTTTTGGTACTTTTTGTAGATTTCTTTCTTCTTTTTTTACAAAATACATTCAAGAAATATATTCTGTTCATGAGATATTCAGGTGCCCTGCTAACTCTTGGTTGGCATCATGATAACCGCACCCTTGCATGAGGTCTGAAACAAGCTTAGCTCATTATTTTACTACCATTTATCCTTGACCCAGGTTGGCCCACAAAGTAAAATCCAGATCTGAACAGCATGTGTTTAATGTGTCTCTGATGTTCTGTTCGCAGACAGACACATACACGCATGCTGACTTTGAAATAAATCTACCGTAGGAACACCCTAATATGTTATCCAAGCGTAAAAGAGGTTGAAACATTCGCTGTTCATATTTCAGTTAGGCGAGAAGATTTTGGAGAATAATTTGTCATCTACATTGAGACCATCTGTGTATAGTTGAGGAATAAGGAATGGTCTTTCAATGGTGTGACAGGATACACACATTTACAAATGTGTTATATAGTGCCTGTTTTACATCAATACAACTTTTTAACTTTCAAACAGAGAAATTCTGAAAATACACCTGATTATGAAGACAAGGGTTGTAGTTTTAGACCCGCCACAGCATTCATACCTAATCAAAACACTCCTGCGATTAGTTCTCAGTCTGCCTCCTAGTATGAATCAGAGTCTTCAAACATGCGTAGCAAATGAGAAGTGCCTGTATTATTTATAGTTTCTTTGAAAATAGACACGCGGGTTTGAGATAGGATGCAAATTGCTGCTTCAATCACAGTTTGAATGGTTGCCTTCCTCCCTTCGGCCTGATGAATGCAGCCAGAGTCAGATCCTTCCAGTGCTTCTTCAATCAACTCAGTCCCCCATATGGAGTTAATAAAGCTTGTCAATGATTTGCCGCAGATTGGAAGTCTGAAGGGCTGGCTTCCAGTTAGCCCCTTTCATAAATAAAACGTGACTCATATTAAGTTGAAGCTGCAAAGCAATTGAGTCGATTAGAATGGAAAGCAACATTTCCTGTGTTGATTAAACTGTGTGCTGAGGCCCAGAAAGGAAGATCCTTGGTTGGGTAACAAGGTGGAGGGAGTATCTTAACATGGAAGGATAAAAAAGATGGATCTGGGTGCCCTGGCTGGGGGAGGGGGGCGGGGGAGGGATGGGGGAGGGGAGCTGGCAGGGAGGGTTAAAACTCGGAGGTGGTTGGGCCACATTTCTCACTGAATGTGTGAGCCCTGCTGATCTGTGTAAATATTTAAACAAGGCCGATGTGGTGGCGGGGGGGGCGGGTGAGGGATATGCAAATCCATCCATCTATTGCGCAAGTTGTGGTCAATCTCAGACAAGAGGGCACACTGGCCATTTCTATTCACCAACTTCCTTTTTCAATTTTGCAGAATATTACAACAACAGAAATCTAAAATGGTTCCAAGTCAGTTTAACATTGAGTTTTGGCCCGAGAATGATCACTGCAATTAGCAGAAGTGCTAACCTGTATAGCTTTTAGTAAATACCAGGACTTCTCAAAAGTGTTACGACACAGGTGACATTCCTAGAATACCCCTGCTGATGCCATCTTTTCTTACTGCAATCCAATAGTTAAGAATGCTGGAACGATCAATAACTGATTTCTGCACATGCACGAAATTCCACATTCCTGGTTGTCTCAAATTCAGACACTTGCAGTGGTTACATGATGGAGTTTGTTTGACCTTCCGATGCTTGGTTCTTCTATGTGAAGCAGCCCTCAGTCAGACCACACAGAAGCACGGCTGATCCCTTCAAGATGTGCTTTTCATACGTCCAAACCAGGTTTGGGAATTGTTCACTTTGTTTCAAACACTCTTGTCACATACCAGTAGCTCTGAATGTAGATATTCATGAGTGCTGGACTACAACCAGAGCTGTACTAAATTAATCAGAGCTGTACACAAGCAGAACTGTACTGTACTGGAGGTGGAGATAATCAGAGTGGGGCAGATTGTTTTAAGAGCACCACAGCAGGTGACAGTTTTACTGTCTGTCATTAACACTAAAAAGTGTGTACTTACAACTATGAGGAGACCAGTTGTAAAATATTGACGACATTCGCATTGTTGGTATTGTATCTTTCAAATCCATCTCCATTCTATGTTGCCATGGCAAACCATACAAGTTTATTCTATGTTGCCATGGCAAACCATACAAGTTCATTCATGATTAGTCTTAACTACTTACTAACCGAAAGTGAGGTCATGCCGGGAAATATCAAACTGAGGCTGGAACGGCAAAGCCAAGGTGGTTTATTATTTGGAATTTTTAGCTTCTTTTCATTTTTTTTAACGAAAATAAATGGTACCTCTAGGCTAATTGTAGCTAGCTCTCAAGTCTTCTCACGGTGTGTTTCATGTGTTGCCTAGCAACTCATTACTTTTGATAGAAAGCGGACAACATTCTGCTAAAATTGCTTTAATTTCAACACAAAGTAACGACACAAGTGATTCAAAGAGTCTAGTCTTCATCCTCACTTTCGATGACAAATCTTTTCAGCATCATCTGGATAGTAAAACTCAGCAGCTGACACGTCGATATCGCTTATTTTGAAGATGACGTAGAGGGCAATAAGAATACTTATCAGACCGCGGTCAATAGCCTACGTGGCTGGCATGACTACCCATTAGCCAATCAGAAATCTTGTACCGTCGTTGCCATATAATAATTATTTGTTATCGGTGGCCTGGATGGAAATGGTTATCAGTCTTCGCACACACCTCACACCTGAGGTACCTGAGGAGGAATACCCTGCAGGAACAGCCTCCCCTTTGACCTTTGACTCTCTCTCAGGTGTGAACCTAACCCTTTAGACAGCAACGCTACACCCAAACACAGTCACAGTCCACACTCACCAGCACACCATTTTGTAAGTTTTCTTTTGAGATATCTTTGATATTTTTCATGATGTATTGGTTTGTAAGTGAAGTGTGACAGGAAAGGCAGGGGAAGAGTGAGGGGAAGACATGCAGCAAAGCGCCCAGGCTGGATTCAAACCCAGGCCGCTGTGGTAAGGCTTCAGGTGCCGACAGGGTATGCACACCCATTCTGTGAGCTACTGTACCAGGGCAAAGCACGCCCTCTTTTGAATGCAGACGCTAAGAACGTAACCTTGAGCCTGCGAACGAGCCAGCAAGACAGACACGATAACTGGAGCAGCTGCACTGTATTTCATTAACCCCACCCAGTCTGTCTGTCGCCCACACCTTGAAAATATTCACCCCTGACTTCCCCTCATGCAATGGAATTAGCGCTGCATTTCGCTATTGGAAGCAGAAGTGGGACATTTTCCCTGTGTGTGATTCCAGTTGAGTCCCAACAGCAGACTGTAAGCCGGCTGATCACAGGAATGCCTGCGTCGAGGTCTGCTCCTCGCAGGCCCACACACGTCTGCCCAGGGGAGCGAGGTGTGCCCCACATACTGGCCAGGACCAATCTTTCTGCGAGACCGTGGCTAGAGTTACCACTATCAGAGTGCGGGTCGGCAGCAAGCTCTCTTTCTTGCTTCCTGAATTCTGAGATCTCACTTTTGATATGAGGGGATTTGACTGTTCCGTGCATACCATGATGAAAAGGCAGGAAACATCTGGCACACACATCTCGGTGTAAATTAGACAGGCAGACAGGTTTTTCCTTGGAAAATGCACCTGCTCTGGTTCAGACGGAATTCCTACTCCAGACTAATATGCTAGAGTTGAGCCCGGCGTTAAAGAGGGACGTTTAATACTGTTCTTTCTTTGTGAGGACACAAAGAGAGCTGCTCTACCGTCAGAGACACGATCACGCGGGGTGCTTTGGGAGAAAGGGCAGTGCTACTGAGCCCTACGCTGGTGACGGTGCCTGTGGGTGTGTGTGAAGCTTGTTTGCTCTCTGCTTGCTCACCTAAGGTCCATCCATCCATCCAGGGTTCAGGCTTGCTGAACAGCATCCATCCCAAACTGTGCTGCTCAACTCAACTACTTTAAAAACGTTTGTCATTCCCCAGCAGTCCAAACGACCTGTTTGAATCCAGCGTGTTTGACTTCATATCCGCCCATCAAAGCTTTGTTAGTCTTCTGTGTTTAAAGGTGACAGAATGTCCTACATACCTGACTGATATCTGAACGTCTGCATGAAGATCAAAGCTGTGGAAGCTTTTCTCTTTAAGGATTTGGACCATTGACTCTGAGACATTTGGAAGCTGGATATTTCCTTTCCCTGTGAACTAGGTGTGGCTGCCTTCAACTTAAATATCCTGGTTTCCAAGATCAGTGTTTTTTTTATTTTTGTTTAATTTCTGGCCCTTTGAAATGTAATTGAATGAAAGTTTAACACATGTAGGTTCTACCATGGGGCTTGTGCTTTAAAAGAACATGTCAAAATATGAAACTGGCAAAGCACACAAGCAGACACTAAAAGTAAGAAATGGGGAGGAAGGGTCTTATGACAAAACAAAGCTAATAACCTCCCCTCCCAAAGCCTCAGCCCATATTTATGACATTTAACTTGAATTGGGATTGCACGCGAAGAAGGTCTGTGAGTATGTTATTGTACGAGCCGATGGTTAGACCCAGACATTCCCCGTTCAGCAGCGCAGTGTGAATCAAAACCACATTGGTTCTTTTGCGATTCACACATACTGTCCATATACACATGAATCCATACACACTTAACTGGCTGCAAATGTTCAGCCTGATATGGCTGCTTCTGCTAAACCCTTACCTCACAGGGTTCATTCAGACTGGCTGGTAGCGTTCGAAAATAGGTTAAGGATCTCACGGAATGGAACCTCCCTTTGGCATTCTCCTACCGGGCTGGGAAGCGTGTCTCTTTCATATTGGTACAAAAGCCATTATTGACTAACGCCCGATTGAGAGGATGACAGTTGGTATGAGCACGCATGTGCGTGTGAATATTCTCTGAGTCTTACTGAACACAATGGTGTCTTTAGGGCACATCTGTCCATGAGACACAATAATATGTGCATCTGAGACACTTCTGACAAGGGTAGGAATGAGTAATTGAAGTAAACGAATCCAAGAAAATATAAAATAAACCGTTTAGTTCACAAACTGAAACCTCATGAAAGGGCTGGCTGCCACACGAAATGGAAACACGGATTTTGAACAGCGTGCACCGTCAGCGGGCAGGGAATGGAAACAAAACAAAGTAGAATCATTATTTTGTGAAAAGAGGTACATGCACCACCACACTACCTGTCCCCAGCCACACAAAAAGTTGTATACAATTGTTCCAGTATTTCGTTTCCTACTGCAGGATGTGGCCATTTGGGTGGAGAGGTAAACACTGGTCTCCTGTTTATGTTTAAGCCTTTTCAGATTTTTTTTCATCTACATTAGTCAAAAAGCCTGAAAGTAAATCAAAGTTTGCATGAGACAATTATTGTATTGTTTTAACTGCAGCTAGTGTCTCTATTTCTTTTAATGTTCATTTGTTACTTAAGCTTTTAAATAATTGATGCACTAAACATTTAAGAAACTCAATCCAGAGTTTCAAGTAATCTGTTATTTACAATGCAAACTAGTATTCAGCTGCCCAGGTGAGAAGGTGTTCAATTAGATTATTTCAAAGTTCAGAAATAGTTTGGTGTGTCTGTAAAGTTGCATGTTGCACTTTTCACTGGAATTGATTAACATGCCACACTACATTAACATGAACTTTGACAAAAAATGTAACCTTTGATAACCTTTGTTGTCTGTTGTTAAGAAACTGATTATTAAACAGGCTAATGAAGCACATATCTCCAACATAAGGAGAGCAGCAGGCAAAACTCCACTTAAATGTGAAAAATGCCATAAATGTTTAAACAAAGGACATTTAAATACTACCACAAAATCTTTCCGACGGAGATGCACGTCATACAGAAATAAACTCAGATTGTTTTGATTTAATTGTTGGTTAGAATAGCCTGCGACCAAGGACACAGAAGGTTCTAACAGTCTGATCTGTTGCCACAGATGGCGGCAGGATTAGCCAAATGAATTGGTATAGAGGGGAAGACATTCAAAATGTCACATTGCTATTATATACTGTGTAATTAAAGATTATTGTTGACTTTGACCAAGGACTCCTTTCTGAGTACAAAGAGCAAACATGGCATCAATACAGCCAACACCATTACCCAATTACAAATGAAAAATATGGAGTTAGTCAAATATGTCTTACAGTGATGCTTTGACAAACCACATTTTACAAAGCAACAGTATACAATACCTATAGCAGCTATGACTGTTTATATGGACGTACAGTTGACATTTATTGTGGTGACCAGATGATGAATGCCTCACTAGAATCATGCACAGACCTGCTTTCATCTGTCTGGACTTTAATATTTGATCATCTACATAAATGACATTGATGAAATCCAGTCAGCTATAATCACAGCACAGCCATTCCTGAGGTGATTCACCACTCTGGAGCATTAGTCTCTTTTAACTCTTCATCATCTACAACTCACATTAAATGTATTGTTGGGTGTGATGAATGTATAATTTGCTTACTTTAGCCACAATTAACACATTAACACTTAGGGTTCCAAACTAAATGAGGTTGTGATTTATTTTAACCAGTTCTAAAAGTGAAGTTTTGAAAGTATACGGACTGGAATACAAAGGCAACATGAGGTTTGACTGAGTGTAGGCAGAATGAAAGAAGATCACAAGGGTAAATAAAAGTGATTAAACTGATCTGAAAAGAAATAAATCAAGGTCTTGTTAGTAGTTTTTTTATTTTTATTTTTTTACTTTGGACCTCTGCTAGTTTGCATGCTATTAACAGCGGGCCATTGCTGAGGTAACATTCTATCCTGCTATAAATATTAATAATTGAGAACACTGAAGGGTCCTGACTCCGCATGCAGTTTTAATAAAATCCAAACCACGGTCATGATGGGAATGCATCAGGTAAACCTTCCACACTGACTTCAGACCTCAAAACTTCAATCTACAAAATACAGACTGGCTATAAAACAGGGTGGATCATTCACAGTCATATAGCCAGAGTGCTTTTGAAGATTAACATCCAATAACACAGTTTTTAAGTCACGTTATTTGGTTTAGATATTAAAGTAAGGTTTGTCCCTGCAGGCTGTCCTTTAAGAGCTCTCATGGATGAAAGGCATGCCCTCTCAAAAGACCTGAGCACAATACAGTCTGACGCTGAAGTGGTTGTACCTACTCCAGAATCAGGATCATAATACGGAGAAAGTTTAGAGTTCAAACACAGCCTGAAAGCAGTGGACATGCTGGTCTCTTCAAAACATGAAAACATGAATCCAATCATCATCCAACAATATATGATGTTTTCCCTTGCTTGTCAAAAGTTCTCTATCTTTGAAAAGCCATCACAGATGTCACATCATGTGAAAACAGATTAATGCTACAATACTTATTAATGAACAAGTTCTGTATCAGACAGTAATTATAAAGGTGAAAAACTAGCAGGATTATTTTCAGTTTTCAGCATTCATATGAATCAAGATAGAAAAATGAATCTTGCTAAAACATCTCTTCATGTGAAGGAAAACACCAGGATGAACCACCTTCTCAACCATGACTTAAGATGATGGTGATGCTCCAGAGACCGATGAAACATCACATATATGCTGCAAACCTCGAGTCATCTTTTTAAAAAATAAATCCTTCCCAATCTTGTGGCTTTGAAGGATCAGGTTTTCCTTCGAAGGATCATTCACTACAAACAAGTCTCTTGTGGCTCTTCCTTCTCAAAGCATCTCCAGTTCCTGGTTCTGAGCTGGACTGACTTCAGGAATGGAACCTCTGTGGTTTGACAGACATCCAGATCCTCTCAGTCTTCCTAACGCAAAGCCAAATTGAAGTACAACTGTTTCCTTTACTAATGTACCGAGGGGTTTGGGTTTTTATATGTTTTATTTTCAGGGGAGCAGAGCCCCAAACTCAGAATGTGTATTCATCCATGGTGTATTAAGGAGTTATTAATGTAAACACAATCACAAACTGCCATTTTGATTTATTTGCACAAGCTGGGGACTTCTGATGTACTTTCACGCTACCTGCGGTACAATGTTGTAAAATGACACTGTGTAAACGTTTAAATTGAGTTTTTTTCTTATTTTCCGTATAGGAGTGGAAACAGACCTAGTCATTTCAACCTGCTTGCTATTGTTTACTGTACTTGCCAGAAACAAATACACTGTAAACCCTGCATCTTACACAGATTGTTTTGCTAAACTAGATGTTTGGGGCAACCATGTCTGTGCAGAGGAATGAAAGCCAAGAACTCAGTTACAGGTTCCTGTCCTGAAAGGGGCCATTTAATGAGTTCAATCACCTCAAATTATTAGCTACTGTAACTATAAAACACATTTTTAATTGCAATGTCATCCAACAGTGGTCGTATTGTCCAATGCTAACACGGAGTCCAGATATATGGATCTCCCTGGAAGGGGACTAATGAGGTGGAAGTTTGAGAGCAGGAAGGATGGATGCCTGAGAAGGAGCAGTTGGCTCGGGTTTGGAGGGTGAGAATTATGACTGATAAAGGATCTCTGACGTCACACAGAGGGAAGAAACCCCGGCCACACATGCTGTGGTCAGTACACTGTGCTGTGAAGACATTTGGAGAGGATAAGGGTAATGTCTGACTTTGTTGAGACTAAAGCTGATTGGCTGCTTCTGGGATGTTTGGAACAACACTGATGCCAATCGGATGGATGTCTGTTTACCTCACATCACATGCAACTGCATAATAAGTCAAAAGGAATTCTTCTGTTTTATTTTTCTCTGTGAAGGACTGGAAACAAAGCAAAACTGCACTGATTCATTTAAAGTCCCTGAAATAGTTTTCAGGGGAAAATGTATAAGGAATCAGTACTTTGTCCAATGTTGGCTGCAGTCGTCCTTTCTTGCAGTGTTATAGATTTGACAAAGACTGTGTGTCCTGATGTGAGGCTGTGCTGTCCTCCCCTCAGTGGGCTGTGCTGTCGTCCCCTCAGTGGGCTGTGCTGTCCTCCCTCAGTGGGCTGTGCTGTCCTCCCTCAGTGGGCTGTGCTGTCCTCCCTCAGTGAGCTGTGCTGTCCTCCCCTCAGTGGGCTGTGCTGTCCTCCCTCAGTGGGCTGTGCTGTCCTCCCTCAGTGGGCTGTGCTGTCCTCCCTCAGTGGGCTGTGCTGTCCTCCCTCAGTGGGCTGTGCTGTCGTCCCCTCAGTGGGCTGTGCTGTCCTCCCTCAGTGGGCTGTGCTGTCCTCCCTCAGTGGGCTGTGCTGTCCTCCCCTCAGTGGGCTGTGCTGTCCTCCCTCAGTGGGCTGTGCTGTCCTCCCTCAGTGGGCTGTGCTGTCCTCCCTCAGTGGGCTGTGCTGTCCTCCCCTCAGTGGGCTGTGCTGTCCTCCCTCAGTGGGCTGTGCTGTCCTCCCCTCAGTGGGCTGTGCTGTCCTCCCTCAGTGGGCTGTGCTGTCCTCCCTCAGTGGGCTGTGCTGTCCTCCCTCAGTGGGCTGTGCTGTCCTCCCTCAGTGGGCTGTGCTGTCCTCCCCTCAGTGGGCTGTGCTGTCCTCCCTCAGTGGGCTGTGCTGTCCTCCCTCAGTGGGCTGTGCTGTCCTCCCTCAGTGGGCTGTGCTGTCCTCCCCTCAGTGGGCTGTGCTGTCCTCCCTCAGTGGGCTGTGCTGTCCTCCCTCAGTGGGCTGTGCTGTCCTCCCTCAGTGGGCTGTGCTGTCCTCCCCTCAGTGGGCTGTGCTGTCCTCCCCTCAGTGGGCTGTGCTGTCCTCCCTCAGTGGGCTGTGCTGTCCTCCCTTAGTGGGCTGTGCTGTCCTCCCTCAGTGGGCTGTGCTGTCCTCCCCTCAGTGGGCTGTGCTGTCCTCCCTCAGTGGGCTGTGCTGTCCTCCCCTCAGTGAGCTGTGCTGTCCTCCCCTCAGTGGAAGTTCTTGCAGTCTTTTTTTGAAAGGTTCTTGTAGTCCCTGTAGTTTGGCACTGCAACACAACATTGCACCTATAGTTACCAAAATGTGACTTTTGGCTGTAGACCAAGGTAAACAACATTTTAAACACACTATATAGTACTCCTAAAAACGCTAGAGTCAAGAAATATGTTTAATACAGCTTTCCAGTAAAAGTCTAGAGCACTTAACTCATCTAGATAGTAATGCGATATATGTAGCAACTATGTTTTAAATTCCTTTCTCCTTCGTTTATTTTCAGAGAGGGGCAAAGTTTGCAATCTACCCCTCAATGTTATTTTACAAGGATATGTAACAAAAGAGAACGATTGGCATTAGGGAAGATGGAATTTCAAACAATACCTTTATCACTTTTCAAATTACTTGTTTATTTTAGGTCCTCAGAGATTCACCACTTTCAGACGTGAAATTGTATTTCCTCACATGGAGAGAAGTGATACGCCCATTGGGGTTCTAAGAAAAGGAACCTATTGAAGATCTCATCAAATTCTGTGAGGGAGGCCAACCTGACTTAAAGTACAATAATATATATATATGTTTATATTTGGTTTTATATTTGGTTTTATATATATATATATATATATATATATATATATATATACACACATATACATATGTATATGTATATATATATATGTATAGGCCTAATGGTTTGCACATCTAAGTAACAGATTATTTTTTAGTTGAAAATACATCCAAGTACCAGGCAGAAAGCATGGGTTCAATCAACTGGTATTGTCATCTTCATCAATAGCACATGCACAGTGCACATGCACAGTGCAATAACATATTAACTGTTAAGTCAACAGTTGAGTCAAGTATTTGATGTTGTTACTGTATCGTGTGTTTCTTTTAAAGAAATGCCAAGGCTGTAAAGTGGACATTCACTCACAAACTCGTAAAACAGTCTACTAGAAAGTACAATAATGTCTCCTGTTGAAAGACACACAATGCAATGTTGGGCCAAGAATGTAAAACAGGTCAGGTCAGTGGCCAGCCAGCTTGCTGTTCCCCTTAAGGGTTAGCCTAACCCTTCCCAGGCTTTAAGCAGGGCTGCTCACAGGCTGAATCCAGCTCGCAGGTTGTACCTCATAGCTTTGCAGCCCTTTAATTAAAAAGAATCTGAGGAATTTTTCCACTGGGGTTTCCATTGCCAGATGTGAAATAGAAGGCAGTGATTCTGAATTGCCTTTGTTTTTTATAGGTCTTGGAATTCCCATTGATCTGACTTTTGGACACAGCAATTTCGACTGTGATTTGTAGTTATCTGCTTTAAAGGTTAGTCAGGTACGACATATGAAAGGACACAGGAGTTGCAACATCTTATAAGTCTATAGAGCAGACGTAGTTATATTATGTATTAGTCACAGGTTAATGATTACAATTGGAGGGGTTGAGGTCCAGTCATATGATACTTCTACTTTGTGCAAAGCCTTTTTCAATGAATTATGTGACGCACTTTCAAGTGTCCCCGCAACACTTTCACAACTCAGTTTTACGCAACACAAGATGAGCTTGGCTCATATGGATTCTGTAAAAGACCACATGCAAAAGAGAAACAGTCATTCCAAAAACCTCCTTAATTTTCTAAAAATACCCCAAAACGTTTTTTTTTTCAAAATAGTAGAATTAGGCTAAATATTTCAAATAACGTGTTTTGTACTTTGTTATAATAGGTTATTGAGTGTAGATTAATCGTTAATCAAGATTAATAGATCAATAAAAGATTTATCTCTATTTTGATACTTATCTATAAGTAAGTACGTTTTTGAAAGTGTGCAGCATTTGCGCGAGTCACTAAATGATGCCATCGAATAGAAGAAGAAATACCAGTGTGCTGGACTACAATACTGTTTATCGCATTCATCTAGTATCATGTGGCTGTTTGTTTTATTCCAATGTCAAGGAAAAGGTATTTAGTTCAGCTCCCAGTGACTAAGACGTATTTACTGTGGTGGACAGAGCAGTGAGTCATGGTTTGTGTTGGCAGAGAGGGTAGTGTTCACACAGCAACCTCGCCTTTCAGAGCTGTTTACCCTCGGACTCTCAGGGGTCCATGAGGAATTTAAGCTGTTTGTTGGCCCTCCCTTTTCAGCACAGACAGATCACCTAAATATATTTGAGAGGACAAGATTAGGGGGGGGAAAAGCATTTGGTAAACTAAATGAGTTACATGTCTTGAAAATGTATCAAGTAATAAATGTTTGTAAAAGGCAGATATTTCCAAAGAATATGTACTTCCAATAATACAGTATATTACAGCACAAGGGGTTGGATGAACACTCTAATTTTACATTTCCACAAAATGGTATCAATAAATAACATCACATTATATGCAAATAATTGTAAGTGCAGTTACATAAGCACCTTTTAACCCTATCACTAGATCCATTGAGATTTTCTAATCATACAAACTGATCATGTGAAAATGTGGTCTTGTATCACGAGTGGTTAAAGGTTGAGATACCAGCAAAAAAGAAGCCTTATTCTCATATATATGCCAGCAATACTATGAACTTGCACATGCATTTTTTGCAAAAACATTTTTGCCCACAACAAATTGAGATCGCAGAACATTATTAAGGGAACATGTGCTGCTTGAGAGTAGCAAAAGACAACATGAGATACGTTTTTGACCCAAGCAATGCTTTTCAAACTGGCATGTAGGCAGGCTGATGTATGTGGGCCACAGAGACAGTGCAGTGTGCCTCTGCTTCCCCAGCTTCTCTCTACAGACAAGTAACATCCACCACTCCCATGCCAGACCCCTCTGAAGACATTGTGATGAGGATACGAGTCTCTGTGTTGAACACAGACCCTACCAGGTTACTGAGCCAGGAACACCAGCAAGCTTTTAAACCATTTTTGTTCCCCAACTGACAACATTAACAAAAGGTATTTCTCATCGTATGCGATCGCTAGTGTCGTGAAACATACGCAGGAAATGTCCAAGTGAGATAAATAATAATAATACCGTAAAAAGATAAACCTGGAATAACAAACATGGTTAAATCAATCCAGAAAGTTTACTTTCCATAAAAATGTTCTTACCACTTCATTTTTCTTTCAATGCCAAAATAAGTTAATAAAAGCATTGAACGCTTTATTCTTGTTTGTGTCAAGATCTTAGATCCAAATTTCAGATATGACACTATCTTAGATCCATATTTCAGATATGAATGCACTACAATTGACAAGTAATGTTTAAGGGGAGACAAGCAGGTTATGCATTTCAAATGAATTCATCACACATTGTTGTTGCTTAGAAACCAGGGAGACTAGTGGAGAGTTATGCAAGGGCAGACTCAAAACAGAGTTTAAGAAATTGAAAAACAATTCAACGTATCTACAGCGTGTTATAATGAGATACTGCTGTGTTTTAGCCCAAATGGGCCTCAACACAATGGAGGAGTGTTACATATTACAGGTTTAAACAAACATTTGCCTCTAATACTGTACTGTTAGTAGGTAAGCGGTTCTCCATCAACTATGTACAAAATAATTATCCTTTATTGTACTAAAATACATAAATATAACTCTAATTTACACATACTAGGTGGATTCCTCCACAGTATTCTATAGTGTCCCTACATTGAACTTTGTCAAATTACTAAGAGCACTGAAAAACTCTTGGTGAGATATATAGAGAGTTCTTTGTCCAAGACTGCTTTGTGTCTAAGTGCACAAAGTGAAAATGTCCTGTATATCCTGTGCGTATTTACATTGTAGAGAGAATGCGTGATTTTACTTAGAAATCTGTCATTATAATTAGTAATCAGGTGCAAATCTTCAGAACTTCCTTGACAACTCTTTGATTAAACAGCTTTGTGGTGAAGCGGCAAGCGTGTGCTCACGTACGTCGTTTAAACACCGGAATACTTTGAAGCTACTGTGAGCACCAGCTGTGATAAACAGTGAAGTGTTCAGGTTTGGTTATTTTGGTTTTGTATTCTTGCACTTCTGAGTTCAGCAGGGTTAAAGTGCAGCGTGCACACTATCTTTATTAAACGGGGGTTTTTTCTGAAAAATTGGATCAATCATTTATGGCATTTTAGGGAACAGAAAATCCTTGGATGGTTCAGCATTATGTACAACGTTATCCTCAAACTGCTTATTCTCCGCAGAGATCTGTGAACCAGTCTGTGAACCAGATCTGTATTGTGAGGCTTTAGCTTGTGACTGAGCAAACACAATTCTCGTTCACTTCATAATCCCTCCTTTTTCTGCCACATAATCGATAACAAGGAAAAGAGTTCCAGCAGCGGCCAAGTGTGCCTGAACTCTGTCTCCCGTGTGTTTCCCAGCTAAGATGGTGTGCTTTGAGTAGTGAGGATATCCTGTTCTCCTTACTTTGCTCATTCCATCACCCACTTCATCTGTCTCGTGTCCACAGCTCTTATGATCTGGTCTCTATGTTCCTTGTTTTATTTCTGTAGTTTATGTTGTTAATGATTCTCAGTAGTAGGTTTGTTCTGTTGCATTCTGCTTCCAGACGAGTATTTCTGATCTGTTTGGCTGTTCCCAGACTTTTTTTCACAACGGACAACATTGGTTGGCCATTGGCTAACATAGTGTTACGAGGTCTAGCGAGTTCTTTTCCACTGTTGAGCTCACCGGTACTGTTCTCTCGTTAATGATAAACCAAACAGTTTTTTTGGCTTGCCCAGCAATGTCACTGATTAATTTAGTGTTTCATTTTGGGCCTAGTGATGGTCAGGTTGATTTGCATCGACACTGCTGTCTCTCTCATATTTTTGAACTCCAAAGACAAAAGTGAAAGCTACAATGAAGACGTGATTATGACCTAACAACACAAACACCTGGAACAGATGATTAGCCCTAAAATGAAGGGATTATGTCTAAAAAGTGCTGTTCATCGGATGATCTGGATGATTAAACCCTTTAGCATATTAGGCTCATAGCGATTTTTACACGATTAATCTGAAGTGCTGGGAAACAGAACTATAATGCAAACAAGTGACTGTGTCCAGGCCCCGTAGTGTCACTGCAACAGACCGTGTGAAGCCAGGACTGCAGGATTGAGTCATGCTGAGGTTACAAACCTGCTGAAGGCTGTTCAAAAGATCCTTATTTAAACTGCATGTCATGCGTGCTCTAGTACTGTGGCTCAAGCAGATCACGGGGTTCTCAATCAAGGAACATTAGTTGTAACTTTGAGTGCAATTCTTTGTCTGTCTGACAAACTGCCTTTAGAGAACGCCTAGCAACTAACTGAACCAATAAATTGTACGAACCAAACCTTTAAACACCTCATACACAGGTCAAATACTCATTATACATTTATCTCTGAACCAGAATATTGCGAGGTTGTGACTTTTAGGAAGGTAACACACACCTTTGACTTTTAACAGAGATTAAATGCAATCCAAAGTGGTGCTGTGTGACTGATACAACTTTCCTGAGTTTATGAAAGTCAACAAAAATACAAAATAAAACAAAGATCTTCAGAAAAAAATAAACAAAAAAATAAAACATTAAAACTATGGTATCTTTTAAATACAAGGACTCCTTTTGACAGCCTCTAAATAGTCTTTGGTGACATTCCTACACGTGCTTCGCTAGAGCGAAGGTGAGGAGCAAATGGTGGTCTACGCTGCAGAGAAATTTGATCTGATGGAGTCTTCTCGTAGCTGACGGTGCTTGCCGATGTCACACTCCTCCCTGCGCGCCCGGCGCTCAATGGTTATCCTGTAGTTCTTCCTGCACATCAACAAAAGGGTGCGGGGGAGATGTTCAGGTGGTTCCATACAATATACATTTTAGGGGGCATTTTTCATGCTTTTATTGGACAGATTTTTCGTGAAGTGTGACAGAGAGAGAGGGATACGAACCCCGGTCACGATTGCTCACCTGAAGAAGTAGTATGCCAGGAGCAGGGCGGTTCCGAGCAGGGCTCCCACAATGATCCCAGCCACGGCCGACACCCCCAGTCCGCCTGCTTGGGGAGAACAGCAGGCCATCACACACTGTCATGGATGTTACTGCTACTGGAGCGTGTGACTGCATGTCAGGAGATGGCAGGTTCAAATCCCCCTCGTTTGTCACTTTGAATAGGAGCTAAATAATTATGTTATTATTATTATTGATGTTGCATCATATTGAGAAATCGGTAGGTTTGCATTCCAGAGAAAAGATCATTTGAAATAATTTACATGATTGGTCTGGAAGGTCTGTGTGGGGGGTTTGGTGACGTCCCTTCAGGGTGAAATGTTCGCTGTTGAATGCAGGCATCATCTGGAAGCTCCCGTTTATGCCAAGGAAGTTACACACCACCTGAAAACCAGGATTTTCCAAATACTCTGATATACTGTAGGTCTTTTAATTTCTCAACATCTTTATTTTCCCTATCCTTATTAAGGATGCGTGTTAAGCTGCATTTGCAGAATAACCCCAGATAAAACAGGTTCCATGATTATGGTCTCATTGTGTTACTTCCTGAGCACCTTCTAGCTTCCCACAGAGACGCCGTCCAGCCTGTGCTCACCTCGTACGTGCCTGTCTCCCTGTTGGTCATGGTCATCACTGAGAAGTCTCCATCACGGTCCCCGTTGGCATCAATGGACACCTGGCCTGCGATTCCTGCAGGACACACATACCGGAAAGGACCAAATCAATAAGGAGTAGGCTACCTAACCATCACACGGGGACGAGACAAACCTACCTAACCATCACCCTCATATGGGGATGAGACAAAGAAAACTAAAGAGTGAGAGAGACAGAGATGAGAGACGGAGAGTTGGCGACAGAAGGAGAAAGGGAGACAGAGACAGAGAGACAGTGAGAGACAGATACAGACACAGAGACAGAAAGAGAGAGACACAGAGACCGTAAGAGAGAGAGACAGAGAGAAAAAAAAGCAGGAATTCCAGCCACTATAACAGGAAATCTCATTCCCCTCCCGCCGTTATTGTTGGCAAGCTCTCCAAGAATTGTAATTTCATCCTCGCGCCTGAGTTTCCAAATTCTTCGCATTTTTAAAATATTATTTCTTTTAACAAGAAAATATGACCCTGTTCTTCACGACTCCTGCTGAACAAAACATTGTTATTTCACGTTGAGTGCTGGCAGTGTGCAGATCTGGCCTTTTAACTGGCTTCAGCAGTGAGCATCCGCTTTGGAACTAGATTCTAGTGACTGAAACCTTTTGGTTGTCTTCAAATTCACTGCACAGGTTAATGCCGTTTGCTAATTCACTGCACAGGTTAATGCAGTTTGCTAATTCACTGCACAGGTTAATGCCGTTTGCTAATTCACTGCACAGGTTAATGCAGTTTGCTAATTCACTGCACAGGTTAATGCAGTTTGCTCATTCTCTTTTGTCAGGACAAGATGTAGTAAGTTGACCAGAAGACAGCAATCTGACTTGTTTTACGGTCCGAAAAAGAGTGTTTCTGGACGAGGAGGGGGTGGAAAGGGGGCGACAGGAGAGGAGGTCGTACCTTCGAACTTCCGGTTCCACATGCGGGTGGTGATCTCCGCCCCTTCCTTCTTACTGGAGCCGTTCCTCATGGCCTCGTGCAGCGCCAGGGCGTACAGCAGCAGGGCGTCATGGAAACCCTCCACAAACATGTTGATCTAGAGGAGCCGGAGGACGAGAGAGGAGAGATGAGAGGAAAGATGAGAGGAGAGATGAGAGGAGAGATGAGAGGAGAGATGAGAGGAGAGATGAGAGGAGAGATGAGAGGAGAGATGAGAGGACAGATGAGAGGAGAGATGAGAGAAGAGATGAGAGGAGAGACATTAGAGGAGAGATGAGAGGACAGATGAGAGGAGAGATGAGAGGAAAGATGAGAGGAGAGATGAGAGATGAGAGGAGAGATGAGAGAAGAGATGAGAGGAGAGATGAGAGGAAAGATGAGAGGAGAGATGAGAGGAAAGATGAGAGGAGAGATGAGAGGAGAGATGAAAGGAGAGATGAGAGGAGAGATGAGAGGAGAGATGAGAGAAGAGATGAGAGGAGAGATGAGAGGAAAGATGAGAGGAGAGATGAGAGGAGAGATGAGAGGAGAGATGAAAGGAGAGATGAGAGGAGTGTCATCCCTTCTGCTTCAACTGCTTCTACCCAACCTGACCACTCAGCTCGCACATCAGTGAATACTAGACTGTTTCAACACTGTAGAATAGGAAACACACAAGACATTGTTGTATAGATTTTGAACTATTCCTTGAAGCCACACATTTGTATAAAGGCACAATGACTAGGCTGCTGCTGGTGGTAATCCCACATGGGCTATGAATACCAAAAGGTTAAGACTAATATGGTACATGCAAATGTTATGGTTGGGATGGCTGTTCCAGTCCTCCTGAGCATACAGCCCCTGAGCACAGCCCAATCTAAACATGACAGAATCCCCACGCAACGCAGCACTGCTGCTCACGGGGAACTCAATAACGAAGGAGGTGATGTCTGTATATTTACATTCACCTTCAACAGCCTATTAACAAGCAGGAACCAGGAAAGGCCGATAGCTGTGTCACTGTATTTTTTATTTTATTTTTTTAAATATATATTTTCTTATTTAGAACCTGAGCTGAAGCCCGTTCTTGGGGATTAAAAAAATATTTTTGAAAACATGAGCGTGCGGATAGCACAAACCCTGCTGTGGTTTCATATCTTACTTCGTTTACTTGCTCAACCCTATCAACACAATCTGTGGACATACCTTTGCTCTCTCCAAACAAATGGTTCAAATGGTTTAAATAAAGGTAAGGGGGGATTGCAGGTTTCTAAAAATAACCTTATATAGAATAAAGATGATTATAGAACAGCGCAAATGCTGACCTGAACAAACCACTGCAGTCAGTTTGTGTGTGTGCTTTCCGATACCATTTACAAGATCTACTTTGTAATGTTTACTATGGTGTTGGTTTGTTGCTTGTCTCCTAGGCTTGTCTCCTAGGCTTGTCTCCTAGGCTTGTCCCCTAGGCTTGTCTCCTAGGTTTGTCTCTTAAGCTTGTCTCCTAGGCTTGTCTCCTAGGCTTGTCTCCTAGGCTTGTCTCCTAGGTTTGTCTCTTAAGCTTGTCTCCTAGGTTTGTCTCCTAGGCTTGTCTCCTAGGCTTGTCCCCTAGGCTTGTCTCCTAGGCTTGTCTCCTAGGTTTGTCTCCCAGGCTTGTCTCCTAGGTTTGTCTCCTAGGCTTGTCTCCTAGGCTTGTCTCCTAGGCTTGTCTCCTAGGTTTGTCTCCTAGGCTTGTCTCCTAGGTTTGTCTCCTAGGCTTGTCTCCTAGGTTTGTCTCCTAGGCTTGTCTCCTAGGCTTGTCTCCTAGGTTTGTCTCCTAGGCTTGTCTCCTAGGTTTGTCTCCTAGGCTTGTCTCCTAGGTTTGTCTCCTAGGCTTGTCTCCTAGGTTTGTCTCCTAGGTTTGTCTCCTAGGCTTGTCTCCTAGGCTTGTCTCCTAGGTTTGTCTCCTAGGCTTGTCTCCTAGGTTTGTCTCCTAGGCTTGTCTCCTAGGTTTGTCTCCTAGGTTTGTCTCCTAGGCTTGTCTCCTAGGCTTGTCTCCTAGGTTTGTCTCCTAGGCTTGTCTCCTAGGCTTGTCTCCTAGGTTTGTCTCCTAGGCTTGTCTCCTAGGTTTGTCTCCTAGGTTTGTCTCCTAGGCTTGTCTCCTAGGTTTGTCTCCTAGGTTTGTCTCCTAGGTTTGTCTCCTAGGCTTGTCTCCTAGGCTTGTCTCCTAGGCTTGTCTCCTAGGTTTGTCTCCTAGGCTTGTCTCCTAGGCTTGTCTCCTAGGCTTGTCTCCTAGGTTTGTCTCCTAGGCTTGTCTCCTAGGCTTGTCTCCAATCACACGAACATTCTGCATCTGTCTGTCAGAGTGTTGCTGAGAGATCTAATATGTAGTTTGGATCAAGAATGCATTCTGCTGATAGTCAAAAATATATTATATTTGTATAATATACAAGGTAGCGATTCTACTGCAACTTCACACAACACAATAGACCCTTTTACATGATTAACTGCTTCTTGCCACTTTGGTGCAATATGTTCCCACACAATGTGTGCCTGTGGGTCTAGCGACCACACAGTGATTCAACCGAAGCCTTTATTTACGACTCAATAGAAGAAAAGACGTATTCAGACACACTAATTACACCCTTTATACCCCTACACAGGCACACACAAACACACACAAATCGCGTTTCGTGACAAATAGCACAAAGGTTGCCAGTAGTAAGACGAATCGTCTTTATGGTAGTCATGTCAGACAGGAAAGATTGCTGTCTGTAGGATTGCTTTTTCTTCCACTGCTAGTCCAAGAGCACACACGCTCATCACAGAAGGACGGGGATTGATGTTAACTTTAAGCTTAGTTTGACATTAAACTGTAAATTGTTTTACTGATATTGCATTACAACCATGGACACCAACTGAATGGTGTGTTGAACCGCTACTCATACTGGACAGGAACGATACACAGACTCCTACTGAACAGGAACGTTACACACAGACTCATACTGTACAAGAACGATACACAGACTCATACTGGACAGGAACGATACACACAGACTCATACTCGACAAGAACAATACACAGACTCATACTGTACAGGAACGATAAACAGATTTATACTAGACAGGAACGATCAACAGACTCATACTGGACAGGAACGATACACAATAATGACTCGTGTCAACTACATTGGGATTCTCAGTAAGAGTCTGCTGTGACAGGTGACTTGAGTGTGACAGAGGGGAGGTGAAGTGTGGTGTTACTTAGAACCCAGCGTTGTGAAGTCAGTGGGATAAAGAGGGGAGTCTTAAAAAGAGGTTTCACATTTACATCATGATTCATCTTATTCACCAACTAGTCATCTATATTATATATATACAGTATGGATGGTACATTTGTACACACAGCATTAAATCGCACTGCATAAATCACAGCAGTTTGCAACAGTTATAATCTCTTTTCATTGTCAATACTCTGGAACTGGCAACCAGAATTTCAATGGCACTTTTACACAAGAGCCTTACATAAAAGTATGAATAAATAAAGCACTCGATGAAGAGCCCCTTCAGTGCGTAATTATTCATACTTAACTTAAAATATAGATCTATATGTGTTTGTGTTGTGGGCGACTGTTTCCCGATAGGAGATGCTGACAGAAGCTCACATAAGAGTCAACTCACGATGGCACCGCATAGAAGTCATTATTAATGTTTAAGAACAATGTCGTAGTTACACTTTGAGGTTGCATTAACTACCATGTAACTACATAGCAAGCCTATGGTAACAGCACTGTGGTACATAGGAACTGCTATGTACTTACACGTCATGATGGTTTACCAGTAACGTTGTTACGCAAGTTAAACTTGGTATGGGGGAGGTTGGGCTTTCAGGAGTGGTTGGATGTTAACATTGATCTTGTTTTGGTTTCACAACCTTCAACTGCTCCTTTACAACATCCCCTCACCCCCCACACCGCTCATTCTCTGGTACCAGATGGTCTCTGGATGTGTACTGATAGTGTCCAGTGTGGGGAGGGGGATAGAGGGGGTTAACTCTGCCCGACAGAGCATCACGGTCCTGGACAGCAGTCATCCAGTCTGGCCCCTGACACCCACTATCTGAGAGGACAGACACAGAGCTCTCTGTCCCAACGCTGGTGAATGATGATGAGAATGATGTGTGATTATACAGAGTCTTTTTTAGGCTGCATTTTGTCATCTCTCTCTCTCTCTCTCTCTCTCTCTCTCTCTCTCTCTCTCTTTCTCTCTTTTCCACTCTTTTCCACAAACACATGTTTGCACACACACTCACAAACGCACACACACTCTAAACTAAGCAGCTTCCCATCCCACTCACACAGTGTGAAGCAACTGGTGCAATACCCCCAGCAGACACACACAGCAGCCGTCCGGGCTTGGCCGGTGGAGACTGTGACCAGGGAGCTGCAGAGATCTGTTCTGCTACTGGTGCTCTATCCTGGGTGCCATCTCTGTCAAGTCTGTGTATTTCTGTCTTTCACAGACCTTCTTTCGCAAATAAATAAGAGAATAAGAATACGAAACAGTGAAATTAATCAGCTCCTATCTGGAAAGCGTTTATTTTAAGCTGGTCGAGTGTGCTCCATCACTTGTTGAAGTCTCTGGCTTGGAGGAGCTTGGTGTTGCACTCACACCACTGTGCTCCCAGACTCAGTCCTCCAGCTCAAAGCTCTGAGATAAAAGCCTGGTTGAATAATCAGGCTGTCAAGAACGACTACGTTTGTGATAATAAGTCTAATTACTTGAGATGAATTTGTCCTCTGAGCGATTGTGTGTCCCTGGATGACGCAGGAGGACCCTGGCCTTCTCAGCCCAGCGCCGCTGCAGCACAAACTCTGCCTCCAATGAACAAGACAGGACTTTGCAGTGTCTCATTAACACAATCACTGTCCTGTATGAGTAATGAGGGTAAAACCACAACTGTTGTAACTTGACGATCTAGACAATCTAGAGATGAATCTTGACAGTTGGTATGACATATCGAATTACACTTGTCATGTCAAACGATCATGTATGTTACTTTCTGCTACTACACAGCTTACAGGTTGTATTTCAGTCGTTAAAATGTTCTTTCGTAATCTTTCCATGAGTGTTTACAGACGTCTTGAGGAGGAATTGCTCAAAGTGAAATGAATCCTTGTTTTTCTGGGAAAGTGTCCATTTACGGAACCGCTTCACAGTTGGAGTTTTGAGTCCTGACTGAAATCAAGTGATTTCAATCTTGTTCCACTTTTATCATGTAAATCGTGTTCCGATGCTAACAAACGTGCTGTAATCCAACACACCCACCTACTGGTTGGGGTTGAATATAAATATTTGGGATATGGAAAGACAGTAAGATGTGCCTCCTGGAGAGAGGTCAAGCCTCCCGCAGAGGACCTGCCCGATCAGGTGGCTGTTGGATGCATATGGTTTCTTGCGTGGGCCGAACGGGAGTTAATGGGAGGCAGAATCCAAGAGGCTTTATGGCTCTGCGCTCCACAGTCTCTCACAGCTTAGAAGAGGCCTGACTTGGCTGAATGACACTTCATTCTTTTTTTAAGATTTATTTTGGGGGCATTTTTCATGTTTTATTGAACAGTTTTAAGTCACGTGTGACAAGATAGGCAGAGAGAGAGACGCAGAGAGAGAGAAAGAGATAGAGATAGAGAGAGAGGCATGCCGCAAAGGGCCTAGGCCGGATTTGAACCCCAACCATATTTTATGTAACTTTCGAGTATTCAGTAGAAAGGAATTCTATTTGACACTGACATATTTGCTGTTTTCTGTATTCCCATGTCATAAATCCAGTAAAAGACTTGATCAATTAATATTCCCTCAAGCACATGACACAAACAGGTACCCATGCCCATGTTGACAATGATGCCTCCTATTATGTTTGTGGCTGCTGTTTGGGACGTCCCATTTCCATACTTGAACAGCAGACTGGGAACTAGCCGTCTCAGAATGTTGGCACGGTCCGTGTGTGGCGGGAAAACCAGGTTCCACTTTCCCATGAGAACATTCCAGTCTGTCTGTCAAAGACCCTGAAATGTTCCACCTTCTTTAACGAACAACATACCTGCTTACCTCTACATACTCAGACGCTGAGTGGGAATCAACTAGACAAGCTGGAACTACTCAATCTTTCTCAATGAAACAATGTTGATTTCTTTTTTTTAAATGCTGTGTATTCTACAGGGCTTAAGGCTGGTTGTGTGTTTGTGAAAAAGTATTAAATGAAAGCGCTAACTCATGTGATTGATCATTTTAACTTGTGTCCTGAACAAAGTGAATTCCTTGGTTTCAGGAGTGGAGCTGCTGTTAATGGAGCACGGTCCACATGCTGCTGCTCACCTCAGGAGGAGTTACCCATTAACATCTCAGATGAGATTCTCCTGGTTTCTGGTTTCTGTTGGTGGTTACATGAGCACACAGATTGTCATTTCTGACAACACTTTTCTAATCTGTGGTTCCTAAACTGTGGTTCCTAAACTGTGGTTCCTAAGAAGTGGTTTTAAACTCTGTTTACTGGTTCTAAGCTCTAGTTCTAAGAATCGCTTCCCTCCTGGTGAAGCCCTGCCTCTTTCTGGTCTCTGAGCTTGTTTTTAGTCGGGCTCTGAGCCGGTCACCCTCGGTCAGCCAGACCCCCCGC
Source organism: Hypomesus nipponensis (assembly GCF_054491055.1). Classification (NCBI taxonomy): domain Eukaryota; kingdom Metazoa; phylum Chordata; class Actinopteri; order Osmeriformes; family Osmeridae; genus Hypomesus; species Hypomesus nipponensis. The sequence continues at coordinate 13,118,806 of NC_140388.1, forward strand.
GGGGCCTTATTAACCCGGCCTGGTCGACTTGTCAACAAGCAATTGTTGGCCCATCACATCTCCTGCTGCTTTCCTTTACTCAAGCTCTGACGGCCGTTCACCAGCAGCTGAGGTGGGGTGTGGACAGAACAAGCAGCCCTGTGTCACCTGGAGCCACAGGTGTCCTGAACGCTGTTAGGCTGCACAGATTGCTTCTTACAGCACATCGTGCAGGAGAGGATGCTGGAGGGGGATTTCAGGGCCAAATGAGGCGACGCCTGAAACAAATCAGTTAGCCTGGTGAATCAGCCACCAGGGAAGCTCTGACAGGTTTCCAGTCAGCATCTTGACAGGGTAAGACACAGGGAAATGGCTCCCACTTTGTGGCCTGGGACTGAGGTGAGATGCGAGTCCAGTCTGTGTGTGTCTGTGTGTGTACATGCCAGTGTGTGTGCAGTGACATCCTATACGGAGGTCAACTCGTCAGGATGAGAGACTTCTGAGATGAGCTTTTCTGGATTCCACTCAACAGGATTTGGCAGCAGCCATGTTTTCCATCTGTTACTAGGAAGAGTCTCCCTTCAACGTTATCAGTGGAGGCTGAGGTCACGTCCAAGAGGGTTATGGAACTGTTTACCCCGGCCCAGAAGGCTAGGTTCACTGGCTCACTGCAGGATTCCCAGAGTTACAGTGCAGTGACTGCATGTGAGTACACTGCATGTGAGTACAGTGCAGTGACTGCATGTGAGTAAATTGCAGTGACTGCATGTGAGTACAGTGCTGTGACTGCATGTGAGTACAGTGCAGTGACTGCATGTGAGTACAGTGCTGTGACTGCATGTGAGTACAGTGCAGTGACTGCATGTGAGTACAGTGCTGTGACTGCATGTGAGTACAGTGCTGTGACTGCATGTGAGTACAGTGCAGTGACTGCACGTGAGTACAGTGCAGTGACTGCATGTGAGTACAGTGCTGTGACTGCATGTGAGTACACTGCATGTGAGTACAGTGCTGTGACTGCATGTGAGTACAGTGCTGTGACTGCATGTGAGTACACTGCATGTGAGTACAGTGCTGTGACTGCATGTGAGTACAGTGCTAACACTTATAGACAAAAAAACTGTAATCCCCTAAAAGATATTCACTTGATACAGCTAACATCCACAGATCCAGCATTGTGGGAAGTTAAAGAGAAGAAAGTGGGAAGAAACTGTAACAGCCAGGATGACCTCCAGCTGCTACAATGCAGGAGACGACTGCAGATCAAGAGGCCAAGGATGCAGTTTCCCCAACTTACTGTACGTACATCGTCACAGTCCTTGCAGTCGTGGAAGCCGGCTTTCTGGATGGACCTCTTGACTTCCACGGAGAAGTTCTCAAACTCTGGCTTGACGCTGCGCAGCAGGGTGACGGTGTTCAGAGCTCCGTACGCCTGCAGAGCCTCCTTATCATTCTTGTCTCCGCGCTTCCAGGACCCGTTGCCTGGGAAACATGATGCAATACAATAAAAAATAATGTTGTTTTGTTTTATGAAACTTTTGTATGCGTCATATTGACCAAATATTAAAAACATCACTAGGGCTAAAAGGCTAGTTCCTGAATCTCTGTTGAGGTAATCCCTGGAAACAGAAAGCTGTCAACCTGACATCTGTGCCCACACTCCTGTGTCATACTGGAGGTTGACACAAAACATCAGGGAGCGAAACTCTCCCAAATTCATTCATATAAAAACAAAAACACTAAATATGGTTGAATCTTCGCTTCAACCATTTGAGTAAAACCAGACATACTTTTGAAAAGTCTCTTACCATACGATGTAGAGTTGAAGAGCTCAATGTTGAAGAAGATGTAACTCCCGTTGGTTAGCCTCCGTCGATGGGCAGCCAGCATAATGTCTCTGACCTGGTCTGCTCCAGCACACAGGATCACAACTGCAAAACAGCACAGAAACCAGTCACACAACACCCAGAAACCAGTCACACAACACCCAGAAACCAGTCACACAACAGTTTTCTGATGTCCACTACGCAGTAACGGAATGCAGAAGATTCAGTGGGTAAATAAAATGGACCTTGTAGTGAATCAGAAGTCATTACACTGGGCACTGGGGGTTCAGAGAACACAGTACATTTCCATGATGAGTGACAGGATTGAAAGTAGCAGAACAGCGCTAACATGCTAATATCAGACTAGCGCCTCTGTGGTGTATTTCACCTGGTTCCTAGTGAGACTTAACTGACGTTAACCCCAACACTGTCGGCACCAAACATGACAACTGACTACGTTTGTGTCATATTATTGATCCTGAGGCTTCAGTATCAGACCTCTGTATTAATCTTGACTTTTTCAACCAGTTTTTCTCGTCCAATCCAAGTCTGAGCCAGTTCATATAAAAACAGACATGTACATTACATTATACATTTAGCAGACGCTCTTATCCAGAACAACTTACAGTAAGTACAGGGACAATACTCCCCGAGGCCGGTAGAGTGAAGTGCCTTGCCCAAGGACACAACGTCATTTGCGCGGCCGGGAATCGAACCGGCAACCTTGTGATTAATAGCCCGACTACCTAACTGCTCAGCCATCTGACCCCCACAGACTAAACAGAAGGGGTCAAATTCAGTCCCACCCCTGCTTGTCCAACTGTTTATGCTGACGAGAGACTGTATAGAGAACAGTGAGACACACATCATTAAGGAATAGAGATGAAAGGACAGTGTGCCTTTCCTGTTTTAGACGTGCCCTCTCAATGAAATTCCTCCCTCCTCCCTGAACAGGATCCAAAGTACTGGCCAGTTACCCCTAAAAGGTTGTCCAGAGTCGATGTAATACAATGACTACTATGCTACTGGCAACAGTCACTAGTCCAGCCAGGAGATGCCTTTCCCTTAATAGGGGTGCCAGCCATCACTGTACAGTAGGACCATTTCACAGCACTGGGAACAGAGTCCCAAGCAAGGACATCCTACTCCCAAATATCAGCAGCTAAACCGTCCTGAACTGGAGCGGTAAAGCGCTTTTCCCAGGGTGCACCTTAGGGAGGGGGGGGGGTTAAAAAAAATATTTAAAAAAAAAACAAGCCAACAAACAACTTCTGGGGCATTTGGAAATAAACCAGTGTGTCTCGTTAATAGGGCAGATTCAGAGTCTTGCTGGAACATTCCCCACATCTCACACAGGTCACTCCAGAATGCCTCCTGAAATATCCCCCCCCAGTCAGCAGGACACTTCACCTCAGTCCTGCCAGCTGTATAGCAGCCTTTACTCCCAGTGAGCCCCACACACTGCCAGCTGTATAGCAGCCTTTACTCCCAGTGAGCCCCACACACTGCCAGCTGTATAGCAGCCTTTACTCCCAGTGAGCCCCACACACTGCCAGCTGTATAGCAGCCTTTACTCCCAGTGAGCCCCACACACTGCCAGCTGTATAGCAGCCTTTACTCCCAGTGAGCCCCACACACTGCCAGCTGTATAGCAGCCTTTACTCCCAGTGAGCCCCACACACTGCCAGCTGTATAGCAGCCTTTACTCCCAGTGAGCCCCACACACTGCCAGCTGTATAGCAGCCTTTACTCCCAGTGAGCCCCACACACTGCCAGCTGTATAGCAGCCTTTACTCCCAGTGAGCCCCACACACTGCCAGCTGTATAGCAGCCTTTACTCCCAGTGAGCCCCACACACTGCCAGCTGTATAGCAGCCTTTACTCCCAGTGAGCCCCACACACTGCCAGCTGTATAGCAGCCTTTACTCCCAGTGAGCCCCACACACTGCCAGCTGTATAGCAGCCTTTACTCCCAGTGAGCCCGACATACACTGCCAGCTGTATAGCAGCCTTTACTCCCAGTGAGCCCCACACACTGCCAGCTGTATAGCAGCCTTTACTCCCAGTGAGCCCGACATACACTGCCAGCTGTATAGCAGCCTTTACTCCCAGTGAGCCCGACATACACTGCCAGCTGTATAGCAGCCTTTACTCCCAGTGAGCCCGACATACACTGCCAGCTGTATAGCAGCCTTTACTCCCAGTGAGCCCCACACACTGCCAGCTGTATAGCAGCCTTTACTCCCAGTGAGCCCCACACACTGCCAGCTGTATAGCAGCCTTTACTCCCAGTGAGCCCGACATACACTGCCAGCTGTATAGCAGCCTTTACTCCCAGTGAGCCCCACACACTGCCAGCTGTATAGCAGCCTTTACTCCCAGTGAGCCCCACACACTGCCAGCTGTATAGCAGCCTTTACTCCCAGTGAGCCCCACACACTGCCAGCTGTATAGCAGCCTTTACTCCCAGTGAGCCCGACATACACTGCCAGCTGTATAGCAGCCTTTACTCCCAGTGAGCCCCACACACTGCCAGCTGTATAGCAGCCTTTACTCCCAGTGAGCCCGACATACACTGCCAGCTGTATAGCAGCCTTTACTCCCAGTGAGCCCCACACACTGCCAGCTGTATAGCAGCCTTTACTCCCAGTGAGCCCGACATACACTGCCAGCTGTATAGCAGCCTTTACTCCCAGTGAGCCCCACACACTGCCAGCTGTATAGCAGCCTTTACTCCCAGTGAGCCCCACACACTGCCAGCTGTATAGCAGCCTTTACTCCCAGTGAGCCCCACACACTGCCAGCTGTATAGCAGCCTTTACTCCCAGTGAGCCCCACACACTGCCAGCTGTATAGCAGCCTTTACTCCCAGTGAGCCCCACACACTGCCAGCTGTATAGCAGCCTTTACTCCCAGTGAGCCCCACACACTGCCAGCTGTATAGCAGCCTTTACTCCCAGTGAGCCCCACACACTGCCAGCTGTATAGCAGCCTTTACTCCCAGTGAGCCCCACACACTGCCAGCTGTATAGCAGCCTTTACTCCCAGTGAGCCCCACACACTGCCAGCTGTATAGCAGCCTTTACTCCCAGTGAGCCCCACACACTGCCAGCTGTATAGCAGCCTTTACTCCCAGTGAGCCCCACACACTGCCAGCTGTATAGCAGCCTTTACTCCCAGTGAGCCCCACACACTGCCAGCTGTATAGCAGCCTTTACTCCCAGTGAGCCCCACACACTGCCAGCTGTATAGCAGCCTTTACTCCCAGTGAGCCCCACACACTGCCAGCTGTATAGCAGCCTTTACTCCCAGTGAGCCCCACACACTGCCAGCTGTATAGCAGCCTTTACTCCCAGTGAGCCCCACACACTGCCAGCTGTATAGCAGCCTTTACTCCCAGTGAGCCCCACACACTGCCAGCTGTATAGCAGCCTTTACTCCCAGTGAGCCCGACATACACTGCCAGCTGTATAGCAGCCTTTACTCCCAGTGAGCCCCACAGACTGCCAGCTGTATAGCAGCCTTTACTCCCAGTGAGCCCCACACACTGCCAGCTGTATAGCAGCCTTTACTCCCAGTGAGCCCCACACACTGCCAGCTGTATAGCAGCCTTTACTCCCAGTGAGCCCCACACACACTGCCAGCCCTGTGCCTCCTCAGCCCTTCCACGGGACACTTCTAGCAGCCAGCAATATTTCAAAAATCATGGATTTTCCCTCTTGCCAGAGCGCCGACACCAGTTACAAATGAGCTGAGGAATGAAGCGAGGGGGCAGCACTCGTGTCTGTGGCGCACAGAGCGTGTGTGTGCCCTGGGCCTGCTGTGGCGCGGTGCTGGGGGTCAATATGCTAAATAGGAGGGCTGTTTGTGCCAACCTGTACTGCTGACGCTCATGAAATGAGGATTTCTGGACTTTCTCTGGCTGTGCACGGTGGGAAGGGAGAGGAGGGGGGGTTGCAGTACAGCGGGGGCTGTTGCAGGGAAAGATTCCCCATTCTTTACATCCATGTTTGCGAGAAGAACCAGCACCCCCATGGACAACCTCTATGATGTATATGCATAATAAACATTCATTGAAAACTCGCGTTTGTAATATGAAAGCAATTGGATCGAAAACTTTGTTCATTGATGCACTTCAAAGTAGTGTGTGCACATGGTTGGAGAAGCCTGTTCCGGTGAGAGGGTGCATGTGCACGCCGTGGTGCCCAGCTGGGACTTGGCACGTCTCCCTCACAGAGAAGTCAAATCAGGTCATTGTGTTTCCCTTCCAATAAAAGAGGCATTTCAGCATTTTTTGGTTTATTTTGCATAGTGGTCATTTCAAATGTATATTTTTGCATAGTGATGAATTCGCTTTTGTATAATTGATGTATGGGATGCAGGCTGATGTTTGTGATACCTCGGAAGTTAGGCTCACTAAGAAATTTCACCGTCAATTCCAGATCAGATTTTCCTGTCCCAGACCAGTTTGAAAGGCGTCAGCCAAGAGCAAAATCTGTGCTCCTTCCTGTCACCAACACTCGTTTAGTTTGAGTGGTTTTAGAGACGAGTCCTGAGCCCACGTGCGAGCTGGCCCACACAGCTGCATAGAGGCCGCTTGTTGCGTTGGTCGTTGTGACCACAGAGCTCTGGGGACCGTAGTAGCTCTGCAGGGAGCAGACCCTGCTCTGTGCACGCCTGGGAAGCGGCAACAAGGCTACCATGACTAAACGCCTCAACGATTCTGCTCGTTTCAAAGTTGTGTTGTGTGCAGTGGACATTCCTGTCAACTTATATGATCAAATCTGAATCATCAGGGAGATTTGCTTCAAGGCCTAAGGCAGATCCATCAATGACATGGGAGGGATTTTCATGCACGGGCCCCTAAGATCATCTCCTGATTAAGCTTAGGGTGGTTTGCAGCATTCAAGTGTTGAGTGGGTTCAGTGCCTGTGAGACTGTACACGCTGCTGTTTGTATTTTAATTCCAAGACTGCTGTCTGTGCTGGGTGATTCGCCACGGGCGTGCAACATGTTTGAAATGGAAAGATAACACAATGCTCTGATAATAACAGACGGGGAATCAGAAAGACGTCAGTGTTTGCTGGAAAAAGTCCCAATGACGTCTCTTGCAGAAGAGCCTTCCCAAAGGTGACCCCAGGCTACAAGAAACCTCCTTTTCAGCCGGGCGATAACGCGACCCTTTCATGCTGGAACAGCACCGTGAACATGTCATAGATTCCCTTTCTAAAGAGTATACCTGTAAAACGTTGAGCTGATTTTCCAAAACAAGAACGAGAAGGATCACCTTTTCCCTGAAATGTGATCAGATTTTGGTGTCTTTATGCTTGAGTTTCTCACATATGGTCTTGGTTCCGCTTTTGAAATACCACAACATGCCTCAATACAACAGCTAGCTATCCACTCTAACGTATAACCTGACATGATGATAATTATGAATATCCTACGGTTGAGTACTCAGGCATTTGTGGGTTTTGTGAGTGACAGAATGATTGATGATATTCAACAATACTTGAACTGCCTTGATAACCACAGGGCTAAGAAGGCTGGATTCAACGACATATGAGGGATCTTCTGTGTTTTCATGACTAAAAAAACATTGGTGATTTATTGGTTAAATAACCAAGTGTAAAATGTAAAGATAATTTTAAAAAGCTATAGTTAATCTTAAGTAAAAGACTATGACACTGGCCAACAGAGAGATATTTAGCACCCCAGTAACTGCAAAACCATCAGATTGAGTTGTGGGAAGCGATGCAGTGTAATGGCTAATTAAGAGGCAGGATTATCGCTTGTCCTTGAATGACACGTGTCAGCAGAAAAGACCCATCAGATAAGCGCTGATGTCAGCAAATACTTTCCCCTCTCCGCCTTTAAGTTGCTCAAGTTCCTCATAGTAGAAAACCCTGTAATAACCGCTCACCATAGCCCTGAAAACCCCACAAACCTCACATTGAAGTGCCTCACATGCTTGGAATACTAATTCCAATGCCATTTCGTGGCACTGCACCATTTAGCATGAATAATTTATGCTAGTTTATTCAACAAGTTTGTATGATATAAGGCAAACAGAAACGAGTATAACCTCAGTATTGTACACAACAACATGGTCATCAGTCTCGATGGCCCACTGCAAAATGACTTAGTTTTCTGCTCTTTTTTAGCGTGGGTGAGGTGTATTTTCCCTGCCTGAGTTAAAAAAATAAAATAAAAATAAAAGCACATCAAAGGTTATTAAGATGCTTGTGAGTCCAGGCTGCAAATGAATGAAAACTGTGAACTGAAAATACACCTTTTGATATTTTTATCTTCTCAATAGAGTGTACAAGAGTAGTACAAAGTATTAATTTTGTGAAGTAATAGTGTCGGTCAAAACACAATGATGTTTGACAGTGTCAAATAAAGGGCTGTAGATTGTATATTGATTATATGAGAGTAACAAGGGATGATGATGTTTATATGCAGTTTTATAATGACTAGACAGACGTACAGTCCTTTATACAAACGTATTTATCCCATCAAACTAATTACTTGCTGAAGTGTTTGTTGGATCTTAATAAGATGTCGCTTATTTCCCAGAAGGTATATAATGTTTCTCAGTGGTAAGTAGAGAAGGAAGTCAACCAGGAACTAAACATGCCCACTTCAAATATAAAATGTCCAGTTAATCCTATCTGTAACTACATCCCCGAGGGTGGTGTTGTGCCCTGAGGATGGTGTTGAGGTGGTGTGTGTGTTATGTAACCACGTCTCTGAAAAGAGGGGCTGTAGACTAAAAGAGGGGGGTTGCCCTGGGCATCCTTCCTCTGGTGTCCCAAGGGAAAATCGACTTTCTATGTTGTATATTTCTGTGTGAATGGAATGCTGTGAATTTGTCTCCCTACAGGTTCAGGAGATAAAGGATAGTTTGAACAGCCGGCAGATCTGTTGACACCTTGGCAGCGCCAACAGCAACAGTGGCAAAGATGAGAGTGACCCCCCGCCCCCCGCCCCGCAAAGAGCAAGCGCATTCTTTAGCAAGATGACTGTGCCAGGGGCAGGGTCTGGTCACAGTTGGAAAAGGGATCGGCGTGTGAAAGACAGGGGTGCTTGTTGTTGTTTGTGTGGGGGTGCTTGTTGTTGTTTGTGTGGGGGTGCTTGTTGTTGTTTGTGTGGGTCGGTTTGTGTCCCTGGGAGACATGAAGTGCCGCTGAAAGACTTGAAATCAGCCCTGAAGCCCTGACAAGGAGAGGAGGGAGGAATGGATGACCCACGTAGGAGATGAGGGAAGGACGTTCACCAGCCCAGAGCCCACACTGGGGAGTGTCTGCTGAGGGAGCCTGGTCTAGGACAAGGGAGACACATCTCCCCAATATCAGAGTACTGGGAAAACATCCCTACATTTCAAACCACTTCACCTGGGTTACACATGCGTTTTGAGACGATTGTTTGCAGGTTCTACAAAACAGCCTTGGAGAAGTGCGTACTGTAGATTTAGAACAGTTTGTAACATTGATAAATGTGCTGTTGAATGCTACGCATATTATCAGTGAAGGCAGCTTCGACTATAATTGACCAATTATCACTTGTCAAGATAAGTAGTTATCCATAAGTAACTATGGCAACTGGCTAGTTGCACCTGTTTCTGCACCACATGCATATTTGTTTGTCTCTGTTACTTAAATATACAGATTTTCAGGGTGTATGCACCTGTTGTTTGTGCAGTTATGATCCACAACTGCTTTAAAACGACTAGACAGGAGCTGGGCTGGTGTCGTAATTCGTGTTTTGTCTGTCAGAGCAAAAAAAGAAAAAATGATCCGCAGACTAACTTCAGCTGGGTAGACACAGGGTGGGTTAACTGACCTCAAATTCCATAAAGATTCCTCACATGCCAAAAAGTTTTGGGCTGGATTATGACATACCTGTTATTATTTGGGCGAAAATATTTCCGCTTGAATTACGCGCGTGCAACAAGTGGATAAAGCAACCTTATCTACAATGCAAGGATAAAACTTATACACTTGGTTCTAACAAAATACATTTTTAAATGTGATTTTCTGAATGTCATTGCTCACCTTCGCTCTCGTAGATTAATTTGATGATCTCGTCTGTGTATAAGCGCTCTTCTTTAGAGAAAAGGAAGGTATTTATGTTGTACCCCTCCATCATCAGGATACTGTGCACCCCTTCCATGGTGAAGTAACAATTTCGCTCCATTTGATCTTCCTCATATATTAGAAGGGCGTCTTTCCAGTTGAAGTGGTGGAACATTGCGGAGAACGTTTCTGCCATTTTCAGGTACGAAGGGGAAACTCGGGTCAAGTGTGAGTATTCTTTGGTCTTATTGCTGAAGCCGGTGGCTAGCGCGCCTGCTGTAATCACGGGAATGTTCCAATGAGATGCCATCCTTATCACCGGCGCGGCGGCATACTCGCACACCGGACCGAGAATCAAATCCGGTTTTTTCTCGCACGACCGATCCACGAGCGTAAATATAGCCTCATTGCCACAATCAGAGTTTTCATAGTGAATATTAAAATTAAGTCCAGAATACTGCCCTCCGGCGACTTTCAGTCTCTGCCTTGCATATTCAATTGCTGGAGTTACTCTTGGAATAGAGAAAATGTGGGAATTATTTTTGGGCAACATTACCAATACTTCTATGTCCTCAGTTATGATTTTTGTCCAAACAGGTAGAAAGACAAGCCAAAGGAACAAACAGTATGACATGAAACATTGCATGATGCAATTTGAAAAGTTTCTGTTACAGGAGTATGAACAGTAATGCAATATTGGATATGCAATTCGTTTTCTCTTTCCAAATTAACTGCTCCCTGGAGTTCACAGGTAAATGGAAAAATGTAAAAGGTTCCGTTGTAAAAATCTAAATGTTATGTCTGTTTCTTTCTGTATGAATGAAAATTGCAAAGTATATGCTGAGTTCTCCTGCATGTAGAGTCCACAGCAGCCTTCTCCACTTGTTCAAAATCCCCCTCTATTTTCCCCACTAATTCTCCTGTTTCCCCGGTAATTCCTCTTGTTTAAATATGGTAAGTACCCAGCCAGCTACCACACACGCTGGCTCCAGGGTGGAATTTTGAAGCATCTTTTCATTATTATTCCTGCGTCATCTGACTGCAGCCCACCTCCTTCTTAAAGCGACATGTCTGTTTTAAAGACAAAGTCAGGATTTGTGCTTCGCCCACTGCACTGCAATAAGGCTTTTCAGTTAGACAACGGCAGTCCATCTATAGGCTGCCTCATATAAAACGCGAGTGGGTTTTTGCAATACTTCATAGATTTTCTTTTACAAACTAATCACAGTCTAGCATTCACAATAAAGAACAATCACTGTCTTTCATACTTAAGAAGTTTCAGACATATCGAGTTGGACTAGGCTACCTGAAATGAGCAAAGTTGATGTCAGCCCAATACCACAGAAAACTGTGTGCATTGATTGCATACTTTTTCCTGATAAATAGCATATTTAAGGTTATGCCATTTAAAGTGGTGTATTTACTGAGTTCCGAAATGAACTGAATTAATAAATCCAGTGCCGCACAAGGCTATACTGCGTTCAGAACAGACTTAGCGGAGCGCCATCTGGCGGAGGTGAACGGTGCAGACACAAATACACCGTATGGTTACGTAGAGTCACACACAATAGACTGTCTACAAGTTGTCTTTAGATATTTTAAAACATACGTTGTTATTGCTGGGTCGCATCTGCATGAAAGATCAATTGTACCTCCAAACGGAGGTACTTAAACTGCATTGAACTGGCAGCAGACACCCAGAGTATGCTATTTGAAGTTATTTGACCCGGAACAAATAATAATTCGCACTTAATAACCCGAAATCAATTAAGCCTGAGTGACGCATTTGGAATATGTGTCAGATTGGTCGAGAGAAATTGTTGAAGGAACTCAGATCTGATTAGTCGTGCTGGAAGAACGGGAAACTTACAGAAAGTTATTTATAACGGCAACGCCTGCTTAAACAAGCCTCACTTAAATGTCTCCAGTTGAATAACAACTTATCATCCACGTCACTTTGAAATTGGCCACTTGCTTTTCTGCCACTTCTATTCATTGATAAACAGGCTAACATTCTCTAGCAGTCTCAGATTGCACCTGGAACCATTACATTATTAAAAACCATGAATAAGGGCCGTTGATGTACTGCTCTGCACTTAGCACTCCAAAATTACAAAAACTGGTGCAATTTGAAGATATTTCTCAATCCGGGTCATTCAGCTTAATTTACCCTCTTGTTTTTACGTGTGGCGTAGTTAAGTGTGTGACTCTCGGGGACTGTGTTTAAACGCCAACGTCAGATCACTTTCACAGCAACAAATCCACCCAAAGGTGACATGCCTGGGTCTAGTTCAGGACTAGTCTCCTGGCTGCTGGCCTGCTGAGACAGTATGTGCTGTATAATTCAGTTTGTTAATTTAATATTGGCTCTGGGTTTATGACAGCCGCTCCTGTAATTGAGGCCATCTGTCAGGAGCGCCAGGGGTGTGTGTTTTGTATTAATGCTTTGTGTACTCGCTTAATGTCCTCACGGCTTCTAGCTCCTGGCACAGGCTTCCACACAGCCGTCACAGGGACCCAGTGGAGTTGGTCCCTGACGAGACCAGGTCTAAAGACCAGGCCTAAAGACCATGCCTAAAGACCATGCCTAAAGACCAGGCCTAAAGACCATGCCTAAAGACCAGGCCTAAAGACCATGCCTAAAGACCATGCCTAAAGACCAGGCCTAAAGACCAGGCCTAAAGACCATGCCTAAAGACCATGCCTAAAGACCATGCCTAAAGACCATGCCTAAAGACCAGGCCTAAAAACCAGGTCTCAAGACCAGGCCTAAAGACCATGCCTAAAGACCATGCCTAAAGACCATGCCTAAAGATCAGGTCTAAAGACCAGGCCTAAAGACAAGGCCAGGCCTAAAAACCAGGTCTCAAGACCAGGCCTAAAGACCAGGCCTAAAGACCAGGCCTAAAGACCAGGCCTAAAGACCAGGTCTAAAGACCAGGTCTAAAGACAAGGCCTAAAGACAAGGTCTAAAGACCAGGCCTAAAGACCAGGCCTAAAGACCAGGCCTAAAGACCAGGCCTAAAGACAAAGCCTAAAGACAAGGTCCAAAGACAAGGCCTAAAGATAAGGTCTAAAGACAAGGCCTAAAAACAAGGCCTAAAGACAAGGCTTAATGATTTTAATCAGCAGCACTTACAAGGAAGAGGATGGTGGCTCTCTATCTAGGATCCAGCTCATACAGGCACTTACCTATAGAACCCCATCCTACATACCCTGCTTCCTGGCTGTGTGACCTATAGAGGGATCTGGGCCAATCTTACACAGTCCAGAAAGACTGCTTACATACAGATTACCCAATCATCCCCCTGATAGACTTGGTGGAATTGATCTGACACAATGTTGACCTCACGGGTGACTACAAACAGTTCATACAGTATCACATCCTAATCATATTTGGAAACCTTGTTATACCATGCACGCAAAAGAGAGAAAGGCCAGGAAACTTACAAACAGCAGTCAAGATATAACTCCTCTCTCCATTCTCGCAAATCTGGATAACGAAATCAGTGGGTGTCATTTGTAAGAAGTTATGTAAACGTTCTGTCACTTAGGCCATTTCCACTGAGCAACCTCCCTGTGCCTCAGTGGGACCAAGCATGATGTGAGGTGGGTGCTACAATAACTACTACTGTCCTTTCAGACCAACGCAAACATGTTAGCAAACCTTTTTGTAGGGTTTATGTTTCAATCCTTTAAGACGTAGCAAAATCTAATTAGGGTTAGTCAAGTTCTCACTGGCAGGAATTTTACAAGAGGCTAATACCTTACACATCAGTTTAAAATCCAATACAAAACATATCAAACTAAAAAGTAATACTTTCTTAAAATATATATTGGTTGGGGTGCATGTCCATGCTATAGTCTGTATAGCATGACTCACGCAGCACCTACATGGTGATTACAGTATGTGATTTACATTAAGCGACCATGAATTGCGTTGAATGCAGGCTTCAACATGAGCTGTTCCAGACTCAAGTGTGAGATCACAGCTGAAAGATTATCAGGATTTCCATGGACAGGGTGTGTGCTGAAAGACTATGACTGAGCAGCACTCTCAATGATTAATGAGGAGAACAGAAAGCCAATTACAAAGTGTCCATTACCCTTAAAAAACTGCAGATAAATGACAAGGCTGGTCACAGCCTATCACAGGCCCATTACCTAATTAGTGTGGCCCAGATGCATTGTGGGAATGCGCTCGGACTAACAAGGACTACGTCTTGTTGCCAAGTTGATTTGATAGAGCTCATTACTGGCTGTTGGAGGGTGAGATGGAGAGAACGTGAGTCACTGTCTGATGGATGTGGACAGTGGAGGGAGGGAGGGAGGGAGACACTGCAGGATGTCCAGTTTCATTTCCCTTCAAATGACAACGTATGAGGGAATCATCTCTCTGGGAATGAAACACCCATGTCAAACAGTGGAAGCATTGTATTAGTAAATCCTCAGATTAGGTCAAATTCAGTGGAGAGGTATAATGTGCATAATTCATCAATGATTGTATTAATAAGAATTATGATTAATGTGTAGCCTGAGTATCATCAACGATTAGACTTAAATATGTTTTTTCAGATAATAAAACAAAGTGAAAAGGCATTTATATTCCTCTACTGCCACCTGTTGGTAATCGGTTATAATAACATCCAGCAGCAGGTCGATTTTTTCACAAAACTCTTGTGCAAATAACAGTAATCTGTGTGACATTCTGGTATAGTTATTTCTGTAGTGTAATAATGTCACAGGTACCTCAAATTAGCAATAATCCATGTGGTACAAAATGATAGCACAAGACTAAAGAATAAAGAAATGTAAAATACAAATACACATAAATAACCAGACCTTTTCATTATCTATTCACATTCTCATACTCACAAGGTAACATGCAGCACATAAACAGCAAGACAGGATCTACAGTTGAAAGGCAGGGTAGACAGTGAGACAGTGCTGTATGACATGACAAGTGCAGAGGTCAGTCCGAATGGATTCCTCCAAGAAATGAAATAACCATGACAAAATGTATTAAATTACACAATATGCTTCTCAACAAAGAATAGACCTGAATGTATTATGGAAGAGATGACCCCTCTCAACTAATTAGTTTGTCATCATTAGCAGAGGAAGTGGTCAGCGTGTGACAGTAGTGTGAGAATTGATTCTGCACGGGGTCCCTGGAGGTTAACCATGGATGCTGCTGTGGGTTAAACTGCACTGATGTTGTGTCCGAAGTCAATATTCCCTCAACTGAAACACGCTGGGTGGGCTTCTGTCCACATAGTGGCCACTCTGTTATACGCCGCTAACGAGCTTATTTAAGGTTTATCATTGTGTTGTATCAGGGGGATCAACCCAAAGGAATGCATGTTTGTTGTAAAAAAAAAAAAAAAAAACGATGAGAAAATGAACAGGAAGCTTGTTCATTACTTGATTTATTTGACCATGTATTTTCACAACAGTTTACCTGATTTGGGTTTAGTGGCTATTTTGGTAGATTATGAACAGGCAAATAAAAACTTAGTCCACCGTTTTGTTTTGAAAATTAGGGAATGAAGAGATATGGACATCCAGATAATGCCCTTCACATTCCAAGATCTAATTAGACTTCAGGGCTTTGATGGTCATGTCAAGATTATTCTGGAAAACAAACGTGAGCAGACACAGATACCGTAGCTGTTGTGCGTCATCTTACACAGAGCAACATGCACACACAACCACCAAAGCTGTACAAAGTCACCTTGTGATAGATCCATGGTATATTTTGGACACACACACACACACACACACACACACACACACGCAAAACACACACACACTATGAAAACACCGTGGAAACACTGTGAAAACACCATGACTGTGTCACTCAAAAGCGATAAGTCTGTTGGACAATCTATTTGACATGTTACCATTTCTATGTGGGTGATCAATATTGCTGCTCCTGATTGGCTGACCCATCTGCTGCTCCTGATTGGCTGACGGTCCCATCTGCTGCTCCTGATTGGCTGACAGTCCCATCTGCTGCTCCCGATTGGTTGACGGTCCCATCTGCTGCTCCTGATGCCTCTATGTTCACATTCAATAAATCCATTCACCTAAACGAACGGCTAATATGCACGAGTATCAAATAAAGATAATGAGAACTGGACCTATTGTCATATTTGTAGAATCCCATCGATCACTTAAAGTAAAAAAAAAGAAATCTAATTAAACACGATGGAATCCAGATTTTCACTGGATCATAACAGATGTCTTGTGCTTTGCCTTGTGCTTTGCCTTGACATGTTGTATGATTCATTTTTTAACTTTCTAATTGCCTTTCAACAACATGATCCTTCTGTCTGTGTAAGCAAAGTTGAGTTATAATGCGTACAAATCACAGCCGGATATAAAGACCTACAGTTGACTCAATGCTCGAGGCCTTGGCCTGTTTACAGAAGTGGAGCTGCTGTGTGTCACGATTACCAACACGTTCCACGATGTGCCGTTATACAAATAACTTGTCCTGAATTTGAAAGATATGAACATAGCCATGTCTGGAAACAAAAGCACCCCACGTCCTATTCATACATTCATACATACTCATTATTGATGAAAAAGTGCGATGGTTGCAGTTTACTATTAATGAATACTGTCATTAATAGTTATAGAATGTTCCAGTGTGGTTTGCGGGTTGTGCTCAACACAAAATGGACATTTCCAAATGGGGTTGTTGTGTTTGTGAAACTTCAGTATTTTCTTCATCCCTCAAAGGAGAAAAGAAAAAACTTTTTCAGCAGTTTCTAATTGCTGGTGTGAGGAACAATTCTTTTTTGTAAAAGTTACCTATCATTTATTTTAATTGAGCTGAAACGCAGTTGTTACTCTTCAAAGAGCCTCACAATCCCAAATCTGATGAAGTGGTCCAAACTGACCAGTAAGTCGCGCTGTTTCACTATAAACCCCACGGCTGTAGATCCCTCAACAGACGACGTGTAAGCCATTAGCGAACTCCCAAAGCGGAGGACCACACATGCGAGATACATCTGGAAGGTTCTGGGATGAATCTGGGCGACAACGATTGTGTAAATAAAAAGCTTGTCACTTGTCAGTTATGTGTGTGTTCATAAAATCTAAATGCAAATGTTTGTTTCACACATTTGTGCAGATACAAACAAATAGGCCTACCACCACTCATTGGACACAAATGAAAAGAGTATGTATACAAAATGATTTACTTAAAAACTATTTCTCTGGATTTGCTATACAGGCTTCCTAATTGTAGTCGTACCTCAAAGATTCCTCATGAACAGAAATTACTAAGGTCCAGTTCAGCATCATATATATCTGTTATGATCTCTACGGCTGTATAAACCCATAACCCTGTATGTATGTATGTATGTATGTATGTATGTATGTATGTATGTATGTATGTATGTATGTATGTATGTATGTATGTATGTATGTATGTATGTATGTATGTATGTATGTATGTATGTATGTATGTATGTATGTATGTATGTATGTATATGTAGAGCAGCCCGGTCAAGGCTTCAACCCGCTGTGTTTCTAACCAGGGTCTCTGGAGGGAGAGCCATCCAGCCTGTGGCTCTCATGATCAACACCTGATACTGCTTATAAAAACTACCAAGTACAACATTGTGCAGTTCATCAGAAATCAGAAGTTCATACAGCGCTTCCAGAAGAAGCACACAGCTGCACGTACACATGTGGAGACATCAATCAGACATAAGTTAAAACCTTTATAATAAAAAAAGCACAATTTTTCCTTCAGTGGTAGTCCTACTAGCACTTTGTTGAACGTGATTATGAATTGAGACTAGTAATACAGGTCGACTTTAGGGCGTAGCTTCAAAATAGCAGCGAGAATGTCATGGGTCAGGTCATGATCCAGTATCAGGGAGATTACAGCTTCTGTCTCTGGGCCACGTGAGCTGGCTACAGACATCATATTTACGACAGACCGCTCGACGAGCTTCACTGGATACTAATAACTTAATGGAATTGCTTGCCCTAACACATGACACAAAGGTGAATACTCCTTAAATTGTGTGTGTTTGGGGGGGAGTAACCATGGCTCAAAACATGGCATTGCATGGTATTTATAGCTGTTGTTTTTCTCAATTATAAATTAGTCACAGAATAGGTTTGAGCTGTGTGCAAAATCCTGTAATGGTCACCAGACTGACAGCTTATGGTTATTCAGGTTTCACAACTAAATCACAATGCTCATTAAGACTGTTCTCACTGGCATAATCTGGCCTTGTGATTCATTTCAAAACTCAAGCCCTTTAGTTACAAAACTGTAATATTCCCATGATTTATGGACCGTACATTGAAAGATATCTTGTTCTAGCCATTGGCTGTTTTATCACACTTTGTAGAGTTATTTCCCTGATCGGTGCAAAGGCCCTGCCAGAGTTAAGATTACATGGTTTAGTACAGAGCTGGGTAGAGGCAGAGAAAAGATTTTAACTGGAAGTTCATTTTCTAACTTCTAATTACACACACCGTCCGCAGTGATTGTGCTGTATCTCACATTGGATAAAAGGGTCTGCTAAATGTAAAACATGTCAACGCTTTGTGACGTAATTCTGCCTCCAGCTCTCTTTAGTGTCCCCCAGTCAAAACAGCAACTAACAACACAAAACGTTTTCAAAAAAACAACCCGAGCTCCAGAACAACCAAGATATCTTTCCCCTCTTGAGCAGAGGCTGCTTACCAAACCCCTTTTTTGATGATTATCAATTTGTTCCCAAATCATATAAGGATTGTAGCTTTAATTGTGGAGTCATTATGGTAAATACGGGTAATTGCAGGGTTTATATACATTATACACCCCACAGATGTCTAGATATATATCTACAACTCATCATGTCATCCCATCCACTAAGGGGGTCATTTTATAAGTTAAAAGGCTATTTTGTTGGAGTCTCTGGTGGTTTTTTAAAGTAAATTGAAAGGATTTGGAAACTAAATGTACTGTACATTTAAAAAATGACATCTTTCTGAAAGCTGAATTTATAAATGCACAGTACAGTTTGCTCCTTCAACACTAGGAGAAGTTTTCAATTCATTAATTTACATTGATTATGGTCTAATATTGCAAAAGAGACAAAGATAAGTACCCAAGTGTAAATGTATAAAAAGAACAACACAATTCATAGCTTGGTTCATTTTCATGTTGTCCCTGAAGGGCCTGAGTTTAAGAACCATTATTACAATGTCACACAATTTATCTTTTAAAAGGTGAGGACATAAGTTTACCAAGGGATCTGTATACACTGCACTTTATGAGTTCATCACAAGCTAGCCTTGGATTCACTTCATGTTTGACCCTTTGGTTTATACTTAAATGGTTGGTTATTTACAAGAAATTTCTGCTCTTAATTTTTCTTTTGTTGCCATACGGCAAGTTTCTGCCTTAAGAAATACACCTACAACATCAGTATGATAACAAAAATGTTGTGTCTTTGTGCATCGCTTCGGCACAAAGAAAGCATCTCTCTTTTGTGTCCAGCATGCACCTTACTAACAAGATGTCTCAGGTTTCTCTGTCAGATGAGGTCACAATGGGACTAATGAATATAAATGTACCAGTGCCCATGAAGAATTAAATAGAGTAACTGAAACAGGCATCATCATCTCAGCTACATTTACAACACATTCTTCTTTTTATATGACACAGTCAGAATTATTAAATGCCATAGCGTTAAACCTCAAGATCATAGTGCCAGGCCTCTTACTGCATGCAGATGTACACATGATTAACTTAGACTGTTTTAATCTGGCTAGCTAATTTCAAGGACTACCAGTTTTGTCTGTAAAGTGATCATGAAAGTAAGGGCGGCAACGCTTAAAATACAATTTCCTTCTGAGCTGGAACTTGAATTAATGAAGCTATCCGATATTAACAAGAGATCTGAACAGAAAGCGCTTTTTACATCCATTTACTTATAATTGACTATATTATACAATTGTCGTTACAGTTTTTTGTAACTTAATATTAACACATAGGATATGTTTCCTAGGCTCGATTTACGGCCGAAGACCCGAAGGCGCAATTTGTTAATTTAACATAACAAGTGCCTAGCTATTCAATAATCTTCATAATCATTAACATTAAGCTTATGTTTAAACCTATTGTCAATTAACCTAGACTAGCGTGTATCAACTAGCTTTCTATGCAGCAGTCACAGGAGCAATTTTAGCATCACCTGGAGGGATTTAGCTTGGCTATAAAACAATTCGGTAAACATTAACTGCAATAAATGTAATTATACAATTTGATAAATAGACCCATAATGTTTTAGAAATTGTGGCAACGGAAACCTTGGATGTCGGATTCCTTCGTTCTCTCTGAATGTTAAACTTTATTTTCTTGGCTGTCAGTCGACCCTGCCCTCCATATTTACCATTCCATTGACGTGTTGTTAGCAAATGGTAGCACAAGGGCTGATCTCTCGCCTAAAGAGGTCATTCTGTCTACAGTTGCCACTTGTTGCCAAAAGCTTCGGGGCTTGAAGACTCGCAGCGAATACATTTTCAACGGGTTATTTCTTTTAAATCGAGACGCACACCTCGATGTTGAATCAGGAATTCTCCCTGACATAAAGAGGACATAGTTTTGAACTGTTTTGATATTTAGATTCATCTGACAGGAAAAGCATGGTTGATAACAGTATAGCTACTAAATCTGCTTTGGTAAGTATATTATGTTTTGTGGTCGTGTCGATTGCCATTATGATTCTATATGCTTGCATAATGTTTTTGGTCACTTTGGCTCATTTTGTAAAATTACCGCAACGCTATTTACCTACCTTTCACATGTTCTAACGTTTTAAGTGTAAGATAATATTGTGCTTTAGCGCACGGAATAAATTGGAAAACGTGGCGCTCTATTACACCACCTTTGCGATATTGTTACGGTAATTCACGTTCAGTTAGAGTTCTTCTATCCTGAGCACTTTTGACCTGACTTCTAAGGGATAAAAGCTACGTTTTTGCTCACAATCTGACGGACTAAATGTTGGTGCTGACAATAACCACGTCAGTCTTGACCATGTGTTTCGCTCTTACATTAGCAACAAGTTTGTAAAAGTTTGTAAAATGTGGTTTTAACAGTTTTATGCTTTTCTTGCACCCCACTCCATCTCTACTTTATAGCAAGCTGCGTTCTCCGCGAGCAACATTCCGCTCCTCGTCTCCTCTGCCTCAACACACAGTCCCTTCTCCGGATCCCAGGCCCATCAGACCAGCGGCGGCATGAAGCTCGAGGCGGTCATGGAAAACCTCCAGCGACAACAGGCGGCACGGCTGGCGCTGGAAGAGAAGCTTCGACAAGCAGAGAAGGAGAAAGATATCCGTTCCATGGTCGAGTCGCAGATACACCAACAAGCCCTCGCCTTCCGCCACTACCAGGCAGCAGTTCGTGGCGCGTTCGTCGCGAACTCTTCTTCGGGGATGAGCACCACCGAGCGGCAGCTCGCTCTCCCGCACCTGGACTCCCGCAGGCATTCTGAACGGGCTGAAGACTCAGACATGGACGATGAAGAAGGCACCAGAGGCATCGACGATAACCACCGGGACATCGAGGGAGATGACATGGAAAACGAGGGGGTCCTAGATGATGAGGACGAGGATGAGGACATGGAGGGCGCTTTGAGCCACTATCAGCCCCGCCACCCAATGCATCCCGGCGCGGGACACTCTCCGAAGAGCACCGCTGCGCATCTGCTGCCCCGACCCCCGCCGTCCTGCCCGGTGCCCCGGCAGTCCGGGTCACCTGGTGGGTTGGCATCGCAAGCACAATCTCAGCACCACGAGTGGACGTACGAGGAGCAATTCAAACAAGTAAGGTGGCATTTGTTTGTATCTGATAGATGTATCTGTTGTACTAGCCCTACTAAAACGACTTATTTCGCGATAACAACCTATACGCCGCTTTTTAGATGTGAAATTAAAACCCCCAATATTTTATTTTTAAAGCAAAGTATTAGAAACACACTGAATAGTGAGTATCTTACAGTTGAATTGATCACTGTGCTATAATTTACACATTAGACTGCAGGATGGGAGATCACATACATTGCCCACATGTTTTAGTCTTTTAGGAAAGTTCTTAGTTTTCACATTGCACTACTAATCCATGGATAACACCAAGTTTGTAGCTTCCGTATATATCTTTTACCGGTTTAATTAAGGCTTTCTAACATTAAATATCTATAGTAACAATTTAAGATTTCTGTAACTTAAAACAAAAACAGACGAGGCCATAAATAATGAACATGTTGTATTCAAATGGAGGTTCTCAGTTAAAGTGTATTAGAGTCCATCCAGGTCTGATGCGTTGCCTCTACAGATGAGGCTGTGTTCTTGGAGCAGGATAGTTCAGACGTGTCTGCACTGAGTTGTGTCATGGTTGTGTCATTGGTATTAACCAATATGGTTGAAAACAGGATTTGAGACTTTAATCTTACACCTTCAGATTGTTTCAACCAAGTTTGTCAATCAGTTACATAAAACAGTTGAAGAGACAGATAATCAAGAACAATATTTTTGTGAAATATATTAGATTGTGTATTGTAATCAAGAAGTTGTGTATTGTGTAGACCGTAATATTAAATGCTAGCATTACCTTCAATAGCCTATCCATATCACTACTGCCATCAAAATATTCATACACACAATTTTATGCAGTATTGGATTATTGTAATAGACTAGAGACAGATTCCAAAGTGAAGGCAGATCTATACCTCCTGAGTGTTTGTGTGTATACATGGGTGGAGATGTCATCCTTTATTTATGACAGATCGTTTAGAGACATCCCCAGATGTGATGCGTACATTAGGGATTGCATTAGTGCATGCATTTAAGTAGCCCAATGCATGTAAATGCATTTGAGGCAGGCAGAACAGAAATAATCTTCATAGAGGGATAAGCAGGGGATCAGGTTGTGGAAAACCAAAGTTGAAACAAGTTTGGTATATTTGCATGCGTGTTTCTTTTTTGACGGATTTATGGACATCGTATCGCACAGTAAAATTATGATTTTACTGTTGATGTACACTACAATCTATATGTTTTGTGTTATTTCACACGGAGAGAACTCCCATGTTTTATTATATATGTTACAAGATGTTTTATAACAGTCACACTGAAAGGCCTTTCATTTGGAGACAAACATTCTCCTCAATTTACCTTCTGTGTAAAATCTCGTTTTTAGCTCTGTGCACAGTTGCAAAAATTCCTCTGAATGGTTCCTGACTGAGGGGTCGTTTGTGTGTAGTTAGAGTGTAGTGGTCAAAGGACAGTAAAAGGATGCTTATGGCTGCTGGGCAGACAGTCTGGAGCCGGCAGAGCCGGCCATGTTCAGAGCCGCACAACAGAAGCACATTTAAAGGCAGTAAGTGCATCGTTGGGAGGGTCAGGATAATCTGGGGTGACGAGGATGAGGATGAGGTCTTGATGTGAACAAACAATAATATATATACAGCCAAACATAAACAGTTTGTTCAACAAGTCCCTCTGGTGTGTGTGTTATCCTGCTGCAGGCAGGCAGACCTGAGGCAGGCAGACCTGAGGCAGGCAGACCTGAGGCAGGCAGACCTGAGGCAGGCAGACCTGAGGCAGTGCAGACCTGAGGCAGGCAGACCTGAGGCAGGCAGACCTGAGGCAGGCAGACCTGAGGCAGGCAGACCTGAGGCAGGCAGACCTGAGGCAGGCAGACCTGAGGCAGTGCAGACCTGAGGCAGGCAGACCTGAGGCAGGCAGACCTGAGGCAGTGCAGACCTGAGGCAGGCAGACCTGAGGCAGGCAGACCTGAGGCAGGCAGACCTGAGGCAGTGCAGACCTGAGGCAGGCAGACCTGAGGCAGTGCAGACCTGAGGCAGGCAGACCTGAGGCAGTGCAGACCTGAGGCAGGCAGACCTGAGGCAGGCAGACCTGAGGCAGGCAGACCTGAGGCAGGCAGACCTGAGGCAGGCAGACCTGAGGCAGTGCAGACCTGAGGCAGGCAGACCTGAGGCAGGCAGACCTGAGGCAGGCAGACCTGAGGCAGTGCAGACCTGAGGCAGGCAGACCTGAGGCAGACAGACCTGAGGCAGTGCAGACCTGAGGCAGGCAGACCTGAGGCAGGCAGACCTGAGGCAGTGCTGACCTGAGGCAGTGCTGACCTGAGGCAGTGCAGACATGAGGCAGTACAGACCTGAGGCAGTGCAGACCTGAGGCAGTACAGACCTGAGGCAGTGCAGACCTGAGGCAGTACAGACCTGAGGCAGTGCTGACATGACGGGGAGAGTGGAGAAAAAAAAAATGCAAAGTTGCGTGGAGTTTTGGCCGCAGCTCAGGAATGGCAGGATACAAGATCTGGTGGAGTTCCAGTCTGGCTCGCTGGGATCTCCCTCTCTGGCAGGGAGTCTGTGAGTGTGTAAGTGTGTGTGTGTGTGTGTAAGTGTGTGTGTGTGTGTGAGTTTGTCGGCTCGCAGCCAAACAATTACGAAACGGAAACATAATCGCGTGCTCTTACCGCCCAGCCGTTTTCTCTCTCCCAAAAAAATAAAACACAGTCACACACACGCTGTCACCCACACACACATGCAGTCACACACACGCTGTTACCCACACACACACACACACACACACACACTGACAGATACACAACAGCTGGAGAATGAGTCAGGTCACAAAGCACTTCTTTTATGCTATGTATCTGGTATTGGTTCAGACTTGCTGATGTTCTCTTTGAAGGCCACTGCATGTTGTTGACCCAGTGTTGATAAAGGACAGCTGTACAATATACACTGAATTTTCTAACCAAATAACCACATTTCAATAAGGGGGAATATGGAGAAAGACACAATAAGGGAATTATGAGCATCATTGAGGACATTCAACACAAAATGAACATTAGTGGTTAACATGATTAGCTGTACAGTAACTATGCTCTGGAGTTTTAACTGGCAAAAGCCCAGTTAAGCACCCTGCTGTCTGCCTAAACCTTGTTTTTCCAACTACTGTATAAAAAGCAAAACTCACAGGGTGTCTTTTTACTGCGGCCTTTCCTTTACTGGGCAACTGGAAAGAGTGGGGGAGGGGAGGAGAGAGGAAGAGACAGAGAGAGGAGTGGGGGTTACAGCTACTGGTGTATGTTTTCACTCTCAAAGACTCGGGTCCTGTTGCTCCACTCCTCTTTTCCAAAACACGAGTATCTGTCACAGAAAAAGAGAGCAGGAGGGAATATCCTGGAGATAGTGTCTGCTGTAGAAACATCCCACCACCAGAGATACAGGCAGTGGTAGGGGTCGGACTCGAAGTTAACACAAGTGACCTAATTTAATCTGGAGGGGCCCGAGAGACCAAGGAAAACACAACAGTGAAAAGGAGGAAATGAGGCAATTGTGAAATCACAGAAAGGAAGACAGACGCTACAGATTACCTACAGGAAGGCCAAACAGAGTAGTAGTAGTCAGAGCTCAAATAAACACAGCATGGTAGCCAAGCCTACATTCACAGACCTCACACACCCTCACACACCCTCACACCCACCCTCACACACCCTCACCCACCCTCACACACCCTCACCCACCCTCACACACCCTCACCCACCCTCACACCCACCCTCACACACCCTCACACACCCTCACACACCCTCACACACACCCTCACACACCCTCACGCACCCTCACACACCCTCACACACCCTCACTCACCCTCACACACCCACCCTCACACACCCACCCTCACACACCCTCACTCACCCTCACACACCCACCCTCACACACCCTCACACACACACCCTCACTCACCCACCCTCACCCTCACTCACCCTCACACACCCTCACACACACCCTCACACACCCTCACACCCACCCTCACTCACACACACACCCACCCACCCTCACTCACACACACATCTTATCAGGTTCTAGTTCCTTACATTAAGGAGACTCCCAACAGAAACTTTTATTAATAGCAGCTGAGAAGAGATTCGTTTTAGACACACAGAAACATCAGTTACAAATTGTTTGGGACTGAAGAGAACTGCTGTTTCCACCTATCCAACCATCTCTGTCTCAAATAACACTCACCCTTTCTACACACCCACACACACCCCCCCCCGATGTGCACATAAAACCGGGGGAAGCTTTGAAAGAGACACATGCTAACGCTGGAACTCCTATGTCAACAACAGGAATACCTTTTCTCTTTTCCTCCCCCTCTCCCTCTCTCCCTCTCTCCCTCTCTCCCTCTCTCCCTCCCTCCCTCCCTCCCTCCCTCCCTCCCTCCCTCCCTCCCTCCCTCCCTCCCTCCCTCCCTCCCTCCCTCCCTCTCTCTCTCTCTCTCTCTCTCTCTCTCTCTCTCTCCCTCCCTCCCTCTCTCCCTCTCTCCCTCTCTCCCTCTCTCCCTCTCTCCCTCCCACCTCCCTCCCACCTCCCTCCCTCCCCCGGTGACGCAGGCAGTGCTGGACACAGAGAGGCTGGAAATCCAATAAGGCCTCAGCATGCCCTGTCCCCTGTGAAGTTCAAACATATGCATGCGAGTGAAATTCTCCATCTGGCAAAGAGCTTGATTTCTCCATGCACCAACCCCCCCCCCCACCCACCCACCCCTTACCTCTGTTACTCCCCCCCCCCACCTCTGTAACTCCCTTTCCTACTTCCTTGTGGGGTCTCTGTCACCGCCGCCCCCTGGAGACAGGATTCCCACCATGTCAGTATCTGACAGCTGCGCTTCTCATATAAAGGGGCTCCGTCGCTGGGGGAGTCGGAGGGAAGAGCTTCAGGATGGAGAAGTAGAAGGGTGTGTGTGTGAGGGGGGTGGAAGTGTGTGTGTGAGGGGGGGGGGAGTGTGTGTGTGGACTAACATTAAAGGTGCCCATACTCATCCTTCACCTCAGCGGCAGTGCTAGTGAAGACATGCAGGGAATTCTCTCTCCGCTCACAACACACGTTAGCAAAAAATAAAGCACAAACTAAACCCACTGTGAGTCTGAAGTGTGGTTGTGTTGTCTGCAAATGGCCTCTCTCCCTCTCTCCCTCTCTCTCTCCCTCTCTCTCTCTCTCTCTCTCTCTCTCTCTCTCTTTTCATTAAAACAGAAGAGCAGGCCCAACTTGTTTAAACACCCCCCCCCCCCTGCTCAATGTGGGTGTTACAATTTAATCACACAAGCCTGGAATTTCTGCAGCTGCTTGCAAAAGCCCCGCATTGTTTACGAGATCCGAGCGCTCTGCAAACAGAGGCTCAAAATGACACTTCTCCTGCTGCCCTCCCAGTGCTGGTTCACCAGCGGCTGCAGCAGAGAGGCAAGACCACTAAGACCAGAGCCAGTAGAGACACTCACCCTCTGTATGTATGCACCCGCGGTGGAGCTGTTATGGTGAATCGTGTGTTTTGGGGGGGGGGGGGGGGGGTGGCGGAGTGAAATGTTTCAGGTCGTTACCCTGGGGCTCCTAGTGGGCCCTCAGGGGCGGGGAGCAGGTTGCTAGCTAGATTAGTGTAGCTAGCTAGATTAGCGTAGCTAGCTCGGCAGCTAGATAGATTAGCGTAGCTAGCTAGATTAGCGTAGCTATCTAGATTAGCGTAGCTATCTAGATTAGCGTAGCTATCTAGATTAGCGTAGCTAGCGCTGGTTGGTGTGACCTGGGTCTGTCCTCTCCCCTGCGTAGATGCAGCAGTCAGGGTCGGTAGGTCTGAAGGGTAAATCCGACGTCACGGGAGGGTTCCACAAATGCAGTTATGTGACAGAGATAGAAATACACTACTGAGAACTCGTCTGCGTTGCTAGGCATGCAGGCCTTGTTCCAGAGAGATCAGTCACAATACTGAGCCTGTCTCACCTGGGAGAACGTCCTGTGTGACGATCACCTTCTGTTCACAGACAAACAGCCTGTGTTAGAATCCAGGCCCTTTAATACATGTGTTCCCCCAATCAGGGGGGTCAACTTCTTCTCCAGGGCGTAAAGTCATTTATACGATTACAGGTAAGAACAATATTTAAATGTATCGACCCCCCCAACTTGTTGTTTTGACCTCTTTTGGGGCAGGCCCAAGTCTTAATTAGGGGGGTCAACCCCCCCCCTGTAATTCGAACCCTGCCCCTCCCCCTCCCCAATGTAGTCTAAACTGTTCAGGCGGCACATGGGACATTTCCATGTGCCGCCTGGGTGCTCTAACGATATTGAGTAATGATTGACAGGAATTGCAGTGTCTGTGAGGGTCTCTCGTGTATTGGAGTGTTAAAGTGACACAAATAAAATCACTATTCCTCCAAGCCACATCCAGTACTGCACAAACCTGTCAGCATCAAAACACACAACCCAGCGGCTCACACATCCACTAAAGGTTTATTTGGTCGACCCCCAAACTCAAGTTTCAGTCACACTTTGCATTCTCCAGCCTAAGAGTAAAAACAGGATCTGTCTTCACCCTGTAGTGTGTGAACACCCTTCAGAGCTGTGAGGCAGCAGAGCTGTGAGGCAGCAGAGCTGTGGGGCAGCAGAGCTGTGAGGCAGCAGAGCTGTGGGGCAGCAGAGCTGTGAGGCAGCAGAGCTGTGAGGCAGCAGAGCTGTGAGGCAGCAGAGCTGTGAGGCAGCAGAGCTGTGGGGCAGCAGAGCTGTGAGGCAGCAGAGCTGTGAGGCAGCAGAGCTGTGAGGCAGCAGGACTGTGAGGCAGCAGAGCTGTGGGGCAGCAGAGCTGTGGGGCAGCAGAGCTGTGAGGCAGCAGAGCTGTGAGGCAGCAGGCACATGTCAGGCTGGTAGCAGATGGCTCCACGTGTCAACATTCATTAGGGGGGAGGAGCAGCCGGGCGCTACGCTGGCGCTGAGGCGCCGTGGGCCGTCACCACGCCGTCTTAGAGCACATCGGCTCAGCGCTAGATGTTCCTGTTCTAGGATTAACCCAGGTTGCATAGTCTGTCAATAAACCAGGTAATCTCCCCCACCCTGCCATGCTGATAGTGTTTTGCAATCAACCCTCCCCTCCCCCAATCCCTGTCTGTGATTGGTGGGCTCTGTGTGGGTAGCTGTCTACAGGGGCAGCTAGGATAGCTATGCTTGTTGCTCCCCAGCAACCGAGGTGGTGGGTGGTGTATGGGCGGGGGTATTTCAGGCCCGGCAGGCGTCCTGGTTAATGAATATCTCATTTGGAGGATGGAAAGGTGCAGGGGGGGCTGGGGTCAGTGTTCACTGGAAACCTGAGCGGTCTTGAAACTTGACCTGAGAGGGGTAGGGAGGGCTATGGTAACAGGGTGAACTGGTGAAGGGCTGACACACTATGGTGACAGGGTGAACTGGTGAAGGGCTGACACACTATGGTGACAGGGTGAACTGGTGAAGGGCTGACAGACTCATGAATGAATGCAATGGGTGTGTGTGTGTGGCCGTTCGTGCGTGTGTGGAGACAGTCTTCAGTGATCTGACAGTGTCTCAATAGCAGCTTACAGACATTCAAATCAAGCGTGATCAGAAGAACATGAACTACAGACATTCTTCTGTATGTGTGTGTACCTCATGTACTTGTGTGTTTGTGTCTATTGTACCAGTCATACACCATTATCCCCTCCCCCTTCCCCCTCTCTTAACCCACTTGATGTGAGATTGAGGGTATTCTGAGCCGGCTGTATCTGATCTGGGATGAAGTGTGGCGGAGAGAGCGCAGCAGAGGGACAGAGCTACAAGCTGGAGGGAGAGACAGAGAGAGAGATAGAGAGGAGATGTGAGGATGGAGGGCAGAAGATATTCAGGAAGTTGAGAGATACTATATACAGGACTAGAGAGGTGGGGACAGATACAGACAGAGAGACAGTGAGACAGAGAGAGACAGTGAGACAGACAGAGAGACAGACAGAGAGACGGTGAGACAGACATAGAGACAGTGAGACAGACAGAGCAAATCTTTTGGCGTTGTGATGCAAATTCCTTGTAGCTCATCGGATGCAGAGCACTCACACCCCTTGCCTGTTATAATCTTTCTTTATGTGAAGCCAACTAGCATGATCACCTTTTGCATGTCATTTGCATGAAATAGCCCATGTTCTCTTTACTTTGACTTTGCATGTTCAGCTCCCTATAGGGGGGCACTGTGGTGTGTGATGCACATGTATGGTTTGACTTTCTAGTCCCACCTGTGACAGTAGTGTCATGTTGAAGGATGATGTTGTGTTTGTTATTCTCATCTCCCTCCCCACCCTGTGCATCACACTGAGACACCTTCCCCCCACAGAATAATCAACTTTTAACTTTTCTTTTGTCCAGTTAAGTCAGCTGTCGTAACTGAAACAAATGTCTATAATATTTGCTTGAACTGTGGGCTGCCATGTTGAGGGTTTCCTGTGTTGCCCCAGAAGAGATTGTCACCTGTGTCCTCTGACATGTGTTCAGTCAGGAAGAGGCAGCGCCACAGACAGGAAGCTGGGAGTCTCAAGTGCCGGCATCGCTGGTGGCTCTTCATCTCTGATCCAGGAGGTCAGTAATCCCGCCCCTTATCTAGCTTGACCTTTAACCCCTCCCCTCCCACCCAATCGTCTCCTGCTGCCTGACGCCCCGCCCCCTTTAGATGGGGTGACCGGGGGGACTAATCATAGCTAACTGGCGGGTCATGTTTCCATGGAGAGGCTTGTGTGTTGGCTAGTGGGGCCTGAGAAAGGCTGTCCGCTCCTGGCTGATGGGCTGGAGAGAGCCTGAAAGGAGAGCTATCCCAATCCTGTCCAATCTAATCATTAAGTGCCAATCCATGATAGAGTTCAGTGTAAGTGTGTTTCCATGAGGATGGCACAAATTGAAAAGCGTTAATTTAGGTTGTTTGTGTTCTTTACCGAATGTTGACACTGTAAAATAAATATAGTGGCATTGTAATAGAGTTAGCAAATGCTTCTTAATTATTTTGCTATCCTTCTTTTTGCGTGGAAGATTGATAATTTTTGTCCACTAACTCAGTCAAAATAGTTCAGACTCTTATTTGGTCCATCTAAGGATACAACCTGTTAATGTATTAATATGTATTTGGGTTTTAAATGCAAAGCATAGTATTATATATATACATATACATATGTTATATGCTGTTCACATATATACTGTCATTATTAACAGAACGGCTGTTTCTTTTTGCTGTAAAACCTGCCTTACAGTACATTACAAACTGCGTTTAACATAGAAGCCTCCTTCTGGATTCACAATAATTCATTCCTTTCTCATTCCTCATGTGACATGAAACATACACATTTGAAATGATCATTGACATCAGTGTGCATGATAAATATGACACTAAACATCGAAATGGTATCAAAATGATCCCCGGTCTCCACACAACAGTGTGAAACCAGACGGCTTCTTCTAATGGTCAGCAGACTAATCAGAGTCCCACTTTCTATCAGTCCCAGAATTCCATCACCCTGTGAAGGGACATTCCTCACCTTTCCACCAAAAACCTCACCTGGAGAGAAGAACAAAACCAACCCCCTACCCCTCCACCTCTCTAACCCCTATCCCACCCCTCTAACCCCTACCCCTCCACCCCTACCCCCCTTACCCCTACCCCTACACCCATACCCCTCCACCCCTACCCCTCTAACCCCTACCCCTCCACCCCTCTAACCCCTACCCCTCCACCCCTACACCTCTAACCCCTACCCCTCCACCCCTACACCTCTAACCCCTACCCCTCCACCCCTCTAACCCCTACCCCTCCACCCCTACCCCTCTAACCCCTACCCCTCCACCCCTCTAACCCCTACCCCTCTAACCCCTACCCCTCCACCCCTCTAACCCCTACCCCTCCACCCCTCTAACCCCTACCCCTCCACCCCTACCCCTCTAACCCCTACCCCTCCACCCCTCTAACCCCTACCCCTCCACCCCTACCCCTTAGCTGCCTTACATGTGAGGATCTGCTTGTGGATGAGCATCCTGGTAATGAATAGGTAAAACAGTGGTGTGTTGGTTTCCAGAGCGAGGTCTTTGACTTAGCACTTCCTGTGTACCCTCTGTCCTCCCACGACAGTCAGGATGACTTATACAGTCAGATGGGAAATACGAGGTATTCCAAATGAAAACACCATAAGTTCACTTTTTTTCTTTTTTTTTGCAGCTGGTGTTGTCATTGTTTGGTTGTATGGCTCGATGGCAAGTTTTAATTTTATTTTATGGTAGGCATACACACAAACAGGCAACATAGATTATTATACCTTGTCATGATTCAATGCTCTAACGTGTTGGATTTGTTTTCGCTCATAGTTGAACGTGATTATTTTGCGACCCCCTTCAGGCACACACACACACACACACACACGAGTGATCAAACTAAGACAGTCCGAGGCATCATGCTTTGCTACATCTATCTTGTTATCACGTCAGCGTGATCCACAAGAGTGTTTGAGAAGGGCCTTGTTCCCCCTCAGACTGGTCTGACGACTTCTATCAACTCTTGAAAAAAAGTCTGATCAGTAGATCAGCACATACAGGAATCATGAGGTTGGAGACAAAAAAATGACTCATATGCTGACTGACAGTGATGGAATTGCTTGGTAATTTATCTATACTGTTCTCAAGATGGGGAGATTGAGAGAGATTAGGAGTGCATCACGGTGGCCTCGCTCCACAAGACACACACTCCCAGCACACGTTTTCACTGCCATATTTGTTATGCTGTACTGGATAGTATTGAAGTTTAGTGTGACAGGAAAGGCAGGGAGAGAGAGAGAGGAAGACATGCAGCAAAGTGCCCAGGCCAGATTCAAACCCTGCTGTGACAAAGCCTCAGTCTACACTTCTGCAGTGAGCCACCAGGGCGGCCCTATACTTCTGATAGTAAGAGCGATCAGGCATTGTATAGGCCTATAGCATTTCCTCTCTAGATTAGAAAACAAGTTGGACATTTCTTCTTCTGTGGTAGGTTTAAGTTCCTGCATTGCCATCAATTATAGAAGGGATAGATCACAATTGTGCACTCCACAGGATTATCCACTTCAAATATCTCACTTTCTGTGACAAGTACAGTAGATGGATGTCACACAACTCTGATAGAAATGTCGGAATAAGAAGCTAAGACATTTCCTGTGTCATTATATTCCAACTATCACAACAATGGTGGTCACTGACCTTCATAGAGCAATGATTTCAAATAATACTTTGGTTCATGTGGGCTGAAGGAAAAAATAGCACCACAATATGTCTGTTGGTACACACAAACATAGTAGCCAATAATTGGAAAAGTTCAATTGTTTTATTGTATTTGTCAACCCTGTTCACCTTTAGAGATAGAATCAATCATATTCCATGGAGAGGTCACTAATGCATCAATCTGAAACGTAGCAAAAGGACTAAAACCTTTTTCAGATCTTCAGAAAGGATTCTAAAAGAACATCCCAGGAAGGTCAGCCTTCCTCACCAAACAGCAGGGCTTTGTGTTGCTTTAGCACAATACCAACACAATACCAACACAATACCAACACAATACCAACTTCCCCCGGTGTTGCTCAAGGCATTTCCTGCCTCCTTTTTGGGTTTTTTATTCCATTGGATAGCGATCCATCCCTGTGAACACCACAGCCTTCCTGCACATGATATGATGCATCAGTATGTCCTTTTGTTTATGACAAGATCCCACTGGAATTCCAAACCTTATTTGCAGACGGAAATTGTCTGCCTTCAGTGGGCCCAGCTCCTTTGTCTGGACATGCTGCGAACACCTACATACAAGTACTGTCTGTTTGAAGAGAGAGAGGGGGGAGACAGGGAGGACCCTGGTTGATTAAGATCATTAAAACTCATATCCGTGTTCATTTCAACTGTAATAAATAGAAATCCTCTCAAAGCTCAGCGCTCTTCCCTTGTCCGTCGGTGTAGCGATGAGTAAATGTACTTAGAAGTGTAGTGGAAATCAACACAAATGAGATCTAACTCCTAATGCGCTATATGGATCCCGTGGTGGTAAAAAGGAAACTGTAGGATTTCCTTTCTTTCTTTTTCACTGTGAGAATGCTTGGAAAACACACTGCACAAATAAAGGGAGGTTTTCTACTGTGAGAAGGTTTAATGTATGAGCAACTCAGGGGGCACCTTCGGGAAATAACTATCCTGATTTGAACCACATCAGAGAGGGAATCTGGAACAAAATGTTACTTGTTCATGTTTTTTTCCCAGATGCAACACAACCACACTTGATTTACTCTTCTCTGTCTGTCCCCTTTACATCTTAAGGCTGAACTAGATCTGGACAATCATCATTTATTGTGCCTCTTAGATGAAGCCAATCTCCCATCAGTGGATGGAATTATCCCCTTATCCCCTTGAATAAGAAGTAATGATGTTAAATACAACTTTGACAAGGTAATGGATATGTTTTCTTTACCAATTTCATCCATGGCCCATCAACGGCTCTGACAAATGTCTCAATATAGAATGTTGTGCTGAGGGGAAGGGGGATTTAGACTCACTCACATGGTGGGATGAAAAATCAATATTGACCTCTTTGGAAAGAAGCCAGAAGAGGCCTATATCATTTGTGAGGGAGTCAGCAACATGGCCTCAAACAGGAGCTGGAGGTGAGACTGAGCCTTGTTCCCACCAGCTAAATGATAAAGGGATGTTTCCGTATCAGAATTCACGTGTTAACTAACTGGACATGATTTAGAAAGACAGCCATAGCAAAAACCAAGCTTAGGGAACAAAGTCTGAAACGATCTTTGTTGACCTCAAGGAAAGACTTGTGTTGATGCACAGATCTATGCAAGATTATAAAACATTTCTTAAGCGTATGAAATAGGAGGATAATGGTCTCCATCATTGTGAAGTTCAGACCGACACACATCCTCTCTCCATAGAGCCGTTCTGACAAACTCAGTAACCAGGGAAGAGGAACCTTGGTCTGAGAGACAAACAATAATTCAATACAAAGCTACACTTCTGCTCTGCAGATGACAGAGGCTTCCAGAAGGACAACCTTCTCTGCATCCAAGCATATGAGAGAAGCTTCCAGAAAGACATCCTTCTCTGCATCAATCAGAACGATAGTGGCCTGACAGAAACCCCTCCTGAATCCCTGTGAGATCCCTGTGAGATCACAGTGTGCTGCGGCCGGCCAATCAGCACTGAGGATCTGAAACGGGGTTAGGTCACTTTCTGAAAACTGCAAATCTGTGTGTCCCTCCCCCCACACACACTGTGTATTACGAAAATCATATATAACAGCCACATTCTTAGTTGTTAAAAAACTTTGTCCCACCCACATTTGAAAACAAACCTACGCTTGCTGGAACTCTATGAATAACATGTAAGAATGTAAATAAGGGCTAAAAATTGTAGAAATGTAACTGGCTGGTTCAAACGGCAGGAGCTCAGTCCAGAGAACACCTGGCCAGCCGTGAGGGATGATGAATGGAACCACATACAGAGATCCTCAAAGGAACCCTGCTCTCCCCCTCCGACAGGGGCGAAGATTCACCTTTCACAAATAACTCAGAGCACACAGCCAAAACAACGCAAGCAAGGCTGGAGAACACGTTTGTGAACGTACTTGTGTGGCTCGGCTGAAACCTAAACTTGAACCCCATCGAACATCAGATGAAAGGCTTGCTAAAGATTGCAGATCATCCCTCAGTTTCCTGTTTGAATTTCATAGAATCTGTAGGGAAGATAAGAGACACGCCCACATTAAGGTGAGCAAAGCTGGTGAACACCTCAAAACTAAGGTGTATCAGCTTCTGCAAAGTACTGAACTCAAAGCAAGGAAGCTAGATCTTTTTTCTAAAGATTTTGCTGATATATTGAAAGGTTTTCAATTCAAGAATCCTGAAACATTTATAATTATACAAAATGAATTAATTGTACAGGAAGTACTCTACAGGCTAAAATGTACATGGTCTTTGGATAAAGATGTTTGTTTCTGACTGTAAGTTTTTAAAAGTTGTAAGCAACTCTTGCAGCCTCCAAAAATGTGGTGGCCATTCCTCATTCTAACAATACGTTTTACAACACATTTTCTGTTAAGTCTCCCCCCTATATATATATATATATACACACACACACACAATCTCTTTAAACGGCACACTGCAGCTTTAAGAATGTGGTCGTATGTAATGTGATCCTGTTTGATCCACGCCCACTTCTGTGAAATCTAACATAGGTTTGCTGACACTTTGTTTCTGTTTGGCATGAGCACAAGCCAGCCACCTTTGACCTACTTACGGCCCCTGCCCAATAGCGTGGTGCCGACACATCCTGGCTTCCGTACTTGGTCAGAGATCACTGGGGGATCAAGGCGTTAAAACAGCAGATTAGATTAGTGATCATATGAGGTCTCCGGATTACTATGCAGGGATGGTGGCTTGCATTTCCACCCCCCCACAATCCCGTAGTGTCCTGAACATGAGTGTGGATGACTCCATTAAGTACCCCTATGTTAGGAAATTAGAGGCAAGTAAGGATAAGAGCTGAGGCGTCTTGTGGTGTGGTTTGATACTAGACCTAGCTGTTGTCCATATGCTGATGGCAGCTTATCAGCTTGCCCGCAGCGTTGGGGTGCTGTGCTAATCCTAGTCCACACTGACACTGCTGTTGCTCTGGTGGATGGCCTCACCTTGAGACAGCGATACGACAGTTTTCCTGTTCAATAATTCAATGGTTTGAGCCGTTGATGAGCAAATATCTTTCCTTTTATTTGAGGCACTAAGAATTTCAGTTTGATTTGTCATGGTATTGTAGTGGACATTACTGTATCAATCACCTTCTTTAATCACGTTCCTAAACGCAAAGCTTGATGTAACTTGATGCAAAGATATTTTTTGGTTGCATTTTTCATGCTTTATTGGACAGTTTTTAAGTGAAGTGTGCCAGGAAAGGAAGACGTGCAGCAAAGGGCCCAGGCCAGATTCAGACCCAGGTCACTACTGTTTCTTCATAAAAGTATGAGGTATTTTACGTTTTCTAGGTCTAGGGTCAACACTGCTAAGTGGGTGTTCTCTTAGTGCATCCAGACGGTTTCATCCGAAGCCAAACAACAGGGTTGAAAGCAGGTTGAAACAAGCAAGCCCTGACAGATCCACGCTTAAAGATGTTGAAAATGCAGCTGATCTATGACTTCATACAGGAGCGCTGAAGTGCAGCCAGGAACGCAGCAGTCTTGTGTGCATACATGCAATGTTGTTGTTGGATACGTGTCTGACATGTTTGCAAAGGGAGGAAATCTGGAAGCAGCTGTGTTAGTGAGAGTGACTGGAGCAGCCATAGTGCTTTTCTCCTGTCTGAAGACACTTAAAGGAGACTTCTCTTCAGAAGATATGGTACCCACAACAATCTGTGGTTTCTGGAAATCACAATCCCCACTCAGTTCAACTCTTTTTAAACACTCAGGGGGTGTATTTTAATGTACAAAGTGAGTGTCAACTTGAGTTGTGATTCTTATTTAGTGCATGCTAAAAGTACTGTAACCACTTGAGTAACAGTTACTCAAAACCACCGTTGAGATCTTCTAGCATGCACAGTATCACATTGAAATGGACAGTGTGGAAAAGCTGTGGGTTTGCATGTTTGGTTTGAGCATATTCTGTTACTTGTGGTAAGCACTTAGATTATGCCTCCTATTGAGTCACCAACAGATAAAACAGAGAAACACATTTCATAACATTAGAGTTGAAAGATGTTTGGTTCTACTTTTGATAAGAACTGATAACTAAACGTACAGATATGCTGTATGTATGGGTTCCATATCATTTTGGAAGTAGAGCCATACTTGTGGTTATTTCTTCTCCATCTGCTACACAATGCTGGCTTGCCCTGTCTGCTGGGAGCCTGTCTGGAAATCCCATCCTTCTGTGATGATGTGGCAGTGAGTCATAAATGACCCTCCCCCTTCTGACCAGTTACTCCCCCCTCCCCCTCTCTGGTCCTCCACCAGTTACATACCATACATTGGGGCCCTTTAGAATAAAATAAAAAAATGTGTATATATATACACCTCTACAATATGTCTCGTATAGGGGTTGGATTTTTTATGTGTTTTCATGTATGATGTGCTCACACTCCCCCCTACATTAATGTGATTTAGTTTTGGGTTTAATTGTTGCGTCTGCGACACAGAGAATGTGTCTCCAAACAAATGGCCCAGGTCAGTGATTTCCTGCCATTTAGGCCCTGTTCCATATGTCACTTGATTTATGGCCTGATTCACATCCATCTATTATATAAATTAGGTTATGGTAATCTAATTCAAATCTATGTCGGCAGAGTAACCAAGCTGTAGAAGTGCTGGTGCTGGATTGGTAGATGGAGGGACTGAAATAAGACATATGCTCAAACAGTTTTGGTTCTGGTTATTTCATGGTGTTACTGTTAAGACACGTTCAAACTATATTTGATTAAAATTAAACTTGAGTTTCTCTCCTAGCAACGTTAAAAGTGTTTGATATAGGATTATAACTTGTATTAGAAAACCATGATAACACATAAGCAAATGTTTTCATTTTTACCAGAGATTTTTGTTGTTGTCAATGTGCAGTTTACAGCACACATAACTAAATCTTAAACACACTTTCAGTCACTGTACTGTCATCCACCTTATATATCTATGTATACCCTATATGTAACTGTTTCACCATTATGTAATGTATTTAAATTGACACACAATTCATAAAAACCCAAACCAGCAGCATGAACACAAACTGGCTGACTGTTAACAGGGTCTAACCTCCATGGAGCACTGGGGTGTGTGTGTGCTGATATTGGGGTGTGTGTGTGCTGATATTGGGGTGTGTGTGTGCTGATATTGGGGTGTGTGTGTGCTGATATTTGTTGGCTACTCTATAAAAACAAAGGTATCATGGGAATGGCCGCCATTTGGAGTCTGCCTGTCAGGCCCCATGAAAGGCGAGTGCGCTGAGGGTCGGCTTGTTGACTCTGTGAAGCTCCAGGCCCAGCTGGGGAGGTTAATGAGGCCCCTCTCCTGTCTCCTGCGCTGACTCAGTCCACATCCTCCTGTCGGGGGTGGAGAGAGATCCCTCCCTTTCACTCTTCTGGTTTGTTTGTGGGCTGAGACACTGTCTTCTGTGGGTCTCGTCCTCCTGTGCTTGCTGCTGGGTGGGTCTGGCCAGGTCTTGTGGTGGGCTGGGCAGTGAGAGTTTGGAACGGTAGATAGGAGTCCACTGTGGGCCGTGTCTTAGGAAGTATGCAATGTCTCTCAGGGGGGGTCCTGGAGCGTAGGAAGCATCTGTTGCAGGTTGTAAGCTCTACCTTGAGTTGTCTCCTGGTCATTTGCATTATCTATTTGCTTAAGATGTTTTATAGCCAAATACACTAATTTTATGGCGTCTTAGGGACAAGCCGTTTAAATACACAATGAAGAACAGGATATACAATTATGTCAACGCATGACCGAACACTAAGAGCACATTTACAATGTGAAGGCATTTTTATTCAGTGTCTCATGTGTTTAACCATTGTTAAATCTTGTTGAGATAAGCCATTGTACCTCGTGTCGAGACTGAACCAAACAAAACCAGTCCATGTCAAACAATTGGGTGGATTCTAAAAGAACATGTATTATACGTTGTTGTGGGGATTTTCCATGACGAGTAGCTACACATTGTCAAACATTCCCCCCCACCCCAGCCCAGATACGGCCAGAGCTATGTCGAGTATGCTAATGTCTCGTCTCTTTGGAGCTGGTTTACACACACTGCTGCCACATGCTTTCACCTCTGAAACAGCCCGCTCAGAATGAACTCTAAAACTGTTTTACAACCACAAGAGGCTTCCGAAAAAGTTTAAGATTTGTCCATTGCTCAGCCTAAATGTATTGATAAGTGAATGTATTTCACAACTTGTCAAATGTCAAAGAATAATACTTGTAAGTAACTATGATTTTTGTAAGCTTATAGCATGTACTTTGTCAATGCAGTTAGAACTCCATTTAGATTAGAATTGTGTGTTGAACTTCTGCAAACAAAACTGTGAGAGCAGGAGTCAAATCTTTGCTTTTTGGATCACGTTTTCCCCTCTGTCCTGCCTCTATCTGTCTTCGTGCTGTGTACATTCATGTAACCAGTAATCCTCAGTGTTTCTGGACATACGAGTGGAGGATAATTCTGTCTGTGTGTGTGTGTGCACATACTGTAAGTGTGATAATTTCCCAGGACTCTACTAGGTCAAATCCCATCCAATATGTGCTTTTTTCCCACAATTTGTCACCTCGGAGGGTTTCCAGGGGTATGAGGTCGATCCACAGTCTCACTGGGGTAAAAGATTAGAAGTCTGGGGAAGCTGTGATGGCAAGATGGACCCCCCCCCACCCCCCCACATCCCCTAAACGTACATTCCTAACCCTGTCTGTGTGTCTGCCACGGGCTGAGTCACGCCACACTCTCTTTGACCCTCCGCGTAGCGCTCTTTCACTTGGAGCCTGCTGACCGACCTGCCAGAGCTTGTCTTGGCCGGGGTCCAGCTGGCTTTAACAAAGATCCACAACCTAGGCCAGACAAGACAGATTACTCACTTTTCATCAAGAAGAACACTGTTCCCTGTTTGAGAGTGTGTGTGCGTACAGTGTGTGTGAGTGTGTGTGTGTGTGTGTGTGTGTGAGTGTGTGTGTGTGTGGGGGAAGGCACACATGTGCGTAGATCCCCATGTGCACGTTCAGTGAGTGTGTGTGTGTGTGAGAGAAGAGCATGTTTTCACCCACGTGTGCGAGCCAAACGCACAGCTGATACTGTGCTCCCGTTGGCACAGGGCCTGTTGTTCTCACTGGGGCAGAGAGAGGAGGAGGTGACGTCTGGTTCTGGAGGAACATGTACACACACGCTGCCTCTCCTCCGGTGGAGGACATCCCTGTATTACGCTCCACGTGGGGACATTTTTGGAGGGAATTCCACATATCTTTTCCTCTATTCTTCCTGGTTACTAGAAGTTCTGTATAAACTGAAAAAGTTCTTTCAGTCTGTCTGCCTCTCCTCTCTGTTGAGATGAAGGAGGGTGGCGCCACCCTGGTGGTTCACTGGGTAGGGAGTGCTCCATACGGTCTCCTCTGACTTCCTGCTTCTGAATTCCTCCTCTGACTTCCTGCCTCTGCCTCTAACTTCCTGCCTCGGACTTCCTGCCTCAGGTTTACTGCCTCAGACTTCCTGCCTCAGACTTCCTGCCTCAGACTTCCTGCCTCTAACTTCCTGCCTCTAACTTCCTGCCTCTAACTTCCTGCCTCTAACTTCCTGCCTCTAACTTCCTGCCTCTAACTTCCTGCCTCTGCTTGGCTGGACCAGTTGGGGCAAGGGGAGGGTCCTGCTGCCAGATTGGAGGGTAACCCAGGGAGGGTCAGAGGGGTTAAATTGAACAAATCTCCCATTGACTTTCTGTCTTTACACCTTCCAGTAATATCATGATTGGGGAGACGGTGTGTCAAGGGTCAGGGAACGCTGTCGTGGTAACAGAGTACATCAGAAGGGGGGGGGATGGGTTTTTAGCAAATAAACTCTGAATCCCACAATTCTTTGCAGATAATCGAAATAACCACAAGACATGGAAACACTACAGAATTCGTAAGCGTTTTAATCTGACAAATCTAAAGTGTTCAGCTCCTAATTGGCAGTTGTTTAATTAGAAGTAAATGTGGCCACTATGTTTGTATTTCCCAAAAGTGTTGGTGAGAAGGAAGAGTGACCTAAGCACTTTTATTTATTTATTATGAAAGTAAACATTTACTGGACCTTCACACATGGTTTATTAAGAGGCCTTAATAGGGCTAGGGACCACAGACACAAGGAGACAGGTTTATGGGACTGTGGAGGGTTAAAATTCCTTCTTTCGACTTCCTTTTTGTAACGTAAAACTTTCTGGAGGGAGGCAAGGAGGGAATTCCATTTTTTCGAAATTGGAACAGAACTGAATGTATGTTATTCTATACAAGAAGGACATGTCCTTGTCTGTATGTTTTTGATCACAGAACCATAAGCTTTCTTATGGAGAAACTGTGAGGTTGTACTTATGTGATGCCTAAACATTTTATACCTGTTGGTGTACATGTCCTTTTTCATGATTTTTCATGTTGCTTGCTTTCCCCTCACCTACCCAAACACTGTGTACCCATATGCATGTATATTGTACCCCAGTGTGTAGTGATAAATGAAACCTCACTCATCCTCCACAGGCAATTTGCCGATTGCTCTTGGCCTCCATAGTCATAGAATTTATTTAAGCCACTAATTGCATTTACATTTTCAAACAAAGGGATTTCCTTTGGTCTGCTGGGCCTCTCCACCCCCCGTCCTGCCTGAGGGACCATTCCCTAAGCTGTAAATGCAGGCATTCTCCACGACCGGAATACGGCTTTAAACCTCTCCACTCATTTATTTAGCAGAGGCTCACTCTTTCGAAGATAGAGATTTTTATTCGAGTGAGCTCTGTTTAATGCACAGTATTGCGATTGACGGTTACTGCCTAAAAAATAACACAAAGAGAGGAACTCAAGGACATTTTCAGAGAGTTTAAATATTTATACAATCCCAGAGAATTTGATATAAGTGTCAATTTTGTCGCCAGCAGTCACTCTCCTGTGTTTGACAGAGCTAGCAGTAGAGTCCACACAAAACCTCACAAACATTTCAAATCGTTCGTGTGCGGACTTCTGTAACCAAACACGCTGGCTGTCGTCTTTGTCAGAGACAAGACTGTTCGAAAGACAAGACTGTTCGAAAGACAAGACTGTTCGAAAGACAAGACTGTTCGAAAGACAAGACTGTTCGAAAGACAAGACTGTTCGAAAGACAAGACTGTTCGAAAGACAAGACTGTTCGAAAGACAAGACTGTTCGAAAGACAAGACTGTTCGAAAGACAAGACTGTTCGAAAGACAAGACTGTTCGAAAGACAAGACTGTTCGAAAGACAAGACTGTTCGAAAGACAAGACTGTTCGAAAGACAAGACTGTTCGAAAGACAAGACTGTTCGAAAGACAAGACTGTTCGAAAGACAAGACTGTTCTAAACCATCTGTTTACTGCCTGCTCATCCCCCTGGGCTCTTAGACACCCCCTCAACATTTTATAAAGACGCGTCCCTCTCAGGTCTGGCCTCATTTGTGGAGCATCAAAGAGCAGGCCCCTCATTATCTGGCCTCCATCTTGGGAGGGGAGGTGGATGTTTGCTTCAGTTGTGAAGGGGCTGCTTCCATCCAAATGCCTTAATGTGCTTTAATGTGACGTAGGGGAGACGTGTTCAGACACGTTTTGTCAACTTTGGGAGCCGTTGCAAAAAGGTGTGAGGATGAGGGAAAGAGTTCCACATTTGTGGAGTCCTGTTCACAAACTTTAACAGGGTTGTTAAATAGAACTGAAACATTTTCATGTGGGTCCTACTGCTTGCAATTACTTTTTCAAAAGTATGGTTTTACATACTTAAAATATTTTCTACCTAAACAATATAAATGTGTATCTTCATTTTAATAATGCTTTAACTTGATATCTGGAAAATCAGGCTCAGTTGTACTTGAGGTGTTTCTGTCCTATTAGCCTGTGACTTCCACATTTCCACTAATTCATTAACCAGCACAAACATTTAACTTTAACCATTATGAGAGTGATCAAATCCACCGTCCATTTTACAAAACCCCTGTTAGGAACCCAAACCATCCACTACATGACGCTTTGATAGAGCCAAAATGGAGGGCAGCATCTGTATTAAAAGCCCGGGTGATTGGAAGCCTGCTTGTTGACTTGTCTGTTATCATTGTCTCAAGTCACCATTGAGGGGCAGCCAGGCATGCGGGGCAAGTCAGTGCACCTCATACCCCAGACGGGGGATATGAGCGCGCTCAGAAGGGTGTGTTTGCTTGTCTCAATTGGTAGGTGTGGTTACTGGTGGTGATGTTGACAGTGGGGGTTGTGGTGGAGGCACTGGTCTGAGAAGGCCCCAGACTCCAGGACACACCACCCATATTTTATGGCTCTGCTGTCCTGTAGCTTTGAGGAACTCTATTAGGCCAGTGAAGGCCATGCCAGACGTGACTGGTAAAGCACTTCTCTTTCTCCTTCCACCCTTCAGACTTAAGTCCTTATCTGAGACTTAGAATGTTCCCCTGCTTCTGCATGTTCCCAGAAAGAAATATCTGGGGAGATTCCATCACAAAGGGTTAAAGATGATTCTTGTCAATTAAGTCAATAAACGTCTACGCATGTGGAAGTGATTGACAGGCTGGATAACTGTTCAATGTTTTCTGCTCAAGCTTTAAGACCACTCCGACCACTCACAATTCAATGCC
The DNA here is from genome assembly GCF_054491055.1 of Hypomesus nipponensis. Classification (NCBI taxonomy): domain Eukaryota; kingdom Metazoa; phylum Chordata; class Actinopteri; order Osmeriformes; family Osmeridae; genus Hypomesus; species Hypomesus nipponensis. Next base: position 13,162,914 of record NC_140388.1, read on the forward strand.
TACACAGTCATGTCTGCTGGCAAAAGACTATTTCAACCTGTTTAGTAAAAAAAAAAGAAGATTTGAAGATATGTTTGTATCTACTGAATTAAGATAAAGTATTTACTGTTGAGAGAATCAGTTTTTAATTTGTCCTCCTGTATCTTGCTTTAAAAGATTTAACAACGTTCATAAAATACAAACATTTGTTATTTGTCTTACTGGACAAAATGAGGACGGTATGAAAGTCCATTTGTTTTACTCAACCTTTGGAGCAAGTTCTGGATCATGTTAAACATTCTATAAACACTAATCGACATAATCTGTGTCCAAAGATATATTACTGGACTAGGACATAGTCAGTGATACCATTGTATGATTAGCAGAAAGATTAGTTGAGGAAACAGTTTGGTGTTATTGCTTTGCCCTGGTTAATTAATAAGCTTCATGTGTAGGATTTATTTAGAATGTAAGTGATTTGTATTGGTGGTTGTTATATATTTTTTGTTGTTGCTACAAAGTAAGATAGAACATAGACAAGATGCAAGAACTAACTTCCCCAACTGAAACAATCTGGAAAAGGGGGGGGGGGGTGTTGTTGTGGAAGGGGGGGTAATCTACCTTCTGCAGATGTCCACAGTAGCATTCCCAGCACTCCACACCCACTGGAAGTGAATACGTCCCAGTCCCAGACAGGGAGCAGTGAGTATGGCCCAGTCCCAGACAGGGAGCAGAGTAAGGGGACTGGCATTCTGGCTTTTACAGAGGCCTTTTGACTGGGTTCCAGGGCCTGCAGAAGATATCATCTGGGCTCTAATAAGGGATTTGTTTGTTCTGGGTATTCCTGTATAAACAGAAGTGGTAAACAGTTTCAGAGCAATGTGCGCAATGTGCTGAACGTTCGTCCACCAACCCTGGACTCTGCACAAGCTGCCTCTAGTTAGTGTCGCTCTAACCCTGTCTCATTATATACTATTTTAATTGGGTGTTATAATTATTATGTAACCGCACCATGTGTTTGGAAAATATTTCTTGCTCAAGAGTGTTTAAGAGGCAAACACGAGTGCCTGTATATACCCCCTCATATATACAGCTGGTAATATATTGTTTGTAGACTTGAAGTGTCGGTAATGTGTGTTGTTTGATCAGACTGTGGAGTGTTTTCATTATGTTGTGGCCATTGTATATGGTATATAGAAGATATATTGTCAAAATATACCTTTTGTGTACAGTACATTAGCAAAACACTTGCATACCAGGAGAAAGAGCAGAATTTATAATCTGAATCTGGTGGTTGTGCTTTGTATCTGCCCTCAGAATATCATAGCAATTTCATTTCCTCGCTATGATAATTTGTACCTCAAATACACAATGATGTGCAATAAAAATACAACTGTCACAACTTACTTGTAATCACAATGCAACCAAACACATAATTTACAATAATACATGTATATTTATTGCACTATACTTTCTCAAATGTGTTTTGGTGTATTGAATTGTAAAGTTATTTTTGCTCACTTTTTGGAATTGTCTTGTTGGGGAATCTGGTGTGGCAGACCGTGTTCACCAGATGTATAGGAGCTGCTGTAGGAGCTGCTGCAGTATGTAGATGCCTGAGTGTTTATCATGGGGAACTGAAGTGTGGTGTTAAGGTCTGGCTGTGTCTTGGCCATGTGTTGACTCAGTGATGTTCCCCCAGTGTGAAGGCCTGGGAAACAGCCAACTGGACCAAGCACTTCTACCGCTGTTTACACACTCTGACACACACGCACTCCCACACTCTGACACACACGCGCTCACACACACACACACATCAAAGTCTTGCCAAGTCTGAGAGGTTTTTCACCCCAACTTTCTCTACCTCTCTCTCCCTCTCCCTCCATCTGTCTCTCCCTCGCTCTCTCTCTCTCTCTATTCTTCTCTCTGTCTCTGTCTCTCTTCGTCTCTCTCTGTCTTTCTCTGTCTCTACCTCTCTCTGCCTATCCTTCTCTACCTCTCTGTCTCTCACTCTCTCCATCTCTCCCTCCATCTGTCTCTCCCTCGCTCTGTCTCTCTCTCTATTCCTCTCTCTCTGTCTCTCCTTCTATTCCTCTCTCTGTCTCTCTTCGTCTCTCTCTGTCTCTGTATCTACCTCTCTCTGCCTATCCTTCTCTACCTCTCTGTCTCTCTCTTCACTTAAATTTTTCTCTCTCTCTCCCTCCCTCTCTTCCCTTTCCTTGTGATTACCTTGACTTTCACAACGTTATGTAATATGTGATGTTATGTAACAGGCCATGACAAACATTGCTTCCCTGGTAGTTTGATTCTGTGCCAAGAAAGGATTTCTGTCTTATCACATATGTAAAATAGAACAGGTGAAAGAACATCATGTTCTATTATTGCTATTTTAAAAGGGGAGGGGATGTTTCTTAGTCTTCTGTATAGGTGAGCACATGCTACACACCTACTCAATTAACTTATACAACAACACTAGTACATGGCTGACATTAAAAAACACACTTGAACCAAACGGTCATTGGTCTGGGAGGCTGAATGACTGTGTTGCATCAACAAACACGTTCACACCCCACCCACTCCCCCTTGCATGAGCTTACTCCATCTGCCATCATGTGGTTGAAAGATTTCTTCAGTGATCAGTTTGGTCTTAACCTGACTTGTAAACACTTAATGGAATTAACAGAATTTTACACAAAGCCAGAGGAAATGGGAGAGGGGGACCGATCACAGCCACAAATCAGACTCCATTCCAAACAGTTTGCATTAACCAACTAATAAACAAACGGTGCCTTACATTTGCCATTCAGGAACACTTGGTTGCTATGCGAGGTGATTAAATTCAGGCCCTGTTTACTACGGTCCAGATGGCCGACCCTTTGACCTATCTAACCAAACCCTGGCCATGGCTACGCTTTAACCAATCCAGACCACTGGCCTGGCACTGTCTCAATCCCCTCAGTGTCTCTATCATTAAAACTCAAGTTAATGTTTGAATCTGAGTCAGGGTGACATTGAGTCGGCTATGACAGTATGTGCAGACAGATTTCAGTATGAAGTCAGTCAAGGGTGCATTCTGGGTGCAGTAGTCCACAGACATCTATTAGAGCACAGAAATGAATGCCTTTATCACTTTACATTAAACCACCTCTCGGATGGAATGGTTAACCATTACACCAGTAATAGCTGTGAGCCGGAGAGGGGGACTGTGCTCGTACAAAGCTATGCAGGCACTTGAGCACTTCTATATCATGGAAAACTTTGGGTCATTAAAAGGAAGAAGAAAAAAAAAGAAAAAAGGTTAGGCCCTTTGTGAGTTATAGGCGCCCAATGACAGCCCCCTGTATATTTAACATTCCAGCCAATTGACAGAATACAAGAGGAGGATTTGGACTGGATAAAGGATCCCGGGCAGGGACAGACTCTCGTCTGCAGTTGAGGTTGTTTTTTTTGTTCCATTTGGTGTCCATGGGTTAGAAGGGGACCCTCATGAACAAATATGTACAGCATTAGCAGACCTTTGATGTTGCTCTATCAGACAGAGTCAATGAGGTTATGCTACAATGAGTAACTACCAGGGTCTCTCGCTTCTGAGTTACATTTTAATCATCAACAATCAAGAGGTATAGAGGCCTCTGTTGAAGGGTTCTCGATGGTTGGTGATCCTTAAGCACACTGGAGACGGCTGATAGTTGCCTGTGATGGGAGTTGGAGGACACAGCGGATCAGTGTAACTATTAGTCTTCTAATTCTTCATTCTTTAAAAAGTGAACGATACACTAAATATGACGTCACGTTGAAAAGGACTGTATTTCAATAAGTAAATGAAGTAGTACCATGCCTTTCTCATACACCAGGCTAAACATCAGTAAGCAAATAGGTAATAGCTATTTTATTGGATTGTGAAGAAGTAGTAGGCATCTCACTGTTGTATCAGTGAGATTTCACAATGTACATTTAAGGTTCCAGAAAAGTCACATAATGTGATCTTTGACTTGCTTTGATAGCCAAACACCGTCTCCCAAGCATTAAGGAATGTGTTGTAGAGGGTGTAGGCGGAGGGCTTGCCAGAGGCCTGTGGCATACTGGAACTGTGTTCATCCTCAGGTGACAACGACACACCACACGCAGGAGTTCAACATTTGTGACCTTTTGTGAAACTATTCAGAGGAGCACCCTTGGAGCAGGATCAGTGAGTTTTCAGTGACAAAATCACTTTTATAATGAGTCATCACCTGACCTTTTGGAGAGGACAAGCAAGCTCTTAATGGGGTTATTTAATTTTTTTCATAATAGGGATTTACATCAATTAAAGATAAAGGTATTTGTTCACCTGGGGGTTTCTTCCTAAGTGCTCGATATTCAGCAAGCTGTCTTACATTATCTTTACTGCCAAGTCTTTTCATCAGTGCTTCATGTACGGTTTCCATAAGACCTGGATGGTTTGTTAAAATTACAGATGGTTTCTTGTAAATGATTTCCTGTTTTGTAAATGATAAGGTAATCTTACCCTTAATTTTAATGTGAAACTCTGGCCCAGTCTTTGTCCTTGTAAGGGTGTATAATGGTGTGAGTAGTTGGCTCATGCATTGCACACTTAACCTCAGGAAATTACACAAATGGTTGAGCAGCTTGTTTGCCACTATTTGCTTGAGTTTAAATTAGAGGGCTTTATCGTAACCTTTGAAAATCTTACCCAACCTGTCTGCTACACAAAGACTGCTTGTCGGATTTGTTGATCCAATGCACTAAATAATGGAGTTTTACATAGCAGCAGCAAGACAACCGCAAAGACAAGTTGATGAAGGCATGTGGGCTTTAGTGGACATTATATTCTCAGAGTTTGGTGTGAGTTTAAAGGTGCCAAGTGAACATTCATGAAGTCTTAAACTGCTGTTGTCAGTCACACTCACAGAAAAGGTTGAAAGGTTTAATGAATGGTTCCAGTGTGGCTTCTTTAATCTGCCAGCCTTGCACTCACCAAACCCACTTCTTTATTTTCCAACTGTTGTTCTTGATAAACAACTATAAAAGATGCTGCCAGTTTGCTGAGGGCCGTCGATGGTGGTGAACTGTGTCATCTCACTTGCTGTAAAGGGACACCAAGGAGAAGTGACAGCTGACACAAGAATAGTAAAGATAAAATGCCAACCCCTGAACTTTTGTCCTAATAGTCAATTCCCTTAAACACATCTTACCCTGTTAGAGCCCATAAATAGTGTCCATGTTGTTGTTTTTATTGTACTTTAAATTCATGAATCTTACTCAAGTACATTGAGGGTCAAATTATGTACAGTGCCTTCCACATAGCACATAACTAATAGAGCATCCTGTAAAATAGTCAAGATTAAACAAACATTTGTTTGTGTTGTTCTGTGATTCTTATTTCGACGTTTTTTTTCTCCTTTCTCCCTCCTGCCCTGCCTCCCTCCTGCCCTGCCTCCCTCCTGCCCTGCCTCTCTCCTGCCCTGCCTCCCTCCTGCCCTGCCTCCCTCCTGCCCTGCCTCCCTCCTGCTGGGTCGTTTCTCCTGCCAGGTAAGCCAACACACTTCTGCCCTTACAGCCCCCAATCTACTGTATCTCAGAATTAAAGGCACTAGATCTTCTTCTGAATACCATTTAAACACAGTAAACTCTTTCCAGACTACAGGCAGGTCAGACAACGACGGTGATCCTCAGTGCGTGGATCAGTCAGTTGTATTGTTCCCTCTAACCAGCCTGCCGTTTACAACCGCCTTGGCATCACACAGGGCACTGGGAATGTACGTTAAGGTTATATAAACTAGCATGTAGCTACATAGAAATACCTGTAGCAAAAACAGTGTACTTACATTTTACATTAAGGTTGCATTAACTACCATAAAACTACTATTTACAGTAACAAGCCTATAGTAACAGTATTATAGGTACATAGGAACTGCTATGTAGTTACAAGTCCTGATGGTTTACCAGTAAAGTTGTTACTCAAGTTAAACTTGGTATGGGGGAGGTTGGGCTTTCAGGAGTGGGTGGATGTTAACATTGATCTTGTTTTGGTTTCACAACCTTCAACTGCTCTTTTACAACATCCCCTCACCCACCGCCCCCATACAGTGAAGAAATAAATTAGTATTAAAGAATGAGAATTAATTTATGATATTGTTTAAAGTTCTTTGCATCAGTTCAGCTCTTTTGGCATTTATTTAATTACCATAAATGAAATGGCATTTGGTCAACTTTGTGGCTTAACCATTTAAATGACCCTTGCCCCAGAGTTAGCCCGCTGTCACATGCTTCTCGTTTGACTTTAAAGGCAGACATTTGAAAAGGACATTAATTAGATCCTGTGTGGGGCGGAGGCCAGCCTCGTTCCAACATCCAGTGGAGAAGAATTCTTGAATGAGTGTTGAACGGATGAAATAATAAAACGCTTGTCAAAGTCAGAGCCCCATTCTGAGATGAAGTATTCGATTCTAGGAAGTAGGTAGTGGTGGGGGAGGAGGTGTTGAGTCAAGTCTATTATTGCCTAAATTGTTGCTCAAACGGTTAGAAACCAGAGGTTGGTGGGATGTTGTGAGGACCCATCTGTTTTGGGATCGTTGCGTGTCAAAAGTTGCCAAAACATTTTGTGTTTCATGTTGTAGGGTTGAACTTGAAGCTGTAGTCTAATGAGCTTTGATAGGTTGATAGGATTTGACTAATTTTTTTGTGGTACATTAACCAGAAACATGAGATTTTGTATAAACGTTTGTAGTAAAGTAAATAAAAACACAGTATCTGTACCGGTTAAAAAAAAAAGTAACACTTCTTTACTTTAACGTGAGCAAAAAAGTGTAATCAGTACTTCAACTTTAACCAGAGTCTCTTTAAACATGAGTATCTGTACTTCTACTTGAGTGAAGGATGTGTGTACTTTTTCCATCTCTGCTTGGAGGGTACTGTGAAATTAGTGACATTTTCATCCCGCCACATTATTCCTCTATGGTCCTGATATGGAACATAAACACTGCCCCGCCTTGTGGGCATAGCGGTGAGGCGCTCAAGAAGGTACAGCCCACTACAGAGACATCAGAAAGACACAGAAGGGACCAGGCCAGGACAACGCTAGCTTAGACTGCCTCATCTGCTTGCCCTCATCTCTGCTCCATCCTCAATACATCCATCTTGACAAGGACTCCATCCTAATAGTTCCCTTGCGAGAAGGATGTGTTGGGGTGGATTTCTGTGCGGGTCCAATCCCTGAGAGAGGGTGGAATCCCCTGACTAGAGGCGAAGCTACTGTGAGTTTAGCCTGACCTCTGTGTGTCAGCGGAAAACCTAGCAGTTTCCACGTAAACTGCGTCCCAAACGGCCGTGCGTGGCTTTGTTGTGATGACCAACGTGTTCAGAGAGAGATCCTGCTGAGTCTGCAGTCACTCTGTCCCCTGGGGGTGCCCTGCAGGGCAGCAGGACACAGGCACTTTTAGTCTTTATTGCCATAATCTTTACTTATTTAATGCGGTTAGGGTTACGGTTATATATTTATATATTAAGGTTGAGAGACCAGGAGGGGGTGAGGAAGGGGTGGGAGGAAGACCGTGAGGAGGGTGGGGGAGGGGTGTTGGGGGAGGAAGACCGTGAGGAGGGTGGGGGAGGGGTGTTGGGGGAGGAAGACCGGGAGGAGGGTGGGGGAAGGAGTGGAAGGACGTTGTGCCCACTAATGAACACAACACACCTGTTTTGGTGCTCCAAGCAGGCCTCAGTATTAACTCTATTTTTAATGACAGTGCAGGGCATTCCTGTTTTCATGTGGGGATAATTAGGAGTGCAGCCTTGGGGCTCCAAGGATAAATTTCACGCAATTACAGCAGGACAGGACCCGGCCGGACACAAGAAAGGAAAATCTTAATGACTGGGATGGTAGTGGGAACCTGGAGACTGGACCATAGTTATACTGAACCCTGCCTTCACACAACCAGAGCACCTTTGCCTCTGTTCCACACACACAAAAAACACACACACACGTATATAAGGCTGTCCCCGACAAAGATTTTCTTTGGTCGACCAAGACTCGACTAAGCATTTCTGAAAATTGATTAATGGAAATTTGACACGTTTTTTTTCTTCTATAAATGTCACAATGTTTTTCATCAAACCATTTTGTGTGATGTTTTCCCTCACTGTTTTAAGAAATAATATGAAAGAAATACATACGTAAGAAGGGAGATTGACAACTAGACAAACATAAATGTACAAACATTCTCCCGATCTGACTCAATGTAGCTACTGGACATTCCAGATTCAGCTGCTATAAAATAAGCTATTCCTAATAATAAGCCTCATGTCACCAGTCCTGTTGTTACCGAATGCCGATATAATACAAAATGCCTGATTGTAATAGATAATTAATAACCAATGTACTACAAATTAAAAATAAAGTTTGTTTAACATGCAAACCAGCGCGCTATTCACTGCCTGAAAAAGTGCAGCATGCAAACTTACGTAGAAGCCGAGTGGGGAACGGTGCAACAGAGAAAGATTGTGTTGTCTTGGCCGGAGAAGATAATGTCATTGGATTTGGGTGTGATTCTTATAATAGGCATATTCATTTTTCAACCCAGCGCGTGTTAGCATGAGCGAAGTCAGCCAACTTATGGTTTTCAGGTGGTAGGCTAAATCATTATTCAACGTCAAACTACGAAAAATTGTTGTTGGCAGAGTTTGCATTAAAGGTTTTTTTTGAGTCACCCGGTACTTTGTAAATGTAAATGTACTGTAAATGAAATGCTGCCATACCACAGATTTCACCATTTTGCCTAATAACACCGAAAAAGTAGGCTATGGCAGAGTTTGTAGATCGGCAGCCAATTGTGCTCGTGCTGTGTGCAAAAAACAAACAAAACAAAGCACAGATTAATGAAAAAAACACTAATTTTAAATATATATTTTTTAAGTTGCTTTGTTTGTCTTAAATAATATAATCTACAATTTCTGTAGAACATTTCTTTAATTCAGCAATGGTGACACAAGCGGCAATCAGATCTCACACTGCCATACGACAGCTCGACTAAAAAATATTAGTCGACCAAGAGCATATCGACCGGGGACAGCTCTAGTGGACTGAGTGGGGACAGCCCTAGTGGACTGAGTGGGGACAGCCCTAGTGGACTGAGTGGGGACAGCCGTAGTGGACTGAGTGGGGACAGCCGTAGTGGACTGAGTGGGGACAGCCCTAGTGGACTGAGTGGGGACAGCCGTAGTGGACTGAGTGGGGACAGCCCTAGTGGACTGAGTGGGGACAGCCCTAGTGGACTGAGTGGGGACAGCCCTAGTGGACTGAGTGGGGACAGCCCTAGTGGACTGAGTGGGGACAGCCGTAGTGGACTGAGTGGGGACAGCCCTAGTGGACTGAGTGGGGACAGCCCTAGTGGACTGAGTGGGGACAGCCCTAGTGGACTGAGTGGGGACAGCCGTAGTGGACTGAGTGGGGACAGCCCTAGTGGACTGAGTGGGGACAGCCCTAGTGGACTGAGTGGGGACAGCCCTAGTGGACTGAGTGGGGACAGCCGTAGTGGACTGAGTGGGGACAGCCCTAGTGGACTGAGTGGGGACAGCCCTAGTGGACTGAGTGGGGACAGCTCTAGTGGACTGAGTGGGGACAGCCGTAGTGGACTGAGTGGGGACAGCCCTAGTGGACTGAGTGGGGACAGCTCTAGTGGACTGAGTGGGGACAGCCCTAGTGGACTGAGTGGGGACAGCTCTAGTGGACTGAGTGGGGACAGCCCTAGTGGACTGAGTGGGGACAGCCCTAGTGGACTGAGTGGGGACAGCCCTAGTGGACTGAGTGGGGACAGCCCTAGTGGACTGAGTGGGGACAGCCCTAGTGGACTGAGTGGGGACAGCCCTAGTGGACTGAGTGGGGACAGCCCTAGTAGACTGAGTGGGGACAGCCCTAGTGGACTGAGTGGGGACAGCCCTAGTGGACTGAGTGGGGACAGCCGTAGTGGACTGAGTGGGGACAGCCCTAGTGGACTGAGTGGGGACAGCCCTAGTGGACTGAGTGGGGACAGCCCTAGTGGACTGAGTGGGGACAGCCCTAGTGGACTGAGTGGGGACAGCCGTAGTGGACTGAGTGGGGACAGCCGTAGTGGACTGAGTGGGGACAGCCGTAGTGGACTGAGTGGGGACAGCCCTAGTGGACTGAGTGGGGACAGCCGTAGTGGACTGAGTGGGGACAGCCCTAGTGGACTGAGTGGGGACAGCCCTAGTGGACTGAGTGGGGACAGCCGTAGTGGACTGAGTGGGGACAGCCCTACACGTAAATCACACGCAGACTTTTGGTTAAAATGTGGTTTCTGTGTTTTGGAATATCCACCATTGCAAAGCCCTTTTTTCATTTTTGTTCAAATGAGAAACAGAAACATATGAATTGTAGTTTACTAGAGAAGGTTAGATAAATATCTTGTGAGGTGTTTTTGTGTGTGTCGGATTGTATGGTGACTTAATTTCAACTAAGCCAAATTATTCCGTAAGAGTTTGTAAAAACAAGTTTTGGATGGTGAATGATGATTGTGAAATTCTTTGCATTTCATTCCAGTCTAGTCATCAGTCTGGTGAGGCCATATTTACTCTGAGGTTTTATGTCTACTGACTTTAGTTTGTACTTTTACTGCAATTTGTGTCCTATTTACAGGTACTTGATCATTTAAGGAAATATTACATCTGTAAAAAAACTTAATACAAAAGATCAACCATTAAAAAAATAAGGATAAATGTTGAAGTTAACTGTGGTTTCCATTTGATGCATTGACTTTGAATTCAGAATTTCAAGACGCAGATGGAATTATAGAGCTGCCATCAAAATGCTCAACAATCCGTCTGACTTGTTCAACATCTATTGTGTATTGAAATGGGAACATCATTGCATGTGCAGTATTGCACAAGATTTAGAAGGTGGGTCTCAAGCATTCACTTTTATAGCATGCCAACTGTCATTATGTAAAAACCGTTGTTCCAGGGAATGTCATTCAGCTTCAATACAATACAAACGTGTCATCACGTTTAAAACATTTCTTTCTACGGTGATTATTGTGAAACACTTGCGTAGAACAATCTGGGTATAATGTTCATACGCCGCCCAGAAGAATACCCACGGGACTGGGCCCTTGAAGGTCAACTGAATGATTTGTTGTGTTTGAGATTCAAACAACACTCGTTACAACACTAGCTGTTGGGTCCCACGGTCCAGCTGTTGCATAAGGACAAACCGTATGTCAACATTTCATTTCAGAAGTTAGCATTTATTGGTTGAAGGTTATCGTAAAAAGTTTAAATTGTGAAAACCATGTTATGTAACCCTAAGATTTAGACTCTAATGTATTCTACTGTGGGAACGGTGAATGCTAAACAGGACAGAAGTGTGCTAGCTCTTTAAATGTCCCATCACATGGTTTCTACTGTGGCTCTCCAGAAAACTGCTGCACAGATTGAATACAAATTTTGAGTAAGAAAACATGTTAGGGAATATCTGAATGCTGGATTGACTTGACGTTGATAAACATATCCTGTCAACAAGTCTCACTTTCGATGGCCCTAAAGGGTACATTCAAATGTAACAACCCAGAATTCAAAAATGTGAGATTTACCTACGATTTCCTTAAACAAACATTTTTCTTGTCATCACGTTGTTTATACAACCACACGTATGTCAAAATGACATCATCAAAAAAAAAGTCCTAAAAGTCAGCTTTATGTCTTAAGATGTATTGTAAGGAAAAAAAGTCTTCACTCAGTTTCCATTTCTTTCCGCTGCTCTCGGATCAGTATTTGAACCATTTCATTACTAATCTGTGTTGGAGACCTGTAGCTTAAGCAAGCCTTAGTGAGTACACACTAGTCATCAACACACACCCAACACAAGAGTCACGTTAATCATTGGAGTTTGTGAGGCATGTGGATCTGGCTCTTTTGAAATGTGTGTCCTGTCTGACAGTTGGCTGTTGAATCGTATTAAGGCTCAGTCCTATTGTCCTACACATCCCACACAGATTAAATGTCTAGGCCTCGCTTATCTATCAAGATTAGATATCTTGATCAAAGATAATAACAAAGACAGGGGAATTACATGTTGTAAAGCAGGTTTCACAACCTCCTGTACCACCATGAGAGCTGTCTGTGATGGGAACCCCCCCACACACCCAACAACACAAGAACTCCCAGACGTCAGTTGCAGGAACTGAATCCTCACGTTCAAGTTTTTAATGGCATTAAGGTGCATCAGACAGGTTGGTTCTAGTGATGAAAGGAGTTGGGGGGAGGGGGGGGGGAGCAGGGGAGAACGACAATGAGGCGTTCTGGTGGTTGAAATGATTTATTGGACGTTGTATCTGTCTCATAGCCGAAGGGTATATGGAGAGCTTTGAAGTGGCACAGATAAAGGGGACCAGTCTCTACACTGAGACATTGGAAAGCTTGTAATAATAGGCCCGGTCATTGTATTACAGTACCGGGGGAGAGAGGGGGAGAGGAGGAGAGAGGGGAAGAAAGGCATATAACAACGTACGTTTTACAGAACCTGCCATCTCCATACACACACACATTTACTAAAGCTCTCTGTTTGACATTAAGAGTTAAACTGGATCCATACCAAGTACACATGCTTATGTGCCTTGATTTGATCCAACACTGGACTGGACTACTACAGCAGCAGTACAGAATAATGGAGATGGATTTCTTAATGCCACTGATATTGGTTAAGACTAGAAGTACCAAATTGTGCCACCAAACGTGTAAACATCAAGTTTGTTACTGCTGTTTCCATTTGATATGACATTTGTTTTACGATTCCTAGTTAACAAACAACCAGTCAGCAGCCTCTACCCTCCCAATCCCAGTCCAGTATCCCAGTGGCTCCCTAGATCATCACTGATAAGGCTTAGAGGAAGATATCCTCTTCACCCACCATAAACTTGGTCTGGACAGAATGAGGCTCGCCAGTTCAAAAGGTCTCCACCCATCTGGAGCCGTTTGTGTTAAAACAGGAGAGGAGGCCTGGATTTCTTACAGCAGGACTTGTGTCTGCTGAGCTTCTGAACACCATGAACCCTCAGCCTTCAATACTGGGTTGGAACAGAACATGTTTTATGTTACTTTACGATCTGAATGGGAGAGATTCTTCTGTAGTCAGTGTGTGTAAGTTGTGTGCGGTTATTTCATTGTTTTGATGGCAGGGACACTTTGTAGTATAATAACTGCAGTTTTTGCCGAACTACAACAGAACTAGTTACCTTGAGATCAGCTTTACAAAGCTGTTAAAATCCACCTTTACCTCATCATAGCCCTTGTTGGACACAGCAGGAAAATAAGGATACAAGCGATATCAATGAATAATTGATAGAAAACAGACATAGAAAATGGCCCCTCTTCACAATCTATAATTCATAGGGCTCTCCTTCAGCAGTGCTTGCAGCTCTGCCGGGTTGTAACCTCTGCCATAATTAAAAAGGGGGGAAAGGGAGCAGGGCGTATTTCTCGAGAAAATCCTTAAATTACTTTATGAGGGCATGTCATTAAAGACACGCTCTTTCATGGAATGAACCAGGTCAAAGTGGAACCCTAACCCGGAGGGAGAATTTGATTCACAACAATCTTCAATGTATCTAAAAATACGAGTAATTTTGTTTATCAGGACCAGATGTGTGGAGAGCGAGAGGAGGGGAGGGAGGAGATCAATTGAAAATGAGCCTCTTTCATTTGGGCCTTTGGTTAGTGTACACACTCATACTGACCCTGACATTTGAGGCTTACTAAATGACAAGTATAAATAAGCTAATGAGAGAATGGTTTCAGGGAGAAGGGGATTTGTTTATGTCTTACATAGTAGCTGTCCCTCTCCATAGGTCCTCACATAGCATAGCATAGTGTAGCCTAGCCTAACCTAGCGTGGATTAGCGTACCATGCAAGTGGGTTGTTAATAACTGACGAATCTGTATGTCTGTAAGGCAACACATTAAAAAAAAATTACTCAGACAAGTTATCATGTAAACGTAAATGCTCGTCAACATGATGTTTCACTGCATGTAAGAACAGAGCTGTCGAGATGTCCTGTCTTTCAAAGATAGACACCCCTTTCATTTATTTTCATAAAAACGTTGAAAAGAATGATGTACTGTATATATTGAACAAAACACCCGTTTTGTCTAGAACGTTTTCTTGACCAACTGACAGCTCCATGGATAAGAGACAAGAACGACAAACATAGAACCCATGCTTGTATCAAAGATATCAGTGAGTGAAAAAGAACATTATGCCAAACATTACACACGTGTGTTCACAACCAACCATGACCTAGTTCAAGAGAGAGATTAGAAAGCTAGTTTAACCAGTCTGATACAGACTGAACCAAGGACTACCTTTCTGAAGTGGTTGAGTCAACACTTTGTAATTGCAAGTACGTCTGCAACATCAAATGTTGTCTGCCTGTCATTATTTTCTGGTGATCTGATGTTCCTGTTGAGTGTTTAGGTTTTTTGTTATTTCACACCTCGGGCCTCGACAAACCTTCGAACCGTTCCTTATAAAAAATAAACTGCTTGCTACTAACAGTAACATGATGGAAACGATTGTTTGACATCTTCAACAGTGTCAAAAAATTAGGCATTTCTTATCAAAGACGGGATATGTCTTCCCTTGGGGTCCTTCTATTGCCCATGTGAACTGTAAACCTCTGTCCATTTATTTAGGTAAAATGTGTTATGCTTTATTAGACAGTTGGTAAGTGAAGTGTGACAGAAAAGACAGGGAGAGCGAGACACGCAGCAAAGGGTCCGGGCCAGATTCAAACCCAGGCTGCTGTGGTAAGTCTGCTCCGCCTACAGCGTACGTACAGTTCTCCAGTGAGATAACACCTCTCCTGCAGGAGCAAACCAACAGGCCTCAGGCATCTTGTTCATATCAAGGTGGGATTTACAAGATGGAGGATGGGGGGCTGACAGTCGTCTTGTAGGGATCAGGCTGGTCTCTCTCCTGGAATAATTTATGTTGGGGAATAAAAGGAGATCATCTGTATTCCTCTCAGAGGGAATCAGGATACTTTGGCCACTAAATCCCCCTGCACTTAATCTTCTGTCTATCTCTGTCATTTACTTGACTAGGATCAGTAGTTTAATGAGATACTGCAGCCTGAGACAGGAAGTGGTAAAGGTCTGAGACATGGCTGCGCTTGCCTGCATGATTTACTGGACCTCTGTTGGAGCCATGTAGGATTGGACAGTATGATATAGGACCCTTTATGATGAGGGTGTTTGTTTCTCAGTTTATTATCTCTGATTATGAGCATCATCTGAATGGAACAACTAGATACTCAATTTGACACTGGAGCAAAGTTGATGTAATTTCCTGTTAAGTCATACTCATGTTCAAGACTCAATATTAACTTTATTATCTTACAAAGTGGAACATTTGGTTTGGGCTTAAGCCATACAAGACAAACATTCCACATGTATGTTACATAGAAGAATATTAGGAAACTAAGATTTGACACTTGCTGTCTGACTGGGTAGCCCTGCCTCTCTGAAGCCAGCCAGCATGAGGTGAACTGGCAGCCCCTTAATCCAGGCCGTAGACTCCAGAGGCTGGCAGATCCCATTAGGATCCGGCCCACCAGGACCAGTCAGCTCCCAGCGTGTTACATCAGCACACCAGGGCTCCCGTACGCTCACTGGAACTGTCTGTGTGTGTTAGCGTGTACTTGTGTCAAGTGTGTGTGTGTCAGTGTGCGTTAGTCTGTGTGTACGCTCGTGTGTGTGTGTATCAGTGTGTGAGCGGAGGCTGAGCGTACTTGGGGAATGTGAGCTGGAGGAGTGCTGATAGCGCTGGCACGGTGCCAGCTGGAGGACAGCCAGCATGACCAGGCAGCAGCACCGCTCTCTCATTAACTCTCTGTCCCCTTGCGCCTGGCACTGAGTAGTCTGTCACTCGCCCAGCCCTCTCACACACACACACACACACACAAGCTCTCATTCACTCAAACACCCACCCAGACACGCGCTCACACAGACCTACACATGCGCAAGAGAGCTTACATACAATGACACACACAAAAACACACACACACACACACTAGTAGTGGATTCCTAGGAGCTGAAGGGAGACACTTGGCTCGCTGTACAGTATTTTGAAAGTATTCACACACACTCTTATGTCTTGTGCCGATGTGATATGTGCGTGTCAACTGGATGTCATGCCAGCTTGGCAGGTCACACATCCACGTGTGAATTCAGCATGTATACACAGATGGATGTAAATGTATTTATTTATGGAGCCATGCCTGTAAAGTTTAAGCAGAAACCAAAGCTAAACCAGTTATAACATTCTAAGAATGTTCCAAACAGTGAACTTTTCCAGACAATTTGAAAAGTCGGCCAAGTATGTGACAAGATTCGTAAGAATGTGACCAGTTCCTCCTTGATGAAAAACATGCTGTGTTTTTTCACTATGCTCGATCCGTTGGTAGAGCCTTTAAAGTGCTGTTTCATGCTATCGGCTGGATAGGCAGGGCTGTAACCTAACCTTCAGTGTAGCAGGCAGCCGAGGAGTCTGGGGGAAAAGAAGTCACATTTACAGCTGAAAGGTTCGTATGCCCAGCCAGACTAGTGTGACAGCAAGACGACAGATTTTCACGAGAAATGTCGACAGCACATTCCCTCTGGGTGAAAACTGTGGAAGATGTGAGACGAGGCTAAGCGAGATGCCGTGAGGTTCAGCTGAACCCTGAGTCCTCACAGCGATGCCTTTAGATGACTTCTGACACCGTTTAACCCTTGTGCTGCCTTCGGGTCACATGACCAAAAGGTTCATAACGAACCATCGTTGTGTTTACCCAATTTTACCCAATACAAAAGCAAATAAAAATAATTTTATTTTCACCTTCGCAATGTGGGGGGTCTGAGACAGCCCAACGATTAAAAGAAAATGCTTCATTTTGTTTTTGTATGCGGTAAAGTTGTTGCAAACAACGGTGGGTCACAATGACTGATGGGTCACAATGACCCGAGGAGAACACAAGGGTTAAAGGGGTGGGGCACTGTTAAAACTGCCGTCGCTCATGATTTTTCTTGTACAGTTATTCTGTGTGTAGCAACCTTCTCTCTATCATGGCTGGGATCATCTATTTACAAAACACAACTTTCACGCATCATTTATACAACTAAAAGACAAGCTAGCATCAAGAGCTAACGGACACCAATACAAACCATAAACAATCAAAACAAATAAAGGGACACCGAGTTGAAGAAGTCTGTTTTGACTTAAATGTCAAGAAGGCCATAAAGTTAATATTTAGACATGTAGTCTTTAGAAATAGTAAATAGGGTTGGGTGTTATGTTGGGGTATAGATGTTAAAAGGAAAGCGTTAAAATAAAGGTGGACATTACTGGACTGCAACCCACAGTGGATTAAATCTGTTAATGGCTCATTCTAATTATTGTGAACAGCTCCCTCTGCTGTAAACCATGAATGTGCTTGTTTTGAAAGCAGCTCGCATGTGCGGCGGCGCGTCTTACTCGGCATCATGAAGATGCTGTTGCTCTCAAGGTGTACAGTACATTTAGCTAAGTGCAGCAAAGTGTTAAATTCTGATATTTTTGATGAAGTTTTGATACGAATGGATCCATCCACACGTGTGTGTGTGTGTGTGTGTGTGTGTGTGTGTGTGGTAGAGAACTGATTGTTACAAGACGGGCCCAAGCACACACTCTGACCAGAGTCGTGTTCAGCAGCCTAGCCTAGCACAAACACAACCACAACACAACAGGCTGGTGAAGGAATCAGATACCGGTTACAAATTATTTTTGCAATAGGCTACATCATGTAAAGTATTATGTTTATTTATAAAACAGAACTCACTACAATGCTTCTAAATGTAAAAATACAAAATACAGAAACATGGAATAATTCTTTTTTTGTTGATTCGAGTGGGTCACAAAAAAAAAAGAATTCTATATTATTTTTGGACACATTGACACGGTTTGCGATCCATGAGAAGAAGTACACATGGTGTTTGTAATGTGTATATTATTACCCTTTACTGAGCGTGTGTACCAGACTCACTGGTGCCCAACCTTTGCTCTCCACCTAAAGCAATCAATGTCACATCCTCAGTCCTGCACTTAACCTTGTTCTGCATGTCCTTTCTTTATGACCATTTCAATAATATTTTCACCGGTGAATGCCTGTAGGGAGTTCTCCCGCCCACCCCCCGGCCCCCTGGCATCCCCCTCAGAGCGCTGACCTGCATTGGTTCTCTAATATTGGTGACAGCTAATACACTCCTAAATGATCAGTTATTATCTCCGGACCTCGTTCAGGGTTTCCTGCTGATTCCTAAAGGTCACTCTTCTGTCTTCCTGCATCGATCCGGCTCGTCTGCTAACGTGGCCCTGGCCCTGCTGAGGCTGTGTGTGTGTGTGTGTGTGTGTGAGTGTTACGTGGCACTGGCCCTTATTGAAAGTGAACGTTCAGAGGAACACATGGCCATCAAGCAGAAGTGGCTGCACTGAAAGCATGGTGGGAAAGCAAGTGAATAGAACAGGATGAGGAGAATAATGGATCTGCCAATAAGGAGTATAAAACTCCTAAAATACACCCCAAGGAATTCTTGTGGCAAATATATGAATATCTCTATGCATTGTGTCAATTGGCGTTGAATGCATTTGCCTTTTTATTTCTACGGTTTTCATATAGTACATTTACTGTAGCCGTGGATGGCAGTGAAGCAAACCTTACTTTGCATTTTTGGATTGTTTTTGTATTCATTTGAGTTTGAATCTAAAATGAACATTCAATAATAGAAAACTGAAATAAAAAACTGGGTAAACAACAGAGTGTTTCCAGGAACAAGTTTGAGAGCCCTGGTCTGTTCTGAGTGTGTTCAAAGTCTCGTCAGAGCTGCAAGACAGCTCTTTGTGTATGATGGATGAATGAATTTTACTCAAATGTTTCCATCATTCTTTTGCATTTCTTTTTGTAGAAAATATGTATTACGTTCCATGTAATATGTTGCACTGTGATGCTACGTTTCTGCTTACAAAGCCCCAAGGACACTCAGAACATTCTCCCGGAGCAAAATTGTCATTGCTGCTTATTTGCTGCAGAAATAAATGTTTGATTTTCTCAAGAGATATTGTATAACCTTTCAGTTAATTTGCTAAGTTTCTTAAGACTTGGGGTTGTGTATATCAAAAGTAAGCAGACACTCTGTGACTGGAATGAGTTATGTTATGTTATTATATTGTTATCAATATGTAATTAATATGTTATGATATTAATAATTATTTGTCTTTTTCCAGTTGTATGAGCTGGATGATGACGACAAGAGGAAAGAGTTTTTGGATGACCTCTTCAGTTTCATGCAGAAGAGAGGTGAGTTGTGGTTATTTTGGTCAAAAGTGACAGAACTGAACACTTTATTAGCATAGATCTGTTTAAGAGATGTAAAAAAATACATATATATTAGGGTTGTCCCCGACTAAGATTTTCTTTGGTCGACCAAGACTCGACGAGCACTTCTGAAAATCGACTAATGGAAATTTGACCAAGTTTTTTTTCTTCTATAAATGTCACAATGTTTTTCATCAAACCATTTTGTATGATGTTTTCCCTCACTGTTTTAAGAAATAATATGAAAGAAATACATACGTAAGAAGGGAGATTGACAACTAGACAAACATAAATGTACAAACATTTTCCCGATCTGACTCAATGTAGCTGCTGGACATTCCAGATTCAGCCATAAAATAAGCTATTCCTAATAATAAGCCTCATGTCACCAGTCCTGTTGTTACCAAATGCCGATATAATACAAGATGCCTGATTGGTTATTAATTATTATCTATTACAATGTACTACAAATAAAAAATATTGTTTGTTTAACATGCAAATCAGTGCGCTATTCATGCCTGAAAAACTGCAGCATACAAACTTACACAGGAGCCGAGTGGGGAACGGTGCAACAGAAAGATTGTGTTGTCTTGGCCGGAGAAGATAATGTCATTTAATTTGGATGTGATTCTTATAATAAGCATATTCATTTTTCAACCCAGCACGTGTTAGCATGAGCGAAGTAGGCCAACTTATGGTTTTCAGGTGGTAGGCTACATCATTATTCAACATCGAACTATGAAAAATAAACCGTTGTTGGCAGAGTTTGCATTAAAGGTTTTTTTTTGAGTCACCCGGTATTTTGTAAATGTAAATGTACTGTAAATGAAATGCTGCCATACCACAGATTTCTTTGCCATTTTGCCTAATAACACCGACAAAGTAGGCTATGGCAGAGTTTGTAGTTCGGCAGCCAATTGTGCTCGTGCTGTGTGCAAAAAACAAACAAAACAAAGCACAGATTAACGAAAGGGAAAACAATAACACCTTTTCTTTTAAATTTATATTTTTTAATTGCTTTATTTGTCTTAAATAATATAATACGGCAGCTCGACTAAAGAAATCTTAATCAAGAGCACATCGACCAGAAAGTATGATATAAAACATCAGATTACATGTTTCTAAAACTAAAATGTTAAATGTTTTAATTATTAGACTATATTAAATACCCCTTATATAAACATTTGATTATATCTTGGTTAATCACGTACATTTCTGTTTATAAACATTTGATCTTTCTTGTCCCACATCATTACCTATCTGTCTTTGTGTTCCTCACACTTTCAGCCTTGTGAAAACACAGATGTTGCAAACGTTTGATTCCTCTAACAATAGGAGAATGTGGCTCCTTGTTTCTAAAGGGCTTGTTGTAGTCCTGGTTGCGTTTCCTGAGCGGAGGGGAGGAGTGGGTTTCTCTACACGAGGAGGGAGCAGGGTTTTTATATCAGTGGCACAACGCCCTCATCATCACAACAGTGGGGTCTGTGTGATTTATAATTACCCCCCAGCTGATGTTAAAACAGGACAGACAGGAAGTCCGTGCCACTGCAGGGAGGGCAGCATCCTGGTATTCACTCGCTCCGCCAGCGTAAGGAATTCCCCAGATTTATTGGGCTGGTGGCCAAATCGCCCCTGAGTTTTCCCACAATCAGGAATCTGCTGGTGCCAGAGACGGCACGTTATTGGTGGAGGGAGGGGGTGGGCAGGAGAAGGAGGGGAGGAGGGCATTTTGGCATTGAAGGTCTTGCATAATATGAGGAAGTTGGCTACCCCATGAGAGAGTAAAGGTACAATGATTGGACACAATGACAGCACTATTTTGAGCAGAGGACTTGCGTGTTTGTGTTAGTGTGTGGTTGGTTCTCTTCATGTAGTGCAGACTGGAAGCAGATTACTGTGCCTCTGGCCTTGCCACCTTGTTTTTGTTATCCACTGGTACATTATTACAAATACATACTTAGATTATAATAGATAATAATTTTTTTAAAATTTTTTGTTACATGTTTTGTGTAGATAACGTCCCATTCCTGCCTTTTTTTTTAACCAACATTACAAAGTATTAGATATTTTCAGTATAATATGTTAGTACAATCTTGCAGATCAAAAAGCAAGAAGCTTGATTTTCATGTGATGTTTAGAAACCACCACTACCAGCATAGTTTTCACATCCCATGAAGGAGTTGTAAATAAAAAACACCTCAGT
Source organism: Hypomesus nipponensis (assembly GCF_054491055.1). Taxonomy (NCBI): domain Eukaryota; kingdom Metazoa; phylum Chordata; class Actinopteri; order Osmeriformes; family Osmeridae; genus Hypomesus; species Hypomesus nipponensis. The sequence continues at coordinate 13,184,490 of NC_140388.1, forward strand.
AAACGTGGTTGTGAGTTAGGTAACAATGGTTTTCCTGTTCTCCCAAAGAACAAAAAGAGGCCATGTCCAAAAGCTGTATAAAATGTTTATTTTTACTATAGAAAACCAAAGGGCACCTGAACAATGTAACAGCTGGATTCCCGATCAATGCCCTCGGAGACGGTAAATCAATTTCAACTTTCTGACAGACGCTGTAAAATGTGTTAACGATAATGTGCGTTACTTTAGACATATTTGGTAGTCACACTGGTTGTTGCTCGTCTCTGGTAGAAGTTCCTCAGGGTGGAGATGATTAAGTCACTGGCCTCTCAAACAAAACAACTGCAAATACCTTCCATCACAGGATTTGGGGGAGGGAGAAATGTTGTTCTAAATCCATTAATGGATGCCTTGGAGAATTTAAGGTGTGACCAGCAGTTACCTTAAGGCTAAGATCACTCATTGTCAGTTAGATGAACCATACTATCCCCATACTATTTGTGAATTATCTTAAACTATATGTTTGGCAGATGCAGGTCTACCTGTTTTTGTGTTGATGATCTAGTTGGTGGAGTTGGTCACTGGGATTTAGATGTGATATGGATTGTTGTTGGGAGATGTTCAATTAGTAATTGATTTTGGAGTTCAGGAGACGTTGTCAGTGCATAGCAGATCACCAACACCCGTATCTGCACTCTGTCGTTTTCGACAAACTTAATCACAGCAGACTAGCGAATTGTCCCAGTTAACGTCTCTTGAAAACGTCACCTGACATCTTGCAGTCCCATCCCCAGTTAAGAGACGGTTAAAAATTATTCATTCTACAACGGAATGTTGACGGGGTAAAAGTCTCAAGTTCCAGTTTACATTTAGTGGGTTTTTAATATCAGTTTAGAACCTGTGTCGCCCCTGATTGGTGAGCATGTGTCTCTGGAATGTCTGGCAAGTCCGTCACATCTTGTGAAATTATTGATGACAGGAATGCAGACCTGCTTTATCACGCAGATGTTGTTGCATTCCTATTGGCCAAGTTAACTTAGACCGCCATCCGGCAACTAAGGGCTGTCTTTTGTGTCATAACACCCATTTGTCAAATTTGGTCTTATCAAGACAAAATACTGCTTTTTCATTAAAAATATCTACCTTTGACTTACTCTGCTAGAAATATATACTGTGTATTTGTAATACTGAGATTTAATTTAGTCTCCCTCATGTCTTGATACTGAATAACACTGAGGCAGTAATGGTTGTATTTGTGTTTAACACAATAAATTGCATCGGTTCTAAAACATCAGTACTTCTTTCAAACATCCATATTTGTTTTTGGTTGCCTTGTGCTCATTTTTATTTTATTATGTTGTTGATGGCTAGTAGAAAGAGCTTTGGTGTCGACATGGGAATGTAAGGGTCTGGGTTTGAATCTGCCTTAGGCCCTTTCTTGCACGTCTTCTCCCTCTCTCTCTCACTGCTTTCCTGTCTCCAACTGTCTTATCAATGATAAAAGCTGTTCAAGGCCAGAACATCTTGAAGATACATGTGGGCTGTTTAGTGGCAAAAGACTTGCCTGACATTATTTGAATTCCATCAGACAATACTTGTACCAGCGTGAAGCCCTAGCCCCTGGCCCTTCACTATATTTGTGCCTTTCAAGGATAGTGGCCCATGAAAAACACTACAAACACACTTAACACAAATCAATGGCTTCTTGAATTTCCTTCGGGATTCATAAAGTGAAGTGAATTAAATGTATTTTGTTGGTTCAGCATCGCTTTTCTATTGGGGCATTAATATGCGTTAATATGCCATACAGCACAATTTTAATTTATAAATGAAAACATAGGATATATTCTATTGGTCTTCAAAATATATTTGTTGATTTAAACATCCCCAATGTTGTCTCAATGCTACAGTAGCTACCTAAAAATCTGAGAGAGACAGAGGATGTTTTAGGTGTAAACTAAATCCTCTCCTGTGTTTGATTGATAGTGTGGATCCATTCTCAGTTCAGAGCTGAACACAAATCCTATCAGCCACCCACTCCCATCCACATGAATTAAACCTTTTGTGCCCAAAGATGGCAGCTGCAGATCCCCAATTTGAACCATCTCCTTCACATGAGGCTCCATGAACAGGAACATTCAGAGTATGAACATGCGTGGACCGTACCAAGAGGTCATCTGTAGGGGGGGGGGGGCGATGATTCCCCTGATTCATATTACAGCTGACCCCAGGGGTACGGTAAGGGACAGTGACAGGTGATGGGATCTGGTCTGATCGTGTCCCTGATGTTGCGTCGTCCGCCCTGGAGGGAAACTAAAGTCTGTCGGAAAATGTGGCGTTAGCTTGTCCGTTAGCATGTTGGCTCCTGGTGTTTGGTACTCTCACATTCTGAACAGAGAGTTGTGTGTCAGATTCAGCCATCCTGTCTCCATCTCAACAGTCCGTTTCACTCAGCTTGACCACGGCAACAAGGTGAAATGGTTAGCAACCAGGGTTGAAATAGTATTAAACTGTAGGTTGACACATGACAGGAAGGGTTTACACACACTGGGCAGTGGGTCTAATTACTACCACCCACTCACATAACAGGTTTGTGTCCATTAACTGGGAACCTGTGTGAGTCTGAACTGTGCAAAACAGTCAGCCTCTATGCTTTCTCCATACGCCAAACCATGGGCGGATGGATACAGATTAAGCAAAGGTTGTGAAGTGTCCAGCTGCAGTTATGCCGGTGGTCTAAATTTGACTGACCGTTGGGTCATGTTTAGTGTGGTCTAAATTCAGCCGTAAGCTGACAGATGAAAGGTCATTGATCAACGATACTGGCCACCATTTTATTTATAACTCTTAACCCAGTGTGGGTTACAGTGGAATCTGAATCTGCAACCCCAAAAAAAACATCTAGAGGTGAAATTAAAAGATATACTATGTGTGTGTTGCGTAGGGGGAATATTTGGATATAGTATATTTAGACTTTCCTGATGGGTTGCTGTCACAGGTTGTCCTAAATCTGATGTGAAGAGCAGTGTGGATAATTTAAGTTTGCATTGACCTTAAATGCTGAGATACTGTCTGTTTAAGACTCTTTGACTTTTGGAAGGATATTTTCAACTGCTGTTTGGTCTCAGTTAGTGAGCTATTTCCTGTCATAGATAGTCATACCAGAAAACACAGAAATGAACCAAATGAGGAATGGATTAGAAATATTCTGGTCAATTATCTACACAGTAGGCTATTTCACAGTGCTTTAGTCCCTTTCACTTGGGTGACAAGATACAAATTCCCCCCCTACCAAACAGTAGTTTGTGTAGTTATTGCTTCCTTGCAGCTGATGTCTAATAATCTCTTCTTAAACAGGATGAAAATAACCCTCTTTCCCACCAGTCAAGCTGTTGAGTTACAGCCTCTAACTTACTGGCTGTAGCGGGAGGCAGCCTCTAACTTATTGGCCGTAGACAGACAGCAAGAATGAAGATAAAGGGTCAATGAAACATCTACTATAGCCAAAACCATGCATCTCTCTCTCCCCCTCTCTCCCCCTCTCTCCCCCTCTCTCCCCCTCTCTCAAACACACACACACACTCACACAGTCTGTTTCCCCTTTGTTGATTCCCCCTGAGGGACGCAGTACTAAGTTCCCAAGGACAGACATTGACGCCTCCTTCCATCACAAAATAAGCTTCCCTAAGCCTGTGTTATTGTTTGACAGAATAGCCTCGGGTGGGAATATTTATTGCTAAATTGTTATAAACAATCAGACCATGTTGGTCAGGATGCTGAAAGTTGATACTGTTGAAAAGATTCAATTTCTTAGTTTTTAGTTTGAATTAATCATTGCACATGGACATTAAGAATTTGTTTGAGAAAATGATAAGTGTTAAATTTCTGGGGTGAGAACAGATGTTTGAAGAAACTTAAGTCACTTTAACTTAATAAAAAATATCTTAATGGACAAATATTTTTTCAATCATATTTGACTTCTATTAATGTTTCACAATATGTTTTTCATTTATCACCTAGAGCCTGATGTATGTAAATGAAACGCCGACACTAAAGAGGGGGGGGGGGGGTGCATGGGCTATTTACGTGAGAACTTTGGAGTATCAGGATAGAGTTCCAGAGTTCTGAACGTCTTCTTAGCACACCGGGAACCACATGAGAACAGACTGTAAAGTGAGGTGACATCCACACATTATCATGTAAGCAGCTGCATGTCTCGTTATGGATTCAGTCCATTGTATGTGGTCATTGATTCACTGCAGCACAGGTCATTTCCAGACATGCAGGGAAGCCTATAATAAACTAAATCATATTCATTTGTGATGTCCAAATGGCCTGTTAGAAAATAACTACCATTTGACAGCAGTATTTAACCTATAATCAGAGAGATTTTTTGACCTACCCAGCAGTCTGAAATATTACATTAGCCTTCACACACCATTAGGTGCTAGTTTAAATAACTGAATCTTGAAAGTCCCTGTTCTATTGACTCTACATTGTATTTCTGACTGCAGAAAAAAAATCTAACAATTGTTGAGCTGTTGTATATATTTATATTTATTATAAAAATTGAAATAAAGTTTTTAGATCTCTTGTGTTACTCTGCAGTATATCTGAACATATATTTTATATTTGGTTTTCACCACAGTAATCATATCATTAAATCTTGATTTAATTACTTATAATAACTCAAATTCCAAATGAACAAGAAGCTGTCAACCATCAAAGCAGACTGTAACACATGGCATTTCATATTCAGCCACAAGAGTCAATACTAGGCCTCAAAACATCTTTAGACTTTTTTGGAAAACATTTCCTGTCTCCTAGTGTGATCAAAATAGGACCAAAATATTTTTAGATAAATATATATAAAAATAAATTCCTGTGATTGGTTCTTGATGCCTGGCTGCTGCTGGGTCTGGGTCTCGGCCCATGAGGGTATGGGTTTGGATCCCAGGGTCGTGACCTGTGGGTTGTGCCCTGGTCTTACCATCGTTAATCATGATCTGCCTAGCGACAGCCACAGATCACAGGCTCCTCTGAGAACAGAAGAGGTGGGATCCCCTTTAATAAATACATTAAAAAGTCTAGTTGATCATCTTGCCAGTCAAAGCTCAAAATCCAAGCTAATATTGGTGTACCAGCAATATAACCGTGTGCGTTAATATACGTATTTTAATGGTGCTTTATTGAGGGTTTGTCAAAGCAGAAAGGATTTCTGGCAAGAAGAATTCAGCTGATGTTTATCACCCCTGTCTTGTAAGAGAACAACTACAACATGCCTCTTCATAAATGAACCCCACCGTTCAACCTTAGTTAAGTACAGATCATATTATAAATCTCTCGTAATACACTGAAACTAGATAGGGTTGTCTCTGACAAATATGTGTATTCATCCTTTAGCCAGAGAAACAGCCGTGTTTCTGAACCTCCGGAGCAGCTGGAGAGTGATGGACGTGCTTTGATCGCCTTCTCCTACACAATGAGTGTCAGCCTCTTTTGTGTACTGATAAATATCCTGTTTGATTTATTGTTTCCTTAAGACTCTGGGTATTAATTGATTATTGCCTCAGAACTACCATCAGCACTTTCTTACAAATAAGTCAACTTTTGTCTCCTGATGTAATTACCTGGAATAGAAAGGAGCTGCTTTCCTAAAAGAATGACAACGTATTCGATTTTTGCAACACTAAACATCCAGAGAAGACTGGCATTCCTAATGTTTCCTTTCCTCCTTTAAATAATCTTGTTGGAGGCAAGACCAAGGTGTATTGTTAACAAAAGATAGTGGGCAGTGTCGGTTTGCTCTTATAGTACTTGAATGACGGAGATTTATTATAGTTACACCACTTATAATATGCACACTGATGGTCTTTTAGATTTGAGTTTCATAAAGACATGCTTTGTTTATTTTCCCTTGTTGTTTATTAGCCTTGGGGAATAAGGGACATCTAAATCATAAGTATAATATGTATTTTAGTGTGAAAAAAGTAAACAAAAGCATGTAACTTCAACACACTGTTGAATGCTCTGTATTTCAACTTCTGATATCAGTCAAATCAGGACAGATGTTTTTGTCTGAACCAATGTTTCGGTTTCAAAGCTAGTTCCCTTTAATGTTTGATCCTAGCTGTCGTCACAAGGTACACATGTGCCTGAAGGACAGTGTAAATCCTTTATTAAAAAATCTTTAGCACAATAGTGGTAATTCAAACTGTAAGTTCGCTACTGGCCCTTTTAGGTACATATTAGTAGCATTAGTAGGTAAACATTTGTTTTTCCCCCCAAGTCGCTGCTTTAAATCATTCATTTCATGGGTTAAAAGAGCAAGCCAAAGAGGAGGAGTAATTCCCATCCCATTATCGGATGTAGGTGTGAAGTGAACACATCAGCGATGAAGCCAAGCACGAAGATGATTACTCGGCTACCGGGCCCGATTCCCCTCACAGCTTCAATTAAGCCCCCCATTTTTTCAGCAAGTGAGCGATTAAGCAGAAGCCTGGTGTTAGACTCAGTACAGGGTGTCTCTCCTGCAGTCCACCATTGCTCATTGTCATAATGATCCATGGCCTGATCAGATTGTTTCTGCTGACAAAAGGCGGTCCTCGTCGGCCTTCTCTTTTATTCTGTATATCTCTTTCACAGAATCAGGGACACATATACATCACCCCCAGTATCGAAAGAGCATAAATCAAGTTTTAAGAGGCTTGTCTTGGTTCAGATTCTGCCAGACAAAGGCTTTCAGCCCAAGTCTGTTATTTATTGCTCCAGTGTTCGTTTGGTTAGCTTTTGTACATTCCCAGAAATAATTGTTTTATAGATCAATCCCCGTATTCTGCATTATAACCCGGTGCTGTGACAATGAGACAGGAGCTTTCTTTGTCTTTTGTTTTTCATTCTGTAGGTCTCTGTCACATTCTTATAAGTGCATCTGACCTGACTGATCTGAAGGCTACAAAGCGCTAAGCAACTCCAGACTGACTGTTTGAGGAGAGAGGGTATCAATGATCTCAATCTTCATTTGACTGCTTTCTAAATATGTCCATTAACCTTTCTGAGATCACCCCACTCCTAAGACCACAATGTGCCATGATATATAGACAGTTTAGTTGGAAGTTGTAGATAGTAATGTGTTTCTTCTGGGTGGCGCTGCTTGAGATTTTTTTTTTTTTTACGTCATTGTCCTCAAGCAGAGAGAAGATCAATCTTTTGTTTTAATAGTGTCTCTCCGTTTACATGCTACTGCAGCAAAATGAAGCCATAATTACCTGACTTAATTGATGAGTTTTGACCAGGTCGGAGGTTACTTCAGACCCACCCAACCCCTCCCATTGCTGTTGTTTGCAACATATTTCTGCAGCTATTGATTGCTATTATGGTAAATCCGATGTGCACGATGGAACTCTATCAGCAAAATGCAGGTTAATTATGTCAGGGTCAGCCTCTCCAGAATCACTACAAAGGGTTGGCTTTCACACTTTATGGCTTTAAATTAAATTGCAAGTACAAATTATTATCTAGGTCCCTTCATTCTGCTAATTAAGGACCAGGCTGGAAAGAATACAACTTAAATGAGATCACCTCTTCATTTGCCAGAGTTCTAAAAGTTTTTTAAATGCGTCTTTTACTTTTCTTGGTCTTGATGGTGTCCTCAAAAATAAATGTTAAAAAAACATATCACATGTTTGTGAAGGTTATATAAGAGCTACAATCTTTTACCCGTCAAGACGTTAGAGACCATAGACAGAAATGTGGATTTCATTTGTCAGAGCGGACCAATAAAACAAAAAGAACACGGAGTTGCGAGAGTTTTTCTAGAGTAATACTCCCTCTTAACGAACTGTCAGGCCTCTGACATGCTTCAGATAAACCAGCCCCATAAGAACCCTGAGAAGCCCTGTCAATGAGGTCTAAAGTTAATGGCATTGATTGTGGATATTGTGTTTCTCTATCTGCAGGGACTCCAGTGAATCGGATTCCTATCATGGCCAAGCAGGTGTTGGATCTCTACACACTTTACAAGCTTGTCACCGAAAAAGGAGGCTTAGTGGAGGTCATCAATAAGAAAATATGGCGCGAGATCACCAAAGGCCTCAACCTCCCTACCTCTATCACCAGTGCAGCTTTCACTCTCCGAACACAGTGAGTATAAAACATTGAACAACGGAAGTGGCGTTTTTGTTGTTTTTGCCTGTGAAGCACTTTCTGGTTACTGTACGCCAGAGCCCTTGTTATGGCAGACTATACAGTATATTTACGTCTATCAGATCAGCATAGCTGGACTTGCCTAGACTTTTAATAGACTAAATAACCTTTCATTTTCTTCCAAAATAGATGCATGTGAATCTTATAGTACTGATCACACCAGTATGTGGCAGGATAATTATAGGCGTGTGGTAGTTAAAGGATTTAACCTGAACCACAATGGTAAGCGCAACTTGTTTGTGCATGATATAAAAGACTGTTATTGAAAGCAATGAAATCATTCTGGCCCTACTTAACAGTGGGTGCTTGTGACAGTTCTCCTTTATTAAGCAGATGTTGTCGCCTGGTCAGCACTTCCACCCAGCATCAAAACATCCAGTCCCAAACACATTATAAAAATATGCTGAGTAGTTTGAAATCACACATCCGTTTAAATATTGAATGGGGTTGCTTAAATCTTTGCACATGACTACAGCCAAGACAACAGGCCACAGGCAAACCGTGTTGCCCCTCTCACCCCCCAGGTATATGAAGTACCTCTACCCATACGAATGTGAAAAGAGGGGACTGAGTTCCCCTGGGGAGCTCCAGGCCGCCATCGACAGCAACCGGCGGGAAGGCCGCCGGCAGAGCTACGGATCGGCCATCTTTAACTACTCCCCCGTGGGCACCCCAACCCTCCTGTCCTCCCCCAAGATGCAGATGTCCCACCTGAGCATGGCCAACGGCAGCCACCTCTCCCAGTCCCCAGTCATCAAGAAAGGTGAGGGGGTCAGTTCTGGTGATCCATCGGCCTGCTACGGCTGAATGGGTAGAACAGGGGACCTACCTGGATATTTACCAGAATTGACCAACAACCAGGCTGACACGTCACTGTGTGACCATGGTGTGATGAGAAGGCTCATCTAAGGATATTATAAGCACACAGCTCCAGCGTAGTCCCTCATGCTTTTTGCTAGGCACGGTCAGATCCTCATCACAGTGAGACGAAATGTTCATTTAACACCAGGAGGGTTTATATAGGTACATCTCATGAGACTGGACTTATATAAACACTCAACGAGTAAAATATCCACTCCTGGTGTTAAATTAACACTTTGAAATGGCTGACTAGTGCAGCTCAATTGTTAACATGTTTTAACAAAGTTTTTACTAGATATTAACCCCCAAAACTCCACATCTTTTCAGTCAAGTTTCCAAGCAATCAAGTTCTCAAGGTTGACCGAGACGCTGCACAGACATATTTGATCATGAAAAGCTTTTGGTTATTCAAATGTCCAAACCACCAGGCCTCTGCAATCTGTGCAGCTTTGACTCTTATTTATATGTTTGTCCGCTCACAAACCAGCAGTAGGAAAAGTCTTCTCCTGTCTGAAAGTATATAGCAACAGCCCCTGTGCCATGCCTTACATGTTTATGTAAGCTGTGGGTGGTATGCTCTTCACTCCAAAGAGGAAACGTCTGGCAGGACTTCCTTGTCCCAGCACTGCCAACGTCCACCTCAGATCAGAGAGTGGAATGTGGAGCAAAGCAGAATAGTTTTTTTTAATAATGGACCCACAAGGAATAAGGGGAGGGGAAAATACGAAACAGCAGACTGTTTTTTCATGTGGAACGCAACACGATGTAAAATCATGAGATGAATCAGTATTTTACAGCTCCTGCTTCACACAGTTGAGTTCTGATTAGGGTCAATTTCCTGGACGATACTCAAATATTAAACAGACACAGGAATTCTCTGTCAAAGACTAGCTGTAGAAAAAACTACTTGAACTTTATAGATTTTACTGAGTAAAACCATCAACCAATCAGTCAAACCAGGAGGGAACCAAACAGGGTCCCTTAAAAACATTACGTGCGCATTACTAATAGGCCACGTTGCACAACGACGATACGAAATCTGACCTCTGTCCTCTCCGCTCCGTCCTGCAGAGGAGCCCATGATGGGAGGCTGCCTGGCCAGCCGGCTGCCCCTGTCCCTGGGAGGGCACCACGCCGCGGCCCAGGCTGTAGCGGCCCAGGCGGCCGTCCAGGCTGCGGCCCTGGAGCAGCTCAGGGAGAAGCTGGAGAGCGGAGAGCCACCAGAGAAGAAGATGATGAGGATGGCGGAGGAGCAGCAGAGGCTGATGCAGAACGCGCTGCAGCAGAACCTGCTAGCGATGGCCACTCAGCTGCCCATGAACATCAAGCTCAACAACAGAGGTGAGGAAGGGGTTGTTGGGGTGGGTTTAAGCACACAACACGTTGGATCCTTTTCAAGAGGGTGAAGCCAGAAGCATTGTGGGAGAGTGGAAGTAATTCACCAAGATCTGAAGCCATTGGACCATATAAAGTGAAATGCAAATCATGCTATCATTGCTATTATGAGAGAGGCGGTCACATGTTCATTTTGTTGGTTGAGATCTTGGGTTAGCAATTTTTGGTGCCCTTTTTTTTGCTTTATTTATTGATAGGCAAACTGTAGAGACAGGAATGCAGGGAGAGATAGGGGAGCCAAATTCAAACCCAAGCCCCTGTGTTAATGGGATGCACTCTTACCCAGTTATGCTAGAAGTTAACATGGTTGCTACAGCAGATATTTTTAATGAGAAGGGATGTTCAATGGTCAGCTAAAGTACTTAAGCCCTTCCTGGTTGTCTTAGTTGGTTGTTGATTGGCCAATCAATGACACTGATTTTCTGAAGTTCTCACACACAGACACTCAGTCTGTACTGTTTAATCTCAACCTTTACCAAAATAAAACTTTCAAATAATGGAACTTTATTTTCTAGCTTTATGCAACAAAGAGTAAATACAAAGCTATACATATACAGTACCAGTCAAAAGTTTGGACACATTTTCCCATTCAATTTGGATCTATCCTCATTGTGATGGCTCTAGAAAGGTTGGTGTTGGACAAGCAATAAGTCATTACTTAATGATTGAGGCTCAAAGTAAGAAGGAGAGGCCTATTTGCTCATGTGTGATAACTTTTCTTTTCGCATGACCGCCTCTCTCGTAATAGCAATAATAGTGGGCTTTGCACCTCACTTTTGATGGCTCGATGAGTACCAATCTTAATTCCACTCACCATGGACACTACAATTTAAAGATTACATTTAAAACACTATAATTTGCAAGTGACCAGAAAGTGTCTGCAGACACTTCTGTCCATGTGATGTTTGAGAACACGTAGATTTAAAGAAATGTTTATCTGGATTTATCTACCATTTACCAAGCCTTTGTCGATGAATACTGATATCATAACTTAAAACATAAATAATTGTGGGTATTTCTGGATGTGTTGTGCATGTGTGAGAGAGAAAATGTGTTTTCATGTATTTTCTCCACATTTTATATCATATTGATAGCATCAAAGTTTTTGAGCACTCGTCTAATGTGTCACAATACTGCTTTGACCTACGACCAACATATCAAATAGCTGCAGCATCTTTTGACATTTCTTGCTCCCTCAGAACTCTTTAATAAACTGCTTCTTATCCTGTCACTCTTTGAGATATCGCCAATACTGCTTCGGAGCCCTAGTTCTTGCTTCTTGTGTTCCTTTTTTAAATGCTCATATTGAGTTTTTCTTTCTCGCTCTTTGCCTCCTCTCCTGACAGATGATAGACAAGAGACCGCATTGAACCTGTCTACCAACGGCATTAGCAGCATCAACATGTCAATAGAAATAAATGGAGTTGTCTACACAGGTAAATAGAGCGCCCGTTTGCTGATGTAATTGCAGGCAGGAAATTCAATAAGTTATAGCAGCACCCTGTGCCTAGTCCTCCACGCAATTTGATGTCTTTGCTATAAAATCCATTGTAATGAAGTGGCAGTCCAATAGTGTTAAAAAAGTTAAATATCTTAAAATGGGGCCTGTGGATTTGAGGTCGATGGGGCTTATTGTCTTACGTGCCTGGGATAGAAGGCCTCCCAGTTTAGCCCCAAGAACCACCGCTTGTGCCTTCGAGCGGAGGAGCGGTAATTACCTAAAGATAGGCAATACATGTCATGCCATAAGCCTGGTGGAAACTTCCATTGGACCTGAAGTGGCTATCATATTTAGTCGAGAGTTTTTTCTCTAAAGCCGGTGTTCAGTGAGGTGAAGCTTGATCCAGTTGATCTAGCCCCCCACTTAACTTCTACTTTAATTAGGCTGACTGTAATCTTGGGGAGGGCCCTGTAGACTTGGAATGTGAAGGAGAGGAAACCGATTGAAAGACTTTGGGTTGATTTTGGACAGAATCTTTAGTCGACTGTTATTTTACCTATCTATAGGTTCAGTTTAGTCCCTATCATGTACTGACATAAGCCTCCGATGTGCATGAGTTTTTATAAAAATAATACCAGTTTTTTTTATTTCAACGCAATTTTGATTTGTTTTTGACTATCCAGGTGTCCTGTTTGCTCGGAGACCAACCATTCCAGGAATGCCAGGCAGTCACCAAGGCAACCACACCAGCTCTCAGGAAAAGACCAGTCCAGGATTGCCCTCACAGATCCAGCCACCCTGCTCCTCTGCATCCTCAACCTCCTCCTCATCCTCGATCCATGGACTTGGAAACTCCTCTCCCTGAGTTCCCTGCCTCCTCCCCTGCCCGCCCAGCCCCCCTCCCCATCCTTCCCCAAGACAACAAGCAGTCTGAGATATTTTGAGAGACTTTTTTGTTTTCGAAGCTGGCTTTTTACCCTGTCCCTCCCTTCCTTTTCACAAGCTCCCTTATTCCAAATCGAAAGAATTTATAGGAAAACAACAGTTTTATTTATAGGGAAGAAGAAAAGAAAAAAAAATCTGTAGAAAGAAATAAACGTTCTCGTTCGTACTCTGCGCCTCATCCGAGCTCTGAATAATGATGTATTTAGAGGACCTTTCACCTTTGTGTGTGTATGCGAATGAAATCGCTGTTATTCGGTTTCCTGAGACCAGCTGCTCGATTTGGAGCAGTTTCATTGAACGTGGAGTGACTCGTCGATGCGGTGACACCTCGGCCACCAAAAACAGCGGGACTTTGGCACCGAGGCAAGAGGACGCTGACTCTCTGCTGCAATGCCTACAGACAACCAGGCAGCTTGCCCTTTGACCTCAAGCTAAACAGAAACTGGTTGATCTACTGGGTATGTTACCCCTTGGCTTTGGGAGTATGTCTTGCCATTCGATATCACAGACCTCTGATTAATACCTGTGTTATTTTCCAAATCAGTAAATGTTGCTGCTTTGAGCTTATACCAAAGACGAAGCTTATATGTTGAGCTTAAGAGAAGCGCATAGCATAAAAAGAGAGCGATAATACAAAATGATCAAACTAGAGTAATATCATTAATATTTCATACAAAGCATATCCCACAGAATCAAGGAATTGTAGTTTTTTCTAATATAGAGAAGATATCACCATGATGATGTTATCTATTGAAGATGTGGGTTTAAACACAATATCGAAGTTGATATGGATATAATGTTTGAAACTGTGGAACAAGACACTGAGGGCCTCATTTACTAACATTGCGACCGCAGCTTAATCTGTGCCTCGCCCAACCGCTAATACCGCACGGTGTATTTACGCATTTTGCGTGGTATTTATCAAATCAGACCCTCGTCAGGCAATCAGCGCCTTAGTCTGCCCTTTAGTGTTAATTAGCGTGCCGTTAAAAGACGGGAGAAATCGTCTGCATGTTACATGCCACCATGGGTGATTCAAGGAAAAGAAGGTTCAGCGAACAGGAGATAGAAATATTGGTTCACTAAGTTACAGATAACATTAACATGTTACAAGGAAGAAACACACCTCTCCTCCCATCTCTTTGCGGCACACACCCACTTTCCCTTATACCCTCCCAGCAGCGGTAATCTGTGTTTTTACTCAAGTGCGCTGCCTTTGTAAATACGGTTTTATGTCTTTACCCGCTATTTTACACCTGAAATGGGCGCAATCCTGTTAGTAAATGAGGCCCTGAGGCAGAAGTGGCACTGATATTTAAGATAAGTGAGTGGCTGTTTAATTTAAATGCCTTTCTCATTTATTGGTTGTACTAAATAGCAAGACTACAAAATGCTCAACTAGTGGTTATTGTCAAAGCTTTTTGCAAAACCTATACTCAAAAGGAGTAGATATGCTGTATAGATTGCATGGCTCTTTTTAACAAACGTTTTTCAAACACATTTCCATCAGCATCCAAAACCCATACCAGGATCAATCAACCAGTTAAGTTTAGGGAAGTTTTTTTTTACGATCAGCTATAAGCACAAATCCGGACTGGTATCAACTGGTATGAGGTGGGAGAAGTCTTTTGCAAAACAATGCCAATCTGACGGTGGTAGGAATGATGAGCAGTTTACCACGTGTTGAGTTGAGATGGCCCATGCAGCCAGAGACCAGTGTTGGAGTGATTATCAAACCACCAATCACACAGTGGCTTCATATCATTACTATACAGCTCTTTTCTCTCTCTTTTTGTAATGCACTCGTGTCTAACGATAGAAAGTTAAACCCTCTCTTTCTCTCATTCTTTTTTCTCTTGCTCTCAAATTCTCTGGGTTGTTTCATAAAGATTTAAGATACATTCTCTATTATGAAGGGAAACGGGAAACAGTTTTTAAATATATATCTTTTTATTAAGTCTTTAAAAACATAATTTCAAATTGTATTTATTTTGTTTTGATGTTTGACCTCGGGCTTCAAACTTGCATTCATCTACACCACTTTATTTGAATCCATTTAAGGAGTTGTTTTCTATCACAGACAGATACCTCAAAAATCTAACTGTATATATACATAATAGAATATAAATACAAAATATACCTCATATATTTCATTTATATTATTTTATTGTAAAGCCACTTGAAAATCAATGTGTTTCAACAATTCACTGGATTTTTTCATATTTTGTATAGTTATACCAAAGAAGGGAATATTTTATGAACACACATCTACCTCATTCGTTATAGACTGTGCCAACACACGACCACATACTTAATTGCCAGTTTCTAAGTGTAGCCTTCACAGTCAATACACATGTATTTGCTTGAACACAAAAACCAAACAAATGTATTGAAGCAAAGTAGGTGGACCATTTAAGGAGTGAAGCAACACTGCTTTTTTGTTTTTGTTTTGATTTATTCACAATATACACCGATGCAGGCATTCTACTGTTGCTATGACACATGTAACTAAATGTAACAAAAGTTTGGTCCAACTTTTAAATCAAACAAATCGCAATAGAGGACGAGCACCAAACTGGAAATAATTGAAAATGTCAGGTGTCAGTGCTGGTATTGAAGGTGGTTGTATTCGTTAATTCCAGTGTTTACTTGAAATGTGTTCTTCATAAATCAGGTCATTATGTGGGCTTTTTCTGAGAGTCATGTTGTGGTAATTTTTTGTTGTATATGTGACTTTCTATGAAGCTTGGTGCTAGAAAGCACTCCCCCCACTCCCCCACAAAAATACAGTCTGGCTACATGTGTCAGTCACCTTTTTCAAAGAGTATCTTTTAATATCATAAAGGGTCTTTTACCTACACTTGGCCTAATATTAGACAAACCAAAAACGTTCAATTCAGGTCATTCAGGTCTTGCTCCAGGCCTACATCTCAAACCTTGCATGTTAATCATGCGTAAATGTTCCTAAACAACTCCACCAATGGATGAGCTCCTCCTCCACCCCAGGATTTGTTTTTAGCATCATATTAAGACTGCAAAAATGTATACATGTTACTCATGAATGTAAAATCTTTTAATCCATCCTTATCATAGCAAAACTACGCAACATCACAATATCCAACTATCCATAATTGTTTGTGAAGATGCATTTTACTGAAGGACAGACTCATAGCACAACTATGTATGTGCAAAGTACATAGTACATAGGGCACAAATGATGCGCACATCTCTTTACTTTTTATTTTTACTCTTACAATAAAGTTTTATTTTGCTTGTGATAGACATATCAGAGTTATTTGTTTTGAAGACAGCACTGGCACAGTTTCTCATGACTGTGTTTTCTTCATCCCTTCCTACACAATTAAGGCAAATACAATTGAAAATGTTGCTAATTGTTGGACAGTGAAACAGTTTGCTGACTGTGAAACAAGAACATGCAATCACTATCATTCTTACAACCAAAGATCCTTAGAAACAGGAACCAAGCTCACTTTGTAAAATAATATAACCAAATACAGAAGAGAGATGAATCAGCATAGGCTTTAGTAAAAAATAAAAAATAAAAAATAAAGAACTTTCACTTATGGACTTACTTAAATAACATGTGGTTTACTTACTGTATTTTATGCTATGCTGGTAGAATTTAGATACTATAATAGTTTATTCGCTGTGTATAAAGCTTTATATATAATATTTCTTTTATTTACCTTTTGGATGAATCCAGTGCGTAGTGGGACTGCTGGATTGTGGTGCTCAGGGGTTAAAAACATACAAAAAAACTGGTGAAAGAGATGTTTTGTTTTGCCATTTTGATTTGTAGCATATTTAGAAATAAAATACTGCTTTTAACTTCATTGTGATTGCTTTTTCTTTTTTCTATTTGTTCTTTGTTTAGGTCAAGGAGTTTCACCTTTAAAAATAGATTTACTGTAGATAATTTGGAGATGCAACATACTTATTCAAGTGTAAATAAAGTAGGATCAATGAGGATTGTTTTGCAACTACCTTTATAATATAAAAATTATGTTATTGTAAGATGGCTGATATAATAAAAAACAGAGGGCTTCCTGAGGAAAAAAAAGATTATTCATGCAACACTTTCAGATATTGGAAAAACTACAGGAACATGAGCTTTTCATTTGCCCAATAAGGCACCCTGAAGTAATCAAATCCATACCAAGTTCACCTTGTGCAAGTAAAATGTAAAAAGCTGTTTAAGCCACAGAATGCATAGCAAGTCCAAAAGATAACTAATGTCACATGATACTTTTAGTAGCATTACAGTACAATTCCCATGTTGGCATATACTAAGATTGCATAAAAAGAGTGGATGGTCATATTTTCCAGATGCAGACGTCAGAATTTAACAACAAATAGCCAATTAGTGTTCTCAGTGTGCTGGGGCAAGAGGCAGAACTTGTCTACTATGCAGGACAAAGGTCAAAGTACAATTTGGCAAATGTAGGCAATTAAACTAATGATGTCTCAATGTGTGCAGAATTAAGCGGCTAAAATGGAGTAAAGATTGGTTAATTAAGGCTGAGAACCCTGATGTAATTAGTGCCAGCAAAGATTAGTGGCCGTTGATGGGCTTGCAGGGATTTGCAGGTAATTGAGTTATTATCAGGGCTCGTTCGGTGTTACTTTATACTTCTGAATAAACAAAAACAAATTAGGGGTGGTTGTCCAATAATGGGCTATCTTGTCAGAGATTGACAGAAATCCATGCTCCTATAACACAGTGTTAATTTTATGCACCACTGACAATGGTGTTGCTGATCAATAGCGCTACTATAAAGTAAGGCGAACCATCAATCTGGGTTGAAGGGGGTAGACAAGATCTGCAGAGGGAGACAGAACATGTCACTGCTTTCCTAAATTGTTTGGGTCTGACTACATTACATGCGTAATGCCTGCTGGAGCTGAGGAGGAAGATGACTGAGCTGGTTCCTGCTGATGCTGCTCTCCTGCTGGAGGAGGGTGCTGCTGACTGACCCGCTGCAGGAGGTCAGCAGCAACTACTGGTGTGGGACTGGTAACAGCTACTGGTGTGGGACTGGTAACAGCTACTGGTGTGGGACTGGTAACAGCTACTGGTGTGGGACTGGTAACAGCTACTGGTGTGGGACTGGTAACAGCTACTGGTGTGGGACTGGTAACAGCTACTGATGTGGGACTGGTAACAGCTACTGGTGTGGGACTGGTAACAGCTACTGGTGTGAGACTGGTAACAGCTACTGGTGTGGGACTGGTAACAGCTACTGGTGTGGGACTGGTAACAGCTACTGGTGTGGGACTGGTAACAGCTACTGATGTGGTACTTATATTCTAATCTTAAAAAATAAAACCTGCTATTCCAGGGTCTAGTAGCTCTCAGGTATTTTCTTATGCTTACAAGCTTCTTATTTCTGTGTGATGACCCATCAATAAGACACACAGAGATGCTGTCTCCCCCATGTGCTATTTTAGTGGCCATTGATTTCTAAGGTGACCTCTCACCTCTGTAGTGGAATTCCACACACCAAACTCACCTCCTAGCTGTCAGGGCAGATTTGCACCACTGATCTGAGACTGGCTCCTGTTCTGTCAATATCAATTAGCAACTTCAGCACATACCTGCACAACTGAAGGACTGGAATATTAATTAATTTACTTAATTTTTCTTCCCTTGTCAATTTCTACCCCCATGAGCAATTATTTCCAAAAAGTCTTTGATCTCTGTCTTATATCAACTCAACTTTGATAAAAATAGATGTGAACGTAACCAAAAGAAAATATGTTGTGACGGTCTGTGATGTGTCCATGTGCAAACATTTATAATAGTGTGTGTGGTTTCAAAGTCAACAGATAAAAGGATATGTTAAGCGCTATTGTTTAGCACATGCAGGCTTTGATTTGGCAACCTGAATTGTATTTTCTCCCTTAGCCAGTTCAAGGACGTATTGGGACTTAAGAGCATAGGAACCTAATGAAAAATACATGTTTTCTTATTGAATATCTATACAGATGAAAAAAGGAATGTCATTGATTCAATGCAGTTTGAAGGCCAAATCACAGGCAACTGCAGACTCAATAACGAATATTGTCATCTAATAAAATGGCCATTGTGGCTGTTTGAAAATATGTTTGATCCCCTATAACTAAGTTTTGTGTTTTGTGATTGATTGTGTTGCTTGGGTGTTCAGCTTTGACAGCCAGGTGTGCTGAATGCACAATGTATTCATGTTTCCATAGGGTTTTAAGATAAAGATTTGTACTGAGTGCACAAAGTTATGTTACATTGACGAGAGAGGTGGGGCTTTATATAGCGCTTTGAGGTTGGGTATTCCAAGGCCAAAAGCATGTTATCCATTAATAGGGATAAAAAAGGCTTTTGAAAGCCCTCTGTTCTCATGACACCTTCTGACTCGTCCATAAGCTACAGCAGCAAACACACCTTCAGAGACATGAAACATGTCTAAAGACCAGCGGATGCATTTTTGCCTGCTGCATGGAAGAAGTTGCATTGGTAAGATTTTCTCTAAATGTCACTGGCACTGACAGAACATGTCACAATGTAAGAGCATCTGTTTGTCAAACAGCATTCAACTGCAGTCTATTGTTCTGTTGGTCACAATCAAATACCTTGGCCCAAGTAGGTATTATTGAGGAATTCACACAGGTTACCGGTACTATTCAGCTGAATCATTTGTTCAGTCACTGAACACCCACAACATTCCATTGACTGAAAATTCTTTGGCACATTAGATAACCTGGCGCTTTCCTGGTTAAGGGATCAAGTTTCTTTTCTCTCATGTCAAGTCTAACCCCTGGGCGTGGTGTCGAGTGCAGAACTGGGAGGATACTTATTGGGCTAGCCCAAATGTACAGGGCTGGGGGTTAGGAGCGGCTTCAAAGGTAACCTGACAAGCTCATTCTTCATGCTACAACACTAGTTAGATAAGTCCATGCTGCCCCCACCTTTAATGATGAGGTAGGTCTGGCGTCTGAGGTCACACACACAACCCCCCCCACCTCCACACACACACACAGATTTGTAATGCAATACTAGTATGAGACATCACCAACTATCACCCACTCCCCAGAGTGATCATATGCACCATGAAGTATGTTTCAATGAACCAATATGCTGAATAAGTCTCTTTCTTGGGCTTCACCTTGTAAATATAACTTCATAAAGTCAGTGTGAACTTCAGACACTGGAAGTCAGACAGTGAGTCAGGCAATGAGTAAATGCTTCTTTTAATACCAGCACAAATAACCCGTGATGAAAGGACTGATGAAGGCATTTTCTGAGTAATACTGAGATAAATCAGGACAAATTCTCAAAAGGTGGAGGTGGAGTGGGCTACCTTCCAGTTCTTAACGAGGGTTTAGGAGTGGGACCTAATATATAGTGATGGGATTATGTTTCGCCAACGGATATCTAGGTCATGGTCCAAGGCCTGTCGTCTAAAATAAGTGCTTTCATACTCTACTGGTGGGTGATGCATTATTAGTTTGACACCAGGGGTAGCTGGTTGACAAAAGATGCTTTAAGCGTTAAGGCATCAATTCAATGTGTGGATATACTCTTTAGTTTCCCTATTGTCGTCATTTCTGTGCCAAGCACCTGGTTGAGCTTAAGGTTTTGGTTGTGTGTACAATAATCTCCAACTGTAGAACAATGATTTACATACAACCATCAAGTGTAAAACAGCAGAATTTGTTTTGAAACCTGTGCCGCATGTGCTGATGGTTGTGGTAAAGATGTCAGCAATATTGTTCTAGTTTCCGTGGCACCAAACACTGGTGTCAAGATGGCATCTTAAGGTTGCTATGGTTACCCTTAGCAACTCGCATGTGATCAATATTTACAAATAAATTATTGGCAGTGTTAAGATCTACCATGCTCTGTGTCAACAGGGTTGATTTTATTTGGCAACTTTGAATCAATTTGATCCTTAGCTAATAAGATGATCAGAATTTGGAAGAAAATAAATATTTGTTAAAAAAACAGTGGGGTAAAAAATATTCTTTACAAAATATTGTTTTAGGTTTGTAAGTATTGTTGGTGTTTCTCTGTTTGTTTGTTTTTCAAACATTTTGTTTTGTAAAAAAATATAAATAATCATATCCAGAATTGGGTGATCCATTACACTGTAATCCAAGATCATGCACAATATCAAAGCTACTTAGGAATTTTGTAATACATTACAAAAAAGTTACAGAAGTTATACAACTCAATTATTTCAAGACATTATTCGGTTATGCTCCGAACACTCAGTCACGAACAGTCACAGGTACTGCCTGCTACTGACCAGGCATGCAGAGTGTGATTCAGAGTCTAGCTTCGGGTCGAGAGGATATGAAGCATTTAATATGCAAATATGCTTAAAACCACACACAGATCCACAAAGTGGCATCTCCAGATGAATGTGTGACCACCAACATGCTGACAGTCCCACTCACAGCAGCTGCACACCTCCCACAGCTCCCACTCACTGCCTGTTTCACCTCACAAACGGAGGAGGGGGGGGGTGAGGGTTACAAGAAGGACAGCGAGCATGTTCAGGGTCGCTGCTGACAAAAAGATATGAAGATCTTGCTCTACTACCCCCACCCACACACACACACAACCCCCTCCTTTTATGTTACCAGCTACTGAATTGGTTGAAACTAAAACAATACTAGTCGGCAATCTGATAATGTCCCAAGACATTTTGGTTTGCGAGACGGATACAGAAACGAAAGTGCAGAAAAAAGTCCCCTCTGCTGTCAGGATCAGCTCTCAGCCACTGCCCCCATAATACTCTTAACGACACAACTTCCAGACAGACCCTGACTTAATCACAACAAATACAATCGCATTTCACACAAGTGTTTGCCCAAGCCCTCAGGCCAGGTGTGTACACTCCAAACATTCTCACAGATTTATCACAAACTATTAGAGCATTTAGAGCTTCACACAAACATGCTTAACTTTATCATGGAAATATGAATAAAGGTATGTCTTGCTGTACCAAAACGTCCAATAGGAAACAGGTGGTGACCTTGAGAAAGCAACAAAATCCTCCTGGTAGAGGGGCGCTCCCACGAGGGAGACAAGCTAGCTGGTGGAAAGCTAACTCCTGAAGAATGCATCCACTCACTAAGCCAGATAGGAGATACATTTGAGCATCTACCCAGATACTGCCATGAGCTAATTCAAGCATTACAGAGCTAAAGAGCTGCCATTTTCTGCTAAAGAGATGCTAGATGGTCTGGAACTATGACTGCCTCCACTGCCACTCATATGCAGTTTTTATGTAATTGAATGTACTCCTCTTCCTGTTTCTGTGAAAGTTGATTAGTTACACTTCTATCTGATAAGATTGTCGTTGTCTGAGGAAGTTGTCATTTTCTTCAAGCTATTACCTGAATGAATACATATTATCTTACTGCTTCAGTCTTTGTGCTTTCATTTATATTTGAGTAATGGGGCACACCAGAGATTTCTGTTAGCCTACTTTATTAAATTCAAAATACAAAATAATTACCTTATGAAACGTACGCGTTATGACATTGTTTTCACAAACAGAACTAATGTTGCATAATATAGATGCTAACATCTTGATCTACCATGTAACATAACCTTCCAACAGGCCCCTTGATTAAACACTGCTGTACCTAACAACCCCAGGTTACTGGAATCAGGAGGCCAACAAATGTCTGTTTTATGATGCCGTTTCCTGGGGTTGGCATGGCAGCAACAACATCCATGGCCTTCGATTGGCTTCTTGCTAAGGACAAGTATAGCAACGCTCACAGACTGATCTGAAAAGGCAGGTCCCAGAGGAGGCCTCGCTTAGCAGCCTAACAAGGCTTCTGCTGCCCCACACAGCAGCTCACATCACCTGCTTTAGGAGGAAACTAGCTGGGGTTGATTTCAGCAATAATTGGGGGTCTTGCCTCTGTCTGGCCTCCTGTCAATAAAGGCCTTGCTGAGGTTAATAAAGCCAGTGCTCTCAGGTGGCTTGGTGGTGTGTGTGTGTATACTGTACTGTACTGTATGCAAGAATGTGTGTGTGTGTGTGTGTGTGTGTGTGTGTGTGTGTGTGTGTGTGTGTGTGTGTGTGTGTGTGTTGTGTGTGTGTGTGTGTGTGTGTGTGTTTGTGTGTGTGCGTGGGAGAGTCAGAGAGAGAGAGGAAAGGGCAGCTAATGAAAAGCCAGGGGCGGTTGCCCTGGTCACCGATGCTGAAGCACAGGCACACAACAAATCTTCATCAATCACTCGTATGTGCCCAGCACTCTGACGGTTATAAACAGGATCATTTACAGTAAACAGCACAGAGAGGCCAGTTCATTCCAAACAGACAGAAGCTGGAAGAGTAGCATCCTTCCATCACAGATACAGAACACACTGTCTCCTTAATGTGTAGTCGCTTTAGAGGAAAATCACACGATTTAGTGTTGTAGTGTTATTAGATGTTCAATCATCACTTGCCGTTGACACATTAGGGCGCATAAAAAATCATCTAATTATCAAAATCGGGTCAAGATGTTAACTATTTTACCTAGTTCACTCTACTGACGTTGCATCTGGAGAATTTAATCTTTAAACTGTTACCCTGAGAGACATCTCACTATCAAAATAAACTTGGCGTAACATCAGAACAGAGAGTTATCATGATTGTTGAAATGACAGAACCAGATGGAATCACAGGCAGGAACAAGGCTGCCAACATTTAGTTCAAAATTATTCTGCCAAAAAAAGGTTTGTATGTTTTTTTTCCTTTTAGATATGGTAATGGATGCTATGACAACACAGAGTAGGGTTGGATGTAGTCGGTTTATCTGGAAAATTTAAACAGCCTTTCTGGGTCAGTGCTACAGCTTCACTTTTAAATTCCATAGTAACTGCCGAGAGCAGATGTTGATTACCTTGAGACTGAAAGCTGACAGTTGAATGTGGGACTATAGAGACTGTTTGGGAAATGACCTCCATTCTACCAGTCTAGACCAGCCGTGTTTACAGGACTGCTGAAGTTCTCCCTATACCCCTCCCTACCCATGTATACCAACACTTATGCTTTGTGAAAAGACCCAGACTGGATGCCGATTGAAAGAACCAGCCTGGTTGGAGTGAGAGAGAGTATGAGATGATGGGAACATTTGAAAGTATTTAATCATTTGAACATGTGGATATTTATGGACTTGGGTTATAACAAACCTCCATTCTACTCCATGTCAGTTTTAAATGTCAAAACTTTAAAAGATGCAAATACTGTATACAGCGCAGTGAAAGAAAATTGACCCTTGGTTTTTGTGTTTGTTTCAATCAATTTCGTAATTTGTTTCAATCAATTATGCAATCTTCATATGTCTCGTGTTGCTGTACAAAGAGCCTGTGAGATAAAGTAATCCTACCTACAACTGGACAGACAGCAGCTTTTCATAGCCTCCATTAAGCCAGCAACACGATGGAGCAAGAAGCCTAGGAAAATGTGTTGTTAAGATAATGTGTGCCTTTTGAGGAGCGCTATTGAAGAGATGCACAATACTGACTGAATTATAATCAAATAATTAAGTTGTTTAAATAAAAGTATTTTCTATTATTCTATGAAATGCAGTGCATAGTCGCATTTTAAATATATGGACTAAATATGAGTATACTGTCAGTACTGACAAATAATAAATAAATAGTAATGTTTTAAACATAGGCCTACCTTTCCATTCTATTTTGTTGAGTTTAGTCATCCAGCAGATGGTGTTGGGTTGAGTTTCTTGTAATGACGTCAACATGTCTGTTGATTCGGAATTAGTGCTCGAGCTAGCTTTTTTCAAGCGTTTTTTGGCGACGGTAAAAGCTGTAATTCACTAACATGTACATCAAATTCCTGTAATATAAAGTCCTAAACTGTTGTGAGTTGTTGTAGTCTAGAGCAGAAACGTCACAGAATTAGGCCAACAAGCTAGAGCTAGCTAGCTACTCCTCTCACTTTTGCTAATTTGTTTGGGTGTAAAGACCGGTGGCTTGTTGTACTTTTCGATTGCGGCAACGTTTCGCAGAGTCCGTCGTCAGGGCTATTTTTGGGGGCGAACGCGAAGAGCATTTCAACTTTAACACACCGTCACCTGATAGTTTGGAAGTTGGTTTATGAAAACATTCGCATGCGCATGAATGTTGCCGCCTTTTCTATCGTCATCGCCAGGTGAGACTAGGAGGATGCTGATTGGGTTACCAGTTCGCCAGATCCAGCAATAGGCTAGCTAGCTAGCAACAAATACATTGGCTTATAAATAATGTCTACGGAGGTGGTCAATTTATTTTTAGAACAATCACATATTTGTGACGCTACTCATAACAGGTTAAAAAATTTCCGCCACGAATGTATACACTTTTTTATTTTTACCATGGCAAAAAAAACGTTTTTTCCTCTGGCTACGCCCCTGCCTACAGCCACAAATATAATCACATTCTGTGGGAAACACTGGACAGACATTCTTGGCATTTTAGTAAGAGGATGATGATGATGGATGCTATTAGGTTGCACATGGCAGCCTACCTGGATCTATGACTGCCCTGTAAAATACTTCCCTCTTGTGGTGATATGAAAGTAGGCCTACTTGGATTTTGATTTGTAAAATAATACTTGACTAATAAATATGCCTACTGTAATAACAACCTCTTAACAATTGGGTTGATTGTTAGTAAATGGAATGGAATTAACATTGCTGTTTGGTTTTAAATGTCCTTGACTAATTTTAAATGCATGTCATCTGACTTCTTTCATGAACCTGTCTTTAATTTCCTGTAAGCCTATATAGGCCTACACCTTTGGAGTAATTTATTTTTGAGAGAGAACTGCCACTTTGCTAGCGTTTTAAGCGAATGACAATTATATAGGATAGACTAGGTCTCTATGTTTTTTCCCCAACTTTTAACGTAAACTAAAGATCTTCTAAAACACTAACAATCAAAATATAGATAATACTGCAAGCATGGTATGTACATGATTGTACATAGTTTTTGCATGATTACAGAACATTCCTTGAAATTGAAGTGAAGTTGGTTTAAATACGAGGTCAACCGGAAATATATCTGGTGGTGGGAATCCCCAGGTCCACTTGTTTTGATAAGACTGGTTTATGGTGTCTCATGTTGGTCAGCCAAATGGATAAGGAGTTAAGGGAAGAAGTATAACCTATAGCCATAAATGTATGTATTTTTATTGGAAATATTGTCAAATTACCACAATACAAAATTAGGAAGATAAATCAGTAGGAAAACCACATGCTTGTCTTGTCCATGTTTTCAGCGGATTGAATCCGGATAAGCCGCCAATGCTGCCCGTGTAACTGAAACGAATTAACAAATAACCAGCATAATATAGGGGAAAATGGCGGATTTTGAAGAGCTCCGGGTAGGCTAAAAAACAAAGACAGGGAGATAGCAATATGGCTTCTATGCCTTTGTCGCCGTGCATTTATTAACTATAGTGATGATTAATGGTTGAAGCACTACAGTCACATACATGTGTTGTATTTGGACTAGCGTAAATACCTTGCATGTCGTGTCCCCACTGTAAGTATTAACTAGACCATCAGCTAACGTGAGATAGCTAGCCATTGCAAACAACTTGATAGCTAACTAGCTAGGCTAGCTAGTTTTTACATTAGTTATAGCAATAATGACAGTTGCAATTAAACAATTAGGCTATATTTTGCGAAATGAATTTGCTCGATAGTTAACCTGCACCAGCAGTAAATATAATAACCGCAACAAGTTTATAACCATGTAGCTGGTTAGTACCCCAGTCCAACACTACTACAGTACAGTTACACAGCTGCAAGGCTAGCTGCGATTGTTCAGCTGCAAGGCTAGCTACGATTGTTGTTGTTTGTTCATGCGATTAGGACTACCTGACGTTATCTAGTTAGGAAACTGCTTTAGGTACCTTTCAGTAAGTGAAGTTAGTTGTGGGGTATTCTAAGTTGATAGCTCTCTACAGTACCTAGGAAACTTAGTTGTGGGGTATTTGAAGTTAGCTATCTACAGTACCTAGGAAACTTCCTATAGGTAGCACTTGAGATATTTGTCTTAGTCCTTGGCTCATGGAACTCGTTAGTAGTAGCTAGCTAACTGTACAGTTTATCCCAGCCACATCCTGGAAGTGGATGATCCACTGTACCATACTTTCAATTGCTTCCGAAGCATTTATTTGTGTATTTTTTTCCCCTTCTGAAGTCCAGTTTCAGCCCTCACTGCTCACCATTCTTTCTTTCCTGCTATGGCATTTCATGTATTATCTAATTGGTTTTGGATTGTGTTTATTTTTTACCATTTTAGATGCGTAGCGGTCACATTTGTTAAGGATATGTATGAAAAGGAAATACACATATGAACAATGCAGCATGGACCGTAGAGTGAAGGGTCAGTTGGGGTTTTCTTCTCTTGTGGGATTGTGTTTGATTGGGAGGGTGATGATCACACGGGAAATATAAAAGCCAATTTGAATAATTAGTGTATCCGTTTCTTAGGTTTTAACGCCAATGTTACATTGTAAAGATAAAACGTTAGTTTTTATTTCATGTTAAATGGCTTGAGAGTTTCTAGGCTCTCCCAGGGTTTATAATATTTCCAACTTTAGTTATTGGCACGTTACTCTTAGTAACATGTTGCCTAGATCTAGTTTTAATATTACCTGATCTAAATTTACTAACTTGAAACCTGGCTCGATGCTGGCTTTATCGTGTGTTTAAGTGGTACAGTTGCAATACAGTAGGTTTGTGAACATTAACAATAGGCTACCAACTTTTAAGCCCTACATATGTTTACTGTACAGTACATAGTGGCTTCATGTCTTGTGTACTTTGTCTCTCCTTGTTTTCCAGAGCATGATATCAAGTTTCCGAGTGTCAGAACTACAAGTGTTATTAGGCTTTGCTGGACGAAACAGAAGTGGTCGCAAGCATGAACTCCTTCTGAGGACTTTGCATCTGCTGAAAAACGGCTGCAGTCGAGCCGTGCAGGTCAAAATCAAAGATCTTTATCGACAACGCTTCCCCAAAACAATAGACGCGAGTCTGCCGGATTTGGCCAGTATCAAAACCTCGTTCTTTTCTACGGAAGGGAGTGTTTGTGTTGTGAACTCTGACCTATCACTCAGTCTGAGCCATTGGAGTGACTCTGAGTTGTCGAGCAGAGATTGGGTTGTGGCGTCTGGGACCGAGCCCAGGATGACTCTGCAGCAGCAGCAGCAGCAGGCCCCCCTCATCCCTCCCGTCCACCCTGACGTGTTGATGAAGTCTCTGCCCTTCTACGATGTGCTGGACGTCCTCATCAAGCCGTCTAGCCTCGGTTAGAACCTGACTTTAGAAGTGTCGTTCTTTTAGAAGTGTCTCCTTCTAAAATCATCCTGATAAAGGGCATGTTTGTTTTTTAGGAGCCAGCACTGTTCAAAGATACCACCAAGAGAAGACCTTCATCTTCGCCCTGACCCCCCAGCAAGTCAGGGAAGTTTGCATTTCAAGGTACTTACTGTGTTCTCAACACACTACACTGTCCCATTCTGCCGTAGTCTGGGTTTGAAGTCTCATGGTTCAGTGTGTTTGAAGGGACTTCCTGCCGGGTGGACGGAGGGACTACATGGTTCAAATTCAACTGAGGTGAGAATGTTCACTGAATGGATTCAAACTTGTGAACATTTTACAACTATATCTTTTTCTAAATCATTTTTGAATGATGTTTTTCTGTCCATGTAGGTTTTGCCTGTCAGAGACAAGTTGTTTGCAGGAGGATAACTACCCCAACAGTCTCTGCATCAAAGTCAACGGGAAGCTGTTTCCCTTGCCTGTATGTACACTCGGTATTCTCTTTATTCAGCTGACATGATTAACTAGTGTCTGGTTTTGATGGTTTAACAGGCGCTTGCCGTAGTCTCAAGATTTCACAGTCACACCTATACAATCTTCACAAACTGACAATATCCCACTTCCATGCTCAATAGACTGTTCAGAAACATGGACCGAGGCTGGCGACATAACTTTAAACAACACCTGGTCAGTTGGTTTGACCAGGGTTCGTGACTTATCAGGTTGGGTCCTGATAAGCTTTCTGTTTGGTCAATGGCTGCTGTCCTGTCACGCGTCGTGTTCCTCCACCAGGACAAAAAAGGGTGGGACTGGATGGGACTGTTGTCAACTTCAGGGCTATGTCATTTTCTTTCCCCTCTCCAGGGTTATGCACCCCCACCAAAAAATGGAGTTGAACAGAAGAGACCTGGAAGACCTCTTAACATCACCTCATTGGTCAGATTGTCCTCGGCGGTACCCAATCAGATAACAGTCACATGGGCTCCTGAAATTGGAAAGGTATGTTTGTTAGCAGCCAAGCATCCACAAAGTATCACTTTTAGGAGTGTCATTATAAACAAGTATATTTTGGCTGAATCACGTGAAGTGCTTTATTTATAAATAGACAGAGAGAGAGCTGGAAGATATTTCAGAAAAATCACATTTAATTTGCGGAGCCCCTTTTACAAGCAATGCCACAGAAGGCTTCCCAGAAGCCCGCAGTTCAGCAGCTCCCCCAAACCCTCAGCGGAGGTGTGACATCATGTCTGTTCTCCCAGACCTACTCCATGTCGGTGTACCTGGTCCGTCAGCTCACCTCCCCCCTGCTGCTGCAGAGACTACGCATGAAGGGCATCAGGAACCCCGACCACTCCAGAGCCCTCAGTAAGAAGTGACCTCACCCAGAACCAGCCCCACGGCCCGCTGCAGCACCACACACACACACGTCTACGCTCTAGCGTAGCTCTGAGAGCTTGGCCTCTGGGGAAACTCTCAAAACAGAAATTGTCTCACAAACGTGAATAGGATCCACCATAAGCCACTAGAGGGCAGTGTTCTCCCTGCTCCTCTGCCTGAGTGGCCATAACTGTAGGTCTTCCTGGGTTCTTAACACTTCACTCTGATCTGTAGCCTTTTCTGCGTCTGTATTGCAGTAAAGGAGAAGCTGACTGCTGACCCTGACAGTGAGATTGCTACAACCAGCCTGAGAGTGTCTCTCATGTGTCCTGTAAGTCAGACCTGTGTGAATAACAACTTCAGGATTACACCATGAGATTATTGATGCATCTCTCTCTGTGTCTCTGGGTGTCTCTCTCCCTCCTCCCAGCTGGGTAAGATGCGTCTGACGGTGCCGTGCAGGGCTGTCACCTGCTCCCACCTGCAGTGTTTCGACGCGGCCCTCTACCTGCAGATGAATGAGAAGAAGCCCACCTGGATCTGCCCCGTGTGCGACCAGAAGGCAGCCTACGAGAGCCTCATCATCGACGGGTGAGATCCTCACCACAGCGGCCTGGACTCAAGGCCCGTGTAGTTCAGTCTAGTTTGGAAAACACCCCGAAAAGTCCCTCCAGGATTTACCGATTGCCAGATTTGTCTGAGACGTGTTAATATAAAGTTGTGTGTTGGGTTTCCTAATGCTCGCCAGGTTGTTCATGGAGATCCTGAACGACTGCTCTGACGTGGACGAGATCAAGTTCCAGGAGGATGGAACCTGGTGTCCCATGAGGCCGAAGAAGGAGGCGGTGAAGCTGTCCTCCCAGTGCCTCCCCAAGATGGAGAGTGAGTACTGACAAGTGCCACCTGTGGATGGAGGAAGTCTGACTGTGTGTTATCCTGTGAAGTCTGAATGTGTGTTATCCTGTGAGGTCTGAATGTGTGTTATCCTGTGAGGTCTGAATGTGTGTTATCCTGTGAAGTCTGAATGTGTGTTATCCTGTGAGGTCTGAATGTGTGTTATCCTGTGAGGTCTGAATGTGTGTTATCCTGTGAGGTCTGAATGTGTGTTATCCTGTGAGGTCTGAATGTGTGTTATCCTGTGAGGTCTGAATGTGTGTTATCCTGTGAGGTCTGAATGTGTGTTATCCTGTGAGGTCTGAATGTGTGTTATCCTGTGAAGGGGGTTGTAGCAGCTTCAGTGCCTCTCATGTCTGTGTGTGTGCAGCTTCTCTGTGTGTGTATGTGGCTCTAAGTCAGTGCCCCCCCTCCCCCAGCCGCCCCGGTTCGTCAGTGTGCCGTGGTCCCCCACAGCGAGCCCCCCTCCTCCAGGAAGGCCGACGTGATCGACCTGACGCTGGACAGCTCGTCGGAGGAGGACGAGGATGACGACGAGGACCCGCCGCTGAAGAAGCGCTGTGTGTACCTGTCCAAGAACGAGGAGGTGCACGGCAAGGGGTAGGAAACACTTTCTCACACACACAGGAAACACTCTCTCACACACACAGGAAACACTCTCTCACACACACAGAAAACACTCTCACACACACAGGAAACACTCTCATACACACAGGAAACACTCATACACACAGGAAACACTCATACACACAGGAAACACTCATACACACAGGAAACACTCTCTCATACACACACAGGAAACACTCTCACATACACACAGGAAACACTCTCACACACACAGGAAACACTCTCACACACACAGAAAACACTCTCTCACACACACAGGAAACACTCTCTCATACACACAGGAAACACTCTCATACACACAGGAAACACTCATACACACAGGAAACACTCATACACACAGGAAACACTCTCACATACACACAGGAAACACTCTCACATACACACAGGAAACACTCTCACATACACACAGGAAACACTCTCACACACACAGGAAACACTCTCACACACACAGAAAACACTCTCTCACACACACAGGAAACACTCTCTCATACACACAGGAAACACTCTCACACATACACAGGAAACACTCTCACACACACAGGAAACACTCTCACATACACAGGAAACACTCTCACACACACACAGGAAACACTCTCACATACACACACACAGGAACACCACTGACTCGGCCTGTTAAAACACCATCTTTACTTTAGAAGCTTTGTGTGTGTGTGTGTGTGTCTGTGTGTGTGTCTGTGTCTGTGTGTGTCTTCCCACCTGGCAGAGTGTTGACGTACCAGCCAGCGTCAGTGCGCATGCCCACCGTGCAGACTCTGGACGCACCCTACCTGGCCTCCTCGCTGGCGGACTACGCTGTCCCCTTCCACCACTCCTCCCTCTCCACCATCCCCACAGACATGCAGAGTATGCTGCCACATGGGCTCTAATATATTCTGTAGAATACTTGTATAACCTTTACCATGGCGATGTAATCAAGTGTCTTAACAAACGTTTTGTATTTTTAGATCTCGATTTGTTTTCCTTAATCCAAGGAGACACACAGGTAACTGTTTTTCCTTGATTGTTTCTTCAGCAACAGCTATTGGTTTTAGTCCTAGTTATTATTATGAAACAGAAAATGACCATTCAGAATGGTATACCTAGAAATCACAGGTAAAAAACGTTCCCATGTTGCCAAATCCGTACAATAACCCCCTTTTTGTTGTTCTTTCAGCATTACCGAGCCCCCATGTTCCTGGACAACTTGTCCAGCAGCCTGCAGAGTGCAGCCTCAGCCAGCACCAGCCTGGTGTCGTCCTCCAGCCTCCACTACGACGGCCTCCACTCCGCCCCGGCCCACGAGACGGCCGTCATCACCAGCGGGGGCCTGGGGGGCGGAGGGGGCCCCAGCAGCATATCAGACATCATCTCTCTCGACTGACCTCCTCCCCCACCTCCTCCTCCAGCCTCCTGCGCTGCCCACGCTCCCTTCTGAGACGCAGCTCCTGTAGGCCTCAGGCCAGGTCACGCTGCCCCAACAAACACCAACAAACACCAGCAGCTGTTGGGTTGTGTTGGTTTGGTGTGATGTGCCTGTTGGTGTTTGTTGGGGCAGCGTGAAAATGACAGTTATGTTTTCAAACATTCTAAACCCAGCAGCTAACAGCAGAATGTTTGGTGATTGTTGGACGTTGGACAGGAAGCTGGATGCGGGTGAACAGGAAGAAGGCAGCCTTGGTGCTAGGCTTGGACACTGCATCCTCACTCCTGACTTAGTGCCCAGACGAGACGCAGCACACCCAAACAGGGCTCGGCTTGTGTTTTTACTGGAACCATCTCCATTCTTTTGTCAGTTCCACATTGCTCTTGTATTGGGTCATTTATCAAAGAAAACCCACAGGAATGAGTACAAGCTACAATTACAACAACAAAAAAACACCATTGTGATTTCTGAATTGGCAGAGCAGCATTTTTGTAACGTGAGGAATGGAGAAAAACATCAAATGAAATCTTATACTGTAATTTTTTTAACTTAGTTAAGTGGCATTGTTTTAGCAGATATAAAGAGCACCCAACTTGTTTTTAATGTGAATCTTCATCTGTATAAGGGATCATTCTTGAAGCCATTACCATTGTAAGCAAACCAACACAAAATATGGTGCTTATTTTTTATTGGATGTGATTCAACAGATGTCAAGGATTTAATTTACCCTATCCTATATTTACTGTAAACCTTTCCCCATGTTTTAATTTTGTTTTTATACGTCGCGCAGTTCTATTGTCATTATTTTTGTTTTTATTTAGTTTTGACAGTTAAGTGCTATAATGACCAATTTCTCTGGAGGAGGTCAAACAAGACCATTATAGTTTGTCCAGGAAGTTGTCGAGTGCAGGAATGCCCTCTTTGAGGCCTTTGCGTTTGCGGGTCTCTGCCACCACCTGGCATGGCCGACTGTTCTCTTCAAAGGGGTCTCCAGGCAGGATCTGCCAGTGGTTGAACACGCACTGAGGGAAGGCCTGTCCACCCGTGTTGGACCGTAGGTCAGCTGTGAAGCCTGTTGGGGCGGGGGAAGAAAAACTATTATTTATACATGTCATTTTCTGAAGGTATGTTTCCCTGGCAGATTGAGGAATGTTGAGCTACTTCAGCCCTCACACACAGGAAACCAGAAATACATTTTGTGTTAGTATTTCATGCTCCCAGTCCGAACGGCTGAACTGGCATCCCATTGTTAATAAAATGACAGAAAATAAAAAGAGACAACTTGGTGATAATGTTCTTACCGAATGATTCATTGACAGGAAGATACGCCTTCACAATAAATATAGGTGTTCCAGCCACTTGGCACTCCTCAAACACATGGCCTCTCTTCCTGTTCAACACACCGTAGATTCCTCCAACCACCTGCTCAGGACACTGAAGGGAAACAAGAGAAACAAAAACGTTCAAGTTGACCATGAATTCATCAGTGGTTTCAAATCCTTTTCTGTAACAGCTTTGCCTGGAAGCTTCTGCTACACCGATGTTGTTAACCAGTCGGCGTGATGGCCAACTGGTCTTCCACAGAGAAGTGACTGACTGGTCAGGGCTCTGCTGGCCTCACCTGGATCTCCACCAGGTAGATGGGCTCCATGAGGCGTGGCTGAGCGGTGAGCACGGAGGCGTAGAGGACGCGGCGAGCCGTGGGGATGATCTGTCCACCGCCACGGTGGATGGCGTCTGCGTGAAGGGTGACGTCCTGGATGTCGAAACGAACGGCCCTCATGTTCTCCTCACACAGGGCTCCCTGGTTCAAGGCAACGTTTTTATCTGACTGGTACACAGCAGGACAGAGTCATCTGGACAAGGACATGATCGAGACCAGGAACTAGCAGCAATTTATAACAGAGCTGTCTAAGATAAATCATCTATCTTCCTTCCCTCAGCCCCACTCACCCTAGCCTCCCCCCTCTGGCCCCACCCCCACCTCCCTCTGTCCCCACCCTTTCTGTCCCCACCCCCCTCTCCTCACCTCCTTGGTGGCCCACTGAAACCCTGCCACCACACTGTCCTTGATCTCGTTCAGGTACTGCACCCCCTTGGTGACGTCCACCAGGATGTTGGGTCCCGTCCCATCTGGGCCGAAGCACCAGATCTTGCGGGCCTCGGTCACCTCCCACTCGTACTTCTCGGAGAGGTAGCGAGCCCTCAGCTTGAGCTCCTGCCTGGCCGACACTTCGCCCTTGTCCACGTCCTCCGCCAGGCCGTCCGACAGCGGGCGAGCCTTCATGTACAGCCTGTTGTGCTTGTTGGGGGACTTGGACAGACACATCTGGTCTGAGTCCTCTTGGACGGTCTCACGGTACGACACCACCGGATCGGATTTCTGGAGGGATCACACGGGGTGGAAGAGAGGATTGTGTTACAGTAGATGTGCTGTTGAAATACATGTCTTTGACTATGAGAAAAAGGTAGCAGGTGTGAAAAGGCGTGGTTGCTGTGTTGCCGGTCACCTTTAAGGGGATGCCGGCGTGGTCTTCCTCCAGGTCCTTGAGGCAGATCTCCAGGTGAAGCTCTCCTGCTCCTGCCACAATGTGTTCTCCTGACTCCTCAATGATGCACTGCACACGACACAGCACAGTCAGCACAGCTAGACGGCACAACACAGCAGTCAGGAGAGCTTCCCAGGTAGCACATTAGACTGCAGATCAAGAGGTTTCAGGTTTGAAATCCCCCATACATAGTCCCGTGAATCCCTATGTGTTCTGCCTTTTGTGTTTACCTGCACCATGGGGTCGGACTTGGCCAGGCGCTTCAGGCCCTCCACCAGCTTGGGCAGGTCGGCCGGGTTCTTGGCCTCCACCGCCACCCGGACCACGGGGCTCACGCTGAACTTCATCACCCTCATGTTGTGGGCATGCTCGAAGGTGCTGATGGTTCCGGTCTTCACCAGGAACTGGTCCACGCCCACCAGACCCACGATGTTCCCACAGGGGACGTCCTCGATGGGCTCCACGTAGCGGCCCATCATCAGGATGGTTCTGGGGGAGGGGGGGAGGCGGAGAGTGTTTGTAGGGAAGAGAGGTAGGAGAATTGTTCTTACATTTGAAAAAAGTAGTAATCTTTTTAAAAGCTTTTGAAGTTGATGCTTTTTTGTACAGATTGTTTTAACCCTTGTGTTCTCCTCGGGTCATTGTGACCCATCAGTCATTGTGACCCACCGTTGTTTGCAACAACTTTACCGCATACAAAAACAAAATGAAGCATTTTCTTTTAATCGTTGGGCTGTCTCAGACCCCCCACATTGCGAAGGTGAAAATAAAATTATTTTTATTTGCTTTTGTATAGGGTAAAATTGGGTAAACACAACGATGGTTCGTTATGAACCTTTTGGTCATGTGACCCGAAGGCCGCACAAGGGTTAAATCCCAAAAGCACATGTGGTTCGTGCTCTCCACAGACCTCTGGATGGGCTTGATATACAGGTCCTCCTTCTTCCCAGGGGTGTAGTTTGGACCCATGATGCGCACCTTCTGCCCCGTGGAAACCACGCCGGAGAAAACACGGCCGAAGGCGTAGAAGCGGCCCTTGTCCGTGGTCGGAACCATCTTGGAGATGTACATCATCAGCGGTGCTTTAGGGTCACAGTTCTTGACCCCTGCGAAACATAGAACTGACCTCAGGACTGTCTTTTGGAAAGTGTGGCTTCAATAACTCAACACATATTTTGACCTCCAGATTTTCCAGTTTGAGGGCCAACACTCTAGTATAAGGAATTGGATCATTTGTTCAGTTATTGTGCGCTTAAAATCCACTTCCATGTTAGCGTCTCGTGGTCCTAATCAAGGGTCGTCTGATGTGTACTGACCCATCGCTGCCTCGTCATCCATGGGGCCCTCGTACAGGAGCTCACAGCGGTACCTCTGGGCGGTGACGGGCGACGGCAGGTGGATGGTGATCATCTGGAGCAGAGCTTCGCCTGCAGGTAACCAGCGCCGCATCACTGCCTGTGGGGACACACACACCTTAGACTGTGTAGACTGTGTATTCAAATATAAACATGCTTCTTTTTACTTTAGGTTTGTTTAGGTTACATATGATGCCTGTTTTTTGTCAGGGGAGACAGACGTTAAGAACGTCCATATTGACCTTCAGCAGAGGTTTGCCTTCCTTCTCTTTGTCATCGGCGTCAAGCTTCACATCCAGCTTCTCGATCAGTTTCTGTGTCTCTTCTTTTTTGAAGTTCATGATGACGTCAAAAACCTGAAACAAAAGGTTTTGACATGTTATTTTGTTGCTGTGCTGTAATACTGTGATGAATGATTCAACGATTGAGGTTCAAACAGCAGTGTCCCTATTGGACGAAATAAAAACTACTGCTGTTGTAACATATTTTTACAGATGTATTTACTGTAAAACTGTTAATACTCATTCCACTCTTTCATAAGCAAACCTTAAAGATGGGATCCAGGACAAGTTGGCAGAAAGTGCGAGGTAGCTTCTTGCCTTCTGCATTTGTGGCTGTTTTGCTGAATTTTCCAACGGCTGGATCAAAGTACCTGGAAAATTGTGTTTTCTAGTACTTAACTGCTTAGAGACTTACTGGTAGGCGTGGTAGAAAACTAATTCTCATTTGAAACTCATTCACAATTAAAGAAGCCGGAATGTCCACTTAAAGTGTATATTAATTTATGGTGTAGATGAAATAGGCCCAATTATGTTAATATATGTAGCTATGGAGCCCAGTGACCACTGTATTTGGAATCAGTCCAGTCTGGGCTGAATGTTTGAGCCCCACTCACTTATCTCCCCACAGCTTCTTCATCATGTCCTCCACCTTCTTGCAGTGATCCGCTGGTGGGATCTCTGCCTTCTTGTCGCCCTTGGCTGCAAACTTGGCCACGTACATCTCAGCAAACTGCTTGAGGGTGAAGGCCCAACCGTGTAGCCCAGAGCCAAACCCAACTGTCCCGATCACCGGGTCAATCTACCACCCAACCACCACAAGACAAGAAGCCAAATATTAGATTTGACCACAAAATCAATATTATGTTATACAGGTTAAATTACCAAATGTTCTTAGCATTATTTGACTGAGCTTGACTTATCTATCTTGATCGGCTGGGTGCATGACAGTGTTAAATGCTTCTCCCTTAAGATCAACCGTGCTTCGTTAGCTGTGCTTTGACTATCTGCTAAAGGGACATTCAGTCCCATCCTGCAGGGTGCCGCACCAGGATGTTCCCCATGGGCCCGTTTTCTGTCTCTCCGTAGGTGCAGATGATGACGTTGACGTTCTCCACGATGCGCTGGAACGTCTGGAACAGCTCGTCGGGCTGCAGCTGCAGCTCCAGCAGGGCGCGGTCCATCTTGTTCATCATCAGGACAGGTTTGATGCGCTCTGCGATGGCCTGGCGGAGCACAGTCTCTGTCTGGACACACACGCCTGCACAGGAAGCTCGTTTCAGTGTTGGCAGGATGCTGTGGTGTGATGTGAGCAGTACACAACATGTTGTCCCCATATGTTTCACTAGTGGGGCATATCATATATGAAGGCTTATGTAAAATAGTAATAATAATAAATACAGATGTCCCATCTGACATGCCTGCATTTATCCTAGAATTAGTCCAGTAACAGTAAAAACCACAAACACAGAAAACACAGATTTGTAATACTAAGCATGCACGTATAATTGCCAAACTTTTTGGTTGCACATGTAGACTAGGGCTTGGACTATATATGTAAAGGTGTACCTGTGCCAGAAAGATCACCTGTATCACTCAGACTGCCAGGTGCATGCAATGATGATATGCTTTGTGCTCAAGCAACTTTCTCTAGTCACTTGTTTGGAAAAGAAAATTTGACTTGTTCTAGGAAAACGATTAGGTTAACAGTATCTGTGGTATATGTCCCAGACTTTGTTGTTGCAGCTGGTAGCATGTTTCAGTAAGTTATCCATATCAAACTGTCATTTCAGACCTGTAATTGTAAAGGGTTCGACTATTTCCAAAAGATGGACTGTAGCATGTTTCGTTAAGCCAAGATCAGTTCAAATCTTGTCAAGCCTTGTGAAGCCAAGCACTAGCAGCAGGACAACGCTGTGAGGCTTGAGGCCAGAGGCTCATCCTACCTGAGACACAGTCTACCACTACAAGTGCTCCGTCTGTCACCCTCAGAGCTGCAGTCACCTCTGAGGAGAAATCCACGTGCCCCGGGGAGTCGATCAGGTTGATGAGGAAGCCCAGACCGTCCTTGCTCTGCTTGATGAAGAACAAGTCGCTCTCCTTAAGCTCATAGTACAGAGAGATGGCTCTGCAGGAAGGGCAACAAGTTACAGCCTCACCATAGGAAGAAGACAAATTACAATAATTTCTACGTTGTTACTTAACGCCACTGGACATTAAGCCAAAGGGTGACCCCCTGCGGGGCCTGTAAGAGCACTGTGATGGTATGCACCAGCAGGAAGATGATATCTCATGTCCATTAAAATCAAGCTATTCATGTATATGACAAATTGATCACAACATGAAATATTAATATCAATAGATTTAGGCTGCATAAAGTGTACTGTGTTTAACCAATGGCATCCACTTAAGCAGCTTCCCGATGCCTGTGTGGGAACACCTACGTTGATTTGATGGTGATGCAGCGTTCCTGCTCGTCCTTCCTGGTGTCTGTAAAGCGGGTCTCCCCGGCCCGGCCCGATGCGATGATCCCTGCCTTGGACACCAGCGAGTCTGTCAGGGTGGACTTCCCGTGGTCCACGTGGGCGATCACAGACATGTTCCTGATGTTGGCCTTCTTGTCCATGATCTCACGGATCTGATCTACTGTAAAGTTCACCTGAGGATGAAGGTCAGGATGTCTTTGATTATGAGAGATGTTACTGTGACAAATACAGGTAAGCAGGGCCGGATCGAGACATGTTCACCTGGAGTGGCAGGGGAGGGGGGGGGGGGGGGGGGGGCAAGTGCTAGTTTTATGCCACCATAAATTATTCTAACTTTGTAGTTTAAATAATGCCAATAATATTAATATTATTGGATGAAATGTACTATAATGTAAACAGTTAGCATGGGAGGGGGAAGTGTTTCTTGCTGGGGGGTCAGCTGCCACCCTTGCCCCCCTTGGATCTGCCCAAGCAAGCATCCCCTCTCGAAGGGGGCGTGATAAGGATTATCAATAGGAGGATGCATCAAGGGAAGTTGTACAGAGAGAAGTAATACAGTGACATACACTTTAAACCAGTCTGTTTCACATCTTCAAACCACAATGTATTTGCGTTTCTAGGGTGAGTATTGACAGAGCAAATATTTCTAAAATTTTTCTGAAGTGTTTCTAAATTGGACAGAACAAAGTGTTAGATGTAGACTGGTGATCTTAAAGCGATCAAGATGTGTGCATACTCGCTTAGTTGTTATAACTTGAGATAGTGAGAAATGCTTTAGATCCAGTCGCCTGGCCTTTGCCGCAGTGTGCCTATGACGCACCAAGTGGAAGCACCAAGCAAAATATGCCAAGACTGGGGCACGAACACCTGCTCATATTGTTGCAGGTGTATAATGTTGTTTACCGAGACAACACCGTCTCGTGTTTCTACGATACGATGTCTACAACGATAAGCTACTGTAGAAGCGCTTGCACAATATCTGAACATGTAACTTTAATACGGCCATCTCCGGGAACAGTGGGCGTGCACATGCTATTTATAACGGGGTAACGGTATTCCAAAATCCATACCCCAGAACTTGCACGCACCGAAATGACGGTCGTCGTATCCAGATAGTTTTAAATGTGTATCGACTGCAACGTAATGCTAAATGAATTCTAAAATACCAGTTTATAAGTATGTTACGCAAAGTAAGCTCCTAGGATTTTAGGATATAGGCCTACTCTTAATAAACCCCAAAAAGCGTATACTCCTTTGGGCCCTGTAGCCTATATCAAGTAGCTATGTTGATGGAAACGATGTGCTTGAGCTCACCACTTTATCATAATCGTAATATCAATATTTCGGCGTCCTGTCGTTCAGCAGGTCCGAAACATTATCTTCGAATAAATTATAACGTAAAATATACATACCATGATTGCTGTCAGATGTCGACACCAGCCTAGCTGTACCGGCACCTCACAGTCGGAGGTGGAAAAGAGCGAAGATGACGCGCAGTCTTCTTTAAGTGCAGGAGGGACACAGTTGAGGTCAGGTGGGGGATGTCATATGGACCGAACTGACCTAAATAGACCTACCCGATCATTAAAGAGAAATGAACCAGCTGTGCGTTAAAGCGCGTGTCCAGTCGAGGCTTCAGCTCCCTGTTGCTATCCACCAGAGACACAGCGCGCGCCAATACCAGTGGTTTTGGCATAAAGACTAACTTAAATGCTTAGTTTGAATGTATTTAGATACCCAGTTCATGCAGATGTCTATCAAAGTAGGCCAACTGTTTGTAAAGGTACAACAACTCTTCAACTCAATGAGCATATTATTATAGGCCTACGTATAAATGATTTAAAATAATTTCTTATGATCTATGACCCCGTTTACACGGGGCCTAAGCATACATGCGGTTAGGCCTTTTATTTACACGAAAACGGATGTTTTATCACGGAAAACGATCATTAAAAAAAAAACTCCGGCCAAAGTGGAGATTTCTGAAAACTCTGTTTTTGTGTTTGCGTGTGCACTACAAGGTCAAACGGAGTTTTAGCAGAGAATGTCTGGTTTTAGGTTCTCAAACGTCACAGTGTGCGACTAAAAATGCATCACGTCATGTGAGCGTCCTGTTTACAGCTAGTTTGCTTACTAATTAAGTGTGGGTTCCTGTAAACAGATTATTATTTTTTTTTACGATCTTGTGTGTACGACGTTATTTTTGAAAACGGAGGGGCAGAAATAGTCGTTTCTGTAAATATCCGGCTATGTGTAAACGTGGCCTTAGGCTAGACTTAGACCTAGGCTGACTGGTTGTAGTGCAGCAGTTCATAGACTTGACTACAGAGAAACGTGTTCAGTTTAGGTAAACACCGAAACATGGCATTTTTTGCAACTCTGGCAGGCTTTACAAGTTTAAACCTAGAAATTATGATTCTAGAATCTAGATGTTGCGCACATCTCTTTATCATGACTGTGGCAGTGTGTGTCCAGCAGAGAGCGCTCATCTTCGGCTATTGATTTTCTACAGACATTCGGAACCAAGTTCTGGATGTTTTTTGTTGATTTTGGTCATGTTCTCTACATCGGGTTTAACAGGTAGACTGTCGGCTTTAATGTATGCCAAAATTATTAGTCCAAACATATTCCAAACACCACTTTTCACCACTGATTTCACTAAGACCACTGGTGTCACTAAGATTACTGACAGTCTTTAAGTTAGCAAAGTTCCATCAAACCACCATGCTGTTCCTCACAACATCACACAGGTATGGGTACTTTGGGCAATTGGTTCTCCAAACAAATGTTAGTTTCTGGGAAAATCGTGCCAAAGTTGGAGAAGTTTTATCTCAGGGTTCAAACCTGTCCAACGCTGCTTTTGAGAAAAGCATGTTGTAAATGAACACACATCCCACCCCCGTCTGCCAGCTCTATCCGGCCCTGGTCTGAGACTGCTTTGCTGCTTCAGATTGTGGCACATGTGCTGACCATGGGGAAACGTGGACGAAGGTGAGTTCTGAGAATCCATAGAGGGCAGCACCATATGGCTTTGACCAACTCCAGGCAGGGTTGTTGCGTTTGGCTGGGGAAGGCTTCTCCCTGGGTGGGTCTGGCTGTACTCCCTGCTGTCGTTCTGTGGGGGATCCCAGATGTTGCTCCACGAGCGGCTGTGGAAACAGGCTCTTCTGGGGGATTGAAAAGTCAGTACTTCTTTTCGCTGTTCACACAGAGTCAGCTGTTTCATGGAAAAAAGTTCAATGGGTTCCCTGGTAACCACTTGAAATGATACTATCCTTAAAAGAATTACTGTGAGTGTGTAGTTCTATTGGGTCAATAAAGATTGACATTTGCAACTATAAATTCCACCCATGGAAAGAGTTTTAAAGTACATTTGACCACAGAGGTAAATTAGACTTTTTTTAGACACAAGACTTTGTGGTAAATGATCTGTGGATGGAGGGGTATGTCCTTGCAAAGTACATCATGGTACAGGTTGATCAAAAAACACAACAATCACTCGCATGCAGGCTGTGAAAGATGTGAACTGTCACATTCAATATGTACATGTGGGATGTGTTGAGTTATTACACACACAAGACAAACTAAGTCATTTCTTATTTGTTGATAAAACTCATTTAATTTCAATAAATAAACATAGCCTACAGATGGGTTACAGATTTTTTTTTTGTAGTGGCACAGAACTGCATTTGAAAAAGAAAAAATAACTTTCCAGATGTAAAAAAAAAAGACTCCTCCTACTTCGCAAAATGAACTCAGAAAATACGCATCAGTATTTTATTTAAGTTCGTCTTGCAGTTAGTCTTCAGTGAAACCCTGAGCTATTGGTAAGAAAGCGATCCTATGATGGTAGCCATTTGGATATCCTTTGGATTTTCTTTCCACAAATCCTTTTGTGTGCATTTTTTATAGTAAAATGAAGAGCTAGATTTGTCAGTGTCCCATCATGACTACATGGCGCTCTTCCCTCCTGCAGCCGGCAGAAACCTGACACCCGGGTTATTCAATATTCATGCCACCTCAGGTGGGGTTTGCGTTGCCTAGTGTTCGACACGGAGCAGGTGGTGAGGTGTCAGGAAACGTGTCGTAAGCGCACTGCTGTTCTATAATGTCCAGATGATCCCATTTTTGGTCAGCTATACCTCTTTTTTTATTAAGAGGTTATCAGATCTGATATCATCTTAATAAAAAAACTATGGTATGAAGGAAGTTTGTTGTTCATTCCGGCCGCAAGGAAGGACAATAGTCAAGCCTTTTGCTTTCCATATTGTGCATGACATGAAAAAATGCAGTTCACCGGAAAAACACGCACAGGCTTGTTTTATTGAGCAAAATCATGATTAAACAGGCAAATGACGCACCTTTCCCAAGACATTCAGTTATTTAACCGTCACACGATTGATTGACACAGTCCCACTGACGTCAGCAAAATAGAAACTTGTGTCCAATATGCCAGTATAATTTATTTTGTGGCAGTAGCGTTTACACAGTACCTTATTGTTACTGCTTTTCCTGAACTTTCATCACACCGTTGTGTGTGGCCTGATATCTTCTCTGATGTGTGTCAAGACCTCTGGGCTCCATTTTTCCAGTGACTCATAAAGGGCATTCAAAGGTTTAGCCTAATCTATTTATGAAGGAATCAGATCAGATGACTCATACATAAGAAAGGTACTACAGTAGGAGAATGGATGAAGGGGGTTTGGGTATGTGTGTGTAAGTACTAAGGAGTTTGGTAAACAATAAGGAAA
The DNA here is from genome assembly GCF_054491055.1 of Hypomesus nipponensis. NCBI lineage: Eukaryota > Metazoa > Chordata > Actinopteri > Osmeriformes > Osmeridae > Hypomesus > Hypomesus nipponensis. The sequence continues at coordinate 13,228,392 of NC_140388.1, forward strand.
CAAGTTTGCAGCTCTGAGCTCCTCCCAGCGCTATAGTTTTGCATGTATGTGTTTCTCTGTATGTATGGAATGCACACGTGGGTGGGGACTAGCTGGGCGTGTGTGGGAACTTAGGTACACGTGTGAGCATGTTTACTTATTAGTGTGTTTAACTGCTGTGTGGCAATCCGCCAAGCCACACACACCCTGAATCCTATAGGTTGATTCCTTGTCAGCACTCTGCGAACACACCCCTGCCCAGTCAGACTCACAGCAGCATTCTGCTGTCTGCCCCAGGAGACAGAGACAGCTTTTCACAGTGACTCCAGATAGAACCTCCTTTTGACTGGGGGGATCCATGGAAACTGGCAGCGACCACAGGCCCCTGGTTCTGGGTATCCTGGTGCCTGGAATCATGTCCAGGGAGTCGGGGGTATGTCTGGAAGAAGCTGGGAGAGATGTTGGTGTCCAGAGAATCAGGCCACTTTCTCAGGGGGCCTGATGGATGTGTGAGAAACAGAGCAGCTATTCTTGTTGCTAGTGTCGGATTGGGGGTGTCGGGGTGTAGGGGTGAGGGGAGTGGGGAGTGGGGGAGTGGGGGTGTAGGGGTGAGGGGAGTGGGGGTGAAAGGGGTGTGGGGGGAGAGTTTGAGGGGAGGTGGGGTGGAGCGAGGGGCGATGGTGGGTTGAGTGAGAGAGGGGGATGGTGAGGTGGGGGAAGGGGGGGTGAGATGACCCAGAGAAGGTTTATTTGTATTTTTAAACGGTCTCAAGCCAGGGAGATTCTATACGGTTCCATAATTATGAGAAATGTTTAACTGTGTTCAGTGGAAGAGTGTGTGTATGTAGTATAAGTGGAGGTGTGTTATGCGTGCACAACCGTGTGGGTGTTTGGTTTTGTGAGTGTGTGTGTGTGTGTGTGTGTGTGTGTGTGTGTGTGTGTGTGAGTTCAGGGGGGTCAGGAATACGTCCCAGCCGTGGTGTCTTTATTTAATCCTCGCCCTCCGAGGCAGAGTGAAGCCTGAGAGTCGGCTTACAGTGCGTCAGTCCTCGTTCCAGCCTGAGACACACCTCCTTCCACTGGAACTATCACAGAAAGTACATACACTTATGATGTCTCAACCAACAACCGTAGAAATATTTTACAATTAGAAAGTGTTCATGAGACTTCACTTTTCCAAACTGTTAAACCCAAACCCCTCCAGGGAAAAACCCTCCAGCACAGGAAGTGTGTTTCTCAACAGGGGAAAAGGGGATGGATTTGTGGATTATTTCAACTTCAGTCTTCAGCGATCTGCGTAATTCTTCCAGACTTTTCTACAGGACATGCCTGTTCTAGACTCTTCTCAGAGAGTCACTTAGCTTCCCAGCATGTGCCTATCTCATGTATCTGAGGACATTTTCCCTATAATGAAGTGCAGGCTGTATTTCTCTGGTCAGAGTGTATGTACTGGCCACAAAGTAACAGGTTGTACAAGCTACACCCGCAACGTACCCACGTCAGCAGACAAGTGCGGTGAACAAGCAGAGGTGATCTTCCAGTGCTACAATCACCTAAACCAACCCCCACACGTCTAGACCCTTACTTATCACCATGACTACGGATGTAGCAGGAAGTGACAGCATGAGGACTTATCACCATGACTACGGATGCAGCAGGAAGTGACAGCATAAGGAGAGTGGAACAAGTTCCTCCTCCAGTGGCTCAGAGTCTTCCTGCCTTCATCCACACTGTTATACCCCAACCATGGAAAACTGAGAAGAAAGATCTAGAACATTACATTTTTTATCGAATCAACCGCGTGCGGACTTATTGGCACATCATGCTCAGGTGTAATAATGTTATTACTCAGACGTTTACAGTACATTCCTGTGGGCGTGGCCAACGAATGATAACAACCCCCACTTTGCACAACATTGCACAATCACAACAATGAGAAAACAGTAAGTCCAGGCAGGTCCTTGACACTTAGGTTTTTCAAGGGTCTTGCAGTAAACTCAGGCAAGTTCAAACAGTGTCACTGAACATTCCTTAAATCTCTCCTTCGTTGAGTCACTCTCTTCAGTTTTGCCTTGCGAAACCCTAAGGTTTCTGTCAGCCTGTCATCTTCTATGATGTGAAAGGATGTAGGTTGACTAATAAAATACCAGACAAAAATGCAGTTATTCCTCTGCTTACCCAGATACAGTACAGGTATGATACACAGCCCAGGGGAGTTAGACTGCATGAACCAGACAGACTGTCGTTTTGCTGCAGTCTTCATCCTAGCTCTCATAAAGGATCTCCCAAATCCTGATCTTGGGGGGGGGGAGAGAGACATGCACCCATGCAGGGCCCGGGCTGAATTCGAACCCAGGCCATGGCCTACCTGGTACACAGTTATCTGGTGAGCTACCTGGATGACCCCTGAAGGTGGAGAAGGTTACATGGCTGTTTGATCAGAGTCTGGAGACACACTTCCACTTCCTGTCTCTCTCCAACTGTCCTGCCAATAATAAAACCTGATAAAGGTTCAAATATTATATATCTGTAAAAAAGTACATCTGGAACCAAGATGGATCACGTGTTGTAAGGTTGCCCAGCCTTCGAACCCATCAAGGTTGCCATGGGTAAAATAGACAATAGTTTCACACCAGGGAACATCCTGTAGCTGTTAAAACCGAACCGAGGAGAATCTGCCAGCTATGAACTTCTTCAAGAGCTCAAGCAGAGAAAGGAAGTGAGAAGGTGTTCCAGTGTCTCTATAATCATGTTTATGGTCATCTTTAAACAGTACCGTAGCTCTGCTGAGTAAAGTAGGATGGTGTACTGGTGGCAAAACAGGTCTTAAGAAAGGGTATCATGTTAATTTCCTAACAACATTCTTGGCGCATCAGAAATGGTGCCTCTTGGAGGAAGAAGGTCACAAAATACTAGGAAGCAAGTCGCTGAATCAACTGTCCAGTTGTCCACCTCTCTCACCTACAGAATTTTACTGTTTAATTATGTACATCTTTTTATCTATATGCAATCGTTTTAATCATCGAAAAACTGCTGGAGGAAATCCCCTCCCCTCAGAAAATAAAGAATACAAAGCAAGTACTGTCAACAGTAAAGCTGGAAAAATAGGCCAGATCTGAAAATAAATCTTGGTATTAATAATATCATGATATTACTGTGTCTATGAGGGGACAAGGAAAGAGCCTTTCTCTCTCTCAAGTCCCTGATGAAAAGTTGGCACCCCTGATATAACTTGTGTAACCACCTATGTGTAACTGTTATGTAACATACTTGCAGGTCAGTGGACAGGACAGCCTATGCACCTCCCTGCAGTCGTAGTCCTGTAACTGGAGACCTCATGACACAAACCCAGCAGTGATGGCGTGACGGGTGTGTGTGACTGCGCATGTGCGAGAGAGAGAGAGTGTGTGTGTTGGGAGTAGGGGAGCATGTGCTGTTGATGGTTGAGGTGGGTTTTGGAGTTAAGCGTGTGCAATTAAATAGCCTTATGTACACGTGAAATAGGGAGGGATTATGCATAAGAGACAAGCATGTGAGTGAGTGAGAGTATTTACATGAGTTTTTTCCATACGTGGCAGGTGCTGGTATTTTCCAGGTCATATGTCATGAAATGGATTGAATTTAATGAAAGTGTAGGTTGTAAGCTTTCAAATGAAATACATTACTAAAAGGTTTTGAAAGAAGTTTATGAAAACATTTTTTGAAAAAAAAAGTTTTGAAAGGTTGAAAAAATATTTTCGAAAAAAAGAACTTGCATCATTGATGAGTACATGATGAGGATAATTAATACAAGAGGTGTTAATCTACTGTTTAGGTGATCACACTACTGTTGGTGCGTCTGTGTTTGTGTGTTTTATCAGAGGGTCATGAGGGAGGGCAGTGCAGACAGAAGCTGCCACAGCGTGCCTTATCAGTCTTCCAGATGAATGCACATGAACTGTGACAACCCTTATCGCTCAGGTCAGGAGATGTTCTGAAAACCAAACTTTTGTTGCAAGCACAAAGGTTCCAAACACACAAGCTAACACCTCCCGGTTCAGATCTGCAGTCCTCAGATCCAGTCTGCTGTTGCTGCCAGGCTACATTTCTGGATTACCTAAGGACACTTACACAGGAATTCAGAGTGAGTTCAAAATGCTACTGTTCAGTCAGTTATCCGGACGGGTGACATTTGTGCGTCCCGACCACGTCCCCAGGCGGGCTGAAGAAGTTCACCTACATGAAGTCATCCTCCAGGGGCTGATGCCCAAGCAGGTTTGAAAGCTGAAACTCACCTTGGTTTTGCCCCTCCTGACCAAATGTAGGAAGTTAGAAGAAGGTTCTAGCTTGTCTCTGAGAGGGTTGTGTAAACAGCTCAGACCTGGAGTTTACGTAGAGGCCCAGATCCCCCCTCAGTCCACCCTTCTCTGCCATGGTCCACAGGCCTCCAGGAATGAAAGATTCACAGACTCATGTAAACGTTTGAAATCTTTGTTATATTTGTTTTGTCATCTTCCATTTCTTGCATTGGGTGTGTGTATATGCTGTGTGTGCATGAGGGAGCGAGCGAGGGAGAGAGAGAGAGAGAGAGAGAGAGAGAGAGAGAGAGAGAGAGAGAGAGAGAGAGAGAGAGAGAGAGAGAGAGAGGGGGAGGGGGAGGGGGAGGGGGAGGGGGAGGGGGAGGGGGAGGGGGAGGGGGAGGGGGAGGGGGAGGGGGAGGGGGAGGGGGAGGGGGAGGGGGAGGGGGAGGGGGAGGGAGGGAGGGAGGGAGGGAGTGTATTGTGTTGTTTCAGAGGTGAACACGCTGGGCTCTTTGTGAACTCAGGTGGTACTCAGCTGTGCTGGAACAGATGTGCAGTGAATCCAGACACCCAACCATCTCCTGCTACTCCTCATCTCAGCCGGCAAGGTTGGGGATATGTGTTTGTGTGTGAGGATGTTTGTGTGTGAGGATGTTTGTGTGTGAGGATGTTTGTGCGTGAGGATGTTTGTGTGTACGTCACAAGGAGTAAGAGGGAGCTAAGTGTCTTGTGTTTGTGTCATTTTGTTTGTGTTTATTTAGTCCTCCATACCCTGTAATCAGCCCAGAACACCAAGGTCAAGCTGATTCTGATGTGCACAAGCTGTGTCCTCCAAAAGTAATTTCAAAGTTTCAAGGCTCAATATGGTAACTCTGTGAACACTGTCTCTCTTTTGCTTTCTCTCTCTCTGTCTCTCTCTGTCTCTCTCTGTCTCTCTCTCTGTCTCTCTCTGTGTCTCTCTGTGTCTCTCTCTCTGTGTCTCTCTCTGTCTCTCTGTCTCTCTCTCTGTCTCTCTCTGTGTCTCTCTCTCTATGTCTCTCTCTCTGTCTCTCTCTCTGTCTCTCTCTGTCTCTCTCTCTGTCTCTCTCTGTGTCTCTCTCTGTGTCTCCCTCTGTCTCTCTGTCTCTCTCTCTGTCTCTCTCTGTGTCTCTCTCTCTGTGTCTCTCTCTCTGTGTCTCTCTCTCTGTCTCTCTCTGTCTCTCTCTCTGTCTCTCTCTGTGTCTCTCTGTGTCTCTCTCTCTGTCTCTCTGTGTCTCTCTCTCTGTCTCTCTCTCTGTCTCTCTCTGTCTCTCTCTCTCTCTCTCTCTCTCTCTCTCTCTCTCTCTCTCTCTCTGTGTCTCTCTGTGTCTCTCTCTCTCTGTGTGTCTCTCTGTGTCTCTCTCTGTCTCTCTCTGTGTCTCTCTGTGTCTCTCTCTCTGTGTCTCTCTTTCTCCATCTGATATCCAGTTTCATCCGAGGAACCCAAAGCCTGAGAGGCGGAAAATAAGTTAACGAAGAGTTTCGCTAACATATGAATTTATTTACAGTAAAACAAGTTGGTAGTCAAAGAAGTTAAATATATAAACATGAAAAATGACGAAGTACGGAACTGGATCAGGTTTTAAGAGCAACCAAACTGGGTTTGCTAAAAGTCCCTTTTGTTTAGCCAATCATCACACATTCAATTTGCCCAAAGGTCTGGGTCGAGGTCTGCAGATTAGGGTCGGCTGTATTGTTGCGGGGTCGTGGGGTCAGGTTGGCATGGGGTGAGCATCTAACTGTCAGGCTGCGAGGAGGATGAAAGCTCCGGCAAAACCGTTTTGTTCCACAGGAAGTGCAACATCATCACTACTAGCAACTAACTTTCGCCTCCACTGTAGTGTCCATCCTCCACTGTAGTGTCCATCCTTGCCCCTTTGTATCCAAAGCCCTGGTTTTAGCTCAGTGGGCTAACGCGGTGGTTCTCACGACATCACAGTTCAATTCCAAGTTATTGCAACAGGGTTTTCTGGTGAAAAAACGATAATAGCAAGGGACTGGACAGTTTGTGTGTGTCTGGTAGACTTCTAAATATGTGGAAATCTAAATACTGTTTAGCAACCTAAGGGGTGATGTGATTAAGCATGCATGAAAGGGGGTGTAATCTCTCTGGTGTGGCACTACTGCCACCGGTGACAGGAGACACGTGTTTTCACAAAGGAAACACACCCACAACCCACAATGAATACAGACACAGCCAAAAGAATGTCAATGAACTCAAGTAGCCCTCTTCCAAGGTGAGGCCATCCCTCTCATCCAATCAGAAAGCTCCTAGAATCAGGCATCACTCCCTGAGCCAATCAACCTTTTTGTGTCTCTCTCTCTGTCTCTCTCTGTGTGTCTCTCTCTGTGTGTCTCTCTCTGTGTCTCTCTCTCTGTGTCTCTCTCTCTCCATCTGATATTCAGTTTCATCCGAGGAACCCAAAGCCCTAGAGGCGGAAACCAAGCAGAGCATCTGTCAGTGTTCACAGGGTTTGTCTGATGTAATTCATCAGTTTCTTTGGCTTGAATGTGGTGGCATTGTTTTGTAAGTCACTCATTCATTCACTACAACACATAACAGGACAGCCTATTAACCTAGAAGACTCTATTTCTACTTAAATAGAGGTGAGTTCAGTCCTGGCTCATTGTCACAGTCAGACTAAGAGTTTGAGACAGACATGTATATATATGCAGGGAGGACACATTTTCCCCGAGGCGTTGCATTACTGTGTTGTGCTACTTTTAAAGACTCCTAAATCAACTGACAATTCCAACAGTTCCATAACACAACCACGCTTCTTCCAAGAACCCTCCCCCACCCCGGAGTTCCTGTCATATCAGCGTGCTTTCAGGAAAATCCTTTGTTGTTGAAAAGACACCACCTCTTGATGATTCCCTGTTTCCTTAACGTCTGTGTTGAAGGTTGCCGTTGGCTTCCGCACCTCTCCCAGTAGGCGTAGCAGCATCTTCTGATGGTTCCCACGCTCCTGCCTGAATGACTCATGCCAGAACAGAAATGAAAAGCATGCTAAGGACGGTTGGAACTTGGTATGTGCTTGGTGCCTGAGATGAGACCTAAATGTTCTTCACTTGTGAAGAAGAGAGAAGCAGGAGGAGCCTGCTGATCGGTGTTCCTGTTGAACCTGCTATCCTTTAAGTCAAAGACTGTCATTGCAGGCCTACACTTTGAGGAGGATAAGCAGGTCATACAGAGCAGTGTGAGATATGCCAACAGAAACATCTCATATAATCACACCAAACTAGGGTACGACTTCAGTTTGAAGAAGTTGAAACATTGGAAGCATTCAATTTGAGAAAGGAGATGGAGCCTGTTTGCAGATTTGCCCCTCACTTCTCTGCAGAAACATGCTTCTGGAAATGTCATAGGGTTGTCATAGAGATTACTGTCATAGTCGTAATTAAGAGATTAACAGTAAATCCAAAAACCAAATGCCACAACACCAAGTCATTTTGATTTAAAAGTTCTCTTTGAGGCACCATCCAACTATTGAGAAGGGGGGCGGGGGGCTTGTTTGATCTATGTGGGTGATTTCCAAGAATTCACAGTCTACATATCGTAAGAGTCATATCAATCAAACATGTGACTTTCAAGAGCCAAACAAACTGAGCATCATTGGATATGAAGTGGAGGTAATCTGGACTGTGCAGCCCTGGGCTGCTCATGGAAAACCCAGCAGCAATCCTGTGGGTCTATGTAGGTCATGAAGATATGCTTACATAAGTGCGTCATAAGACACAGGTTTTTGGTCATCTTGATGGCTCCTGCATTTATCACATCAAGAAACCAGAAATGTTGTGATGTGGTGAGATGTGTGGAGCTTGACTTCAAACTGTAAAATACAGATATCCTACTCTTCCTGAAAACTAGACACTTCTACAAGAACCACACACTGGCACCCGCACATCTCAACACCACCGGACCCCAAACAGGCTGAACCCAACTCCTAACATGCCCCTTCACACGTTGCTTGGGCTGGGCTCTGTGTTGAAGCTGGCTCGAACCACAACAGTTTTCCAAAGTATCTGACCTGCTTTCTGCCAGACACAACTGGAAAAGTAATCTGATTTAAGCAGGTAGCGATGGAAATAATCCATACGAGTGGGGCCTTTTAATCCAAGCCCTTGCTAAATAGGACCTACAAGGAGATTTTATGACGTGTGATAATTACATAAATCCTCTGCCGACAGATTAGACATTTTTTCTTCTTTTCAGCCAACAGAGGGTTTTTTCTTCACATTCCTCACGATTCTCCAGTCCTTTCCCATGAGAAAGTTTGACACAGTCATGAACATAGAATGAGGAACCCATGGCCTGGGTCAACACGTGAAGCTCTGTAGTGTGAGGAGTTAATGGAAAGAGGTTTTGAATGTGATATTGTTCAGTCCAACAGTGATTTCCTCTGTGGTGGTGACCGTACGGTAGAGCATGACCGGGTCAGGGCAGCTGTGGAGGTGGGGCCCTCGCTGGTCAGCCCATACTGGTCAGCGTGTGACAGGAAGTAGTCAGCGTGTGACAGGAAGTAGTCAGCGTGTGACAGGAAGTAGTTTGTGTAAATAATATGCATACGTGTTTAATGCCCATGGAGTGTCTTGTGTTTTACAGGACAGGGTGCTACTCCCCCTCTCAAACCTCACACCTGGAATTAAGTTCCAGAGAAAGTAATGGAAACGAAAGCTATGCTACGTATATGATTTACAGAAGGGACTCTGTTTTTCTCTGTGTGGTGGTAGCTGGATGTAATAACTGTGAACAATTGGGCCTGTTACAATGTAATGACGCTGTTATGATGTAGTTACAATGTTACAGTGTAATTACAATGCTACAATACCATAATGTAATTACAGTGTTACAATGCATTTACAATGGTACAAGTTAATTACAAATGGTATTGTTACAGTGTAATTACAGTATTACTACGTAATTATAATGTTACTGTGTAATTAAACTGTTATTACTCTGTGGGCCCCTGCTCACATCACATTGGTGTTTAATGATATTCTGTGATCGGAGGTTTTAGAGAGAGAGTCTTCCTTCGGACACCTCGCGACCCAGACAGGAGGAGACCAGACGCTACACACTGATTGGGTCGAGGGGATGGCCAGCTCTTTAATGATTGGCTCACCCCTGTCTCAAGTTGTGCTTTCCATAAAGGGGTATGGCATGTGTCAACCAAAACAACTGAGGGAAGGCGTGACAGGGGAAAGTGGGGGTGTGGGAGGGAGTGGTCTGGGGAGGACGTGAGGTCCAGCCAGCACGCTCAGTGGAACACGGACCCTCTCTCACCGGCTCTGTTGAGATGAAGCAGTTTGTTATTCTATGAAAGTCATCTCCTCTGTGTGTGATAATCCACTGTGATGCAGCGCTGTTCACCTGCTGCACAATGTGAGCACTCACTGCCTGGAGGGTACTCTTGTGAACGCTTTGTGTTATAACACCTTTGCCGTGATGGATGGACTGTGGGCAGAAGACTAGAAGTTCCTTTGTGAAACACTGTGCATGTTGTCATTTTATAAATCACTGACAAACTGATGTATCAAAGTACATGTCCACAAACTCTGTCTAAAGTTGAGCACCTTCTGGAACAGTCCTGCTATCACAACATATCAAAATAAATATTGTCACTATAACCAAATCGCAAGACAAAGGGAGAGCTTGAGGAATATGTTACAAGCTGCTAAATGTCAAGCTATGATTGTTGGACTATCTCAGTTCATTAAGAACAATGGAACACTTGTTCCATGTGGTATTTATGGGAAACAGCCCACACCAGTGAATCCACTGCAAGATGGCGCATTACAGAAACAGAAACCTCAGTTCTCCTCTCCATCATCTGTGGGCAGAGCTCTTTTCACATCCTGCCGTTTATGAGAGAGAGCGAGAAGAGAGGGGACATTTCTGACAAGCTCATTGAATTCTTCCTTCCTCATGGTTCTTCCTGTTCCTCATCTCCTAGACTGAGATCAGGGTTGTCAAGGTTACGTTGATTGATTGCAGCCCAGGCTGTATCAGCTTCTTTTATTATGGGCTGTTTCAGACCACTTGCTTGAAACTGGAAACAGAAAAAAGCTTGGTCTTGGAAACTTTTGATAATCTGAAAACCACACTAACTGGTAGGCCAGCTACCTCATACTACATCACATGTAATGTCGTCTGAATCTTTGATTGTGCCCATTTACCCTCTGAATGGCATACGAAACACAATACTTTCTTTTATTATGTGTAAAACCCTTTATCCTCTGTCCTCCCCTTCGCTGACATTGACTGAAGTGAATTTAACTAGTCACACTAATAAACTGTCCCGGTTTTCACCTGGAGTAACCTCGCCAGTCTGGAGAGAGCCAGTGTTCCTGGTTTGGTCTTCAGGTTAATATCTGTGTAAAAGCTTCTAAAATATCTTCTCTGTTCTTCTGTCAAAATAAAACTCATCTGTTTGAGTGTAAAACATGATGCGGGAAATTACTACCACTTTATATTATACACAAAATATTCCAGATTTTTTATTGCTTTGGTAGACTTTGGTTTACAAGTGCCTGATTACATGGGCATGCTGAGCTTTAGACAACCTGAGGCTCAATGCTGCTTGCAGTTTTAATCACTAAACCAATTTCAGGATTGCAAGGAACATACACATGCTACAGGGCAGCGTCTGTGATAGTGGTACCATGCTATTGTCTAGTTAGAGATATAAAGTCACAGATAAGTTGGAAATGATTGAGTAGTTTACTCTGTGGTGTGTAGACAGCAGATAGGGGGTGTACACACACCAGAGAAGTTCAGTGTTTGGGAAAGAGAGCATGTGAAACACATTGAATCTCCAAAGTAAGAGTTTCCATTTGTATTTGTCCCTGCAGGCTGCCATACTTGTGATGATGAACAACACTTTAGTTTGGTTTCGTTTACTTTGGACCACCTAGAAAATGTGCAGCAGATGGAACTGTAAGAATAGTGTTGCAGTTGAACAAGAATGTTAAGGCACCTTCAAAGCACCTTCTTTCTGGGGGTAAACTAAAGATCTAAACACAGTCACAAGACCAGGATTACCCAGAAGGTGGATAGGGCTTTTGTCTTGTGTAAGAACAGAACTAGAGTAAGCTCCTTGAACACCATGTTGGTGGTGCTCCCTCAGACAGAAGAAGTAAACCTCAGGTAACAGGTAAAGGATTAACAGTTCAAAACAAGTTTTGAGCAGAACCATTACAAACAAGTTTATTTTATTCATTTTCCAAAGGTTATTTACATTATGTACATCACACACCCACAAAAATAACACTGGGACATACAGTCATCAGCAATAACACTGTTTGCACATCACATCCACAGTGAAAGATTGAGTTCTGTGCGCACAATCTCTTTCAGTAATAGTGTTTTCCAATCTCACACAGTTGAAAGGCACGTCTGTTAGGTACAAATATGCACACACACACACACACACACACACACACACACACACACACACACACACACACACACACACACACACACACACACACACACACACACACACACACACACACACACACACACACACACACACACACACACACACACACACACACACACACACACACACACACACACACACACACACACACACACACAGTGGGTGTGCTTCAGATAGATAAATAAGCTTGGTCTTGCAGTGCTTTTCATTCATAAATAAAAAATACACAGTAAATAATACACAGTAAATATACCGTTGACTGGGCATGTGTACTGACAGCTTCACCCGCTAACTCTCTCTCTAGCCTTAGTCTAAACAAATCCACACCGAGGAGACGACCTGTGCGTCCTCTTCCAGAACTCCTCCAGCCCTTCGACAGAAAGCCTGCATGCAGTCTTCACACATCTCACTGGACACAGCCCAGAGTCATATAGCCAGTGAAATCTTCTTGGTGCATTCTGAAGCGTCCACAACCTTCTCTTGGAGTGCTTCTCCCCCTTCTCTCTTCAAAGTGCTCAGGTGAACCGAAGCCGTCGCTTTCCATCTTGGGTCCCGTGGTTAGTTGCCCTTGTGAGTTCTTATGATAGCAGCCTGTCAATCAAACAGAGAAACTTAGTCGATACCTGCGCCTGGACACTGGAATATTATGAAAATACATAAATACTGAGACGACGCAAAACAAGTCATTTATTTCCTGCATTCCACCTGGATATGTAAGAGAGACGGTGGACGTTACCTCTTCCTGGGTTTGACCTCCCAGCCGTCACGACACTTCACGTAGGTGAGGCCCTCTCCCGGGGAGATTTCTGTTTTGGACGGTTCTTGGGCACAGAAAGTAAACCTGCAAAGTGATTACGAAAAAAAACTATTACAGAACAGCCATGAAAATCAACAATACACACAAAAAAGGTCCGTAACGGCTGCAGCAGATAATGATGAATGAAATGGACCAATGAGATTCATTCTGCCCACGTGGACAAGATGGCCGCCGCCTCACTCACTTCCTCTGCGTTTCTCCACACTTGACTCTGATCCTGCGCACCTCCAGGACAGGGTTGACGGGGTTACTGTTCCAGCTCCAGAAGCTCTTCTTCAGGCTCTTAAACATGGAGCTGAACGACTCGCTGGCCCCTTCCCAGCTTAGACGGATCTTCAGCAGGTCTCCGATGTCCTCCTCGGTGAACACCAGGAAGGTGTTGGTCAGGTTCAGGCCCACCTTTTCAGGCCTGGCATCAGGAGGGAGATCGACAGGAAGTCAGGCAGGAAGTGTTTTGGCGCAGGCAGGAAGGGGAGTGTGGGGAGGGCAGGTACTCACACGTCTACTGAGAGGTTGTTGGTGTCGTTGTGGGCTCCGTACAGCTTGACGTGGAAGGTGGGGTCTGCATCTTCGCCCTTCCTGTTGAACACGTGCATCTTCATCTGGTAGTGGTAGCCTTGGGAGATGGGAGAGCTGTTAACACTTCACCACAGGGCAGGGGTTATGCTTACATTCACGCTAGTTTGGACTGCTGGGATGGAAAAATAATAAGTCTCAGACGACACGCTTCGACCGTAGATGGAACTCCCATCTCATCAGCCGTGTTTGTCAACAAGAGCAGAACGTTTCCTCAACACGCTGCGTGGTCGCTAAAGTGACGTGGAGCTGTGGCGCTCACCTCCAAATGGCGTGACGGCGCGAGTCTTCAGGTACATCTTGCTGTTGCGTCTCTTGCGCATCTTCTTGGTGTTGTAGCCGATGTTGTTGCAGCGGTTCTTGCGGCAGCTCAGACACACACCCTTCTTGAAGCGCTCGGGGCCGGTGCACTGGTAGGCAAAGCTCATGTGCTCCTTGTTCATCAGGGAGTCCACAAACAGGTGGACAGCCCTCTCGTGTTCACACTTCATCACCTCCATGAAGTCTGGGGGAGGACAGCGTGAAGGATGTGTAAATACACAGTCTACTACAGTTATCTGTACCATCGCTAACAATAACTTCCTTTATTAGAAACGAAAAAGAAAAAAAATCCCTTTCTTTAACATTTTGCAAATTACCACCTCAAACCTACATGCCACAGTTCCAGATTTAGAGATCAAAATCTACCCAGTCTGCATGGTAAACAGGAAACAAAACAGGTGGGTAGGCACTTCCTGTGTGCCAGCACTTACTTCCTGCCATGCTGAGCACATCGCTGAGTCCGCAGCCTGGCTGCACGTCTCCTCCGTTGGGGTAGATGTCCACGTCCCCAATGGGCTGCTGGATGCCGATGCTGACCCCCAGGGCCTCCCGGGTGTAGGTGTGGAGGACGTCCACAAAGTCAGCGTCTCCTGGGGACAGGCGTCGGTGCTCATCCACCCCCTCGAACATGGGTCCTGCCGGGTCAAGACCTGCAGCAGACACCGTGTTCTAATTAGCTGCTGCTAAGATCAACAGTATACGTGTCCATCTGTGCTCCTACATAACTAGGAGGTACTTGTAGCTTTGCCTTGGCGTATTAGTCTTGTCCTCCTACCTGTGATCCTGCCAACAGACCCGTGTACGAATGTTCCAGCGTAGCCCGCAACATGAGCTCCCAGGCTGTAGCCAATCAGGTGCACGTCTTCCAGGTCAAGGCTCTGCTCCTCCTATCAGAGACCAGAACAACAAACACAAACATCAGCAGCCGCCACCAAGCATGGAAGTACCAAGTCACCTCGACCATCTGTTCCTATGCTCATCTGCGCCTCTGTCCAGGAAACAGGCCTCTGTCCAAGAAACAGGCCTCTGTCCTCGTCTTTGTTCTTGGATAATAATCTCCTACCCCGAACAAGCAGTGATCCTGTCCTACCCTGAACAAGCAGTGATCCTGTCCTACCCTGAACAAGCAGTGATCCGAAAGACTTAAAACGAGAATATCATCTTTTCACACATCTGATCAAACTCTAAATAAATGTGATGTGGAAGTTCTACATCTGAAAGCCCTGGCCTAGATGTAGCTGTAAACAAGAGCATGTGCACCGCAGTACAGGTCAGTATTTCCACTGGTCATAACAAAGGTGTTCATGGAAACCTCTTGGATTGCTGACCTTCTCACTGAAATGCCTGCCTCATTCACGTACACCCACGAGACTGCTCTGCTGTTTGCCAGCTGATCTAAAAGTAGCATGGAAAGTGTTCCTGAGCAGGGTTCAGAGAGCAGAGCAGAGGAGAGGTGTACCTGGAGCCAGTTGAGCATGGTGGCGATGCTGAGACCCACGCGGTGGGTGTGGTTCACAGCGTCCGGGTACAGCTGGTGAGCCAGGCTCAGCCAATCCACGATCACCACGTTCGCTTCGCTCTCTCGCAGCATCACCGCGGAAACCAGCTTGTGCATCCAGCTCTCGAACATGCCACTCATCTGTGACAGGGAGGGAGGGGTGGTGGTGGAGGGGGGTTAGGACCTGAACATGCTGCTAGTCACACCATCATCTGCTCTACACCACAGGCTGCCCCACCTCAGCTAGACTACAACCAAGGCTGGTGAACCTTGTGACCTCACATGATCCCCACCTCCCCTCCTGTGTGCGCGTGAGTGAGCAGAGCTAAATGTGTGCCTCTAGCTTAAAGGATTTGACTGCAAATCAAAAGGGTCACAGGTTAAAATCCCCCCCTACTGTAAGTCACTTTGGATAAAAGCCTCGGCAAAATGACGACGTTGTTGTTGTTTACCGTCCAGCCGTGGATGATAAGGATGGTCTTGGCTGTGGCGTTGAAGCCACACTCCAGCAGAGCCTCCGCGTTTCCGGGCTGCAAGAGGCAGCCATCCTGCTCCAGGTCCAGACTCTTCCGCATGTTGTACTTGATCCGATCATGGAGAGCCTCGTCATCAATTAATACACCATCTCCCCCATCTGGAGACAATATTACAGTAGTTGTGATCAGTCACAGAATACTTCTCAGACGTTGGTAAAATCTCCCTCATCCTTTCTTTTCTTTTAATTCCGACACGCGTCTTGCAATTCTTTCATTCTTATATTTTAAGTGTTTAAGGCAATATTTTACAAGTTTGTTCGTGACATGAGACCTTGGTCAGACTCGCCGGAATGTGTGAAAATATAAATATTTTGCTAAGCCAAAGTAGTAGGGTCAACATTGATGTTAGATGAATGAATATCGGGTAGCCTAACTGCGTAAAACAGAATATTGGCCTGCATCCAGATCTCGTCGATCTCAGCCGCGGCTCCTCGTTTTCTTTCCAGCTGCGGTTTTAAATACCCACACATTTCAACAGACAATAGGTGTAAATATGAATCACTGAAAAGTTACAACCCCCCCATAAAAATCGTATAATGGAAGAAATTGAAGTGAAAAAGACGCACTATTCCTGATTTACGGGCTTTAAAAGAAGATAAGAATATTGGGGCAGAACATATTAGCCTACATTTAATTGATTAATTGGCTTATGTAAACGAAACGCCAATGCAGTTAGATAGGTGATGTAAAACATTACCAAATTAAATTTAGAAAAAAAAAGCTGTAGGCTATCTGAACCTGAAAGGCAGTACAGGGTTCAGTGACGTCTCAACCGGTTTTGGCTTCAACCTTCACCAAAGACACGTAGTATAACCTCGGTTTCAAAGTGAAGTCGTTCCCGCTTTTTACTCTTAAAATGTCACACTTGATTATGTTAACTCTCAGCAACTCACATTAACACATGTGAATAATTAGACAGAGCTGATAGATCAACCCTTCACAGCAAGCATGCAACGTGGGAACGGATTCTCCGGTTAACAGCAGAGATGGTGTAGAATTGCGTTACGTGGGTTTCCTTTTTATAGATACAAAAGTTCATTTACATGGTTCTTTAAAAGTTAAATAGTCGTTGGTTATAATTCTTCTTACCTTTCTGGACTGCGATCTCTTTTAGACTCGACGCAAAGACTCCGACTGCACAATGAAAGATCATCCACAATGAAAATATAGTATTTTTCATTTCTGTCCCAAAACAATGTATAAACCCACTGTTTTGTATTGTAGCCTATGGGGAACTTTCACTGTTGAAATGGGGTGTTATACGCTTAGATCCTGTTTCAATGAGAAAGGCTTGAACTGGCTGTGTCTGTACTCTTGGAAGCTGTAGGATACCAAGGAAACGTTTGAGCTCGCATCAAGTGTCTTATTTGAGTTTTAAATAGTTTTCCCTACAGTCATCTGACATCGCCCGATCACTACCTGGCTTCTAATTGGTCAAGCCCCCATTTGTTTACGTTGAAGGCGTGGCAAAAAAAGTTGAATGGGTTGTAGACTTCTCACGTTAAGCGTTTTAACCCATTCATAAGCCCGTCGTCGACAAAACAATGCAGCGCGTGATGCTCGCGCCCTGCATGGCTCGGAACATGAACAGGACACCGTTTCTGACGCCCCGAAGAAGTTGTTGCCATCACAGCCACATGCTATTGTATGTAAATCATTCAGAAGAGACGATCTGTTGTCCCTTCTTATTTTTAACCAGCACCTGACACGGCAGTAAAGGCGCACGCCAACATAAAAGTTATGGACCCACTCTTTCTAATGACAGCAAATAGTTTAGTTTATGGGACATGGTCTTTTGAGATCCAGTGCATTCATTCATATAGGCAACTTGATACAAACGCTCCGTGCTTTATGTCGGTGGGCTATGTGTAATAAAATTCAGCTCATTACCATACGTGGGAAAGCCGCAACTCTGTGGAATGTTTAAAAAGCTGGTAGGGGGGTTCCCTCTCACTGTCCTGTGGCTGGCTCTCTGCCAACCGCGGATTAGCTCACGGATGGGTTGTTAGGGGAAGAATAAGCTCACGCGGGCAAGGTCTTGGCAGTACGATAACGATTTTGTTTGTGTACATACATACGCACGCACTAGTGTCACCGAGGAGAGCTGAAGGTTGTAGGGTCTCATACAGGACGGTCACATCTCACGTTTTACAGAGGTGTTTTATTCCCACTGTATTTGGCGGAAGAGGTGTGCATTGATGTAGGTCCCATGTTGCCTATAGTATAATTATGTCATTGTAAGAGCATGTCAACGATTTTTATCTTCCCAAATGACTAGCTTGTAAGTTTCCACTGTACTGGAAAGAAGGTCGTACAGTCCTCCAGACTTCACAAGCCTAGTACCTACTACACTACATGGTTACTTTGGTCCACAGATCTGTTGCGTGCTCCACGACAGAAACGCGAGGTCGATCAGCATTACGGTCAGCATTACACCTAAAGTCACATTTTACCTTCAAGGACCATCAGCTGCAGGGGGTCCGCATCACTTTCCTGTCTGCAATAGATAAAACCAGAGTTTGGTTATTCGCTTGTCACGGTCGGTAAATAACTCGGTAAATAGCTCCTGGGTGCCAGGGCTGCATGCTTTGAGCCAACTTGTCCTGGTTTTCCAAACAAGGTCCCTTTGGCATGGCAACAACATGCCGTTGTTGAATAGAGAAATAGCTCAGAGACCTCAATTAAGCCATTCAGCTCACATCACTTATGGAGTAACTCCTGGTAGCCAGGATTCGTTTGACAAGGCAAAATTCCTCTCCAGCTGAACTTGGTTGCAGATTAATGTACAAATTGTCAGCGATAAATATGTGTGCAGACAAAAAGTTACCCCAAGACAAAGCCTTATAGGTTTAAATATTTAACTGACGTTTAGTTTGTATGGATCGTTTATAAACACACATTGAAATATGTACATGTTTTTGTCACCAAGGATCTCTACTTTTCTGGATTCACAGCTGGACGCTGAACAGAGACGGCTCTTTTGGAGTCCCACAGGAGTCACTGCTGGTGACTCCTGTGTGCACTCTGTGCCCTTACACAACATCACCCTGTCTCCCCCTGCACCACGACACTCAGCTTGGTTATCAAGTCCCATGGCTTCTATTACCACAGCTACTCTGACAACAATCAGATGTTTCTCTCCTACCTTCAAGCCTCAGATTGGTGACAGAATGTTGGCATGTCTGGTGGACAGCATCTCCCCATGAACCTAAAGTTAAACCTCAACAAGAGCTCTTTATCCCTCCCCAGAACAAGAGCCCTCAATCCTCCCTGACGTAGCATCCTCCCTGACGTAGCATCCTCCCTGACGTAGCATCCTCCCACTCTACAGGAAACTTAGGCTGGACTCCAGAAGCACTCTGAGAACTTCCGCGGATCTGTCGATATCTCCTGTACAACCCGAGGAAGATCCTTCTGTTCCCGAGGCTGCGTTCCACCCAGCTGTTCATCCAGGCTTCAGTCCCTCCTCTCACAGGTTTACCAGCCGTCATCACACAGCTTCTGCTGCTCATGGTAGACAGTTCTCCCCTGCTGAGGCCTCTTCTCTGCCTGTCACTTGCTGCCAGTATCAGGTACCAAACCCCGACCTTTGCCTTCACCAGATGGCCCCTCTACCTCCAGGACATCATTTAGTCCCGCTCCTAGACTCGGACACTTGGTTCTGTGACATAAGGACGTCTCCTCCACCCTGAGATCTCCTTCCAGTCTCCCCAGCCCTGGACCCTCCTCCACCCTGAGATCTCCTTCCAGTCTCCCCAGTCCTGGACCCTCCTCCCTCGGCCCTGCTCCTCTCAGTCCCTGCTGTCGGCGCTATGGATTCCCCGTCCAGACACGTCCAGGGTGTTTGGTGCCCATGTTAGGACATCATATTCAGCACTTAGCTTTATGTTACTTCTCGTGGTGCCTGTGAAATTGCCTTCTGATACTGTTGTATTAGAGATATGATCTTGCTGTTGGGCTGTGTCAGTGTAACAGATTGATCCTTGATTGTGTTCAGCCTCTGGTCTGCTCCTCTGAGTGACACACCGTGTCTGGAGGAGGGAGCCCTTGCTGAACTGCTCCTCCCAAGGTTTCTACCATTTTTCCTCACTGAACATTTGACTGCAGATCAAGAGGTTGCAGGTTTGAATCCTAACTGCATATCACTCTGGAAAAATGTGCTTGCTAAATTGAATACTTGAAATGCTTTGAGTTTCTCGAGTAACAGAGTGTCTGGTTTTCCGGGTCAAAGCGGAGTAAATTATGTGTTTTCATGTTCGAGAAACAAAGAATCTTGTAATTCTAGTGAGCTTTTCTTTGTCTTCCTTGAGGGTTTAGGTTAAGGGGCAGTTCTATGGGCGTATGTGAAGCCCTCTGTGACATTGCTTGTAAAAAGGGCTATACAAATACATTTTGATTGGATTTATAATTAATTCTCTTGCAGTGATTGCTTCCCATCAATTAAAGATGTAGAAGGACCGTAGAACATATTCTTGAAGTCACTCCTTGTCTTCTCAAGCCAGGAGCAGATCTTGGCCTAGTGTATTTGGAGCATTGACGTAATTGCCACAAAGAGACAATCAAAATGTGATTCTGGACATTTCCATCAGACTGGCGAATGGAAACTTCACCTAAAGGTTGACCAACTGATTTGAAAGCAGTTTTCCAGGGCCGAAGAGATACATGACGGCCCGACCTCTGATAACCAGAGAGCCTCTACTCTTCATAGGACGAGTATATCAAGTGTCATGCCTGGAAGTGCATGTCACATATCATTTTCACTGCTTCACAGTCACGTACCCAACTCAAACGTGATCCGATGAGACAAAAAAGACACGATCTCCCCCTGGCGGTGAAGTAGCGTCATCGGAGGGGCCAATGACAACAGGGGGCGGAGGATGCGGTGTGCCCAACCGGATCCTTCATGAGGGAAGCGGCCAGGGACTGGCAGGCCCGGCTTCTCCTCTTCGGTGTTGTATATCAGCTAATTGCGTTGTTGAAGACAAGTAGCCCAAGTAGGGGGGCTGTTTCAGTGTTCATAGGATGTCCCGTCATGAAGGTAAAGATGACCCATTAGCAATAGATTGGTATGTAAGGCTGGCTTCCCTCGTCAGATTTGGTGGGGGTTTTGTAGCTAGAAAACGACTAGCTACGTTAGCAGGCTAGCTAACGACGATTTGCTAGCATGCTGGTAGTGATATGCATTTACATGGATGCATGATGGCGGCAGACACCAATTGTGCCCCCGTGTGTAGCTGGGTCTCTATATAGTGGGCTGACAACGCAATGGACGCGTGGCTTCTCCGGCGGTTCACGAAGGGAATCTGAACAGATAATGTGTTAGTTTGCTAGCCAGCTAGCTAGAGCTAACTAGACTAGCAAAATCAACATGTGAGGTATGTAGCTACTAGCTACTTTGCTAGCTGACAGGTAGCTAGCTTAAAGACTAAGCTATCATGTAGTGTCAGTCAGTGGATGAATGGGTGTATGATGGCTTGTGTTTGTTAGGCTGATCATTTATCCTGCCTGGTCACGGTATGTAGAGTTGGCCGGTCTGGGTTGTTGATCATGGTAAAGTGGTGACTGTACCCTAGAGGCTAACGGTAGCCACTACTAGCGCACACACCCCAGTTAACCTTGCTACTGTGTAGGGTTGCTATGACCATGTAGCACCACATAGCTAGTAACTAAAGTAAACTTCTGCTTGTGTTTGAATGCGTTGTCATCAGCGTTTCGCACTAGCTAATATAGCTAGCCTAGCACTGATGTACTAGCTAGAGCTAAGAACGAACTAGCTCGCTAGTTAGCTAGCTACAGTACTAGGCTAGTAGTGTTGGCTATGGTGGTTGTAACCGTACAAATGTTAACTATCTATTGAAGTACTTAAAGTAGTGTGGTCAGATCATTTTTGCACGGCCTACAGTTTAGAGTCCTGTGTTACGTCTGTGTTCATTGAAACTATTAAACCTAGTTTTTGACTAGCTATGAAACAGTAGATTCATTTACAAGGTGTTCATAGAATTGACTGTCATGCGGCTATAAGTTAATAGACCCATTGTATGGCGAAGGCCTCTTGAGCAAAGGAGCGCTAGTTCCAGCTGTAACAAGTAACTAACTATACCAAGACAAGTGGTTTGTTGCGTTGAAGTAGGCCTATTGGCTCAATGGTTGAAGACGTTGTAAACGAAACATTTCAGTTGTAAATGAAAATGGATATGAATGAATCCCGGATGGTTTACGATCTGCCATGGTCGACTTCGCAACATGCACGGTCTTCATATTACTTAGCAGTGGATATTGGTGTCATCTCTAGATGTGTCTTGATTTATAGATATGACAAGTATGTGCAGCATATACATGGACGATGTCTGACCATCTAAACATAGCCACTGCTTTATATAGCATTATGAGTTGGTGAGTCTCTGTTGTAGTCAGGAGATTGAAAGTAAAAGCTTTTGTTTGGATAAATTACCAACTTTGTGATGTCACGATCTGACTATTAATAGCCCCATTAAATATAGATTCTAGAGTTTCTGTATATTGCTCATCCTGTGAGACGTGAAACTGAAATGTGATATGGTTGTACACAAAGTCCATAGATGTGTAGCATTGAAGTATACACACATCTGATATTTGTCATGTCACTCACTTTGCAGTCTGTAGGCTAACATATTGTTGTGATATTTCACATCACACTCTCCAACAATCTTGACATTATTCATAATTCTCTCTCGCTCTCTCCCTGTCACTCTTTCAAAACGTTGTGATAAAGCACCCTCCCCAGGCCTAAGAGCATCTGTCTGTGTGTTCTCTGCAGGTGTAAGCTGCGACGCATGTTTGAAAGGCAACTTCAGAGGGCGGAGATACAAGTGTTTAATCTGCTACGACTACGACCTGTGTGCGTCTTGCTACGAGGGCGGAGCCACCACCACCAGACACACAACAGAGCACCCCATGCAGTGCATACTGACCAGGGTCGACTTTGGTAGGTCATCCTGGCTCTGTGTGGCATCCTGAGCCTGTTTGAACATAGTCTGAGCTGTGAGCTGCCAGGTAGATGCAGCCTTGCTGGCTCCACTGTGTCATGTTCAGGTCACTCTTCTTTGTCTTGGTCTTTTCTTCCTTTTTGTTGTCTTCATCCTCGTCTTTGAGACATGAGAAGAATCTGATGTGCCTCCCTCTCTTCCCCTCCATCTTCCCTCTCCACCCCCCCCTTACCTCCACCCCCTCTTCCCCTCTCCCTCCATCCCCCCTACCTCCACCCACTCTTCCCCTCCCCCCCTCCTCTCCCCCTCCTCCAGACCTGTACTATGGAGGGGAGGCCCTGTCAGTGGAACAGCCCCAGGCTTACACCTGCCCGTACTGTGGCAGGATGGGCCACACAGAGAGTTCCCTGCAGGAGCACGTAGCAGGGGAGCATGCAGACACCTCCACTGAGGTGGTGAGTACACCATCACATCTCATACTGAACCCCACAGAGCAGCAGTACACCATCACATCTCATACTGAACCCCACAGAGCAGCAGTACACCATCACATCTCATACTGAACCCCACAGAGCAGCAGTACACCATCACATCTCATACTGAACCCCACAGAGCAGCAGTACACCATCACATCTCATACTGAACCCCACAGAGCAGCAGTACACCATCACATCTCATACTGAACCCCACAGAGCAGCAGTACACCATCACATCTCATACTGAACCCCACAGAGCAGCAGCACACCATCACATCTCATACTGAACCCCACAGAGCAGCAGTACACCATCACATCTCATACTGAACCCCACAGAGCAGCGTGCACCATCACATCTCATACTGAACCCCACAGAGCAGCGTACACCATCACATCTCATACTGAACCCCACAGAGCAGCAGTACACCATCACATCTCATACTGAACCCCACAGTCTCATACTGAACCCCACAGAGCAGCAGTACACCATCACATCTCATACTGAACCCCAGACACTCAGAAGAACTGCACAGCTGGAAGAGGTTGTGTTGGAAGCGTCAGGACAGGTTACCCAGAGTCTGGCAACTCCCTGTGCCCAGCACCCACTACCCTCACATACAGAACATGGCACGCACACTGGAATACACCTTGAGTTCAGTAAGAATACATCCACACTGGTTGTTAAAGAGCGTATTGCCCCAGCCCAGTCAGTGTTGTGTAATCAAGTGTGCCTGGTTCTGTCTCCAGATATGCCCCATCTGTGCAGCACTGCCTGGCGGAGACCCCAACCATGTGACAGACGACTTTGCTGCTCATCTCACACTGGAACACAGAGCTCCAAGAGACCTGATATCCTTTACCCTGCTGCCCCCCTGCTGCCCCCCCTGCTGCCCCCCTGCTGCCCCCCTGCTGCCCCCCTTGCTGCCCCCCTGCTGCCCCCCCTGCTGGAGCCCTGCAGGGCAGCAAGAGTCTGTGTTTTAAAGGGACATTCCACCACAAACTCTACAAGCTGATTTCATGATTTGGGTGCATGAAGATTTCTCTATTTGTGGGAAGAAATGAGAGAGAGAAAATGAGTTGGTTGTATCTGATCTTAATCCTTGTTTTGTAGAAGGACTTGCATCACAAAGCAAGCTCGGCATGTCAGATCATGTTCTTTAAGCTTGTTTACAGTAAACACAGGAAGGGGAGGAGATGCAGTACCAGAGTCTTGTGAATGAGATGTTCTTCAGAGAGGCAGGAGAGATGTGACTCATCCTGGGTGTATATTCCTTGACCGTCTTGCCCACGATGAGTCCAGCGGGGTGCGTCACGTGAGGAGGATGTTCCACCCGGGGAGGGGGCTGGGGGGGCAGAGGGCTCGCAGGTCCAACATGCACTTCACCAGCTCCACCACCGGGGGGCTCTCCAACACCCAGAACTCCTCACAGAGCTCCAACTACAACAGAGAGGCCATGGACCCCATAGCAGGTCAGAAACACTCACACTCTCATATAACAGGTCAGAAACACTCACACTCTCCTATAGCAGGTCAGAAACACTCATACTCTCCGATAGCAGGTCAGAAACACACTCTCTCATAGCAGGTCAGAAACACACTCTCATAGCAGGTCAGAAACACTCACACTCTCCCATAGCAGGTCAGAAACACTCACACTCTCCCATAGCAGGTCAGAAACACTCACACTCCCATAGCAGGTCAGAAACACTCACACTCTCCCATAGCAGGTCAGAAACACTGATACTCTCCCATAGCAGGTCAGAAACACTCTCATAGCAGGTCAGAAACACACTCTCTCATAGCAGGTCAGAAACACTCGTACTCTCTCATAGCAGGTCAGAAACACTCACACGCTCTCATAGTAGGTCAGAAACACTCACACTCTCCCATAGCAGGTCAGAAACACTCACACTCTCCCATAGCAGGTCAGAAACACTGACACTCTCCCATAGCAGGTCAGAAACACTCTCATAGCAGGTCAGAAACACTCGTACTCTACCATAGCAGGTCAGAACCACACTCTCCCATAGCAGGTCAGAACCACACTCTCCCATAGCAGGTCAGAAACACACTCTCCCATAGCAGGTCAGAAACACTCTCATAGCAGGTCAGAAACACACTCTCTCATAGCAGGTCAGAAACACTCGTACTCTCCCATAGCAGGTCAGAAACACTCGTACTCTCCCATAGCAGGTCAGAAACACACTCTCTCATAGCAGGTCAGAAACACTCGTACTCTCCCATAGCAGGTCAGAAACACACTCCCATAGCAGGTCAGAAACACACTCCCATAGCAGGTCAGAAACACACTCCCATAGCAGGTCAGAAACACTCCCATAGCAGGTCAGAAACACACACTCTCATAGCAGGTCAGAAACACACCCTCTCCTATAGTGGGTGACAAGGACCATTGCTCAGTGCAAGCTCTGTGCTGGTTGCCATGGCAGAATGCGTGAGATGTAACCAGGGTGCAGAGTTAGAACCCGGGGGCGCCTGTCGGTTGCCGTGGCATCGTGTCTGGGCCCAGTTCCACAGGGCCTCGTTGTCATGGTTCAGGCTTCCTCGTCTCCGGCCGCCTGGTGCTGTGTAAAGGCAGGACTGCATAGAGATATGGGGAGGTGACTGAGTGTAGAGGCAGGACTGCATAGAGATATGGGGAGGTGACTGAGTGTAGAGGCAGGAGAGGCAGGACTGAGTGTAGAGGCAGGACTGCATAGAGATATGGGGAGGTGACTGAGTGTAGAGGCAGGAGAGGCAGGACTGAGTGTAGAGGCAGGACTGCATAGAGATATGGGGAGGTAACTGAGTGTAGAGGCAGGAGAGGCAGGACTGAGTGTAGAGGCAGGACTGCATAGAGATATGTGGAGGTGACTGAGTGTAGAGGCAGGACTGCATAGAGATATGGGGAGGTGACTGAGTGTAGAGGCAGGAGAGGCAGGACTGAGTGTAGAGGCAGGACTGCATAGAGATATGGGGAGGTAACTGAGTGTAGAGGCAGGAGAGGCAGGACTGAGTGTAGAGGCAGGACTGCATAGAGATATGGGGAGGTGACTGTGTACTAATGTAACCCCTCCTCCTCCAGAGCTCCTGTCCCAGTTGTCGGGGGTGCGGCGCTCCGCGGGGGGCCAGGTGAACTCGGGGCCGTCGGCCTCCCAGCTGCAGCAGCTTCAGATGCAGCTCCAGCTGGAGCGGCAGCAGGCCCAGGCGGCCCGGCAGCAGCTGGACACGCCCCGAGGAGCCCCTCGCAGCGCCCCCGCCCGTGCCGCCCTCGGCAACGCCAACAGCAACGCCAGCCCCTGCCCCCCCCCGGCCCCCACCCCGGCCCCCACCCCGGCACGCACGAGCACAGCACCCACGCCGGGCACAACTTCCTGCTCAACAGGTGGGGGGTGGAAACGCACGCTTCACTCCTCTAGCAGAATCTCCCTTTCCTCCTCCTGTGTTCCAGCAGCAGGGTTGTTTACTTATTCAATGACGATGAAAGAAGAAAGATTCCGATATTATTGTTATTATTATAATATGCGTCTTTGTTCAGACCTTGCATGTTCTAATTTCCTCTCTGACTCCTACCTGTTCCTTCCATCTATCATTCACAATTCCACCTCTCCATCTATGAATTGGCTCTTGAATCTCTCTCTTCCTCTCGCTCTCTCTCTCGCTCTCTCTCTCGCTCTCGCTCTCTCGCTCTCTCTCTCGCTCTCTCTCTCGCTCTCTCTCTCGCTCTCTCGCTCTCTCTCTCTCTCTCTCTCTCTCTCTCTCTCTCCATCCATGCTCTTCCCTCCCACCCTCAGGCTGAGTGAACCCAGGCTGTCGGAGGTGGACCTGCAGGAGAGTGAGTCTGGCTGGGCGGACCGCGGTCTGTTTGTGACGGAGTTGCTGCTGTCCACGCTGCTGCTGGACCACAACGCCCCAGCAGCCCCACACCATGCCGGCCCCCTTGGGGGCTTCGCTGACTTCGGGGCCATGGGCTGCATGGATGTCATGACCCTGGAGGTGGCGCTGGAGAACCTCAACCTCAGAGAAGCAACGGCGAGCGTCGTGAAGAAGCAGCCCCCCCCGCCGCCCCCGCGCTGACGCCCTGCCCCACATCAGCCACGGTGGCCAACTGCCAAGGGAGGACGCGTTTAGAAAACAGACTTCTCTGCTTCGGTTCTTTCCTTATGTCCTATTTTGATGCCATTTCAGCCCTCCCCTCCCTATCGACACGTTGTGTACATTAAATACAGGAGTGAGAATCTGAAAGCGAGAGAGCATGTGACAGACCACAGAGAAAGAAAAAAAACTATATATATCTATATATATATATATAGATATATATCAGATAAATATATATGAACACTGGTAATCAATCATAACCCAATGTTTCCTTTAGCTGCAGGTGGGCAGCATGTGGTTTAGCTGTCAGATAAACCTCCACTCTAA
The DNA here is from genome assembly GCF_054491055.1 of Hypomesus nipponensis. NCBI lineage: Eukaryota > Metazoa > Chordata > Actinopteri > Osmeriformes > Osmeridae > Hypomesus > Hypomesus nipponensis. The sequence continues at coordinate 13,255,726 of NC_140388.1, forward strand.
CACACTGAGGACTTCTCAACAAACAAGATGCTGCTTGTGTTTATGGTTCTTCTTCATGTTTAAAGTGCTTGTGTGGTTGACCATAACCTTTGGCATGAGCTCCTTCCCTTGTGCCCAGTGGGACTGCACCGTCACTGCAGACCAGCAGGGATGCTTCCTGAGGGGAACCTGGTAACATGGTTTTATTTTTGGAGGTTAAGCGATGTCAAATGTCACAAAATTTTTGATGGTCCCGATACAGACTGCTAATAAACTGTTTGTTGTTTAAATTTAGCTCCGCCCCCATTCAGTCTGGTATCACTTATGATTGGCTTGTGTAACTCAGGTCCAGTTGAGCCGCGGGGGGCTGGATGTTTTGCGTTGCCGAGCTTGATCACGATTCTGCAGACACGACACATACCTCGCACACAGATATGACAAGGCCAAGGACAAAAAATGTCATAAATGGAGCAGTTGCATAACTTGCTGTTTTAGAACTGACATTGGAAAAGTGTTTTTGGATATCGTTCTGTTCTCTACCTTCCTTTGATTCTTTCAAGATGATCCTCAGCGTTTCTCTAATTCAGAGGTGTTGCATGTCAACGTGAGAGAATCACAAATGGTCAACCTCATTATTCATTTGGTCCATGTTTGAACACCGTGGTATTCCTCCACTGCTACCTGAATAAATGCCATGTGTTTCTTGGGGTGTTTGGAAAGGCAACCACACAGCCATTCAACTTGGAGGACAATAAAATGATTTGGGATGGTATTGATCTAACCCAGTTCTGCAGTCTGGTTTGTGTGTTTGTGTTTGAAAAACTGCCGTAATGGGCCAAGCTTGTGAAAAGAAAACCTTAAACACATGAAGCCTGCGTAGCGCCCTGATAACTCATGGATTAACAGTGGACCATGTCGGTTTAGGTCTTGGGTTCAAGTTCTACTGCAGTCTATATGACCGTCCCAGTCTGTCCTCACTGGACTGTCCCAAGCAGAGATGGCAACATTACACACATCCTTCACTCAAGTAAAAGTACAGACACTCGTTACATGTTATCGTTACAACATAATAACATAATACTTACATCTCTGTCCCCAAATAAAGCAGAATCATCTGCAACATAAAAGTGTATCTTTAAAAGAGCCCACTTAAATGGAACTTTCCCATAAATCAATGAAAAGCTAACTTTGGGGTGCCCTGCATTAGGGCCCCAGCCTCCACGGTCCTCACTTACCCAGGGGGTTCCTGGGCCTCCCCTCTATTTAGTCTGTGCCAAGTGTTTGTGGCACATGTTCTTGTGGCCAACATTCTCTCCTGTCTCCTGGGAGACACAAACTAAAACCTCCATTAGAAGTCGTGGATGTAGCCTTCAGAGAGCGTACTGGGAAATGGCCCTCTGCTAATGAACCAAGGTGAAGCATCATCAGGGGTGTGAGACCACTGATGCCAAGTCTTAGTTACATTCAAGTCCAAGCCATCCTGTTTGGAAGGTTAGGCATGACTTTATCTTGAGAGCTATTAGATTAGCTAATGTATAGATTATATTGGCTAGTATTTAAATTTTGTGCTGTTGAGTTTTTGAGTACATGTGTTATTTGTTATTCGGGGGTCTTCAACCCTGGTCCTCAGTTATGAAGCGAAGCATCCAGTAGTTTGCTCTTAGGACCAGGGTTGAAGACCACTGTTGGAAATAACACCAGATACGCGATCACATTTATAAAGGCACTTTACAATAACAAAGTAATACTTTGGTTAAAATAAATATTGTTGGAAACAAACATACCAGCCAAACCACACCTCCACAACAACAAAAAACACAACACATTATATTTGATATTCTTTGTAATTTTAATTCCCATAATTTAATTTTTTTAATTGCTGACAATTTCTCACAAATGTTAATAAAAGCAACATTACAGTACGTTATATGCAAATCAGACAAGCTTAGTTAGATCTTATAAGAGCCCAGGCTAGGTTTCCGAGGAACAGTTAAATAGCAAATAGTAAAAAGACACAGCAACACAGAAGAGCGCCAATCAGGATCGCATCCTGTTACAGAGCGAGACATCCTGTTACAGAGCGACACATCCTGTTACAGAGCGAGACATCCTGTTACAGAGCGAGACATCCTGTTACAGAGCGAGACATCCTGTTACAGAGTGAGACATCCTGTGACAGAGTGAGACAAGACGGCATGCTGCTGACACCCCAGGAGAATATTATAAATGATGCCATTTCACTAGAAGTCAAAGTGCATCCTGGGAAGGAGACACTAACAGCTTTTATTGCACATTCAGAGAAAAGAAAACGGCACATTCTGGTTCTGCGACTGAGAAAGAGTGGATCTTCACAGTGTTAGACAAGTCACTTCCTCATTGGCAACTACACCCCTCGATGACTTACACACAGATGATTATTAATGTTGATTGGTCAAAATGATGTCCCTCTCTGCCTAGTGCGACACATCCCTTTCAACCTATCAGAACTGGAACAGCGTGGGAATAGAAAGCATTAGGGTTTTGCTTCAATCCAAGGGATTAAGGCTTTCTTCACGCCAGAAGATATCAACCTCATCAAGCTTCCTTCTCCAGTAACTAGCCTTCCTCACAAACACAAGTCTTGAACCAACAAAACTCAAGACTTTCACCAAAGACCCTCCTCTAACATGTATACATTTCGTTGTGGGTATAGTCTCAATAATCCAACAAGAGCCACATGATCTTACTTGCTCTCCACTGTCTTGAGTTAGGGTAACACCAGTACCCTGCGGCCCATCAGTCGCTTTAAAGGGTTGGTGAGCTGAAGGCTAGTTTGGATCCAGACCACTAGGTCCTAGTTTCATGAAGCTGCTGGTCTCAGCCCTGTTCTTGGTGTTACTAACGGAAAACAGGCCTTTGCTGATGTCAGTGGCTGCTCTGACGCAACACAAATAAACAACATGGATGTCACACTTTCAACAAGCCACCCCCAGTTGGGCAGAAAATTAGAAATAAGGACAATTTTTCATAGGGAAACAAAATTACAAAGTGATTTATATCTAAAATTCAAAAATAAACATGGCAGTTGGAAAGTCTGACCTGTTGTCCAACAGCGCTGTCTGTGAGGCAGGACAGCCAGGTGACTCTCAGCAGAACCTCGTGTGTTGGAGAGCATGCTCACATCCATGTAAAACACAAGTACTTCCTGGTTTTGTGATGACATAACCAGGATGATGTCATGACCCCATATGGTCTCTCTGTGTCAGGCGCTCATGTTAAAAATCAGATATGGTAGAAAAATATATAGTCTTGATGAAATTTCTCTATTTATTTGCTTCACAATTGAATTGCACCCATACATGTAGTGTTACTGTGTGTATTAGCATTGTAAAGTGACTCTGGGATCATGATTAGCACTATGATAAAACACAAAGAAACAGTATCACACTCTTTCTAGACACTTCTGGTATATATATATTTTTTTCTTGCACTTGATAATTCACGGTTAATAGTTTTGTCTTTCATTGGCATCATTTGGCAAAAAATGTTTTAGTTACCCTACAACATGGTTACAATGTAAACACCACAGTACTTCTATATGGTTGTATCAGTCACACAGTAAACAACTTTATTGGCAAACGTCTTCTTTTAAGCATAGATTTGTTCATGAGAAGAAAAAAATGAACAAATTAAAAGAAAGATCAGCCACACCTTGCACTGGATTTGTTGAAAATTAAAAGCCATTTGTTTTTAATTTACAATTCAGATGACGTGGAAACGCTGGTGATCATCGGTAGTAGGCCTATCCCTCTAATTAGCTAGTTTACCAAACAATAAAACCATAATCCCCGTGCTCTAATAAGAATATGTATAAGAACATCGTACTTGAGTGATGAGAAACTGCCTGGCCTGAGTCAGCCCACATGCAGGGGCTTCGTTAGAGGGGAGGTAACCAGGAACTGGGAGGTAACCAGGAACTGGGAGGTAACCAGGAACTGACAGTACGAGAGAGATTATCTGACCCACTGAATATTTTAGTGAGGGGTTCCCCGAAGAAGTTTAGCATTAACTTGTGACATTGTCAGGGAGCCTCAATGTACTGCTGTTATTTGAAGACTTCACCCTCCAGCCCGGTCACATGACTGGCTGGTTGGGTCTCCTAGTAACGGATATGTGTTTTTGTAAAGCCTGATGAAGGCCTGTGTTGTATCATTCTGGCTGCTACTGCACTGTGACCACAGACATCTGGATCTTATTGGGATGTTGATATGACGATTAGTTTCTTATTTTAGCATGGTAAGGTACCGCAACAAATCCACCCATTTTGATATTGAGTAGAGCCGTCCTGCATTCAGCCACAAACATAGATATACGTTTCTAATATGCTGATCAAAAGGAGAATAATTTGGTTCTCAAGAGCAGTTTTGACTAATTCCTGTCAGCACAGTTGAGCTCAATTGATGTTTTCCTCAGTATACAGTTTGTGTCAAATTACTGAAACATGTACTTGAAACATTAATACTTTCATTTGCATGTTTTAACATGATCAGATAAGAGAATATCACTTTTTGATGAGTTTTTGGTCCACTAGACTGAATAAACGTACATTTGGTTCTTTCTTAATTGAAGGTGAAATGAGACTGTTCTGGGTCTGTTTGGGTATCACTCGAGCTATGGATGTCCAGGAGGACTAACATGTCACTTCCTGCTGTCCAGGACGACTCCAACGTGTCACTTCTTGTTGAGGGCCCCCGTGACAAGTACGTATAAAAATAAAAAAAACACAAAAATGAAATGACCCAAAAGCAATGAGGATAGTATTTACAGTAGACATTATAGTATATTTAAAATGATGAAATCCTCTTTAAAACTTTTCGGCGCAGACTGTTTGATATGTTATTTTAAATAAAAAAGGAAAATGTGCTCTTTTCCGCATGCCTCTGAGGCTTATCAGAGTCCCCGATGTCTGGGCAGAGCAGCTGAGGTTGTCAAAGGGAAGGGTCAACTGATCACTTTAATTGTTTTCTTAAAGCAAGCTGCAGCACATCAAATCACTGTCAAATAATACAATATTTACAATTTTCGGCGTTAAGAACTATTTCACCGATTACACCACCACAGTTATGCAATGACGGATTTACTGGTAGATTAGGTGGCATGTCGCATAATGTAGATTGATCTATTAATATGGTTTTTACTGGACGTATTGCCATGTCTGCTGTTTTAGAGTTCAAGTTTTACTAATGAGGAAACAACTTTGTTTGTCCTCTCCATGCACCGTGGTAACTATCACAGAACGGCTCCTAGTGTTTGTATATACAGTAGTTTGATCATTACGATTGACGACGTTGGTTACACACAATATTTTTGCCCAAAAAATTAAGAAAACAAAACAATAAATAATTGACGGATATGAAGTCAGATCTCTCTGGACTGTAACCCAGGCAGCTGTGATCCTTCCCTCCTCAGGTCAACCCCTCTCTCTCTCCCCTCACCCTTCCTCTCCTCCCTATGCTCCACCTTCCCTCCTCTGCTCCCCCTGCCTGAGGCCCTCTATCTCTCTCTCTCTCTCTCTCTCTCTCTCTCTCCCTCCCTCTCTCCCTCTCCCTCTCCCTCTCTCCCTCTCCCTCTCCCTCCCTCTCTCCCTCTCCCTCTCCCTCTCTCTCTCAGACGAAGGGCAAGATGCCGTACACAAACAGGGCCATGACAGCAGCGCTGAACAGGCCGGCCAGTGGCACGGTGACGAACCAGGCCAGGAAGATGTTCCTGAACAGCCTCCAGTCCACCGCCCTCTGGGAACGGATCCATCCCACAGCCACCACGGAGCCCACCTGGAGGGGAGGAGGGGAGGGAGGGAGGAGGGGAGGGAGGAGGAGGAGGGGAGGGAGGGAGGAGGGGGAGGAGGGAGGGAGGGAGGGAGGAAGGAGGAGGGGAGGGAGGGGGAGGGAGGAAGGAAGGAGGGGGAGGAGTGAGGAGGAGGAGGGGAGGGAGGAGGAGGGGAGGAGGGGGAGGGGACGGAGGAGGAGGGGAGGAGGAGGAGGGGACGGAGGAGGAGGGGAGGGGGAGGAGGGAGGAGGAGAGGAGGGAGGAGGAGGAGGGGAGGGAGGAGGAGGAGAGGAGGGAGGACGAGGGGAGGGAGGAGGGGAGGAGGAGGAGGGAGGAGAGGAGGGGGAGGAGTGAGGAGGAGGAGGGGAGGGAGGAGGATTGAGGGGTGGGGAGGAGGAGGGGAGCAGAACACAAATCAACAGTAGCATGCAACAGCATTATCAGCTTAACTGCGTGGTCCTGACATGCCCCAGGCTGCTCTGGCCCAACAAGAATAGCATCAGCTCCTTCATCTGACAAACACAGGTCAGACCTGCTCTCCTCACACGGTGTGGTGAGGATCTCAGTCCTGTTGTCAGAGAGATGTTGCTGGGCCAGAATCAGCTGTATGAGCAGCTCTGTCTCGACCAGGCCTGGTGTGCCCATAGCACTGAACACCTCAGTCACTAGTCGAGCTGACTGGAGCAGATATGGTAAAATCACTACATCACCTTGAGGAAGTCTGAAATATGCATTCTTAATTTGCTATGGAAAGAAAGTGTGTTGAGCATCCACACAGTTCAGACTTCTACAACAGACTCACCTTTGTAACATTGAATAGAAATAGATCTCCCATTCTGACACTAGCATGTGTGTGTGTGTGATGGCACGATAGTGTAAGGTCACATGACTGACACGTGCAATGATGCATAACAGCATATTTTTGGCTTGTGTCAGCGTGTGTGTGAGAGTATGTGAGAGTGTGTGCGGGTAAAGTCAGTTCCTCCTCTAGGGGTCAGTGTAACCTGAGCTCCAGTACCTGAGGAGCTGCATGGCTAATTCTGGACCTCTGGTTCCAGAGACCCAGTGTGGTGACTGCTCTCTCAGTCTGGATCTCTGGTTCCAGAGACCCAGTGTGGTGACTGGTCTCTCAGTCTGGATCTCTGGTTCCAGAGACCCACTGTGGTGACTGCTCTCTCAGTCTGGACCTCCTGGAAGGAGAACTAATGGTTTGTTTCAATCCACTCCTATTTGCTTGTACTTTCTACTGTGTTTCAGTGGGTGTATCAGAGGAATGAGTGTGGGCTGGAGGTTGAGGAATGCTGGAGGTGGATGCACATGACCACTGCCCATCCCAGACAGAGAGACTCCATCCAGCTCTCACACAGACTAAACACAACATCAAACGTTCAGATCCCGAGGAGTTGGACATTGTCTGTTTTGATCTTTTTGTCTAACGGTGAGTTTTTGACTAACGTCAAGGATCAAACTGAATGGAATCCCGCTCTCACACACGACTTGAAAGAGGACGACCTTCATACTACAGTAAATCTGAAATATACCCAACAACCCCATAGGCTATATCTATAGTATAGATATACCATTTAAACAATCTGCACTTTCACAGAGCTGTTCCAGTCGTGTTCTAGTCATGACCGACTGAACACGACTACTTTCAGTCTGATTATATTTATTTTTGGTAATATAGAAGGTGTAATTGTCTGGCTCCTCAGTGTGTATGTAGGTCAGCCTCTGACAAGTCTTCATATTAAAAAGACAAGATCACTTCAGGAAACATGTCATAGGCGTGAGCATGTGGTGGTTATGAGGGTGTTAGATGAGCTGGAATGAGAGGGATCAGGTCATTGGGGGAAGAAAGTCACAGAGAAATGGTTTGCACGTTGATCTTAAGGAATTGAGCATCAAAAATTAAAATAAATTTCACTTCAGTTTTGGTACTTGTGCCTTTTCCTCCAGCTCAGATAGAGACTATTTGTCTCTCTATCACATTAAATATATTTAATTACTTTCGACTTAAAATATATCCTACAATGTATGGCTGGTAAAAAATGTTTTAAAACCAAAGCAGACCTCTTCTAAGCTAGACACGTCCACTGAAGACGACATGAGTCAGTTGTGCTGTAGCCTGAGGTCTGCCATTGTCTCAACATAGCAGGTCTTTTATTCTAAATGAAACCACCTGTCGCCTGGCAACCACAGTCTCCTTAAATATGTGTTGGTCTTGTTAAACTGAGACAAAGCTGGCCAATCGATAAGGATTTACATTTTCCAGGGTTACTAAGGTCCTGATCCACGACCCTGTCTCGTGTGAGTATAGATGGTCTAAATGGCTTTAGCAGAGTTTCCATGTGCCTGCTGGCCTGCCATGCCTAGTAAACCACCCTGTGTGGAAAGGCTGGGTGTTGCACATTTCTATCATGACGTCCTTCAGAAAGTATATCAAAACCACACAGCTAATCTCAATTTAAAAAAAACGAATAAATAAATAAAATGAAAATGAACAAAACGCCTCTCTGAGGAAAAGGGCACAAGGGGCTCAAAGCTGCAGCAGCAGGAGTTGTGCTGTTCTAGTCATGACTGATTGGAGCTAGGTGAAGCAGAGCAGAGCGGCTCGACAGCCTGGACCTCCACCCTCCAGTACCTTGCAGTGGGTGGAGCTGATGGGGATGCCTACATTAGAGGCAACAAGCACTGATAGAGCACTCATAACTTCAATGCAAAACCCACTGTGGAGACAGATGAAACAGGTGGGGGGGGGGGAGAAAGAGAGAGAGGGAAAGGGAGAGAGAGGGGGAAAGGGAGAGAGAGGGGGAGAGAAGCAGAAGAAATGGAGAAGGGGGGGGGGGGCACAAAAAAAACAAAATAAACAGTAAGACAAAGGGAGAGGACATGGGAAGCCCGCATGCCAGGACATGCTGTGTGTGTGGGTGAGGGTGTGTCGTTGGTTCCCTCAGTCTGGACTCCTGTGTGTGTTGAGGGATGGAGAGGGGTGGGAGCCCACGGCCCAACAGGGACAGCTTTGGTCTGAAAGCTCTGGTCTGACAGGAGAGTCAGAGGCTTAGGACACATCGCTGATGTCATTGTGTGACGACTGCAGATGATTACATCCAACAGACACTTATATACTGATCGATCACCAGAATAATTCCATATAAACATCTTATATCTTCATTCAGCCCTGTGCTGGCACTAGCAGTTCCCCCTGCTCCCTAGGGGGCAGTGTGAGCTCCCATCCCCCTTGAGACGCAGCGAGGCTGCGGGTCCAGAGCGAGGCCAGAGGGGGTGGCCCCGGGCGTACCTTGCAGTGGGTGGTACTGACGGGAATTCCCACATTGGAAGCGAGTACCACAGTGAGAGCAGAGGCCAGCTCTATAGTGAACCCACTGCAGGAGGGGAGCAAAAACACTTCAACTTCACTTTATGTTACAACACTCACCACCACACAGCGTACCCCACAACACACACGCTATCCACACTCCCAGACACACTTTCATCCCTGACACACACACACACACACACTCCCCCTCCCCCCCCCCCCCCAGAACATAGTCCTGTTTTGAATTGTTCTCATTAATTTCCTGCAATAAATTAAACATCTGTTGATCTGTTCAACCGAAAAGATCAACAGATATCCAAGCAGGAGAAGGATATGACTGAGTTTCACTGGTTCAACACACCCCTCACCTAACAGTAACCTACTCTACATGAACCCCCTCACTGTGTTGAAGGAAGGACACCTTTTTTCACATCATTCTGAATTTGTTGTCAATTATGATTAGCAGCCTGTTTGATTTTTTTCATTGTGGTTGGTTCACCTGACAGAACAGCCCTGTGGCACAGTGTCCCAGCAGTGCATCATCTCCCACACACTGACCAACCCTCTGGGCTTCTGCAAGGTTTTCCTGGACGTCATTAAGTTGCCTCACTAAAGGGAGCAGCCTTGAGGCCTGGAGGATTTAGCTGGTGACTCATAACATGTGATGTGTCTTCATCACCACTCGCTGTGAGACAGGCCTACTGCTTCCTGTCAATGAGGAGTTTTTGATAGAAATCATGGGTTATTGTGTTTACAAAGAGAGGATTATAACTAACAATTCTCAGAAATGATTGAATGATTCCGCTCTTGAGAAAGGCAGGCCCGCCGGCCCACAGACCAGCTGCAGCACTGGAACAGCAACCACACATAGCTGGCCTGGACCACCTGCCTCCTGAGTCTGCATGAGGACGTGGCTGTGGTGCTAACATGGCTAACAGTCTGTGGTGCTAACATGGCTAACAGTCTGTGGTGCTAACATGGCTAACAGCCTGTTGTGCTAACAGCCTGTTGTGCTAACATGGCTAACAGCCTGTTGTGCTAACATGGTTAACAGTCTGTCTTACAGCTTCACACCATCTCATATCCAGCTTCTCTGAGAGCTGGAACTTGCTAGCGCCCGTAGCAGCAAACATAAAGGAGACAAAGAGACTGAGGATAACAGCATAACCTCTTCTCTCAAGTCCCTTCTTCTCTATCCCCTAGCCTCCCCTCACACACACACACACACTAGGAAACAGTACCTCACACACACACACACACACTCTAGGAAACAGTACCTCACACACTCCAGGAAACAAACCCTGGGTACCAGAATGATGGATTGAAACAGACAGCAGAAGAAGGGCAAGCTTCAGAACAAGGAACCAAAGCTAATTGCTGTCTGAATGAGGAGAGGGGCTGAGACAGACGGGAAATAGAAGACAAGGAGTAATGAGAGAATGAGAGGGGAGAGGTAGAGAGAGGAGAGAAGGGGGCTTGGTGTAAGCGTGAGAAAGAAACGTGGTTTTGAGAGAGAGAGAGAGAGAGAGAGAGAGAGAGAGAGAGAGAGAGAGAGAGAGAGAGAGACATGAACTGGGAGAGAATGAAGGAAAATCTAAAAGAGGGAGATGACTTAAAAACAAACTAATAACAGAAAGGAAAAGCAGGGTCAGCTGAAAGGACCACAGGGCTAAGAGAAACAGGACCAAAGGAGAGAAGGAAAGAGAGAGAAAAGGAGAGTGAGGAGGGCAGTTAGACAGGGCCGGAGAGGACAAGGGGGGAAGGAGAAAGGAGGGTGAGACTGAATAAGGGAGGGGAAACAGACAGACAGAAAGAGAGACAGAGGAGAGAGACAGAAGAGAGAGAGACAGAAGAGAGAGAGAGAGAGACAGAAGAGAGAAAGAGAGAGAGAGAGAGAGAAAGAGAGAGACAGAGGAGAGAAAGAGAGAGACAGAAGAGAGAGAGAGACAGGAGAGAGAGAGAGAGAGAGAGAGACAGAGAGAGAGAGACAGAGAGAGAGAGAGACAGAAGAGAGAGAGAGACAGGAGAGAGAGAGAGAGAGAGAGAGAGAGAGAGAGAGAGAGAGAGAGAGAGAGAGAGAGAGAGAGAGAGAGACAGAGAGACAGGGTCTAGCTGGTGTCCAGTCATGCAGCCTGGTTCCTACTGAGAGACTTCCTTCTCACCCTGCTTCACTTCCTGACGGCCTGCAGGGAGCCTGCCAGCCAACCCCCACCCTGCCTGACAAACACTACACACACCACACACACTACACTACACACCACACACACTACACACACCACACACTCTACACTACACACCACATAAACAGTCGGCTTGGCAGTAAGGCAGATACACAGTTGGGCCACATAACCAAGCACACAGGCACCCACTACAGACACACACACACACACACACACACACACCCTCCAGTACACACACACACCCTCCCTCCTACTGCAGCTCCGTGCTGGTGGTGGGCTCACCTGGAGGGGGTGATGGGGGTGAGGTCCTTGCCCATGGTCTGGATGACGCGGCGGCCCCACACCCAGAGCCCCGCACAGATCCCCACGCCTCCATAGAACAGCAGCCAGATGGGCGTAGCCGCGTCCTGCATCACGCCCCCCTGGTCGTAGATCATCCACAGCGCCACTAGGGGGCCAATGGCGTTACTGCAGGAGGGGAGGGAGTGTTGAGTCTCAACTCAAGGATGATTCACTAGACAACAGCACCTAATATACAATATTTATCTTGAGATACCACAAAGACTGCGCCTTTGTCTGTTTTGGATTACTGCAAAGACTGCGGCTTGTGTGTTTTGGATTACCGCAAAGACTACAGCCTGTTTTCTTTATTACTTTTATTGCTTGTATTATTAATTTTATGTAAAAGCACCATGAACTGCAATTCTTGAATGAAATGTGCTACATAAGTTTTATAAGTGCTATAAGTCGTATATTATATTCTACTAGTTCCACTGTGCCTGGTAGATGAGATGTTACTTTACACAGACCGTTCCTTGACTCTGACCACTGAAATACTGTCCACTTCTGATCTCCCACCATTCTTTGCACTACATGGAGGAGTGTCATGCATGTGGCTTCATAACAGCCTGTGCTGGAACAGGGGAGTGTGAGTGGCAGCGGGAAGCAGCACCTGACGTCGTTTCCTCCGTGAGCGAAGGAGCCGAAGCAGGCTGTGAGGATCTGCAGGAAGTGGAAGAGGAGGAACACCTCTGCCTTATCCTTCTCCTCTTTCTCCTCCTCCACACATACGTCCAGGGTCCCCGGGGCCGCCCCCTCTTCGCCTCCCTCCTCCCCGGCCAGCTTGACCTCCACGCCGCCCTCCTCCGCCTCGATCTCCGCCTCTGCCACCGCGTTGCAGTAGGATGAGTAGCTGTCGTAGCGCACGCGCTTCTTGGTGTACGACACGCTGCTGCCCCTCTCGCGCCCCCCCTCCCCCACCAGCTTCTCACTGTCCTCCCGCGCCTCCCGAGACTCCGAGCGGACCAGCGGCTGCACCGGCATGCCGCAGATGGCGGCGGTGTAGCAGGTGTAGCTGTTGTTGCGGCGCAGTACGCGGTAGTTGTTGTCGGGGGCGGGGGTGGAGCGATCATCGTCTAGGCGCCCCAGGTGGATCTTGTGCAGCAGGTCCTTGTAGAGGCCAGAGTCCTTGTGCACTGTGTGGTACACCTGGCCGTCGCTCCTCATGTGGCCGTCGAAGGTGAAGCTGCCGTTGGCGACCGGAGACTTCAGACAGCCGTTAGTCATGGAGTGGGTCCGACCTGGAGGATGAAATGAAAGTTTGAAAATCTGATGTCAACTGTCCACACATCAATAGCTGTACCCTCCCCCCTGGGGTTTCCTCCCATGGTTACAGAGGTGTTTACAGGATGACGGTGGTCTTGTTTCCTCCGCGGCTGTCCCCTTGCCCACCACCTCACGCTGTGTTAGCTCTCCTAGATAACTAGCTTCTGGCTCCTGGACAGAGGCTGACACTGGAATTGCTGTTTAATCCTAACCCTGATAATTATACTGCATTTATACTGTCCACATTCTCTGTGGTACACCACACTACATAACTCCCAAAGCACATTTTGATGTACTTTATTTTTAAAAACTACAGTAACTTAGATAAAATATTGACTAGGGTCTCGTATTCAAACCCAATACAAGAAGTAGAGTTAATAATTGTCTGATAGTTGCAGACATTTACGTTAGTTAGACTACATTTAAAGATCCGCAGTGTTTCCACTATGTTGATTTTGCCGTGTCGGCCTGGCCTGACGGTATCAGAAATAGGGCTGTACTAAATTTTAGGCCGTCTATCAGCAGTGATTGTTAGAGTGCATATCGGACAATAGCAGAGATGCACTTCACAGCGCAGTTGTGTGTGTGCGTCCTTAAGTCGTATAAAGTATGTTGTCAGTTCATTTAAGCCTGTTGTTGTATCAGTCTATAGTTCTTGCAAATATAAATTCAATTAACTGGTGATTTTCGTTGTTTGTATCCTTCCCTTGCTAGCGAAATTGCACATGTCGATTCAATAGCGATTTCTGCCCTTGATCACGTTTGTATTTTAGGTGCATTATTATGCTCAAGTATTTTTAATGAATAAATAGTGGGTATATTGTTAATTTTTGCTACAGAATGCTTAGCCTATCAAGATCAAATGGAGCAGACTTTCCTCAGGACGTCCTGTTTCTATGTCTGTAGCTTTAAATAATATGAGGAAGAAAGAGGCGGGGCTAACTGCCATGCTTAGGTTGTTTGCAAGCCATGATGTCTCGAGGAAAAACCAATGTCGCGCTCACATTTTCAAAGCTTATTTTTTCCTTGGTGGGCCAAATTCTCTGTGCGGGCAAAGCAGAGAAAGGGGAGGTAACTTTCCCTTTGTGACATCACAATAGGGGGATTTTCAAAACCGAGCGTTTGAGCTCTCATTTTCTCAAAGGCAGAGAAGAATACCCAGGGCTTGGTTTACACCTATTTATAGCCACTGGGGGACCAAAGGCAGGCTAGGGGAACGCTTAAAAATCAATATTAATGTTAAATAACCTCCTAAAGACGACACATGACGATGTCATGGGAGCTTTAAAATAGCTTTTAAATGTGTTTGGGTTCAAGCGCAGATTAGGAGTGGCTGCCTGCTCTCCATGCTTGAGCAAAAATCCAATTTTCTTGGAAACAAGATTGTGGTTCTGTGTTATTCTGCAGAAATGTGACAAAAGTTGAAAGTTGACTAACAGTCCCAAATTCCTAATATCATCCTGCTAGTAACCCTAGCTACCTACTAGTAACCCCAGCAGCTTGCTAACAACCCTAGCAACCTGCTAGTAACCACAGCAACCTGCTAGTAACCCCAGCAAGCTGCTAGTAACCCCAGCAAGCTGCTAGTAACCCTAGCAACCTGCTAGTAACCCCAGCAAACTGCTAGTAACCCCAGCAACCTGCTAATAACCCCAGCAAGCTGCTAGTAACCCCAGCAAGCTGCTAGTAACCCCAGCAACCTGCTAGTAACCCCAGCAACCTGCTAGTAACCCCAGCAACCTGCTAGTAACCCCAGCAAGCTGCTAGTAACCCCAGCAAGCTGCTAGTAACCCCAGCAAGCTGCTAGTAACCCCAGCAAGCTGCTAGTAACCCCAGCAAGCTGCTAGTAACCCCAGCAACCTGCTAGTAACCCCAGCAAGCTGCTAGTAACCCCAGCAACCTGCTAGTAACCCCAGCAACCTGCTAGTAACCCCAGCAAGCTGCTAGTAACCCCAGCAACCTGCTAGTAACCCCAGCAACCTGCTAGTAACCCCAGCAAGCTGCTAGTAACCCCAGCAACCTGCTAGTAACCCCAGCAAGCTGCTAGTAACCCCAGCAAGCTGCTAGTAACCCCAGCAAGCTGCTAGTAACCCCAGCAATCTGCTAGTAACCCCAGCAATCTGCTAGTAACCCCAGCAAGCTGCTAGTAACCCCAGCAAGCTGCTAGTAACCCCAGCAACCTGCTAGTAACCCCAGCAACCTGCTAGTAACCCCAGCAAGCTGCTAGTAACCCCAGCAACCTGCTAGTAACCCCAGCAAGCTGCTAGTAACCCCAGCAAGCTGCTAGTAACCCCAGCAAGCTGCTAGTAACCCCAGCAATCTGCTAGTAACCCCAGCAAGCTGCTAGTAACCCCAGCAAGCTGCTAGTAACCCCAGCAATCTGCTAGTAACCCCAGCAATCTGCTAGTAACCCCAGCAACCTGCTAGTAACCCCAGCAAGCTGCTAGTAACCCCAGCAGGGCTTCTCAGAAGAGACTCACCGTAGAACCTGCCGTTGGGCAGGACGCTGGCTCCGTTAGCCTGGCTGCTCAGCTCCCCGCTGGAGTCTGGGGAGGCCCGGCAGGTGAGGGGGACCACCGCCTCGTCTGGGCCCCCAGCCCCCGGAAGCTCCTTGAAGACGGGAGACTCCTCTTCCTCCTCTGGGATCTTGTCCAAGCTCTCGTCTGAGATCCTGGACAGGGCCTGCTCCTTCTTCAGACGACCTGGTGGAAGGCTGCTGTTAGGAACACAGAAGCACCTAACCCCAACCACAATCCACACACACAGAGGGTGTTGTGTGATCACCATTTCATTGTTCTTCTCTCAGCTTAGATGGCACATGCTACCACAAACCAAATGGCAATTTTGTTTTACAAAAATAAATAAAATGACAGTTGCAGAGCCAAGTTATTAGTGGTAACCGAGCAAAACGCACGCACGAAAACCAGATGTGTACCATGCCCACATCTTGGGCATGAACACAAGGTAGCACACTGATTTAATGCTTGTAGCACATCAGGATAATATGTTCTACACTACAATTAAAAAGAGATGTCCTCCAAAACCCACAAACAGATGAACATTCTGCAGGGGGACGTCACGACACACATCAAACAGGCGGCAACACTAACTTGCTATCTTGCGTCTCATCCAGGGACAGACCAGGAACCAGACGACCGCGGCGCACACCAGCGCTCCCGCCAGGGTGATCAGGAAGATGGCCCAGATAGGCAGCATTTCCAAGCCCAGAACTGAAAACAAACACATCTTCACATGAATAATCATCATGTCACACTTGATGTCCATCCCAGCACAGGTTAGAAAAAGTCTTACAAAATATATATATATTTAATACAGTTTTGTGAAATGAAAAACAATATATTTTTTCATTTTAATAATTTAACAAACGTCAGACAAAAAAATATCTCTGTCTTTCTCTGTCTTTCTCTGTCCCTCTGTGGTAACCTGCAGGATGGATGATTGAAGTAAACAACAACATCATCTTCTCCCTCTCTGTTACAAGGTGTATGTGTGTGCGTGCCAGCTGCTTACGTGGTGCCCCGGTGTAGAGGATGGAGAAGGCGTTGATGCCGATGGTGGTGGCGTAGAAGAGTGGCAGCGCTCGCAGACCGTTAGGGACTGGGTCCTCCTGAACACGCAAGCACACACACCATCACCCTCCTGAACACGAAAGCACACACCCCATCACCCTCCTCAACACGCCTCACACACACACACACACACACACACGAGGACAGCTTCATGGCATGGATCACCAGATGCCAGTGTGGGCATGTCTGACCTGTGCTTGTGAGTCACCAGCATCACACTAGCGTGTGTGTGTGTGTGTGTGTGTGTGTGTGTGTGTGTGTGTGTGTGTGAGAGAGGGAGATCCCACCTTGCTGAGGATAAAGTGTCTGATGAGGAAGAACAGCAGGCCAGACATCAGGCCAGACAGCAGGGGGGAGATGAACCACGATGCAACTATGGGACAGAGAGACAACCGGTCACCGACACCCCCAGTACTGAGACACTAACAGTGTTGAGGGGAGTGCCACCCTCTCCACACACAGTCTGTCTACATGCAGCCCGTACCAATCTTCACCAGCTGCATCCAATGAACCCCCTTGGTGCCTATAGCCACCAAGGAGAAGCCAATGGTGGACCCCACGATGCAGTGCGTTCCAGAGATTGGCAGCTTGAGGAACGAGGCGATAAGCTGCCATGCGGCTGACCCTGACGACGAGAGGACAAGAAACAAAATCACCTTTCTGGAGTTACTGGCAGGAAGCTCTCATCCCTCTCACGCTCGACACAGAGCAGAGAGAGAGGAGGTGTCCGCTCACAGAAAACAGGAGAGAAGAACTCTTCTGCCTCTGGCTGGAATCATACATTCAAAAAAATAAAAGAAGTTATCGTTGTTCATTTACCTGCACACTTACCAGATGCATGTTTTAAACTGAGTCCATAAAAGATAAGAACTTAGATAAGAATAGAAATGGACGATTGTTCTACATCTTAAGGATGTTTCATAGCTACAAGAGAAAACTAAAGAATCACCAATCTGAGGACCAAACGTAACCCCCCAAAAGGACAAAGCAGCAGCAGCTGTGAGGAGCCTCCTGCAGCAGGGCCAGACAGAGCTGGAACTCACCCACCATGGCGCTGACCTCCCCGGCCATGAGCACAGGCACCGTCTCGTTGTACAGATGGACGTCGATGATGCCCGTCCTGATGGTCTCGCCCACCTTGGCCCCCAGCAGCATGGAGCCCAGCGTCTCAAAGATGGAGGCCAGGACGCAGGCCTGACGCAGGGTGACTACCCCCGAGCCCACCGCCGTCCCAAACGAGTTGGCCACATCGTTGGCGCCCACGGAGAAGGCCAGGATGAAGGCGATGATGAAGCCAAGGATCACCATCCACAAGTAGGGCTCCAGGTCCATCTTGGTGGTTTGGTTGATCGACAACGTCCGGAGAAAAGAGAAAAAGAGACCGGGGAGAAAACGGAGCGGGGGGAAATTGAGGAGGAGCTTCCTGGTTGGGTGGCTCCCTGCTCTGCTGGTGTCCTCTGGGTGTTTAAGAGTTCAAGAGGAGAAGCAAAGTGCTAACTGAGCAGCAGGAGCTGAGCGTGAAGACAGGAGCCCGGGGGAGGGGGGCAGAGACGTGCTTCCATAACGCAGCACTGAGACGGTTCCTCCACACAGAAACTCTCACCTGCAAACAAACACAAACACAGTTTAATTCAAAATCCATGTCTGACCCTTTGCTGCATGTGTTCCCCTCTCTCCCCCCCCCCCCCCCGCCTTTCCTGTCACTCATCACTTAAAACTATCCAAGCATCCAAAAGTATATTTATAAAAATAAAAATTCTAAAAAAGAATCTCCATGCAACTAAACACAAACACGTCCCATCACCCTGTGACACCACAGACGAGAGCAGGGACAAACTGAGCACACAAGGGAGGGAGGGAGGGAGGGAGGGAGGGAGGGAGGGGGAGAGGGAGGGAGGGGGAGAGGGAGGGAGGGGGGGGGAGAGGGAGGGAGGGAGGGAGGGAGGGAGGGAGGGAGGGAGGGAGGGAGGGAGGGAGGGAGGGAGGGAGGGAGGGAGGGAGGGAGGGAGGGAGGGAGGGAGGGAGGGAGGGAGGGAGGGAGGGAGGGAGGGAGGGAGGGAGGGAGGGAGGGAAATGAGAGCTTGAGAGACAGGAGATGAAGGGAGCTGATGCGCCAAAAAAAGAAAACTTTCTTCCGGCTGGGGACAGCACAGTGTCTGCACCACAGAGGAATCCAGTCAGGCTTCAACAGACACTTCTGACTGGGAAACGGATACAGTTGTGTGAGATGTGAGCATTGCTAGCTAACGTCTGTGGTAGCATCTAAACACCAGACAAAGCCTTGTTCTCAAAAGCTCTGTGGAATTACAATACTCTTATCCTATGGTTCAGACCCATGTTGTTGTTTTCACCCCGAAAGAACTAGCTGCAGCTCAGATAAGCATAATTCTAAATGCCACCCTTAGCATTAGCACCCTTAGCATTAGAACAAACATTTACCCTGTTTTAACACCACCTCCTCCAACCAGGTTGGATGTGTAAATCCTCCAGTCAAACTGCTTCCTCCTCCACTAGCTCCATGACTATAAGGTCCAGAGCACAAACTGGAAGTCCAATGGAACTCAAACCAGGGGCTTTTCTCAGCTAACAAAAACGTGTTTATGGATTTCATTTAAGACTGCAGTGCTGTACGGATCAGCATGTTTACATAGCGCTTAGACCCACAGAATCACAAAGGAAGTCAACAACTCCAGCTGATCTGGTGATGGTCAGCACAGGGAGGGGGGGCCAAGGAAGTGAGGTCATAAATGCCAAGTATGTCACATCCTATAACGTTCTGGAATATTTGTAGCGGTCTAAAGCTTCTTTGTGGTTTGTCTGTGCTTCAGTTCCACATAGCTCAGTGTATAATGCAGGAAGACTGTTCAGAGAGCTGTGTTTAGGAGGGACCGCTGGAAATCTGATCAACAAGGAAACAAAGGCTACAAAATCTGACACAAACTTTTTTAACGACAGGGTTGGAAAGTTCCAGACCACGCTGTTTACTCCAGTGGAGTCGGCCACAATAACAGGGTTTCGATGTGAACGTTGAAAACAGTGTGACACACAGCACACCACCAGCATTTCTGCAGGGTTTTAAACCCAACCTCAAACATCTACAACCAAGAGATGCAAACCCCTCCCCACTCCCTTTACGAGGCACAATTATCAAAGTCAGTTTATAGAGATTAATGTTGTACATTTTTTTCAGAGCCCACTAAGCCTATTAATGTAGGGCATTAATGTAAACAGCTTGGAAGCCAGACTAACACATTCTCCAGGCATTAACCTGTTGTGTACTCCCCAGTCACATGGGCGAAACTGTTTTACACCTCAAACCATGATCTAAACTATGGTACAAATGTTGCTACAAATACTCTAGGTCAGCCATTCCTGACCTTTTCCACTTGCGAGGCAAAAATATTTTTGCAGTCTCCCAACACATCAGTTCACTTAATTTGCGCTTATCACACGTTTAACAACACCTGGAGCCAAACAGTTTGCTTTCACGGCAACATTTCTTTGAGCGATCAAATAAGACAAAGTGTCCATCAGTGCCACAGTAAGCACACATTGTAAAGAGAGGTAACCTGCGTAACTACCATGACCAGGCCTAGAACTTCCGGTGAAGTTAGAAACTTGACTTTTAATAACCAGAACAGGTTATGTTAACCTAACTGCTGCCCTCTTATCCCTAAACTCAGACTACACGGCTTCTCGCTTTTTTTCCATCGACCGAGGTCGTCCTCACAGAGATCTCTGCCGTTTCCAGATGTTTGTTACAAACAGAGAAAGGCATGTTACACTACATTATCCATAGGGGACAAATATGACAGACCAATTATTTATGTGAGATAACATTAACGACTAGCAAACAAGCTGACAGATAATTGAGTACATTATAATGTAGCTAAAAACTAACTAGCCTAGTTAACGTTACTGCCCAAATCCTACATAGCTAGAGCTAGCCTAGCTAGCTACTTTTACTTGAGTTAAAGAAACCTTACTTTCGTAATTGTCGATGTAGCCCGATACCTACAACCTGAACCAATTTAGCTTGAAAGGCAGCAACATAGAATCCTTTGTACATCTTGATTCTCATTTTGGGAAGACAACCCGAACTAATCGTGCAAAAATGCATTTGAAAACTAACATAATTGCTTGCTACCGGAAGTTGTTGACATGGGTTTCGCTACATGCGGAAGTGATGCGTGCATAGTGGATTGAAGTGGGTGTATAGAAGTTATGTCGGACATGTCAGTTGGTCTTTCGTCAACCTGCCAAGTGTAACTATTGGAGTTTCAGTCATGCTGAATTAGAGGCTAAATGTAATTTTAGAATTTGTAAAGATTTGAATAATTATTTACCAAATTTAGATATATTATATTATTTTTTCATACTTTAGTTTTCATTGGTTTGGCAGCCCACCTGTATATGTCCACAGGTTGGAAATCCCTGCTGTAGGTCTTCTGTGCTGGGGGGCTTTCCAAACACCTTCATCACCCAGCCAAGAGATTCCAGGAAAAAAACATGCACTAAAGGGCCATGGTCGGATTTGAACCCGGGCTACGTTTAAACGCTCTAAAAATAGAGGCAGCAGTATTGAAGCCACTCACAATCCTCCAGTACCACACATTCACAACATACTGCAGGAAGACACTCCAGACGCTCGCCTTCTGAAGACACACAGGACAGGATTGATGCTCCACACTGACCACAGCAGACAAGAGACAGCTACAGCTCACACTGACCAACACAACACACCACTTCCTGTGGATCCAGGCTGACCCAGCAGCATCCCCTGACAGACAGGAGAGAGAGAGATCCTGTCATCCAATCAGCTACACTCACCTTCATCCCATGCATGCAGTACCTACTCAAATTAGAGGAAGTGAAAAGCAGGAGGGAGGGAGAGAGAGACAAGGACAGACACAGAGAGAGAGAGAGAGAGAGAGAGAGAGAGAGAGAGAGAGAGAGAGAGAGAGAGAGAGAGAGAGATGGATAGACAGATAAAGAAAGACAGTTAAAGAGATAGAGAACCAGAAAAAGAGAGAGATAGAGAACTAGAGAGAGCCATCAGAATCCGCAGGTTGTATAGCAGGCAGGAGGCATCACCAGCCGCCACGTCTAGACAGATTCTTAAAGGACGACATCTGCATCCCAACCGCTCCCAACCTATCACAAGCCAGGGAGGGGGAGGGGACTTTCCTGACTGGCTGACGGCAGCCAGGGGACAGAAGAGGGAGCCAATAGCACACAAAGACGCGTGGTGGAAGGGGGGATTGACAGAGAGGAGGGGGCGCGAGGGCTCACACACAGGAAACGATGTGCAGTCAGACCAAGGGCATCTGAAACACAATACTGAATAAAGCTACATAGCCCTTCCTGGATGAGGACTGCTGTTCAGTAACACGGAGATGACAGAGATGGGATGAGACAGAGAGATGGGATGAGACAGAGAGATGGGATGAGACAGAGAGATGGGATGAGACAGAGAGATGGGATGAGACAGAGAGATGGGATGAGACAGAGAGATGGGATGAGACAAAGAGATGGGATGAGACAGAGAGATGGGATGAGACAAAGACAGTCCTAGAAGGGGCATGTCTTGAGGATGTCTTTCCAGACCTGTGTCAGTGATTCTGTTTTATTCATTATTTTATTTAAGCATGATATTTTAATCATGCGCACTCACTCAATCGCCAACCTTGACAACGTCACGATTCAGAGACACCTCTCTCTCTCTCTCTTTTTTTGTCTCTTTCTCTCTGGCACAATTGCTCCTTTCAAAGTGTGGCAGAACAGTCTTTTTCATAGAAAACCAGGAGACAGAGGCTCTTAACAGAAGAAAGGATAAAAGCATGTCTAAGTAGATCTGACTGGACAGATTGAAACCAATCACTGTCTACGGTCAACAGAAAGCAGGAAAACCTTTTGAGGTCACAACACAAACAGTAAAAACGCACTTGAGAATCTGGTTCTTTACGTTTGGTAAACTCCAGCAGGGTTTCTGAAGAGAGCTGGGAAAGTGGCTCAGGCTTGGGGGTCTCTAATGCACGTCACTCTCCCCTCTCCCTCTCTCCTGTGCTGCTGGGGGGGGGGGACGAGGGCAGGGCAGAGGGCTGGAGTGTGGCTGCATGTGATCAGGTTTCTGTGGCGTTTTCTGTTCCGTGATGCTTTGTGATTCCAGAAGACAGCTGATTGAGACCTTAGATAGGGGCTGGTGAGCGGTGGACCAGCCAGGCTGCCCTGCTTCTCCTCCACCACCTGACTCTGGCACAGCCAATCACACTGCCAGCTCAACGACAGCAGGGCTGTCAGTGGCTTGGAGGAGTTGGTTGGATACGTGACAGTTTACAATTTGAATTCATAGTGTGTATAGGCGATTCTGAATGTTATTTCCTGGTTAGATCCTGTTTAGACGTGATGTAACGGGCAGATCGGTGGACAAGTAAGAGTGTGAGGGAATCATCACAAAGCTTTAAATCTTTTGAATGATATGCGCTTGTCACCTTGTGCCAAGCTGAGTGGAATTTAAATTCATTAAAACCGTCTCTCTCGAACACACACAACAAAAGCAGAGTCGTAACTACAACAAACATCCTCCCCCCTCTGGCAGTGTTGGGTCCCATGTCTAAATGCTCCTCTTAAGGTCAACTCTCTCCAGTTTCAAGGCCTTGTGAGACTTGCTCCCCCATAAGTTGGTAGTGACTCACGTAACCTAAAACGGGTATTGAGTAAAGTATTTTCAGTAAAGTGATCCAATTTATACATTCATGAGTAACAACAAATACTATACTGGTACAGATCAATGGCCATACCATCATCAATGCAGATTTTTCCAATGGGTTCAAATCCGGCCTGGGCCATTTCCTCCTCCCCTCCTCCTCTCTCTCTCTCTCTCTCTCTCTCTCTTTCCTGTCACACTTCACTTGTAATCACTTGAAAGCATGAAAAACGTCCCCAAAAATATATCTTTAAAACAGTGAAACGTCCTCATTCTGGCCCAACCACAGTGAAACGTCCTCAGTCTGGCCCAACCACAGTGATACCCTTCCTGGTCATGCTTCTCCTTCTACCATCGTCAGGACCAGCCAATCATCTCTCAGCTGCTCAGATGAAACCCAACTCAGGGCCAGACGACGCCACCTCAACAACACCGCTCAAAATAACCTGCAACAAGAAAAGAGAACTTTCCTCACCTCCGAGAACGGACCTTAAAAAGAGAGTCTGACCCATCTGATTGGCCCTTTTTGGGAGTGAGTGTGTGTGAGGGGACAGCCCCCATCAGTGATAACTACCCTCAGATCAGCAGGAAACATTGTAGACAAGTGAAGTCAACAAACACACAAGAGTCACTTTCTGGGATGGGGGGAGGGGGGCTCCCGCATCGGACCCCACGCTCCGTCCTCTTACTGTTGACCCTCCTAGCCTCCTCTCTGCCCTCCTAGCCTCCTCTCTGCCCTCCTAGCCTCCTCTCCCCTCTGCCCTCCTAGCCTCCTCTCTGCCCTCCTAGCCTCCTCTCTGCCCTCCTAGCCTCCTCTCCCCTCTGCCCTCCTAGCCTCCTCTCTGCCCTCCTAGCCTCCCCTCCCCTCTGCCCTCCTAGCCTCCTCTCTGCCCTCCTAGCCTCCCCTCTGCCCTCCTAGCCTCCTCTCTGCCCTCCTAGCCTCCTCTCTGCCCTCCTAGCCTCCCCTCTGCCCTCCTAGCCTCCTCTCTGCCCTCGTAGCCTCCTCTCTGCCCTCGTAGTCTCCTCTCTGCCCTCGTAGTCTCCTCTCTGCCCTCGTAGCCTCCCCTCCTCTTTGGACTCTCTCTACATCCTCACTACTGCTGCCCTCTCAAAAACACAGCTTGACTGTCATGGCAAAATGTCTCCATTTCATGTTTTTGAATATAAACATGTGTGGATAAAGCTAAGGGGTCTGAATGCAGTCTGTACATTCCAACAGGCTGCAAACTAAGTGCTTCATGTTTCATTCTGATGACTGTCGATGGAAAAAGTATGAGAGGAAAACCATGTGTCAGCCAAACAGTGTTGTGTGTTTGTAAGATGCCTGTCTAAACGTTCTTATGTCAATTCAATGTTGATTTGTGAGTGAGTGAGTGTGTGTGTGTTTGTATGTGGGTGTGTGTGTGTGTGTGTGTGTGTGTGCACCCGGGCTACCCTAAGCCGGATCCTAGAGCTCCAAATCCTGGCTTTCAGCACATGACCCGTCTAACAGCATTAGTAGCTGCAGCCCAGCGCAGGAAGGCAACGCAGGGACACTTGCCGCCCAGTGCGCTCTCCTGGTCAGGAGGCCCGCGCCCACGCCTCTCGCAGGGGGTTCAGGACCCAGAGGATTAGGCCAGCGAGTCAGAGGATTACCTCAGGACTGTTATTGTAGGTGAAAACGCTATTTAATACTCCAATGCGTGTCCGAGCTAATGGCCCATGCTGAGCAGAGGAGGAATGCTGGGCCGGGGCTGTCACAATAAGGAGAGGAATCTCACATGACGACTCCACCACACTGAAACCTCATTGTGACTTTTGTCGTCCTGTTTTAGAGGCGAGGGGCGTCGCGAGGTTGCGACACTTACGGGAACCGACCTCGGTCACACTCTGCTTCCAAGATCTCATCCAGAGGTCTGGGGCAGCTCTGGGTCTGACAGCCAGTCTCCTGGACATCCAATCAGAAGAGACTGTTATCACAGTCTCGTAGACATCCACTCAGAAGAGACTTATCACAGGTTTGTGTCAGTGGGGGGAGAGCATTCCTCAATGTGATTTCCTCGGAGATGACACACATTTTCGAAACGTTTACGAATTCATGATTTCTTCCGTGACTTGAGTGTGGCTTTGGAATCCCCAAAGCCAGATAGCATACCAGTTTTCCAAAAGATGCCTCTGAAGAACACAATCAAGTAAAGCAAACAAGAAACGACATTCATAGAGCCTCCTCAAGTATCCTGAAGAGCTTCTCCTTCTCTCAGACAGACAGCTACCCCCTGTGGAGCAGTCAACTCCCCACACCAGCCTGCCCCACCAGACCCCTGACCACAGTCAGAACCATGCTGTGGTGTTCACATCCAACATGTACAGTATGACAGGCATGTGGAGGCTGGAGATTGTTGCGGCTGTTTCAACCCATGTATGTATATGTAGTATATGTTTATTTTAATGCAGCATGAATTGGACTTTGAGTCCAATACATTTTCTTGAGGATCAGAACATCTTATCTTTAAGAGGGGGTTTGGCAATTGTACATAACAAGCCTTGCCCGGGGACAGCTGATGGAAGGACAGTCCTATAAACCTCTGCTCTCTGACAACAGGAAACATCTCTGCTTCTGATGATGCGTAGTACTGGAGATCACGTCTGTTAAAACAGGACATCTTAGCTGTACACAAAGACTGATCTGTGACCACAGTGCTAGACAGGAAACTCAAAGCGAAAAACAAAACAAATTCCCACAACAAGAAAATAAGGTTATTGCCTTGGTCTGTGGAGAATGTGGTCTCATTTACTAAAATAAAGCATCAATCACTGTGGCTTTATTTTCACATTTCTCCAACAGTTTCACAGTTTGCCTTTGTGATATTTGAAGCAAACATCACAGTGCATGTTGCTCTGCCAGCTGAGCCGGTGTGCGTGTTTGTGAGAGTGTGTGTTGTCACTGTAAGTGTGTTGTTACTGTGTGCGAGTGTGTGTGTTTTGTCGCAGTGGGTTCTCTCTGCAGTGGGTTCTCTCTGCAGTGGGTTCTCTCTGCAGTGGGTTCTCTCTGCAGTGGGTTCTCTCTGCAGTGGGTTCTCTCTGCAGTGGGTTCTCTCTGCAGTGGGTTCTCTCTGCAGTGGGTTCTCTCTGCAGTGGGTTCCCTCTGCAGTGGGTTCTCTCTGCAGTGGGTTCTCTCTGCAGTGGGTTCTCTCTGCAGTGGGTTCTCTCTGCAGTGGGTTCTCTCTGCAGTGGGTTCCCTTTGCATTGGGTTCTCTCTGAGGACAAGTCTTTGTGACAGGTGGTCTGCTTGTGTTCCGGCGACACACAGCGGAGAACAGGGCTGGGGTGAGCTGTTATTAACCCTGGAGGCCCCACCCTGCCCCACCAGCAGAGCCCCACTCTGCCCCACCAGCAGGGGGAACCACTGGGCCAGACCCGCCTTCATCCTTGCCCCAGAAAGTCTTTGTTCTGAGGCTAAAATTGTCTTGGGTACAAAAAGACTTTAGATTGGATTTTGTAAATCACACATTGTTGGCGGTTTTATCATCAAACCAAGAGCTGGCTTGCTGTGTATAATGTGAGTACAAACTGCTGTACTCACAAGTGGGCTGGATACTATCTAAACCTGGCATCAAAGTACTAGTGAGCTGGTAGATTTGACAGTTATTTGAATGAAGAGTTTTCTCAAATCCTTACTCAACATATGCAAATTTGTTTTTAGCTTTTACTTTCCCTGGCTTGACTAACACAACCCCCCCCCCCCCAAGCTTGGTAATAACACCTCCAGCGCTTCCCTGTTCAGCCCCAACAGAGTTGCAGCACCACTCATGAAAGAACACAGATGTTGATTCATGTACGAAGTGACTCATCCAAGCCACATCCGAACACTAGTAAAGTGAAGTCCTATACAAAGTCACCAGGCTGCACTGGAATAAAGCATGTCTGAACAGTCACAACTGCTGATGACATCATTCAGACCAGTTTTACTGAGTGAAACCTCCAGAAGATGAGTAAGGAAGCCGTCAGAAGGATGACAACAGCCGTCAGAAGGATGACAACAGCCGTCAGAAGTATGGCGACTGAAGACGTGAGGAAGGCATAGTCAAGAGGACAAGGACAGCGCAGAAATCCAGCAGTATCAAAATCTGTTGTTTTGTCAACTTGATATGTGTTTTTGTGTATAGCTGTGTCAACTATTTCTGTGGATTTGAAGATAGATATTGGACAGCCCTCTGGTAAATACATATTTTTAAATGTGCTTTATAAATAAACGTGATTGATTGATTGGATGGCAGGGGCCTGCAGTGTCTAGACTAGCACTCTAGGGGTCTCTTGTTGTCAAAGGAAGTGATGTCATATGTGAAACTATAAATATGTCTTCCTTGAGTGACAGCTTCACACAGTTCTAATGAAACACCGTAATCTCCCATATTGAATTAAATCCTAAATTGCGGCACATGCAAGACTCCTCAGGGCACAGGAGGGGAAACTTTGCACCGGAATCTTGTTGTTTTATTCAGAGACCCTAACCAAGAGGCTGGATTGAGGCCAGAGCATTCTTAACTGGCCCTAGGCTTCTGAGAATCGTGTTAGAAAGTGGACGGCAGGTAGGCATCTAACTCTCGATTTGGCTTTCCCCTGGGCCACCATTACACCATACAGAATCTCCCTCCAGAGGTGTCAGATATCCTGCTGGTGTTAAAGGCAGAGGACGAGGAGGAACGACGGGCTACAAATAGCCGTGTCACACGAGGCTGTGCAGAGACCAGCCCTCCAGCCGGCATCCTTACATGGAGTCTAACCCTCTACAGAACCACACACACACACATGCATTCATCAAGTCTTACTTTAACAAGAAAGTTCTTTGACAAATCCTTAATTTGTCAAACACACAGTACACTTTCTCTTAAAGCCATCATGGCCTGTGAAACTAAGCCAGTGCAGCGACCTAGATATATTTGTTAGTTTCCATAATTATATTTACATTGAAATAAGATGGAATATATTTAAGGAAAGATATTGTGTTTCTAATGTGTTTTGGTTTAGTTAATATCCTTGGTACGGTTCTGACTGATGTGGGTGTCTAGAGGTTGGGGTTCTGGGTTGATGTCATCAGCGAGCATTTGCACCAGTTTGGTATTGTAATGCTTTGTGAAAACTCGACGACCAACTTCGAGAATAAAGTTGCCAAAAGAAAGATGAACCTGTCTGTTTAAGGGTGCAACACCAGGCTTGCACATTCCCACCCACCACGCAAGAACGTGCACACACACACACACACACACCTGTTCAAACAGCCCAAACTGTTGGACAAAACCAAGTTCTCACCCTTAACCCACTCACAAGAGCTCCGACATCTTGCTTGTTTGAGAGTCAGTCTGACTGAGGCAGATTAGCACATTTTTACTTAATAAGCTACCATTTATTCAGAAAGTATTACAATTCCTCCACATTTTGTTACAGCTTACATTTTAAATTGGAAAAACTTCTGAACAATCGACACATAATACCCCACAGCAAATGTACAAACGTTTATTTTTTTAACACAAACATCCAGACCCTTCACTGTGACAAGCTGGGATCCTGTTTACCTTGTAAATGTTTCTCACAACAACAACAAAGTGAAAAAACAGGACATGATTTATAAAGATACAAATACTACTAATGTCTGACAGTTCACAGTGCAAGTCAGACCGAACCCTCTCAGTAATAAAGTCAGACCGAACCCTCTCAGTAATAAAGTCAGACCGAACCCTCTCAGTAATAAAGTCAGACCGAACCCTCTCAGTAATAAAGTCAGACCGAACCCTCTCAGTAATAAAGTCAGACCGAACCCTCTCAGTAATAAAGTCAGACCGAACCCTCTCAGTAATAAAGTCAGACCGAACCCTCTCAGTAATAAAGTCAGACCGAACCCTCTCAGTAATAAAGTCAGACCGAACCCTCTCAGTAATAAAGTCAGACCGAACCCTCTCAGTAATAAAGTCAGACCGAACCCTCTCAGTAATAAAGTCAGACCGAACCCTCTCAGTAATAAAGTCAGACCGAACCCTCTCAGTAATAAAGTCAGACCGAACCCTCTCAGTAATAAAGTCAGACCGAACCCTCTCAGTAATAAAGTCAGACCGAACCCTCTCAGTAATAAAGTCAGACCGAACCCTCTCAGTAATAAAGTCAGACCGAACCCTCTCAGTAATAAAGTCAGACCGAACCCTCTCAGTAATAAAGTCAGACCGAACCCTCTCAGTAATAAAGTCAGACCGAACCCTCTCAGTAATAAAGTCAGACCGAACCCTCTCAGTAATAAAGTCAGACCGAACCCTCTCAGTAATAAAGTCAGACCGAACCCTCTCAGTAATAAAGTCAGACCGAACCCTCTCAGTAATAAAGTCAGACCGAACCCTCTCAGTAATAAAGTCAGACCGAACCCTCTCAGTAATAAAGTCAGACCGAACCCTCTCAGTAATAAAGTCAGACCGAACCCTCTCAGTAATAAAGTCAGACCGAACCCTCTCAGTAATAAAGTCAGACCGAACCCTCTCAGTAATAAAGTCAGACCGAACCCTCTCAGTAATAAAGTCAGACCGAACCCTCTCAGTAATAAAGTCAGACCGAACCCTCTCAGTAATAAAGTCAGACCGAACCCTCTCAGTAATAAAGTCAGACCGAACCCTCTCAGTAATAAAGTCAGACCGAACCCTCTCAGTAATAAAGTCAGACCGAACCCTCTCAGTAATAAAGTCAGACCGAACCCTCTCAGTAATAAAGTCAGACCGAACCCTCTCAGTAATAAAGTCAGACCGAACCCTCTCAGTAATAAAGTCAGACCGAACCCTCTCAGTAATAAAGTCAGACCGAACCCTCTCAGTAATAAAGTCAGACCGAACCCTCTCAGTAATAAAGTCAGACCGAACCCTCTCAGTAATAAAGTCAGACCGAACCCTCTCAGTAATAAAGTCAGACCGAACCCTCTCAGTAATAAAGTCAGACCGAACCCTCTCAGTAATAAAGTCAGACCGAACCCTCTCAGTAATAAAGTCAGACCGAACCCTCTCAGTAATAAAGTCAGACCGAACCCTCTCAGTAATAAAGTCAGACCGAACCCTCTCAGTAATAAAGTCAGACCGAACCCTCTCAGTAATAAAGTCAGACCGAACCCTCTCAGTAATAAAGTCAGACCGAACCCTCTCAGTAATAAAGTCAGACCGAACCCTCTCAGTAATAAAGTCAGACCGAACCCTCTCAGTAATAAAGTCGAAGGTCTGAGGACCTTCACAGACCTGGAGACGGTTGTAAAATGTTGCTACGGCGACGGAACTTCCCTGGAGAACAGCGGGCTCAATCATTGTGAAACAGAAGATTGGTGAAGGAACGTCCAGCTATGGGGAGCAGCCAGACTGGTAGAACTGAGAATGATTAACAGACCCAAACACAGACGACCACATTTAGAGATCTTGAGGTGGAAACCTAGCTCCAGAGGTGAGGATTCGGCGTGAGGATCACCCGAGGAACTCAGGTTTGAGGGGTTGACAGCCTTGACCCTCTAGAGGAGGTGAGGAGAAACCAGGAGACGCCTATTTACAAACGCCCCCCATCCAGTACAAGAGCTTGAAACAATCTGCTAGGAATACTGAGAGCAACTTCTGGCCGGACAAGAAAACATGATTTACTTTGTTCTTGGCACCACTTGACCACAGTAGGGATTATGAGATTCTAGCATTAGTTCAGATTGATCACTAGAAACATTCATGTGTGTACAAAGCTTATCAAATCACAATTTTCTGTCACATGTAGGACTTTTCTGATAAGAACTGTGATTGCAGTTAAAAATGCTTCTCCAAAATGACTACAGGGTCTGAATCCTCTTCATTAGAATATTATTTATTTGTTTTTTACATTTTTTTGAATCTTTTTTAGAATGTAGATTTTTGTATTCATTTTAATGTCATGCAAAATATTTTTAACATTCATAATCTGAATCCTTTCAAACACGATATTTACACGAACACTTGGGAGGTGATTGACAGGCGTTGCCCAGGGTCGCTCAGACCCAGAAGAGTTCCTGTGAGCATACAGAGCCACTGCACATGCCTACGCTCCCCTCCTGCACCTCGTCCACCTCCCACACACCAACCTTCAGCTCAACCCTCACCCCCCACAGGGCTTTGCTGTTATTTTCAAGCCCCAAAATGACCCCACACCTGCAGGCCAACAGCTCAATAGTCTCCCTGACAGCCCAGCCACAGCTGTCGCCTGACCAACCGGGTCACTTCCATCCCACTGTCCCCAAAATAAGATGGGCATGCCTCCCATGTCAGGCCTGTAAGCCCGTCGTTAGCCGAGCTTACACCATCGCAGCAGAGCACAAGAGGAGCTGACGTTTCTCTCACACTTCACTTACAGGTTGTAAGTTAAGCCCAATAAAGCATGGAAAACGCCCCAAAATATATCTTAAAGACTAACTGGAACTGCTCTGTGATACAAGGTGAAACACATACCAGGACACTAACAAATCTAATGAGATTAGTGCTAGCTGAACAACAACAAGGTCCACTGTTTGGACCCTAGACAACGTCAATGTAAACGATCATATTGCTATCGGCTTTGTCTGCTCACTGACACACGGCCAATATTGAAGTTGGTGCAGTCAGGACAAACAGAACTGCACCACAAACAGCAAGAACAGACTGGAGAACTTTCTACTGCTGCAGAGGAAAGAACTATGGAACACTAGAAAGCATTGACTCTGCCATTTTGACTAAACAGGTTGTGCAAGCATGCAGACAGCAGCATGGATGTGTTGAATGGTGTTGTCAGAAGCCTGGTGCAAAGGTCACATTGAGTCACATTCAAAACCATCATTTCATTTGACCGATGAAATTATTTGAAAATAAACCAAAGCAGGAGAGATGAAAGCTAGCAGTTTTCACAGTGTTTTTCACAGACAGTGAGACTGCTTTAACTAGCTCTCCAGCCTGTGACATGTGTTCCCTTCCTGTCTTGCCATTCTCCCTTTTTCTTCTCTTTGGGCCCCAGCCTCATCCCCAGCCCCCAGCCTCATCCCCAGCCTCAGCCCCCAGCCTCATATAAGCAGAGCTTCCTCCCTCCTTGCTGTCTGACTTGATGAGCGACAGATAACTGCTGTGTGACATGATCTCTATTGGGGACAATAAAGATTAAAAAGTCCAGACAAACAGACACACACACATGAAAGAGTCGAGAAAAATCGCTCTGTGGCTTTTAATGTTGCCATGGTGAAGAAGGGCTCAAACATAAGAGTGATTGTGTTTGATGGTCGAGGTGGGACGCTTAGGCACGGCTTTCTCTGACTCCCCCCTCCCCACTGACACACCCACAGCCTTCTGACTCCTCCCCCTCCCCCCTCCCCACTGACACACCCACAGCCTTCTGACTCCTCCCCCTCCCCCCTCCCCACTGACACACCCACAGCCTTCTGACTCCTCCCCCCTCCCCACTGACACACCCACAGCCTTCTGACTCCTCCCCCTCCCCACTGACACACCCACAGCCTTCTGACTCCTCCCCCCTCCCCACTGACACACCCACAGCCTTCTGACTCCTCCCCCTTCCCACTGACACACCCACAGCCTTCTGACTCCTCCCCCTCCCCCCTCCCCACTGACACACCCACAGCCTTCTGACTCCTCCCCCCTCCCCACTGACACACCCACAGCCTTCTGACTCCTCCCCCCTCCCCACTGACACACCCACAGCCTTCTGACTCCTCCCCCTCCCCACTGACACACCCACAGCCTTCTGACTCCCCCCCTCCCCACTGACACACCCACAGCCTTCTGACTCCTCCCCCTCCCCACTGACACACCCACAGCCTTCTGACTCCTCCCCCCTTCCCACTGACACACCCACAGCCTTCTGACTCCTCCCCCCTCCCCACTGACACACCCACAGCCTTCTGACTCCTCCCCCTCCCCCCTCCCCACTGACACACCCACAGCCTTCTGACTCCCCCCCTCCCCACTGACACACCCACAGCCTTCTGACTCCCCCCCTCCCCACTGACACACCCACAGCCTTCTGACTCCTCCCCCCTCCCCACTGACACACCCACAGCCTTCTGACTCCTCCCCCTCCCCACTGACACACCCACAGCCTTCTGACTCCTCCCCCTCCCCACTGACACACCCACAGCCTTCTGACTCCCCCCCCCCCCTCCAGGCTTGACTGCATGGGGCATAGTTATCGTCATGGAAAAGCTCTTCATTATAATTCCAGAAGTTGCTATGTGGGTGATCTAAGATGACCCACATTTCCATTCAGACAACGTGATGCTCTGTTTCCAGGACACCAGGGTGACAAGGAGTCCTGAAGGATCTGAAGAGCTGCTGAAGTTCACCTGAACCCCACAGGTGTGGA
Organism: Hypomesus nipponensis; assembly: GCF_054491055.1. Lineage (NCBI taxonomy): Eukaryota > Metazoa > Chordata > Actinopteri > Osmeriformes > Osmeridae > Hypomesus > Hypomesus nipponensis. The sequence goes on from NC_140388.1 coordinate 13,289,263, forward strand.
CAACATCAGGTCTCCTGCAGTAAACACAGCTTCATGGACCAACATCTAGAGTGATAGTAGTGGTACAGGTAGTATCAAACACTCCTGGGAGGGATGGCAGGGATGGCACTACAGGAGTGCTGACAGCAGGACTGTGTGTGGGAACTGTAAACTGTTGCGAGATGTATAGATTACAATACTGTTAGAACACAGGCGTCCACAGCTAGTCAAGTTCTGCTTTCGCTGTTTTTGCTAAACAACACACACACACACACAAAACACACACACACAAAACCACTCAAAGTGTGTGAACATGGTACCACTCCAGACATGTCCTTCATACACCCTTCAGCAGAGTGAAGAGGCGGAGCACCACTGGTTATCCATCTCTTTTGTCCTATGAAAACAAGAGAAAGTCAACCACGCTGCCTGTTCACTAACCCCACCCTACCCCAACACAACCTGCTGCATGAATCACTCCCTGTACACTACGCCCAGGAAAACAACCAGCCAGCTGTAAAGAGCAGAGCAAGGCATAGTCATCATTTAAACGTGTCTACCAACACAAATGTGGAGCTTCTCAATGGGCCAGGCATTGAGCGATTCACAACAACAAATGCAGTTCTTTCACATGGGGATTCGATCTACTCTTCACAATGAGAACTGTCTTGGATAACATGGAACAGGAAATGATGTGTGCTGTACATACTATCCTCTGTATCAATAGATATCATGAGTGAGCACTTGTTTCAATGGCATACAGTCTCCTACAGAAACAAAGGACATGAATGTCAAGTCATTTCTATATGTGGGGGGAAGAGAGAGAGATATGTGGGGGGAAGAGAGAGAGATATGTGGGGGGAAGAGAGAGAGAGAGAGAGAGAGAGAGAGAGAGAGAGAGAGAGAGAGAGAGAGAGAGAGAGAGAGAGAGATCCCACAATCAGTTATAGAGGGCTGCTACTTTGCTAAGGTACAGAATCTATATGCAGGTACAAAGGGTGACATAACATATTACAATATCATGTTATTTGTACATAATGTTTATGTTTCATATGTTATATGAAATTGATTCTGTATTCTTTGGATAAATAAAAATCGTGAAGCGCACGTAAAACGGTTGGGAGATATCTAATCTATCTATTATCCTACAGATACTCATATCTTCTTTATGGTAATGATAGAGCCATCATCAGCCTGCACTACGCTTGTAAGATTGGAGTCCTACATAAGTTAACTTGCAAATGTACCGCCCGCATAATAGATGTCAATCAGCTAAGCCAAGTTGTTGCCTGTGTGGAACAATTTATTTCCCGTGACGTTTCTCTAAATCCTCGCCATGCAGTGTCTCAATACAACGCTGTGAAATTCACACAACACCACTGAAAATTCCGTGACATTGTTTTGGCTTGAATTGGCAACAGCAAACGGGCTCTGGGGCATTCACGCAGGGTACGCACGGATGCATCTACCACATTTGGAGATGATCGTCGAGAATGCAGTTCTATGCGCATGCTCAGTTGAGTAGCTCCAAATACCATCGCCACATGAAAGATCATTGACTAAGCCGACATAGCAGAAAGACACATGCGCTAAACTCCGGTCCACATCCACTGTTGTCCGGTCAAACCGCGACTCCCGCCCAAGTACACTTTAAATGGCTGAAGGTGTACCGATTGTCAACTCTATCGTTTATCGAGCTGATTCATAATGGTAGACAATGCCCCGAGGGACAATTACAATGTTAAAACTTAATGGCGACGCACGTGCAGTACCCTCTCACAGTGGACCCCAGTGATAGTGGCTACTTGGGACATTGTTTCTATTGTCTCCAATTTAGCTACAGTTCCAAACAACGCAGGCTGAGAACAAAAACGAATATCCTGCTCCTCGTGCCGTTGGCTGTGTAAGATATAACGAGTAATTGTCATAAGCGCTGCTGTGATGTGCGTTATGTTGAAATGACTGAAAACAACATTTGTGAATGAAGACTTACTGGGCCTGTTTCTCAAGACTGTTGGTTTATGGGCAGTTTACTCAACCCGTAATAAGCTATGATTTCGAAATCACAACAAAAAATTCAACAGATAGTCATCGAGGTCATGGCAGAAATCCTACTACTGAAATCTACTTACCAGCGGTGAATGCGACACCAAAATACGTGTCGTTCCCTTTTCTCAATGTAAAATATCTTTCCCCGAACGTCTGTTGTGCTGGTCGCCGCGTGGGTTCTCGTGGGTTAGTGGAGACAAGGAGATTCCGACACTCAGTCCCGAATGTTGCTCCGCATCCGAATCAAACAACCATGTTGCTGTGAATGTCTCTCGCGTGCATCCGGGCGTTTGGGGGATCAGCGTCGGTGGCTCAGGACAGCTTTGGATGAGGAAGGGAAAACGCGTTTGCGTGCGTGAGATTGAGAAATTTGCGTGTGTGAGAGAGCGCTGTGGTCTTGTAGGTTAGGGCGTAGTGTTGGTTTGGTGAGACAGACAGACCCCTCTCAGAATTGTCTGGTTTCGTCAAGGCCACTGCGGGCTAAGCTACTGCATGCCGTCTTTACCAGATATATAATTATATGTACACTATCTCACGTGGTGAACGTTATGGTCTCGTGTCGGTGCACACTCGACCTGTAGGCTAGACTATCAATGGTCGACACGAGACATGCTTTGTAAATACAAAAATATTCCCTTTGAACAAACGTTCAGTTGTTCAAATCATTTCCCAGGACAAGTTGTAAGCGATTGTCTAACAATAAGACGAATGACTTGGGTTCTCACCATTAAAAAATCACTCAGTCACGAAAAAGACGCCGAAATGATCCGAATACCTTTTAATATGGTGAATATAATATGGCATTTCCTTTAATGGTCGTACGGCCACGTGCGACCGTGGTATAGACACAGAATGTTACGTAACTGCAGTGAACAGCAACGCGCGAGAGGGAGGGGGAGATCGCACTGTGTTCAGCTGGATACTATGTCCCCTGAATGTATAGTGCAAAAAAAAAAAAAACTCTCTTTTTATGTAAAAAATAAAGAAATGCCTCATTTTGTTCAGTCACCAACACTTCACAACACAGTCTACATATAGCCTATGACTAATTAATTTGATCTCCACCTATTTACCAGACTATAGCAAAGCTAGTTTCCAAATGGTCTGTAAATAAACGTCTAGCCAGGGGCCGTAATATGCTCCATCTCTCATGAATAAACCGTATGGCCTACCAAGCCGTGGAAAACATGATGCTACCTTGGTGTAACTTTCAATGAATGGATAGAGTATGCAATAAACCTGGAGTCAATTAAAATAACTTGTAATATATTTTTTCTAAATGTTTTTCTATTGGCTACTGAAAAGAAAACATCCATGCGATTACCACAGGCGCACGTGCGGAGGGTGCGCTGTGCATCGTAAAGCGACCTGACGAACATATTACAAATATCACAGTCCTCTTACAGTTACAGGAAATTGAGTTCTTGGTCTTGTCACGTTTATACTAGACTAAGTAAGAATTGTTTAGTCTATCTTTAGTTTTTCTAGGCTGTGTACCTTCTGGGTCTCACGTTTACAGCTTAAGGCATGATCATTTTGACTGACAGATTCAATTTTTTGATTTGTAATTTGATAATATAAATTAATATGCATTATTTGGCAGCATTTTACAGCGCATTGAATAATAATCGTAGTTGTACTGTGCAAGGCAAGTTTTAGTCATAACTATGTTATTATTTAAATCATTAACCAGTTTTGAGGGGTAAATTACTATTATCACTACTGGCTTGTACACTTTTAAAATTGCACAATAAAGATAACTTTTTGATTCTATGTTTACTGTGGTGCCTCTGTCACGAGCCCCTTGTGTGATCCTCCCACTCAATCATGTTCAGTCTCGTCCGCCGTGGTTTCGCTGCTCTGAATTAAAGACTACATTACCCACAACGTTACCTCAAACGCGATCGAACAGTGATGCATGACTTCCCTGACCGCTTTACCCCTGTGTGTTTCCCTAACTCGTGATGATTTAATTTATTTTATATAATTTCTATTGAGCAGTCTCATTAACCATTGCCGAATTGATTCACTCAGTCATTGATTAAGTACATTACCCCCATTTATGTAATTATTTTAATCAAATTAATGTGTTTATAAAGCCATTTGTTGAGCAACGTTTGTTGATTAATACTTATAGTTTTTAGTGTGAAACATTTTGGAGATCCTTCTTGGTCCTGGTGGCTATATAGTACAGTGCAGTACTCATCATATGACTTGAATTAGCCTGTTCCATGTTCAATAAAAAGTTTGCAATTCTTTTTCTGTCCAGATGGAGGCCATCCGGAGCCAATCTCTGTTCGGAGAGAGGGAGACACACTGTTCAGAACTACACTGAACAAGTACAGTCACTGCCATGGGGACAGAACATCCCAGAATAGTGTTGACTTGTCTTAGCAGACAGTGATAGATGTTTACCGGTGGGGTGGATGATAGGCCCAGTACCAGATCTGTATCTTTGATGACAACAGACTCACAGGAGGAGGTAGTCTTAAAGAGGTAGTTTTAAACACTAAGCCCCTATCATCCACAAGGAACCAGACAAGCACACAACGCAATGGAAAAGCACTATTAGTCACTATTTGTGACTAATCACTATTTGTGACGAATCTTTCTAACACAGCAGTTCTTGACAACGGTTGAAAGCAACAGTCACCACTAGAGGGCAGCAGTGCTTCAAGCAGCAGCATCGCAGGGAGCGGAGCTGTGGGACCAGTTTAATGAAACCTGCGGGGTATGTCGCCCCTTGCCTCACATCATTAGCTTGTGGAAGAAATGACATTTCATATGTGCTTATGTTATCACAATCAGTACATCTGCTATTATCTTATCATCTGTTCATCTATTCTGATTTATTATCTATTCATGTGTTTCTACGTTAACCTGCTGTGTTCTGATGACACAGTTAGATTATGTAGCCTAATATACCAGCCTATAATAACAAACCCTTTTGTAAAAACTTATTTTGTTTTAATCTCATTTGTTTTTGTTTGCTAGGTAACATATATAACAGCCAAAATGTAACAAGCTCACAAACGTAATACAATTTAAAAACAACTCCACCCCGAAATATTGTAAAATATTAATTTTGTTACAAATAAATAGCCTTTAAGATGTATTTGAAATTTAAGAAAATTATATAACATTATTGAAATGGTTTCATCATGGTTTTGTATTCACATTCACTACTAGAAAATTATTTAAAAGTGATTGTACTTGAACTTCGATTTATTTTTTCATAATGTAATGCAATTTTAACCCTTTCAGTCCACACCGACGCGGCCACCATAATCTATGGGACACATCCTGTAGCCCTCCCTGCCCCCGCTGCTGTCACCGTCACCCACGCTCAACATGGCGGCCTCTGTTTCACCGCTACTACGCTACTCCTTCCGTATCCGTTATGGTTCATCACTAAACCATCCATGCTGTCGTGTCAGATTGCAAATGCACAGAAAATGCGAATGCCAGCGAAGACATTTTCATCCGTCGGGAAGCAGGTAAGAGGACCGCGTCTGAGGGATGTGGTGGGGTGAAGGGTAAACCGTCACGTGTGTGATGATGTGAGAGCCAGCTAACTGCGTTGCAGGAGGCAGGTGCAGGTTTGGGTATATCACGAGTTCTGATTTTAAGCCTGATAGGACTTATGTTGTAAACAAACGCGTTGAGGTTGTATAATAACAATCTGTACTGCCAGCTGAAATAGCTTGCAGCTCGGTAATATGAGTCAAGGTTGACAAGGTTAGCCTACAATTATAGTGGGATGGCTTGACCATGCGCAGGTTGCCAAATATAATGCCTGTTGTTAGCGCCTCCTAGCCTATTCTCAGTGGATAAAGGTTTTGCCCTTTTGCCTTTTATCAAATTATAACTCCCTGTAAAAAGAAATGTCACAAGATATAATTCACAGTTAAATTATCAATTTAATGTCTGCCCAGTGTATTAGCATTGTTTTCTTTTTTGGGGGGGAACGCTGCGCGCGCGTGTACAGACATGCAGCTGTGGTGCTCTCGGGGACAGATCTTGCTCGGCAGATCCACAGAGAGATCCAACGAGAGGTGGAGGAGCTGGTCGCCCAGGGCAACATGAGGCCTCACCTGGGGGTGGTGTTGGTGGGGGATGACCCCGCCAGCCGCACCTACGTCCGGAACAAGACCAGAGCCGCCAGCATTCTGGGTCTGTATATCAGGAATTCACAGCTGGTTATAATTGGACAGTTTATCATGTTTAAACCTAGAGCTGCTGTGTTTTTTGTATTGTTTTCCATACCAGTGGTATCAATGCTAATGAACCAGTAACAAGCCGCTTAGCCAACATTGGTACACTGCCCTCTGCTGGCAGGCTGTCTTATGGCGACAGCAGCATTTAAAACCGGGACCGTTTTGGTGGTTGACAGTAGATCCTGAACACATGTTGATTTACGAACAACAGCCGGCCAGCATAAACGTTTGTTCATGGCAGACAGCTAACGTCTTGGTTACTAGGGCTTGCTTTCTGTTGCTATGGATATTAATATCTGTGTGGTATATGTGTGTGTGTGTGTGTGTTCTCCAGGTATCTCCAGTGACACGGTGCTGAGGCCCAGCTCTGTCTCTCAGGAGGAGCTGCTGGAGCTGATTGACAAAATGAACCGAGACTGGAAGATCAGCGGCCTGCTGGTGCAGCTGCCCCTGCCAGGTGAACCCTAACCCTGCCAGGTTAACCCTAACCCTGCCAGGTGAACCCTAACCCTGCCAGGTGAACCCTAACCCTGCCAGGTGAACCCTAACCCTGCCAGGTTAACCCTAACCCTGCCAGGTGAACCCTAACCCTGCCAGGTTAACCCTAACCCTGCCAGGTGAACCCTAACCCTGCCAGGTGAACCTTTAACCCTAACCCTGCCAGGTGAACCCTAACCCTGCCAGGTTAACCCTAGCCCTGCCAGGTGAACCCTTAACTCTAACCCTGCCAGGTGAACCCTTAACTCTAACCCTGCCAGGTGAACCCTTAACCCTAACCCTGCCAGGTGAACCCTAACCCTGCCAGGTGAACCCTTAACCCTAACCCTGCCAGGTGAACCCTTAACCCTAACCCTGCCAGGTGAACCCTAACCCTGCCAGGTGAACCCTAACCCTTAACCCTAACCCTGCCAGGTGAACCCTAACCCTGTCATGTGAACCCTAACCCTTAACCCTAACCCTGCCAGGTGAACCCTAACCCTTAACCCTAACCCTGCCGGGTGAACCCTAACCCTTAACCCTAACCCTGCCGGGTGAACCCTAACCCTTAACCCTATGTTAAGTAGAGCAGCTGTTTGGGAATCTACGTGAACGTCCGTGCCTCCCCAGGTCACATCAACGAGAGGGCGGTGTGCAACGCCATCGCCCCAGAGAAGGACGTGGACGGCTTCCACATCGTGAACATCGGGAAGCTGTGCCTGGACCAGAGGGCCATGGTGCCAGCCACCCCAGCAGCTGTGTGGGAGATCCTCCACAGAGCCGGTCAGCCCAGCGCCTCCTCAACACGCTGGGATCTCACAGCTCAGAGGGCCAGGGGGGGATGGAAAACAACATGAAACACTATAAATAAATACAAAAGCGTAATTTTCACTTGAAGTAATGCCATCTGCCAAATGATGGTTAGTTAAGGTAAAAAAAAAAAAAACTCACTCCATGGTTCATCTGTTATATGGAGGACCAAAGTACTCAAAATGTCACTTGTTAATGTTAAAGTGCTTCCATGATAAGAATGCAAGGTAAGGTTGGACATAATGGAATATGTTTTATTATATACAGTACACTGTTATGTACATGTTTAGGGAAATGATACATGGCTCTGTAATATCATACGCTGTTCTGATAAGGGGCCTGGCAAACCTCGTCCACTAGGTGGCAGTAACAGACTATATTTCAAAACTTAAAGTTTTACCCTGAGAAATTAAGTGATCTGAATGACGTACCCTGGGAGACAGTGAACAAAAAAATTATTTCTGGGAAATTGTACATGAAATGAATAGGTGCTCGCCACTTTTCCCCAAGAAGCATTGATGTGTAGATGATGTGTGTGATGTGTACTTGATGTGTGTGTGATGGTGTGTGATGTGTAGATGATGTGTGTGTGATGGTGTGTGATGTGTACATGATGTGTGTGTGATGGTGTGCTCCCTGTGATTGGCTCAGGCATCGAGACCGTGGGGAAGAATGTGCTGGTGGCAGGCCGCTCCAAGAATGTGGGGATGCCCATCGCTATGCTGCTGCACTCGGACCGGACGCACGAGAGACCTGGAGGTGAGGGCTTTGTGTCAGATTGTGTGTGTGTTTGATGGTATGCGTGTGTGTGTGTGTGTGACTTGAAGCTAATGTTGGTTAGATTGCACAAGAAACTATCTGGAATACGTATGAGCAATATCAAAACATTCCTACATGCGTACCAAGAATGTGGTATTTATTTGCCTCAATTTCCTTCTCACAGAAGCATTTGTCTGGGGGCAGTAAGGAGGTTAGGAGAGTTATGACAAGATGCTGGAACAATTGGCTGTGTTGCAACACCTTGTAGAGGGAGGGGAGAGGGAGAGGGAGAGAAAGTGGAAGAAGAAGTAAGGAGAGGGAGAGCTTAGAGAGATTAATGGACTGCTGATGATTCTTCCATAAATGGTCACATGACCTTGGGAGGCAAATCTTATATTATGTTATATTAGTCTGATACTAACATACCCTAAAAGTGTGTATGTTCTGTATATGGAACACTGCAGTTCCTTACTAGATTAACATAGATATCTCACTAATGGATTCAAATAACCTCACAGATACATGTAGTTCTGTTGATGACATCATCCTAGTTGGTAGTTTGTCTGTTCCGGTTGAATGCCAAGCAGGTAACAAGGACATCGAGACTGGAACAGCCAGTCACAAACATGCACAAACACATGGTCACACACACATACCTATTTTAAAAAGGACAGGTGTGTGTGTGAAAGATAAAACAAAGTATTTTTTGGGGGGGGGGGGTTCCACTGATGAACTTAAGGAACACCGTTTTTTCATGAAATAAAATCTACTTGAGGAGGTACATAAAATAAGTGTTTATTAGAACTATACGCTACATGGAACCAAACTAAGAGTACAGAATGCTCAGATCAAGTATGTGGATATCAGGAGGTTTTGCTGTGCTATGACTTGTCTTCATTCCTGTTCTCCAAAATCTTAATTCACTCGCACACACACACACACGCACGCACGCACGCACACACACACACACACACGCACGCACACACACACGCACGCACGCACGCACACACACACACACACCTAGCAGCCAGCATTGTGTTATTTGACCCACCCAGTCTTTGGAAACCTTTCCTGGGTCAGGGAGTCTACACAAAGCCCTTCCATGGGACTCTATTTATTTAAGAAGAAGTCATTGAATGACTATAATATAAACAATATGCAAGGTCTGAAGTATTCTCCGGCATTGGCTATCAGCCTGGTAAGTGAGTTGTAGCCAGGGAGAGAGCCGGCACTCAGCCAGCCTGGGCGCCGGCTGGCCCAGGAGGACTCACACTTCCTCTGCAGTTTCGTAGAACCGTGTCAGTTACTCCATTATAATTATCAGTCATTTTAGACTCATCCCTCAACACGAAGAAGGCAAATCTTGAACAAAAATTCCTTAAAACATGCCCCAGGAGTGAAATACCTGAATCTTATTTACGTGTGCCTTGGAGGGACACAGAAAGTAATAATTTTTGATAATTCATGCTTCACCTGGTACAGTACCCTACATGTCCCCACAGTATAACGCCATGGTAACCATAATCAGTGAACACCACGGCAACCATACACAGTAAATGCCATGGTAACCATGTAAACTATAAACCCTTCAGGTGACACCACAGTAACCATGGTTACATGTCCCCTCAGGTGACGCCACGGTAACCATGGCTCACAGGTGCACTCCCAGAGAGAGGCTGAGAGAACTGGCCAGCCTGGCGGACATCCTGATCGCAGCCGCAGGTACCGTCACCTTGACAACCGTAAACTAGGCAGTGCATTCAGGATGTGACGTGACCCTCGTGTGTTGCAGGAGTCCCAGGGTTGATCACAGCAGACATGGTGAAGGAGGGAGCGGCCGTTATAGACGTGGGGATTAACCGTGTCCGGGACGCTGCCACCGGGAAGCTACGCCTGGTGGGGGACGTGGACTTTGAGGGTAATCAATACAAATACATTCAAATACAAGTGATCCATCAATAGAAATGAATTGAAAATGTAGTTTAACCAGCATGTGTGTGTGTGTGTCTCCGGCAGGTGTGAAGGAGAAGGCGGGGTTCATCACCCCTGTTCCTGGAGGGGTGGGGCCTGTGACAGTGGCTATGCTAATGAGGAATACTGTGACTGCTGCCAGAAATGCCCTGACACACTGAGATGTCTCCTACACAGGTTCATACATACAGTACTAGTGGGCCGTGTACTGTGTTGACATGCAGAGGAGTTTGTGCAGTGAGTTGGGCATCAGATTCAGCTATAATGCAGTCAACACACATCCACTGGGGACTTTGTATTCTTTGATGTCTGATTTGGATGAACTTGTCCTGTTGCAAAACTCTGAATTCATCCGTGGATGCTGACATTTTGTTGATGATTATTTATTTTGGTATTTATTTATTTGTTGTAGTTTTTTTCTTTACTAATTTTATTGAAGGTTTTTGTGATTTGTATTTTTTCTACTGAAACTTGTGCTCTGCTCAGAATGTTAGAGATATGACATTTTAAGATTGTTTGACAACAAAAGGGACCGAATATAAGCTTTATGCGTGAATTAATAGCCTACTGTGTCATTTAATCTTTTCTAAGCTGTCAGGATTTCCCAAACAAGTACTTCAATGTCATCAGACTACTTTCATGAGATCATTCTCAGTATGGGCCTAGTTGTTGTACAATCATGTGTAACCAGACAAAAACCTTGTTGAACATTCTCACTTTATGATGAAAAAAGTCAGTTAAGTGAGACATGTCTGCCTTCATAGAAACTGAACCTGTCAAAAACTTCCTGGTTTGACTGTATACATCCGACCCTCAGAGCCCATATTGTGAGAACAGCTGCCATGCAGACAACCGCATTATCATTGATGCAACAACCGGAGGTGAACAGACAAGCTCCATCAAAACCCATTTTCTGTGAAAGCTTGCACTTATTCACCCCTTAGAGCCACGTCCCACACACACACACACACCTGACACACCTCAAACACGCACATGTCTTACACACACCACACACACACACACACCCTCTTGATGAGCAGTCTCTGTCCCTGCATGCAGTAACGAGGGGGCGGGTGAGGGAGAGAACAGGATGCATACGTAAACCTTTTGATCTTGAAAAAAGAAGCGCTTTCAGAAACATTCCAGTGCTCCTATTGGGTGTTTGAGTTATCTCTGAGATGCTTCTAAAGAGTATAAAAGCCCCGAGCTGGACCATCCCCTCACGCTGCATCGGAGGACCAGGCAAACAGACCAAACCGCCAGGCGTTGAAGGACTACCAGACTACTATAACAGAAACATGCAGAAAGGTATGTTTCATCAAACTGAGCTCTTCTGAGTAGCATGGAGGAGGCAGAGAAATCCCCTCCACTGCCCTGTTCATGCAACTAACCAATCAGACGTCTTGGTATTGATTCATTGTAATATTTGAAGTTTTTGGTGTTTACTGTGATTTCACACAATGTTAAAGATGTTATAGAAGAAGAAAAAATACCCATTATTATTCAACAATACCATGCAAATTAGGACAATGATTTGTACTATGTAGGACAGAGCTAGGTTTACGCAAGATTGTAATACCTTTAACACCAGCTTGTTCATTGTGTTGTTGGGTGGAGCACACATGAGATTAGGAGGCTCCATGGCTTTAGTGGAAATAAATACATTTATCAAATCATTCTCACATAGACAAAAACTCGTTGGGCACCGGTGCTTTAAAGCCATATAATCTGCTTCCTCTAAGAATGTAGGCTACAATGCTACACGACAACAAGTTGGGTGTTTTTCAAAGTGGAAAATCAGTTTCCAAACTCTGAAATGTTTCAAATCCAGAGCCACCGGGCAGAAAGTGTGTAAAGAATGTTGTTTTACAAAGGAATTATTGTACATGTTCCATTTATATATGATGTGTTAAACAGAGAGACGAGACGAGACAAGAGACGAGTGTTAAACAGATAGTAAGGTTGTCCATTTATCAATGAAAACGTGAAATTAAATGTTATTTAAGGTCTTTGGGGATTGCAAATGACTGTCAAGCTTCAGAGCATGAAAGTCATTTTGACACTGTGGTTCAAAACGTCAGATGAATACGACTAGTTCCAAGTAACCAAGCCATTTCTGTCCTCCCTTCTCCGTCCGTGTCACAGCCATGTCCTGGTTGACGGCCATACTGATCCTCGCAGCCACAGCAGTCCGATCATCTGAACCCTCCAGCAACCTCACGCAGCAGACACCACACCCGCACGTCTCCGCACCCACGCACACAGTCAATGGTACGCAACACTACAGTTTCAGTACAAAAAAACAAGCATTCTTTTCTTCTGTTAATGGGTTTCACATTTCAGCTGAACGGTGCATGTAACGTCTTGTTCGATTTCAGCATTCTCTGTAGTTCATCTGACATGTACCGTGCAGGTCCTGCTGAGGCAGAGTTGTGCTATTGTGTTTCTCTCAGTCTTCTTTATACACATGTGTTTGTTTTCAGGGAGCTTGGAGGAGCCACGAGTTCTGAGAATGTCCAGGCCGTGCCGGGAGGAACACACAGGGTACTGTAAGAATGGACAGTGCATGTACCCACAAGACAGCGACGAGCCGTCCTGCATGTAAGTCATGAGCTTGTTGAGTCAGTGAGCGAAATATTGAATGACAGAAACTCAGGTTCCTGATGATTTCTAACGTGGTGTTTGGTTTGTTCGCAGGTGTGAGCCCCCCTACGTGGGAGACCGCTGCATGTTTGTTTACATCGTGAATCCCTCCCAGTCTGACTCCAGCATGGAGGGGCTGATTGGAATCCTTCTTGGCATGGCTTTCCTCCTGTGCTTCCTGGGGATCGCCGTCTACTGCTGCCTCAGGAAACGGTACGATCACATGATCACATTCTCATCTGGATCAAAGCGTCTGTTAGTTGAACACATCGGCCTGGCTGGGCCAGAGCGTCCCCAGGTCCCTTCTTCACACCCTGCCTCGTGTGTGAGGCAGACGCCAAGTCCAATCTGTAGTTGAACTCAGGAGACACTGAGATCTTTTGATGAGGGAGTGATGATCTTGTGGTCTACTTAAACTTTATTTACTACTAATCTGGTTTATTTTCTTATTTCTCCGGTAAATAATGATGTATGATATCTGTTTTTTCAGGTGTAAAACACCCTCTCCACCCTATAAACCCTACGGCTCAGAGAATTCAGTTTGAAGGTCGTGGGTTCTTCATCATCATCATCATCCTCATTGCTCTTAATGTATTGCTCTTCGTACTTTTCCATGCTTGGGCTTGAAAAATACGGGCTATTTATTGTCTAAATTAAATCATTGTGTGATAACATGTATTTAATGTTTTTTTAAATAAACCTTTTCTCCTAAATACTCTTTGTATTTGGTCACAATTTGAACAGGATCACTGAGCATGTATCCAGGTGCATTACATGCAGGGGTGGAGGGTTATCAAGTGGTTTAACACATTTAGAAAAACAAATAATGGTCCAGCAGGGGGCAGTATAGCAGTACGTATCCATGGGCACGCCGGGTGGATTATTAGTGGACTTCTCATGTTGTTGATGAAAGTGTTTCAGGATTACCTGACAACTGACCTGTTTTAGTTCCTCACCCCTAAACACCTAATTGCCATTAGGTGGATCAACATGATCTAAACCACTAGTGCACAAACACAAATCCCTACATGGTTCTGAAGATGCTCTGGGACATTATTCATAAGTGTAAAAACTACAATAGCTCTCAAATTATGAATCAATTATAAGTAAGAGTGATGAGTGAGAGTAGCCTGACTTGAGGTAAAAACTGACAGGCCACACACACACACACACACACACACACACATGCGGATGCACAAACCCTGAGCATGAATTCAAATTGTGTTCTTTTACTTCACGCAGTTAAACACACTGTGCATGCTAACCTGGTCATTTCACTTCCTCTGCCATTTAAAGGGGAACAATAGTTAACGACCCGTGTCTTAACATCCAACTAAGTACCTTTTAAGGAATTATCCATGTTAATAATTGAACAAACACTCACATAAACATTAGGACAGTCTTTTTTCAACAACATATGATATTCCTGGACACATACTGGATCCCACACGGGGGCTTTGTCCAGGGTTCAGGTGGGCGCCCACTCAGCATGGATAACATGTCTGTATCCACAGGAACACTCATCCATGCACGGGCACACTACTTAGAGGGCTATTTAAACAGCCTTGCAGCAAAACAATCCTCTGAAGTACTAATGAGATAAAGGCTTATTTCCACTTTAACAGGTCTGATTTGACAGAGAATTTGGACAAGTGTCCATGTGTGTGTATATAAGCACTGACATGCAGACATAAAATACATGCGCGCGTGTGAAAAAGCATGAACATGCCCCAAAATATGTCTTAAAAAAGCGTTAAAATATATAAATAAACTATAACTGCCATTCAGTGTCATGTGTTAGTAACCCTCTTCCTGTTTGTGAACATGCTCCCACCCTGGACACCTGTTGATTGGTTCTGTTCTGATCTGTTGTGGTCACAGGCTCATGTCAGACTTTCCACATCTCTCCGACCGTGACGCCCCCCCCCAACAAAATCCAAAACATTTCAAACATTGACCTTGTGATGGCTGTTGAATTCCCCCCATCAGGCCTCCTGTATAAACAGCACAGGAGCAGGAGCATCTCTTCTGCAGCAGGAATTCCAGAGATGCTCAAGGAGTTCTCCGGGGATTCCATTCATGGAGACAGCCTGAAGCAGACACAACAACTTGACCCTCTCACTGGAGACATATCTCATCACCCAGACCTCAGCAACCTCACCATCTCACTGGAGACAGATCTAGTGTTAAGGGTTAGAATTAGCCACAAAATATATTTGATTTGTTTTAAAATAGTTATAGTGATAAGTATGTTATTTATATAGAAGTATGTACTATGTAATGCAAGCAATATAAAATCTGTCATTGTCAAAAGAATGTTATCTGGTACAAAAACAGCAGCACATTCCTGAGTGTTCAGTGCATTCTCAGTCAAGACAACGTTCCCAAACCAACAATGTAATAACTGCACTTCAAAAATATTTTTAATTTTTTACTTTTTTAATCTCTAAAACAAAACCCTTCCAATCAAGACAGAGGTCTGATAGTGAACCACCTCTGTGTAACTGCACACATCTCTCATATGAGGCTGTGTGTGTGTGTGTGTGTGTGTGAGGGTGTGTGTTAAAGTGTGTATCATAAGGGTGGGCCGTTGATACAGCTGTTGCTGAATCATGTTCAACAGTCCCATTCACAGACTTGACCTGAGCATTGATACAGCAAATATATAGAGACCGGAGGTGATAACAATAGCTGGACTAGGAAGAGTTGTTGCAGCGTGTTACTGAGGCGTGGTGGCTGCTCAGGGAGAGGACGTCAGCTACTCCTGGATGACTTCAGACAAGAACCAGACCCAGCCGCAGAGATCTCAAACAACACAGCATGTAAACACATCCCTAAGGCCAGTCAAATTAGTGATTACTCCCTTACATGCACCAACAGTGTTTGAGAGACACACACACACACATTAAATATACAGAGTTCTCTGATACTGTCTGTTGCACTCTCAGACACACACACACACACACACACACACACACCCTTCTAAGAGGCGGGCGTTATAAAAGCTTCACCCCACCCAGAGGTGTGAGAGCAAGCAGTGAACACACACACTCGCCCACAGGTTGGAACCGAGCTCACAGTCAAACAGCAACTCTCCCTGGATATGAACACCCTCATCCTAATCTCTGTGCTGTGTTTGGGTAAGTCTGGATTTGTATATCTGTGTGTTTAAGGAGTGCCTTTCATGTCCAGTGAATTCAACTTAATCTTATATGTAATTGATTATTTAGAAGGAGCTGTGTATGTCAGAAGAGAGAGAGATAAAGAGACACTCGTATCCTCTAAGAATGTCTACTATGTCGAGTTGTTTACAGTGTACAAAAGCAGGTTGAGTGTATAACCAGTGCTGTTTCATTATATGCTCTGCTGTTGAAATGTGACTATTGTCATAATTGGTTTCGTATGACGGTTGTCTAGCATTTCTACATTGTGTTCGTACTTAGACTACATTTGGAATGTTCTACATGCGATTGGTTTGGTCTGGTTGTAGTTTGTTGAGATATTCTTTTTGATAGCAGTCTTTTTGTATTTTGATTGTGTTGCTCTGTGTTTGATTGGAGTTCATTTCGTCAGCGCTGTGTTTGATTGGAGCAGTGTTGTAGTGTTGCGAGTGCCGTGTCTGATTGCTGTGTGTGTATGTGTGTGTGTGTAGTCTGCAGTCCTCCGGGTTCCCTGGGGTCTGCCGTCACCTTCTCCCCTGGCCTGGGCCGGGCCTCTGGGGTGGTGACCTCAGGAGAGGTGCTGAGGATGGCAGGTGAGGAGGCTGACCTGGAAGAGGATCTCTCAGGAACACAAGCAGAAGAGTCCACGCACGACTCAGGTGACTACAGCCATCCTCTTTCTTTCTGAATCTCAATCATCAGTCTTCAACCAATCCAAGTTAACTTGTTTCAGGATGACTTCCCAGAGTGTTTCAAAAGCGGTGATGGGAGAGGGTTGAAAGAAAACGATGTAAACTGACTTCTACACCGGTGATCAACTTGAGATGTTTTCCCGCAGCGCTGCAGATCAACGAAGGGGAGAAGAGGTTAAAGAGGAAAGGAAAGGGCAAGAAGAGGAACAAACACAGAAACAAACACACCACTGCCTTCCAGCCAGACACGTCCCTCCCCAGCAGGCTCAACAGCACGTCAGCACACCCAGTGCTCATCTCAGCCAGCGTCACCGCTGACCCCTGCAGCTCCTCCCATCTCAACTTCTGCATCCATGGGATGTGCAAATACCTGGAGGACCTGAAGGAGGCTGTGTGTGTGTGAGTAGCAGACAGGTCGACTCACTGTGTGTGTGTGTGTGAGTAGCAGACAGGTCGACTCACTGTGTGTGTGTGTGAGTGAGTGTGAGATAAAGAGAGAGAGAGAGAGAGAGAGAGAATGAAAGTGATGGAGAAAGCAGGAATGAATGTATATGAAACAAACACTAAAATCTATTCTATTTGTTTCCATATTTGAGATACAGTTTTGGATTCAAAAACGTTCCTGATGTCTTTGTGCGTTGATGTAACTTCCCGACTCTCCTCCCCAGGTGTATGAAGGGCTTCGACGGCGAGCGCTGCGGTATCCAGCTGCTGGGCAGCAGGAATGAGGAGGAGGAGGAGGGCAGCAGGGGGGAGTTGGTTCAGACTGTGCTGGTCATCATCGCTGTGGTGCTGTCACTCATGAGCTGCATCGCCATCCTGCTCATGACCTGTGCTCAGTAAGAGTTCCACACACACCTACCCAACACACACACACACACCTACCCAACACACACACACCTGCCCAACACACACACCTACCCAACACACACACACACACCTACCCAACACACACACACACCTACCCAACACACACACACACACCTACCCAACACACACACACCTACCCAACACACACACACACACCTACCCAACACACACACACACCTACCCAACACACACACACCTACCCAACACACACACACCTGCCCAACACACACACCTACCCAACACACACACACCTACCCAACACACACACCTACCCAACACACACACACCTACCCAACACACACACACCTGCCCAACACACACACCTACCCAACACACACACACCTACCCAACACACACACCTACCCAACACACACACACACACCTACCCAACACAAACACACCTACCCAACACACACACACCTACCCAACACACACACACCAACCTAATACACATCAGAACGCCCAAACACCCTTTTTATGTGAAAATAAGATTTATTTCAAAAAGAAATCTACCCTTCTATCCATGTGCTGCAGACAGACATATTAACACACCCAAACACACCTAAACACAGACCAACACACCCTAACACTTTATTGCTCATAACGTTCTGGGAATCAATTAAACACACACCTGAGTTTCCCAAACTAAAGACTATCTGAATAAAAGAGGAGAATTTGACATGAATAACTTAGAAGCTTAATTCTACTGTCAACAACATGTAAACGCACACATTTGTATTCTTGAATATTTCACTGTATTATTGGTTAATTTTAATTTGACTTGACAGTACATTCCTGGTGCAAAGTACTGACTTAACACTCCAGTAACACCAGCACTGACCAAATACTGGCAAACACCACACCCTGTACGTGGGTTTCCTGTTAGTCAGTAACTGGATTATATAGTCCACATATATCATCAGAATATGGGACAAAGATGATAGTCCAAAGGTGAGCAGGTCTTAACCTGCTGAGGAGTGTTTCACCCTAGGAGTCTCCACAATATGGAGTAGTTTACCACCATACACACACATGGAGTAGTTTACCACCATACACACACACGGAGTAGCTTACCACCATACACACACACACACATCCCATCTCGAATGCTTGAGAGGCTGTAGTCTCCTTGTGTGAGTTTACAGTATCAGGTCCTGATGCAGTTGTCACTGAATGCAAAACAACACTAGATGTTCTGGTCCAGACACCTGCATCTGGGATTCACTTCAATGATGCAGAAACAACTATATATGATTTAGTTCTAATGTTGCTCCAACATGGCTGTATCAGTGTCAGAGGTTATGACTCATAGTCGACGTTATGACATGTTAATGACGGTCATCATGGGTTTCCTCAGCTACAGGACACAGAAGAACTTCCTGTCTGCTTACCTGGGCTCGGCCAGTGAGAAGCATCAACTGCAGACACCTCCTGCTGACGGGACTGTGTGATCGCCTGCAGGTCTGTCCCTGCTCTCTCTCACACACACACACACACACACACACACACACAGGCACACACGGACACACACGTCCAGATTAAGCGGGGCCTTGCGTCAGGTGAGGAGCTCCTCTAGATCTCTCTTTGAACCAGGAGTTTGGCATGTACACATTCAGGTTCACATGCACCCACACACACACACACACACACACACACACACGCGCACTCCTTGTCCTCCTAGCCCTAAACTCTAATCCCCCCCCCCACGCACAGGTATACAGTGAGAAGCCGGTTCTCCTAACTATGATGAGACGTTCTCATACAAGTGTGCACCTTGTGCACCTTGTCTGGGCAGAGTCTTGTTTTGTACAAAATGATCAAATGTCGTACTACAAGTAATTTTTTAATGTAGCTCTTTATTAGCTAGCGACAACTTGCATGTTCACATATCTCCCACCATGATCAACTGACCATGACCCAACCATCTGGGTGGTCTTAACCAATCATAGCACAGTATGATACAGCGGTAAAATGCATCCAATTATAATTCAGTATGTTTACACATAATGTATATTACAGAGAGAAACATCAAGACCAATGGAAACAGGAGTCACAAGAGGACAAGTTTAGAGCATCACAGACAATTGGTCTGACTACTGATTCATTCAAATACTTGCTTTGTCATTATGGGTTATGGACAGTGTAGGTAGATGAGGGAGAAAATATGTTTTAAAATTAGGCTGTAAAACTCTTAGAATGCACTGTATGTTACGACCTTTACAATCCTAAAGAGCAGGAGAAGACAATCTTCTACAGTTTTGTATGTGTCAGATCTGCTGCAGGGTTAGAGTGAGGGAACCACTCACATGAATGGGAGTTTAAAAACACACAATGCTGCCACACAGCATTGTGATCCTACTCGTTTCTCAGCTAATATCCCTGCCCTTTTCTGGAATGCCTGCCCAACTCATAAACAGTTACAACACCTGAGGATTTAATCTTATAATGGTCCTTCAAGCCTTGCAGCAAAACTACTGTTGTGAAAGGAAAGTAGTTGGGGAAGACAGGAAATGAACCAAGGTTGATGATCCTGTCAGTGGAAACGATAATCCTACAGATCCTGTATGAGATCGCTTTTGTTTTCAATGTGAAGGGCTGTTATCTGTAGCAGATTCAGCACATGAAAACTAACTTTGGCCTCCTCTCTTTCTCTCTCCCTCTCTCTCTCTCTCTCTCTCTCTCTCTCTCTCTCTCTCTCTCTCTCTCTCTCTCTCTCTCTCTCTCTCTCTCTCTCTCTCTCTCCCTCTCTCTCCCTCTCTCTCCCTCTCTCTCCCTCCCTCTCCCTCCCTCTCTCTCCCTCTCTCTCCCTCTCTCTCTCTCTCTCTCTCTCTGTCTCTCTCTCTCTCTCCCTCTCTCTCTCTCTCTCTCTCTCTCTCTCTCTCTCTCTCTCTCTCTCTCTCTGCTACCATAGAACCTCAGCACTGTTGAATTACGTCAGGAAGACAAAGGGCCAAGCAGTGGCACATGGACCCGTCCACAGAACACAGAACACTGTAGAACTGCTGCACAATGTTATTTATTTGATTGTTTTTATTTATTGAGAAATTCCCTTGCTCCTTCATTTGATAATATTATTGTTAGACGGCGATGTTTACCGTCTTGGACTGTAGCTAATGTAAGTTATTTATTGCACTAGTCATTAGTCACTTAGGTCAGAGTGATGTTCTAACCCTTGAAAAGGGAATATATTTTAAGTCACCAATAAAGTCTCTCAGTGTTAAGTTAAAGCTTGTGCACTGACTGTGTGTGTGTGTGTGTGCACAGTATATATTTATGTGTGTGTGTGTGTGCGGGCGCCCGTGAGAGAGAGAGATCTATTTGCATGGTTGTATGTTTACATTCCCCTCTGTGAACGCATTCTCCTGTGACTGGCCTCCACTTCAGCAGCCGCAGAACAGAGGGGAGGAACAGGATGAGAATAATTAAGAGGCCATCAACTCTTGACATCACAAAGGTAAACCTTGTAACATCATCGATAACACAGACGTGGCGGAAGGTAATGGTCCCGTCTGCACTACTGTAGCATGCTAATTTACCCAAACTATTCTCCAGGTCACAACTGATCTAAAGCCCTTTGGCACATCAAGCCACATTTTAAATACCCCGCCACTGGCAAAATATTTTACACATCTGCCCGGTCGATTTCAACACATCCCATTAAATATTTAGGTAACACTTTAGATGAGCTCACCAAATTCATAATTTATTAACCAATTTGTTACCTATTAGTTAACGGTTTGTTCAACATTAGTTATTTATTGTTTATACAAAATGTATCATTAGTAAAGTGTTTGTTCACACAGTTAGGGTTAGTGTTCGGGTTTAGGGCTAGGGTTTAGGGTTTAGGGTTTAAGTTTTGGTTAGGGTTTAGCT
The DNA here is from genome assembly GCF_054491055.1 of Hypomesus nipponensis. Classification (NCBI taxonomy): domain Eukaryota; kingdom Metazoa; phylum Chordata; class Actinopteri; order Osmeriformes; family Osmeridae; genus Hypomesus; species Hypomesus nipponensis. The sequence goes on from NC_140388.1 coordinate 13,310,764, forward strand.
TTACTAATGCTTTACTAATGATACATTTTGTATGAACAACAAATAACTAATGGTGAACGAACCATTAACTAATAAGTAACAAATTGGTTAATAAATTATGAATTTGGTGAGCTCATCTAAAGTGTTACCAATATTTTTCCTTTAGGCTATCTCTATTTTTGCACCTGCTATCTCTATTGTTGCACAGGAGAACCGAATTATGACCAAATTGACTCAGCTTGACTCAATTTAATACTGTTAGCATAAACTATGTGGTTATGGGGTCTAAGAATTTAAAGACATGGCTCATGGCGACACAGAGACTGGGAGAAAGAGCAGGGAATCGGCTCTGTCTGAGGCTGGATGAGTGAGGACACCACCCTTTACTTACCTTTGTTCGGGACTTCTCCCATTGACTCCAAAACCTCTGTTGCCATGGTGTCGGGCTGTTTAGAAAAGCGCAGTGACGTCAGTGGCCGAGTAACTGTGTTTGGACTGGCAGAATCGCTGGGGAGTGCCCGGGCTATTATTAGAACACAATGACCAGGTAACCCCCCCGCCCCCCCCTGCTCCACTCCACCCACACCAACACACCAACACACCAACACACCAACACACCAACACACCAACACACCAAAACTCACTAACCAGACTTGGCTCCAGAACACATTAGATGGGGGGGCATGTTTTTCACAAGGGGGGGGGGGGGGGGCACGCATTTACAAAGCATGTATGAGAGTCAAAATAAGAGCACACCTGCATATTCTGCAGGAAAGTGTAACCATCTTCTATTTAATTTATAGCCAGTATTTCTGATTTATACTTTAACAAAATTATTTTTTGAGGGGGCATAGCATTCCATTTGTGTGGGCAATGCCCGTCAATGCCAGTCACTAACACACCTGCTGGTGTATACTAACACACACACACACACACACAAACACACATTGAAAGAGAAACAATGCTGTGTAAGCACGGAGGAATTTGCAGAGTATAGGTCAACAGAACTTAGAATAGACTCCATACAAAGGAATCTCGTCCACACTTAGATCAGATTGCTCACCACTCTCACCCCTCACCGCAAAGAGACTCTTAACATCAGGGTGGAGTGAGATGAAAGCATCTCAAGTCTGGGACAGATTTAGCCTCGGCCATTGATGTTACAAGCTTGTACTTGCCATTACAACACATTAGCAAAACTTTAATACCCTCTTCAAATGTTACATCCTTGACAGCTCATATCTGTAGATGTCAGGGGAGTGGGGAGGCTGTGGCTGAAGTATGTGAAACGTTTACAAGCGACAGTTCACATTTTTGGACCGTGACTTAAGGAGTTGAGCGCTGGTGAATACCCTGCAGCATTCAGTCAGCTCTGGAAACGTCACTTCTTAGAACCGTCAGGTCCATCGTGAAGGCTGAAAGTCTGCATACGTGTGTGTGTGTGTGTGTGTCTGTGTGTGAGAGGTCTGAGCAGTGAGCGGTTCACAAGAACACAGATGTTGCGTCATGAGGGGGAACAAAATCTAAACTGATAAGTTTGACAACTGTGGTCTGAGATATGAACTGGGAGGTTCCACAGCACCACCCGTCTGATGACTGAGTGAGGGGAGGGAGGGATGTCATTCAGTGGAAAACAGCCTCTGTCACCCCCCTTGTCTCACATCTGACTCAACAAAACCCTGAGTCAGGCCCTTCCAACAGCTTCCTCAGAAGCCCCCCGAGGCACCAGCTGCCAGTAATATGCCCCAGGGCTTCCTCTCCCCTCAGAGTGACAAAGCCACAGTTTGCTCTTCGTATTTCTTACGAGGCTGCGGTTAAAGCGGTCAGTTTCATCATGTCAGCTTCTCTGCAAACCAGTTGTTCCTGTTCTAAAGATGCAGGTACACAGACAGAGGGGAAGGCTGAATGTTAATGTTAAGGCAGAATGTTCCCATACTTTGTGTCGGCCTTAAATGGCTCACTGCACACATGTCCTATCAAATTGCAATATTATCAAGTGCAATGTTATTTATCAGCTTTCTTATGCTTAAAATAAGGTAAATGTTGCTGCCATTGCAGTTAGTGAATTTCACTTGATAAGATTTATTAAAATAACGTGTCATTTACTTAAATTAAGTCAATAGATGAGCCATTTATACTCAAAACAAGTCCAACTGGATTTGAAATCTGAAACACAATAACCTCAGAGAACACAGCCAGAGGAAGAGGAAAAGCCCTGAGGAAGAGCCCTGAGGAAGAGGAAGAGCCCTGAGGAAGAGGAAGAGCCCTGAGGAAGAGGAAGAGCCCTAAGGAAGAGGAAGAGCCCTAAGGAAGAGCCCTGAGGAAGAGGAAGAGCCCTAAGGAAGAGCCCTGAGGAAGAGGAAGAGCCCTAAGGAAGAGCCCTAAGGAAGAGCCCTGAGGAAGAGCCCTGAGGAAGAGGAAGAGCCCTGAGGAAGAGCCCTGAGGAAGAGGAAGAGCCCTGAGGAAGAGCCCTGAGGAAGAGGAAGAGCCCTGAGGAAGAGCCCTGAGGAAGAGGAAGAGCCCTGAGGAAGAGCCCTGAGGAAGAGGAAGAGCCCTAAGGAAGAGCCCTGAGGAAGAGGAAGAGCCCTGAGGAAGAGCCCTGAGGAAGAGCCCTGAGGAAGAGCCCTGAGGAAGAGGAAGAGCCCTGAGGAAGAGGAAGAGCCCTAAGGAAGAGGAAGAGCCCTAAGGAAGAGCCCTGAGGAAGAGGAAGAGCACTGAGGAAGAGGAAAAGCCCTGAGGAAGAGCCCTTAGGAAGAGGAAGAGCCCTGAGGAAGAGCTTTGGTATTAGTTAGAAGCCTGGCCGTTTGTAGCCTGTTATGTAACTGAAGAGCAGTTTGAACTGCAACTGTCAGACGTCTGAGGTCCAGGAAGTGGTGAATGCAGTGGTCTCTCAGATGACAGATGATCTGAGATGATCTTCTTTCATCTGAGAAGCGAAACCTTTCCAGTTCACATAAACATACCTTTTGTTCTTTTGGGTGTTCATCAGAAAACATGTATGTCAAATAACTGTTTAGAATCATTTATTTTGTGCATTTTGTGCAAGCACTTTTATTACACTTTTTCATTTAATAAGACTCCATCATATCAATCAAAACATTTGGTGTCTTTATTTTTCACGTAAGCTCAAATACCAGTCACTTTATAGTCTTTTTGATCCAGTTTAAGTATTTTTCTGAAAGAAATGTGTAAACTCCAGGTTTGGTTTTGATCCCACATTTAACACCAAAGGATGCGACCCCCCCAAACCTCCCTCCACACACCAGAGGTCCTCCAGAATCACCCTGAAACACATCAAGCACAGCATCATTTCCTTTTTCTCTCTCACACACAGAATCTGTATTTGAGTATACGAATGTTATATTCACAAGTAGTTGACTTGCACAATGTAATTAGATGTTTTTAGTTACCTGACAGGAATCTGCAGTGTCTTTGCCCACCCAACCAGCACACACCATGCTGTTGGTGATGACAGGTCTGAAGTTGTAGAAGTCTGGCGAGTTACACTTCTTTCTGTCGATGATGGTAACGTTTACCGATCTCAGAACGTCAGACATGCGTCCCTTGTTCTTGGTCGCTCCCCATCCTGCTACCAGGCAAGTTGTGCCAGTAGGAAAATCTGACACAAGACTTGGCAATGGCAGGGATTTCACAAACAAGGTCTCCTTCACTGGCCTATCCAGCTGAGAAAAACAAGTCAGATAAGTTGATTTTCCCTTTCTTCATGAAACATGATCAGACATGACACTGTTTTTCAACTAAGGTTGGACTTTCTAAAACAGAATAATTCCTTTGCAGTAAAGAAGAGGGATGTTCATTCCTATCTTCGGGTGAAAAACACTAGATATCACATATTCTGCTGTTCTTACCCTCAGAAGCATGATGTCGTTGACCTTTTCAGTGCTGTCATAGCACGGATGAACAACTCGCTTGGTGACCTTCAGGACCTGCCGGGAATTCTTCTCCTCCTTGTTCACAGAATGAACCCCAAGAATCACCTTCTTAACGCTGGAGGATGGACAGACAACCAACTCTTAATGACATCCACTTAGAATGTGAAGGTAATTATTGACAAAATTATAACACATGCTCCTGTATTTAATCTGCTACAGTCAAACCGTGCATTTTCAATAACGGCAAAACAGTCAGATGTGATCTGAGTCACGCTTATTTTGCTTTCAATATTTCTTTCCAGCGTGCTACGAGAGGAAGCCCTTGGCTCCAGCCGGGTTGGGACGTACTCTGAGCAGTGGGCTGCAGTCACGACCCACTTCTGATGGTTGAGATGGATGAGAGTTCCTCCACAGACAGGCTGTCCCTTGCTGTTCTCCAGGAGAGCCATGTGGGGCAGGGAGTGAGGCTTGACCTCCTGCCCTCCTATGATCTCTGCACAGTCACCTGCAGCAGAACAACAGGCTGGTGAACAAACACAGCACCCAGGGGTGGAGGGTCGCGCTGTCTTGTACAGACACACACTCACCGAATCGCAGACAGAGAAGAGCAGAAAAGACCCCAAAACCAAAAGTTTTGTAGTGGAGCATGTTATTTATCTTTGATGTCATGCAATGTAGTATATCTAGGCTAAGTTACACTGATCTTGTCAATGATGCTGCTAATATCTTAACACTGATGCTAATTCTAACTATATCGTACTGTAATACGTCTACTATATAGTACCATCACTAAGGAGCTTGTCACAAAGGAGCTTGTCTCTCTGATCTGGTTTTTATGCTCTGAAGGGAGGATGTGATGTCGTCTGACCACATGACATAACCAGGGAGAAACCACTGATCTGAGTCGTCTTGTGAGTGAAGGAAACCTTCCTGCGTGTTTTAGAAGCATGCTTTCCTATGTACCCAACAAACCTGAGACTAAAAATGATGGAATAACGTTTTGAAAAAAGGTTGAAGTCTGATTTTCTTTTTTTACAAAGTCTGGTTTTCTTTTTTTACAAAGTCTGGTTTTCTTTTTTTTACAAAGTCTGGTTTTCTTCTTTTTTTTTTTAGATCTTGTTGTTATTATCAGTGACCTATGCACTTCTGAAAGCTCTCTCTTGGAAGTCGCTTTGGAGAAAAGCGTCTGCTAAATGAATAAATGTGAATGTAGAGCACGTTCTCTGTTCTAGGCTTCTCTTTCCCCCCCCCTTTCCTCCTCTCTCCTCTCCTTTTCACTTCATGTGTGGGAAGTTTAGAAAGGTTGAAAAATATATATGTTTTTAAATATTAAAAAAAAAATTTTTTTTTAAAGGTTTATTGACTCATAGACTCATTGACATCATTGAGTACTGTAGTACTCTATTATACTCTGCTCTGCTTCACTCTGTTAGACGATTCTCTGATCTCACCCCCACTCCTCATCTCTCCGTTCACTGTGTACGTGGAAGAAAAAAAATTCTGTCGTGTTGCGTGTGAAAATATATTTTGTAATTGAGTTGATCTGGACGACCGTGTTAGCTTATGTGGTTTCCCCTAACGGTTGACAATGAGAACCACACCTGTGATTCTCACATTGAACCACTAGATGGCGGCATTGAAGCGCAGCCCAATGGAGCTGTCGAAACAGAACTAATTTAAAAACAGTTTTCATTGCGGGAAATGTGTGAGGTCAAGAAAACATGTTTCCCCTCAAATGACAGTTAACGTAATCACTGTGTCAATGATAATGGAAAGGAGCTCATTGAGGAATACTAATAAATGTATTTCAGAATACTGACAAAAGTACACTGTATTTGTCAGAGCAATTTCTGGCATCCAACTTCAAAAGAGAAAATATGCTTTTTTACTTCGTCATTTTTAGTATTACATAAATTGATTTCCTGAAACATTCTTTGAATATAGGCAGGACAGTTTTAGAGCATGACAGTAAAACTCAGTCTGAACAGTGTACAGATAATAACTAAACAGACTTGTTGTAGAAGTTCAAATGGGCCTTAAAAGCTTTGAAAAAGCTCTCTTCAGGTAGATGGGCTCTTTACAGGAGGAGCGTCCATCTGATGCTGCAGCAGACGGAGGCTTCAGCTGAAGAGCTCCTGTTCAATTAGAGACACTTTTCCCCCCGAGTACTTGAACGGTTCCGTCAGTAAAAACATCCACTCATGGAGGATTTTTTTGTGACAAAATCTGAAGCGTCCACTTTCCCTCCCTGACCAGTGGTCCACTCATAACAACAGCTATCTCCTCTTCACATCGACCTGAGAGCTCTCCTGGCTCTCTCGCTATCATAACAAGCTGATAAAACAGAGACAAAACCAGAGTGATATAGTTTTACCTACAGCCTGAGAGGGAATGGTGAAATGGGCAGATGGATTAAAGTGGTAGAGAGAGAATAAGCGAGGAGACTAAGAGAGATAACAAGGTAAACAGGCAGATGGACAGATGTACAGAAACACACCCATATAAACAGAAACACACCCATACAAACAGAAACACTCATTAGACTTGCTCATAGGCTACTCTGGTATTTCACTTCTCATTTGCTGTTTATTTATTTATCTGAGAAGAGAAATGTTTCATTCTGCTTCCCAGTGCAGCAGAGGACAGTGGGCACTCTCTGAGGAAAAGGAACGTAGCTGCATAGATGGACACAAAAATTCCTTTTAGTTCTGAAGTCATTGTTGCATACATAGTTCAGATAGAAAGATCCTTTCCTCACTGATTGTACTTCCACTTGCATTTAAATCTGACACACTGATTAAACTAACAAACATATGACCCATCTTACGTAATATACTGCACTTTTGTCTGACATCTAAACAAAAATGACACAAAAGTCTCACCAAAAAACTTTAGATTTGATATTCTTTATATATAGCCTCTCACTGTTTTCAGAACTATATAGCCTCAACCAGCTTCATGATAAGTCAGCTGTGAGGCATTTCCAACCAGCCTGAAGGAGGTCTGGATTCTGAGCACTTTGCTTTTCCCTCACTCTGCCAAACCATCTCAATTTGGGTGGTGGTTGGAAGGTCAGGTGATTGTGTAGGCCAGGTCATCTGGTGCAGCCCCCCCCCCCCCCCCCCTCTCTGGTCTCACAGCTCCCCCCCCCGCCCCCTCTCTGGTCTCACAGCTCCCCCCTCTCTGGTCTAACAGCTCTCCCCCACCCCCCCTCTGGTCTAACAGCTCTCCCCCCTCCCTCTCCTCCCTCCTCCAGCACTGTACATGTGGGATGTCGTGTTTTCCATAATTCTGATTCTAACGCCACCTGAGAGCCTGCCTGACATAAGAGCCTGTGTTCTAAAGTGGCTCCTGAGGCAGATCCTGCATCACTGTTCCAAAATGTGTGGGAACCTTCCCAGAAGAGTCCACACAGAGAAGCACTTTGGAGAGGAACTCTGCATTAATGCTCATGATTCTGGAATGAGGAGCAGGTGTCTGTATAGCGTACTGAGCAGGAGTCCAAAGGGTTCTTTTCATCAATACGCATACATATATATTTACTTATTAATCAAAAATAAACAATTAGCGATTGTGTTTGTCATTACACAACAGGGCTTTCAGTGATGTTTTAAATATGTTCTTGAAAAGTATTTATAAACTAATCCTTTACAAATGCTTTAGTGTGTTTCTGATACCCACTTGTCATCCTAATCTTCTTTAAAGGAGTTTGGCCTGAAAACAACAACATTCTGGAAAGAAACAGACAAACATGACGTCACGTCACAGAACATTTTATTAAGCCAGACACTCAGGAGAGATCAATGCATTTTGTCATTTAGAAATAAGAGAAATTATCAACGTATTTTCAATCTTACATGTGACATTTCTATGTACAGTGGTGTACAGTTATATGAATCATTTCAGTTTTTTACAATCAACGTTCACATTTATAATCTAAACTTAATATCTAGGATGAGAGACAAAAGAGATAAAATGATCACTGTGTATTAACTTCTCTTACTTCACAACTCCCTAAATCTCATTCTGCATTATTTTTGCATTTTGGTGGAAGATAACATATTTGATTTGCTTTGATTGGCATGGTGAAAACAAGTTTCTTTTTATAACCAAACACATTTCAAAAACCGGTAATGAAGGTTTACATGTTCAGATTTAGCCTGTTGCAGGCCAATTCTGATAAAAATACGCCAAACACTTTGACAAAAGAAGTTATGACAAGAAAATGTACAGAGGGCCGACTTACTATATTTAAACACTTGATCAGCTACTGTGCCCTATTGCTCGTGGTGAGCAATAACTTTGTACATTGACATTTTGTATGCACCAGAGGTGTCCGTCCATATATACACCACTCACTACCCAGTCAAACAGCTCCTCTTCAAACCACACAAAGTGACAATAAGGATCCCCGCTCTTCTTTGCCTGTTTTCTCTGTGTCACCAGACTGCACAGTTATAGAAATGCGGAACCATAACTACTGTAGTAGGAGAGACTCAAATATGAAATATGACCCATGTCGTGGTAACAGCAGAAAGGCACCTTCCTGGCCTCCTACTGTAGTAGGAGAGACTAGGTGAAATATGACCCATGTCGTGGTAACAGCAGAAAGGGTTAGGGTTAGGGTTAGGGTTAACCCTTCCTGGACATTTACAGATGTGAGCTGGAAAACAGCTGTACAGCTGTACAGGTTGTGAGGAGGTTGTTCAGGCCGGACTAGCAGAGCACAGCTTGTTCTGTACATCAGGCCTGACAAGCAGAGCACAGCTTGTTCTGTACATCAGGCCTGACAAGCAGAGCACAGCTTGTTCTGTACATCAGGCCTGACAAGCAGAGCACAGCTTGTTCTGTACATCAGGCCTGACTAGCAGAGCACAGCTTGTTCTGTACATCAGGCCTGACAAGCAGAGCACAGCTTGTTCAGTACATCAGGCCTGACTAGCAGAGCACAGCTTGTTCTGTACATCAGGCCTGACAAGCAGAGCAGAGCTTGTACAGTACATCAGGCCTGACTAGCAGAGCACAGCTTGTTCTGTACATCAGGCCTGACTAACAGAGCAGAGCTTGTTCTGTACATCAGGCCTGACTAACAGAGCAGAGCTTGTTCTGTACATCAGGCCTGACTAGCAGAGCAGAGCTTGTTTTGTACATCAGGCCTAAATAGCAGAGCAGAGCTTGTTCAGTACATCAGGCCTGACTAGCAGAGCAGTGAGCTTAACGGAGGATCAAGGATCCTGTTTGTAAACCAATGTAAGTGTACACACTCCTCAGTCCACCCTGCTCACACACAACCCTGCTCACACACAACCTCCCTCAGCTGGGTGATTTGATCAATCTGTGAAGCTGTGGTCCAACTGGAGAACAGGAAAACTGTGGTAAAAAGAATAAAAAAGGTTGAAATGATAAAGCAGTGTTCTGCTTATTGTTGACTGTCCTAAATGTACAGATCTTAGAGCAGCATTGATCTCTGGATGAACCTACCTCTAATATCATTAATAAATTCATTGGTTTCCATGGAAACACAAAAGTCATTGGTTTTATAAAAAATACAACAACAAAAAAGTTCACCCTGGTTTGTGTCATTCTCACGATTTCACAACCAGTCAGGAAGTGAGAAGGTCCGGGTATTGAGTTCAGGAGACTGTTCCTTCATGCCTCTCATCAGAAGTACTTGTTCCTGCTGTGCTTGCTGTAGTTCTTCAGTAGATCACCTCGTACACAGTGGCCTTCTTGTCGCCGGAGCCCGTCACTATGTACTTATCATCCACCGAGATGTCACAGCTCAGCACAGAAGAAGACTCTTTTGACTGGGAGACAGAACGGAAGCAAATCAGACTTGAAACGCAGAGAGAGAGAGAGAGAGAGAGAGAGAGAGAGAGAGAGAGAGAGAGAGAGAGAGAGAGAGAGAGAGAGAGAATAACTGGAGGTGAGATTAGCATGCCCCCCCCCTCTCTCTTTCTCTCACCCTCCCCAAAACAATCCAATGAAGCATGAAAATTGCTAACAAAAAACTCCTCCTGGTGCACATGGCTGTTCCAGTGAGCTGTGATGCACATGGTTGTTCCAGTGAGCTGCTTTTACCTGGAAGATGCTGGCTCCATAGGGGGTCCTCCACGCGTTCAGCAGGTTGTCCTTACCCGTGCTCACAAACCACTTCCCTGGAGACACCAACACACAGCCTCACCACGACGCCACACATCCAACAGGCCACACTCTCAAACACTACAGCATTTAGAATATTCTGTCTTTATTTTATATTTTCACATTGTGAAATGTTTGAATGTGCCCATCCCTAAAGCCGTAGCGTTTCTCTGGGTTAGCTGCAGACAAGTGTCTTGATACAGTATTAAAACAACATGGCTCAAAGTCTCCCTCAGATCTTACTGCAGCCGCATGAAATAAAGAGCCCTTATTGGACGAGCAGGATGGTTGGAACACGTCGCAGATCCCTACCACAGTGGGCCAACTTGAGGGAGAGCACGCAGCTCTCATGGAGATGCAGCTGGTACTTATCAGGCTTGGTGACGTGAAGGACCTCCACGTTGCTGTTCTCCATGCCCACCACCAGCCAGTCCCCTGTGGGGCAGGAGCCCAGGGAGAAGATCTGGAGGAGCACACACACACACACACACACACAGACAGAGGACCTGGCGCTCACTATGTGGAGGGGACCCTCTCTCTCCCTGGGACGCAGTAACCTGCTACCCAGTTTCCTGTCGGTGTGTGTGGGCCCAGTGAGTGTGTGTACCTGGGAGGTGAAGTCATGTTGCTGCAGCTGCCTCCCCTCTCGCAGGTCCCAGGAGCGGACTGTGTTGTCCAGCCCCCCCGTCCACAGCTTGTGGCCGTCGTCTGAGATGTCGATGCAGCTGGCCCCGTCTGTGTGGCCCTGGAACTGCCTGAGGAACACACACAGGAAGTGTTGTGTTGCTATACACACACACACACACACACTGTCTCCCCTACACACACACACACACATCTCCATACCTGACCAGGGTCTGGTTGTGCAGGTCCCAGACGGCGATGTTGCCGTCGGAGCAGCAGGAGAAGCAGACCTTGGAGTCGGGGCTGATGGCCAGGGCGTAGCAGGCGGGGGCAGACGACGTCAGCTCCGCCTTGATGCGCGGCGTGGGCGTGGCCAGGTCCCAGATGGACAGCGTGCTGGCCTCGCCCCCCACGATCAGAGTCCTGCCATCTGGGAGGAGCCGGCAGGAACGGATGTAGTTCTCTCTGTTCTGGAACACACACACACACACAAATCAGCTGCAGTCCTCGCTTCATACAGACAGACACACACACGACACACAGAAACACACACACAGTCCAGGCTGTGAACCGTATCCAGGAAGTGGTTAATAAACACAGAGACTGACCAGGCAGTCCAGCTGGGACACAGGGGTCTTGTTGCCAGGGTGACTGATGTCCCACACCTTCACACAGCCCTTGCCCCCCGTGTACACATGGCGCGTGGGGTTGCTAAGGGTGACGGCACACACCACCTCGCCGTGTCCCAGCGTGTTGATCTGGCGGGCGTGGCGAGGGATGCCCGGGCCAATCAGAGCGTCTGGAGGGAAGGGTACCGGCTGCATCTGGCCGTCAGCGCTCACGTGGAACGAGTACGCCCTGAGAGGACAGGACAGGAGAGGACAGGAGAGGAGAGGAGGGGAAGGGAGGGGACAGGAGTGGAGAGGAGAGGAGAGGAGAGGAGAGGAGAGGAGGGGAGGGGAGGGGAGGGGAGTGGAGAGGAGAGGAGAGGAGAGGAGGGGAGGGGAGGGGAGGGGAGGGGAGGGGAGGGGAGGGGAGGGGAGGGGAGGGGAGGGGAGGACAGGAGAGGACAGGCATTATTTACTTCTTGATTAGATATCTTTCTCCATGTCTCTGAGGTGATTCTTGTCTACTTGAGTGTGAGTTTCAGAGATACCTACGGTTTCCCCCCAGGGATGGCAGACAGGCTGGGGGGCAGGCCAGGGGGCAGGCCAGGGACACGCATCTGATGGTGTGGGTCAAACCCCACCTGGAGGGAAATAAAGTGTTTATGATCTGTTCCGAATACGGAAGCAAGTAGAGCGTGTTTGTGTGTGTGGCATCTGTCTCGTGTGTGTATGAGTGTGTGTCCCCTCTGTGTGTGTGTGTGTCCCCTGTGTGTGTGTGTGTCCCCTGTGTGTATGAGTGTGTGTGTCGTCTGTCCCCTGTGTGTGTGTGTGTGTGTGTCCTGTGTGTGTGTGTGTCCCCTGTCCCCTGTGTGTGTGGGTGTGTGTGTGTGTGTCCTGTGTGTGTTTGTGTGTGTCCTGTGTGTGTGTGTGTGTGTCCCCTGTGTGTGTGTGTGTCCTGTGTGTGTGTGTGTGTCCTGTGTGTGTGTGTGTGTGTCCTGTGTGTGTGTGTGTGTGTCCTGTGTGTGTGTGTGTCCGTACCACGTGGGAGCGTCCGTACGCAGTGATGGCGGCGGCGACACTCATCTGAGGGCTGATGATGTTGTGGAGGCTGGCGTAGGCCGCCACGCCCCCCAGCTCCCCCGCCGCCCCGGGGTGGGGCACCAGGCCGAACGGCCCCGGGTAGGGGCATGACATGGCCAGTGGGGGGCGCACACCCGCAACTGAAATGTGAAAACATGCTTCAAAAAATGTTGTAAGTCTATTCAGCTCTACTCAAAGATGAAGGCAGAGAACAATGTCAACAGTATTAGTAGTAGTGAGAGTTGAAGAGCTTTGAATTTCCTCAAGCCAGAGTTTCCTACTTGGCTGGAACTCCTAGCCAGAGTTTCTTACTTCCGTGTCTGGAACATAACATTGTGAGTGGTGTCTCACCCAGGGGGTCCATGCCGGGCGGCTTGCCCAGCATTGGCCTCAGTCCTGGGATAGAGGAGCTGCCGGGGGGGGGGGCGTCACACCGGGGGGCGGGGCTGCTGGTCTTGGACACAGGAGTGCTGGACTTCTCATTCTGGAAGATAACAGAAGTAGCATCAACAAGGGCAGAGGTGGGGCTGAGAGGTGGAGAGGCGGGGCTGAGAGGAGGAGAGGCGGGGCTGAAAGGGGGAGAGGCGGGGCTGAGAGGTGGAGAGGCAGGGCTGAGAGGTGGAGAGGCGGGGCTGAGAGGAGGAGAGGCGGGGCTGAGAGGGGGAGAGGCGGGGCTGAGAGGGGGAGAGGCGGGGCTGAGAGGGGGAGAGGCGGGGCTGAGAGGTGGAGAGGCGGGGCTGAGAGGGGGAGAGGCAGGGCTGAGAGGAGGAGAGGCGTGGCTAAGAGGAGGAGAGGCGGGGCTGAGAGGTGGAGGGGCAGGGCTGAGAGGTGGGGCTGACCGTGGCCAGGTGTTTGGTCTTGGAGGAGGGAGTGCTGCTGGAGGAGGCTACAGAGGCAGGGCTGAGGGGGGCGTCCTTCTTCTGGGGGTGACCACTGTCCAGGTGAGAGTCCAGGTGAGAGTCCAGGCCGTTCTCTCGGGGGGAGGGGGGTGGGCTGGTTCTGGGGGACGCAGGATCCTGCAGCAACAGGGACATGACAGGTGGAGCTCAGAGGGGGAGCAGCTTGACTGCAGATCAAAAAGGCTAGAGGTTCATTGCTTCTCTGTCTGTTGCTGCTGAATGAACACGTTACAATTAGAGAAGGTGAAAATAGAGATACACATGTGAAGTCGCTTTGGATAAAAGCGTCTGTTAAATGCATAAATGTAAATGTAATGTAAATGGACGGGTTTCCCAGACTCGTTAAGAAGCTTTTAACGCTAAAAGCTTCTTAGGAGCGTTCTAAGAGCGTTCTGGAGCGTTCTAGAGCGTTCTTAGAACGCTCCTGAGAAGCTCTTAGCGTTAAGAGCCTCTTAACAAATCTGGGAAACCCGACCAATGCGAGGACGACACATCTCCGAGCTCCTCACAGATCAGTCCGGAAGGTTGTGGAGTCTCACCTCAGAGACGTCCACCACCAGGTTCTCCTCACTCTTCCCCCCGTCACTTTCCTGGGGTGAAAACAACACAGTCAGTCTTCAACGCTCTCTTCTGCAGTACTAAACCAGCAGGCTGGGCAGCAGTCTTACATAGTGTGTGGAGGCCACCTCTTTATCCTCCATCTTCTGCTTCTTTCTGTCAGAGCAGAAACTTCCGGAACTCCTGTGCTTCTCTGACGAACGTAAACTGACCGATGGAGAGAGGGATGAACTCTGAGGGAGAGAAAGACAGAGAGAGAGAGAGAGAGAGAGAGAGAGAGAGAGAGAGAGAGAGAGAGAGAGAGAAAGTGCCAGAATTTTACTTCACACCCTTGTTCCTTGTACTCAGAACTTCCTGTACAAAACTGACAAAAGCAAGTTACATCAAACAAACTAGTTTAGCAGTCATGCTAATGAAATATGGTTGTGTGATCATTGATGATTTTACATCATCAAGAAACAAGATAAAATAGCTGTGTGACACTCCCTCCTCATTTAAAAGGATGAAATGTGCTCTCTGCTCTAACATCCTCAGCCTCCTCCGTGATGGACAGGGAGGAGCAGAGGAAAATGGGACCTTTAGCCTGACCTTTCACTAACTCCCTCCATGACCTTTCACTGGCCTTTACCATGCTTCAGTGTTGATGACTTGGAAGGTGTGTGTGAGTGTGTGTGTGAGTGTGTGTGTGCGTGAGAGGATAGAAGAGAGAGTGTGTGTTTGTATGTGTGTATGTGCATAGTGGGTTGTGAATATAGAATCTAATGCTGTTTCACCATGCAGTTACACTAGGCACATTATCATTGCTCCTCCTCCTCCTCCCTCATATTCTATTCTGTTTCCTTCTTCCAGCATCAGCACTCACTTCCACCTCCCGCCTTCCACCTCCCCCCTTCCACCTCCCCCCTTACACCTTCCACCTCCCCCCTTCCACCTCCCCCCTTCCACCTCCCCCCTTCCACCTTCCACCTCCCCCCTTCCACCGCCCCCTTTCCCCCCATCACCTGCCTCTCCTCTCTCTTCCCAGGACGCCTGGCAGTTACCAGCTTTTGCCTAAGTGACCCCAAGGACAGGCAATCAGATCTACGTCAGTGGAAGCAACTACAGGAAGAGACGCAGGAAGAGAGAGGAGAAAGATACACTCTCTCTCACATACACTCGTGTGCTGGCTGACTGCTGTACCAGTCTGAGTGGTGGTTGTGGGATGAAAGCTCTTACGGAAGTGTCTCGACTTGTTTGTCCCAGCTAGCTGAGGACCTGCTACAGACCCTGCCACAGACCCTACTACAGACCTCTGCTACAGGCCCTGCTACAGACCCTGCTACAGACCTCTGCTACAGGCCCTGCTACAGACCCTGCTACAGACCCTGCTACAGACCTCTGCTACAGACCTCTGCTACAGGCCCTGCTACAGGCCCTGCTACAGGCCCTGCTACAGACCCTGCTACAGACCTCTGCTACAGGCCCTGCTACAGACCCTGCTACAGACCTCTGCTACAGGCCCTGCTACAGACCCTGCTACAGACCTCTGCTACAGAGCCTGCTACAGACCTCTGCTACAGGCCCTGCTACAGACCTCTGCTACAGACCTCTGCTACAGACCTCTGCTACAGGCCCTGCTACAGACCTCTGCTACAGACCCTGCTACAGACCTCTGCTACAGACCTCTGCTACAGGCCCTGCTACAGACCTCTGCTACAGACTTCTGCTACAGACCTCTGCTACAGGCCCTGCTACAGACCCTGCTACAGACCTCTGCTACAGACTGTGCTACAGACCCTGCTACAGACCCTGCTACAGACCTCTGCTACAGACCTCTGCTACAGGCCCTGCTACAGACCCTGCTACAGACCTCTGCTACAGGCCCTGCTACAGACCCTGCTACAGACCTCTGCTACAGACCTCTACTACAGACCTCTGCTACAGGCCCTGCTACAGACCTCTGCTACAGGCCCTGCTACAGACCCTGCTACAGGCCCTGCTACAGGCCCTGCTACAGACCTCTGCTACAGGCCCTGCTACAGACCTCTGCTACAGGCCCTGCTACAGACCCTGCTACAGACCTCTGCAACAGACCTCTGCTACAGGCCCTGCTACAGACCCTGCTACAGGCCCTGCTACAGACCTCTGCTACAGACCTCTGCTACAGACCTCTGCTACAGACCTCTGCTACAGAACCTGCTACAGACCCTGCTACAGACCCTGCTACAGGCCCTGCTACAGACCCTGCTACACACCTCTGCTACAGACCTCTGCTACAGACCTCTGCTACAGACCTCTGCTACAGACCCTGCTACAGACCCTGCTACAGACCTCTGCTACAGACCTCTGCTACAGACCTCTGCTACAGACCCTGCTACAGACCCTGCTACAGGCCCCTGCTACAGACCTCTGCTACAGAACCCTGCCCCCAGCCACCAGCTACAGACCTCTGCTACAGGCCCCTGCTACAGACCCCTGCCCCCAGCCCCCAGCTACAGACCTTTACTACAGGCCTCTGCTACAGACCCCTGCCCCCAGCCCCCAGCTACAGACCTCTGCTACAGGCACATTAACACCATATCTTGGGCTAGTTATGAACAGACACAAGGCAACAACACTGTATGTTAGTGATGTTAACATCGCAGCAACAATAAACTCATTAACAGATATCCATACCAGCAGATATGAATACCCTCACCTTGACACGGGCAATAAGTGATAATAACACAGTAAGATTTCCATAATGAACATGTTGTCAGTTTTAAAACAACCCTTTCCAGGGATGCGTCCAAAACAAGGACACACGCCTGGATCAGGTAACAGCTGGAAGCTTAACAGACAGCTACATTGTCTTACTGAAAACCTGGGAGAGGAACAACTGCAAACACACATACAGGAGCAGTCACCCACACACACATACAGGAGCAGTCACCCACACACACATACAGGAGCAGTCACCCACACACACATACAGGAGCAGTCACCCACACACACATACAGGAGCAGTCACTCGCACACACACACAAACACACAAAGCCTTATTACCAGTCAGGTTTGTCTTGTGAGTTTCAAACACAGAAGACTCCCCTTCTGTACCCTATGGAGTGTTGCCTGGGCAACTGGAGACCACCGACAAAGGGATTATTGGCTTTATGAAGAGAGACTGCCGGCCGTGGTGTCAAAGAGCGGTTCAGCGTGTGTGTGTGTAGTATGTGGGTGTGTTTTATGTGTCTTCATGCGGTTTTCTAATGAAAGACATTTGTCATCTTGTCTCTTTCCTTGCGGTCACAAAACAGATTTCAGAATACTGCAGACTCAAATACACACACACAGATTAGCAGCATGTGTGTACTGTGTGTAGTACAGCGCTGTGGAGATGTGGGACGAGGACGGAGGAGGAATGTTGAAGAATGTCACCTCCTCCTCACCCCTCAAGCTGTGTATGTGCGTGTGTGTGCGTGTGTGTGTGTGCATGTGCATCAACAAACTTGGTAGCACAGCTGTGATTTCCACCTTGCATTTTCATCAAAACAAAAAGACTGCTTAAGAGACTTATTAGCCAAAACACCAAACAGTAAGTCTTTTTCTAATTTCACCATTTCTTACCCCTTACATTTCTTACCCCTTACATTTCTTACATTTCTTTCTTTCACCACAACCCTCCCTCCTTCCTTCTGCATTATTTTTGTTGAGACGCTAACACTGTTCATTATAACTAACAACGTCATTTGGAACTGATAATTTACTTAATCATTTTCTTATAAAAATTACAGAAATTCTTACCTTGACAGAGTCTCTGTCTGAATATTCAGAGGAAGAGAGATAGAGTGATAGAGAGATAAAGTGAGAGAAAACACCTATTAGACAAGGTATCCCGTTTAAATGTTCACCTAAATTCGCATTAGAATACACATCATTATAGAGAGACCAGAGAGAGACCAGAGAGAGACCAGAGCGAGACCAGAGAGACTGGAGAGAGACCAGAGAGAGACCAGAGAGACCAGAGAGACCGGAGACCAGAGAGAGATCAGAGAGAGACCAGAGAGAGACCAGAGAGACCAGAGAGAGACCGGAGAGACCAGAGAGACCGGAGACCAGAGAGAGACCAGAGAGAGACCAGAGAGAGACCGGAGAGAGACCAGACAGAGACCAGACAGAGACCAGAGAGACCAGAGAGAGATCAGAGAGACCAGAGAGAGATCAGAGAGACCAGAGAGAGACCGGAGACCAGAGAGACCAGAGCAAGACCAGAGAGACCAGAGAGAGACCAGAGAGACCAGAGAGAGACCAGAAAGAGACCAGAGAGACCAGAGAGAGACCAGAAAGAGACCAGAGAGACCAGAGAGAGACCAGAGAGAGACCATGGAGACCAGAGAGACCATAGAGAGACCAGAGAGACCAGAAAGAGACCATAGAGAGACCAGAGAGAGACCAGAGGGTAGCGTC
Source organism: Hypomesus nipponensis (assembly GCF_054491055.1). NCBI lineage: Eukaryota > Metazoa > Chordata > Actinopteri > Osmeriformes > Osmeridae > Hypomesus > Hypomesus nipponensis. The sequence goes on from NC_140388.1 coordinate 13,328,971, forward strand.
TCTCCTCAGACAGGCAGTGTACCTTGGAGCTCGTCGTGGAGCTTCTTGTCCTCTTTGGAGGGCAGCTGAGCCAGGCTGGGAGCTGAGGAGAGGGCCAGCAGGCTGGGGGCTGAGGAGAGGGCCAGCAGGCTGGGGGCGGGGGCCCCGGGGGCCCCGGGGGGCTGCAGGCCCGAGGGGTGGGGGGTGAGGGGGACGGGGAGAGCGTGACCGTGAGAGAGGTGCTGGGACTGGAGCTGCTGCTGCTGGGCACACACACACACACGCACACACACACACACACACACATATACAGATACACACACAAAAACAGATACACACAGACACTTGTACAGAATTGCAAATACGCACATTTAAACACACATTTATACTGCAAGTCTATTTTTAAAGACAAGCTATATGTATATACAGAGTGAGTGGGATCTCCATGACAACTGACTGACCCCAATGACAGCGTTGAGTTCGGCCATGGTGACCTGCTTGGCCCTCTCTACTGCCTGGACCACCTGCTGCTGGTGCTGCTTCAGAACAGGGGAGGAGGAGAGGAGAGGGGGAGGAGGAGGAGAGGAGAGGGGGAGGAGGAGGAGAGGAGAGGAGAGGAGAGGGGGAGGAGGAGAGGAGAGGGGGAGGAGGAGGAGAGGAGAGGAGAGGAGAGGAGAGGAGAGGAGAGGAGAGGGGGAGGAGGAGGAGAGAGGGGGAGGAGGAGGAGAGGAGAGGGGGAGGAGGAGGAGAGGAGAGGGGGAGGAGGAGGAGAGGAGAGGAAAGGAGAGGTGGGGGAGGAGGAGGAGAGGAGAGGAGAGGGGGAGGAGGAGGAGAGGAGAGGGGGAGGAGGAGAGGGGGAGGAGGAGGAGGAGGAGGAGAGGAGAGGGGGAGGAGGAGAGGAGAGGGGGAGGAGGAGAGGTGGAGGAGGAGGAGGAGGAGGAGAGGAGAGGGGGAGGAGGAGGAGGAGGAGAGGAGAGGGGGAGGAGGAGGAGAGGAGAGGGGGAGGAGAGAGGAGAGGAGAGGGGGAGGAGGAGAGGAGAGGAGAGGGGGAGGAGGAGGAGGAGAGGGGGAGGAGGAGAGGAGAGGGGGAGGAGGAGGAGGAGGAGGAGGAGGAGAGGAGAGGGGGAGGAGGAGGAGAGGAGAGGGGGAGGAGGAGGAGAGGAGAGGGGGAGGAGAGGAGAGGAGAGGGGGAGGAGGAGGAGAGGAGAGGGGGAGGAGGAGAGGAGAGGGGGAGGAGGAGAGGAGAGGGGGAGGAGGAGAGGGGGAGGAGGAGGAGAGGAGAGGGGGAGGAAGAGGAGAGGAGAGGGGGAGGAGAGGAGAGGAGAGGGGGAGGAGGAGGAGAGGAGAGGGGGAGGAGGAGAGGAGAGGGGGAGGAGGAGAGGAGAGGGGGAGGAGGAGGAGAGGGGGAGGAGGAGGAGAGGAGAGGGGGAGGAGGAGGAGGAGAGGAGAGGGGGAGGAGGAGGAGAGGAGAGGGGGAGGAGGAGGAGAGGAGAGGGGGAGGAGGAGGAGGAGAGGAGAGGGGGAGGAGGAGAGGAGAGGTGGAGGAGGAGGAGAGGAGAGGGGGAGGAGGAGGAGAGGAGAGGAAAGGAGAGGTGGGGGAGGAGGAGGAGAGGAGAGGAGAGGGGGAGGAGGAGAGGAGAGGAGAGGAGAGGTGGGGGAGGAGGAGGAGAGGAGAGGAGAGGGGGAGGAGGAGAGGGGGAGGAGGAGGAGAGGAGAGGAAAGGAGAGGTGGGGGAGGAGGAGGAGAGGAGAGGGGGAGGAGGAGAGGGGGAGGAGGAGGAGGAGGAGGAGAGGAGAGGGGGAGGAGGAGAGGTGGAGGAGGAGGAGGAGGAGGAGAGGAGAGGGGGAGGAGGAGAGGGGGAGGAGGAGGATAGGAGAGGGGGAGGAGGAGGGGGAAAGGAAAGGAGAGGGGGAGGAGGAGAGGAGAGGGGGAGGAGAGAGGAGAGGGGGAGGAGAGGTGGAAGAGGAGGAGGAGGAGAGGAGAGGGGGAGGAGAGGTGGAGGAGGAGGAGGAGAGGAGAGGAAAGGAGAGGGGGAGGAGGAGAGGAGAGGAAAGGAGAGGGGGAGGAGGAGAAGGGGAGGAGGAGGAAGAGAGGAAAGCAGGAGGGATGAGATAGGGTATACACAGTGAAGATGGACAGATGAACATATGGAGGTATAGTGGAAACAGAATTTGTAAAGAGGAGTGGAGAGAGAGATGCCTGCAGAAAGACTGAGAGAAGGATGGAGCAAGATTTAGGGAAGGTAGAACGAGGACGAGACAAACATCCAGCAAGAGAGTGAGAGAGATTTGAAATGTCAACAGTGTGAACCATGCAGCCATGTCTGGAGTGAGGATCTCTAGGGACAGGACTAAGCAGGGTCAGCAGGGGTCAGGGGTCAGCGTACCTCTTGTGACAGGAAGGGGATGACCTGGGCGCAGATGGCGTTCAGGCGCTTTACAATCTCCGCCTGCAGGAGAGACAGAAACACACCTATATTAGGAACACTGCAGGCCCCCAGAACACAGTACTGCAGGGGAACATGGGATCAGGTTATAAAGGCATGTGTGTGATGTGATCAGAGCTGCAGAAAGCTTTTTGATTGGTTGGTAAAAAGGACCCATCCTGTTCTCATGACTCACAGTCACCTTTCACTGTATGATCACATGCCTTCAGTGTACAGCCTGACAATGCAAGCTTTCCAACCCCGCCCCCTGGAGGATGCTGCATGTCAGAGCTGAGCTCCTCTCTAGATCCTCTGACAGAAAGGCCAGGAAGCATCACATTGATGTGTGAACTCTGACAGTCCAGCCAGTAATGCTAGGTGTGAGTTGTTACTGTTGTTGTGAGTAATAAGAATATATATTATTTACACAGAAAATCTCGGACAAGAGACCACTGGCATATATATAATTGTGTTGAAGGAGGTGACTACAGGAAGTGATGACAGACATCAGCATGTGACTACAGGAAGTGATGACAGACATCAGCATGTGACTACAGGAAGTGATGACAGACATCAACATGTGACTACAGGAAGTGATGACAGACATCAGCATGTGACTACAGGAAGTGATGACAGACATCAGCATGTGAAGTTTGTCCCTAAGAGGAGACACACAGAACAGGCTCGAAAAACCAACTAAATACAAATATACAAATATAAATACAGTCATTAGATCATTGGATAAAACACTGAAAACACAAACTCTACAACACAGTGCAGTTTTCTTTTAATTTGTCAGATGTTTATAGAAGCCAGAGACTTCTGCCGACAGAGAGCCTCTCTCTATACTTACAAACTATTTTATTATTATGATTCTGGGGGGATACCTTTTTTTAGGGGTTTCTGATTTGTAAAACACGTCCCTGTCTGTATATGTGCTTTAAAACCCTCCACTTCTAGCCCACCCCTCTGACTGCACTCCCTTCTCCATGGTCATGACATACATCTGCCGTATGGTGATAGGATGAGAGAGGAATAACATTAGGACAGAGTCCAGGTCTCATGGTTCATTAAGCCCATAGGGAGCACCTATAGGGAGCACCAATCAGAGAGACAGACAATGGAGAAGGAGGATGGGAATAGATCTGAAAAACATCAATAGTAATAGAGACATCTCCCCTGCTAAACAACTCATTATCACAATCAATTCATGCTGGCCTGCTGTTTTCTGTTCCTCATCACCTCTGCTCACTCGCTCTCTCTCTGTCCCTCACCCCATCTCTCTCTCTCTCTCTCTCTCTCTCTCTCTCTCTCTCTCTCTCTCTCTCTCTCTCTCTCTGTCCCTCACCCCATTTCTCTCTCTCTCTCTCTCTCTCTCTCTCTCTCTGTCCCTCACCCCATCTCTCTCTCTCTCTCTCTCTCTCTCTCTCTCTCTCTCTCTCTCTCTCTCTCTCTGTCCCTCCCTCTCTCTCTCTCTCTCTCTCTCTCTCTCTCTCTCTCTCTCTCTCTCTCTCTCTCTCTCTCTCTCACTGTCCCTCCCTCTCTCACTTTCTCCCCCTCTCTCTCTCTTTCTCTCCCTCCCTCTCTCTCTTTCTCTCCTCTGTTTCTACTCACTAATAGCTAATTCATTCCTCTATATCATAACTCAAATCATCTTCATCTCTTTTTATCACTGGTCCCACACATACACACCCACCAACGACACACCCACCCACACACAACACACACTTGTGTACGCACACTGTTGGCTAGTACATGTCTCTTTAAAGAGTGCATTTTGCTCCCCAGTAACAGAGCCCTTTAGTGTAAATACAACAGAGCAGCAACCAAAATCAATCAGCTTGCTGATGTCTAAAACTGCTAAACCAGCAGTACCGACAAACCTCTTGATACTGGAGGCAGCTCTACTTACTTAGCCCACACACACACACACACACACACACACACACACTCTCTATCTCTCTTTAGCTCTCTCTGTCTCTCTATCTCTCTCACACACACACACTCTCTCTCTCTATCTCTCTTTAGCTCTCTCTGTCTCTCTCTCTCTCTCACACACACACACACACACACACTCTCTCTCTCTCTATCTCTCTTTAGCTCTCTCTGTCTCTCTCTCTCTCACACACACACACACACACACACACACTCTCTCTCTATCTCTCTTTAGCTCTCTCTGTCTCTCTCTCTCACACACACACACACTCTCTCTCTCTATCTCTCTTTAGCTCTCTCTGTCTCTCTCTCACACACACACACACACTCTATCTCTCTATAGCTCTCTCTGTCTCTCTCTCTCTCACATATACACACACACGCTCTCTCTATCTCTCTCTGTTTCTCTCTCTCTCTCTCACACACACACACTCTCTATCTCTATCTCTCTTTAGCTCTCTCTGTCTCTCTCTCTCTCACACACACACACACACACACTCTCTCTATCTCTCTCTGTTTCTCTCTCTGTCACACACACAACCATATGCATTCACAGACACATGTCAGACCAGGTAACACTACATGTAACATTAGGCCTGGTGTAGTGTTACATGTAGTGTTACCTAGTGTAGTGTTACATATGCACACTACTCACAACTTAAACTGTTTTATTCACAAACATGAATCAACATTGTTCATGTAATTATTATAAGAACTCAACACTGCCTACAATACCTGCTTATGCATCTCGATGTTGAGTCCATAGGACATCTCATAATACTGTAAAGAAAAGACAGAATCGTGTTTTACTTTTTACATATTTATAAAAAAGCATACACACATATACACAAACACAAAGACACACACGCACACACTTAGATACAAACACACACACACACCTACATACATACATACTTACATGCACACAAACATTCTTATGTACACAATAATATATAGTTACACACACGCATACAGTCCATCCATCATTGCACAGCATGGTTAGTCACAGCTGTTCCACGGTTGCTTCCGCTCACCATCACGTAGTGTCTCTGCATCTCTGTCTTCTCATTGGCCAGTTTGTCACACTCCATTTTCAGACTGGGGACAAACATCCAAACAAGACAGACCAGACTGAATACACACTGCAATCACTGCATCCCACTGTAAACTCTCATCTCACTGCATCCCACTGTAAACTCTCATCTCACTGCATCCCACTGTAAACTCTCATCTCACTGCATCCCACTGTAAACTCTCATCTCACTGCATCCCACTGTAAACTCTCATCTCACTGCATCCCACTGTAAACTCTCATCTCGGCCAGCCCTGACAGGCGTTTCCATCTTACATTTATGCATAAATGTATCTAGTTGAATGCATTTATTCAAATGAATAAAACACCTTTCACACATCTCACATTCAAAGAGGAGAGAGTGTGTGTTTAAGAGAGAGAGGGTTGGGAATATGGCAAAATATACAGGCAAAGTTTACCCATTGTTTTTGTTCACCAGAAGTGTATAAAGTAAATCATGAATCCATGCAGTTATTTGAGGAACAATGTGAAATAAATTCATTGTTTACTAAATGTTTCACTCTAAATAAGAGCTCAATGTATGCTCCTACTCAGATTTTAATTCAATTCGGACAACATAAATCTTTTTACAGATTGGTTTTGCAGATGTCTCCTAGTTTAACATATCAGAGTTGAATGTTAGCCGTGATGCAGGAGTTGATTTGAACATGTTACCTGTGATACTGCGCCTGGATAAATTGGAACTCGTCCTTTATGCGGTCGCAGGACTCCGTGATGGTAAATTTGAACTGCTGGCCCGGCTGGTGTGGAACCTGAGGATCAGACAAAGCACACACAGTTGAGTACGACATTGATGTTTTAAGGAACCTTGTGTACCTAATCAATATGATAGACAACATTTTGAGTCCTAATCAAACACAAGTGGCCTTGAGATAGAGGTTTTGCCAGGTAGGTTAACGGTCATATGAGCTGTTCTTTTAATTTCACCCCTCAAGACTCCAATGTCTTATGAACAAATTTTTATGAACGGCACAAACAAAAAGCTCACACCGATTCAAACACGCGCTCAGACCCACGCTGGTGAACACACGTTTGCCAATAAACGCGATTGTCCGAGCGCGCGACCGCACAAAACCAGACCCAAACTGATTACGCGTGTGGGCGTTATGTACATGCATGCCGGGCTTCACTGTTTTGACTCGAGCCTAAACTACTCACCGGATGCCGGGCCGGGGGGTACATCTTGCTCAAATCTCGAATCATTATAAATGTATTGCAAAGTTCATCCACCCAAACACGAAAAAAGAAAAAGCACGAATCTGTCCAGTGCGCATAAATCTGTCAACGACAGGATAAAAGGTTTATTTGTGGTTTTCACAGATTATGAAAATTCCCCAAACCTCCATGTTTTAATATTTTATATTACTGAGTCCAATACAAAATACCTTGTTTTCGCACTCTAAATCTTCAAAGCATAGGATAAACAGTATGTTGTCCTTAGAATCCTGTATGGTGGCCTGTAGTTTGCAGTCTGTGATGAAGTGCTGTCTGTATTAATATATCCGTCTTCTTTTTAACCTTCCCGAAGTAATCTTAAACAGTCACAAAAAAAAGAAAAAAAAAGAATGTCATCTTTCGGTCCATCTTGAGTTCAGCAAATGTGTTTTAGTAGCAGTGCGTCTGGGCAGGTTTGTGTTAAAACGGGTTCAGGAATATTATTTTCTCTGGTTTCAAAAACCGTACGACTCGTGTCTTGTGCGGGCAAGCACCTTACTGTAGTTCTTGTGAGATCACATTTAGAGGAATCCAGACGTAAGAATATCATTACATATTCATAAAAAATAACGGCGGTTGCACATGTCACTGGAAAATGTAGTCTGACTTAACATGAATCAATGACGATAAGTAAGAAACAGCATTTGAAAAAAACTACAATTTCCTGATTTCCTGGCGCACATGAGACGAAGGTGGGTGGTAAAGGAGGAGCAAAAATAACCAATCGCAAAGCTAACTCGTGTACTGTGCGTCTAATTTAGTTGTCAATCATCAACATTCTATCCAATAAACTCTAGCGAGATCAGATTTACGCAGATACCCCACGTGGGTTTGGTTGTCTATCAACTGACACCAGTAATTACTCACTGAATTAAAGTTGGTTATATTATCAGGACGGCACATTAAGGTATGATGATTGAGGTTAGAAACAGTAATAAATCACCCATTGGCTGACGAGAGAGAGTACAGTATTTTGGAATTTGAGAAATTTTAAAGTATTTGTGCAGATCAGATATTTACCTCTACCGCACATTGCATAAAAATAAGGTGTTTCTTGTTGTGTCTTCTTAGTTTAGTAGCCTACTTAAATATTAAGATATTCCGTTCAAATGCACAACAATCTAAACCTTGTGACCAACTCGTTGAATCTGATAACAGCATTGATTAAAAAAAACTGCTGGTTTTAAAATCCAATTTTTGACCATGGGACATTCTCCCTAAGCAGCCGTCATCTCATGTTACACAAATACATCAGGTTTACTAACTATACATACGTAGGTAAATACTTTTTTGTGCCAAACTGGTCCTGCATGCTCTGAAAACAGGTCTGTAACATCTGTCTAAGTCCAGACCTGGCTCAGATGGGCTCAGTTTTGCAGTTCTCATTTTCTCTAGGTTTCTTAAAAGTTCTCTTTCCAAACTCTTTGTTTCAGTTAGCTGTGCCTCTGTCTGTCTCTCTCCCCCTCTAGAGCAGATGTAGACTGGGGTCTGTGTCTCTACAAAGCCTCTCTCCCCCTCTAGAGCAGATGTAGACTGGGGTCTGTGTCTCTACAAAGCCTCTCTCCCCCTCTAGAGCAGATGTAGACTGGGGTCTGTGTCTCTACAAAGCCTCTCTCCCCCTCTAGAGCAGATGTAGACTGGGGTCTGTGTCTCTTGCACTCCATGTTTAGCACAGGGTCAGCAGTCTCAGCAGAGACCCAGATCACAGTCCAGAATGATTCATGATTAGTATCACAGTCTTGTGTTTCAGTCTTAACCCTTGTCCAAAGTCATTGGAGCATCATACTTCTCATTTAGTTGGAGCTGTTTCTTGGCTTCTATCTGGTTGAGGAACATATTAAATTGTATAATATGCATTGTATTCACTTATTATTACTTGGGACTACTCACATGCTCGCTCACTCACTCTCATCTAGCACATGATATGTTCCTTTACAAACACGTGGCTCATATATTTCTACATTCTCAATATGTCCATCTTGTACACAGAGACAAACTCTACCTCCTTAAATGTCACAGGACAGCACACAGCCGCAGCCACGCTCTGAACACCGGGCTGCTGCGGCGACGTGCTCCAGGCAGGGAGGGAGAGGTAATATCACCCTGGTCCCCGAGGCCTGGGGCTTTGACGTGGCCACTGGAGGAGGAGGAGGAGGGGAGGAGGAGGAGAGGAAGAGGAGGGGGGAATAAACAGATTTATTTGCCTGCTCCACAGTCTGATTATTTCGTCCCTTTTTCCTTTGTTCCAGACCTTATGAAACCCAAATGTCAAGTGAGGCAAGTGCTTCATATCAGTCCCTGTCAATCACAGCCCCCCCCTCTCTCCTCCAGCCCCCCCTCTCTCCCCCAGCCCCCCCTCTCTCCTCCAGCCCCCCCTCTCTCCTCCAGCCCCCCCTCTCCTCCAGCCCCCCCTCTCTCCTCCAGTCCCCCCCCTCTCCTTCAGCCCCCCCTCTCTCCTCCAGCCCCCCCTCTCCTCCAGCCCCCCTCTCTCCTCCAGCCCCCCTCTCTCCTCCAGCCCCCCCTCTCTCCTCCAGCCCCCCTTCTCTCCTCCAGCCCCCCTCTCTCCTCCAGCCCCCCTCTCTCCTCCTGCTGCTGGATTATTGGCTTCTCCACGAGGAGTGCCTCAGACGCCCAGGCTCACTCCAGCGCCACGCCGCCAAGCCCTCGCTGCTCCAACATAGGAACTTCATTTGGAGGTTGATGCGACGGAGATAGCAGAAGAGCTGCTTTCTGGAGGCGGACGGTGTGGGGGGGGGGGTTAGAGGGAATTATCTGGGGGAGGGATTAGGGGTACAAGGTGGGGAGGCTGGGCAGGATGGTATGTCCTTAATGCAGCACTCATCGCTGGCCTGATCCCCACAGGACTTTCTGACAGCCTATCACCAGCCCCGACATGTCTTCTAATCTAAACTATGCCCCCCCCCCCCCACACACACACACATAGACTCTTCACTGGCTTCATTAATAATAAAACATCATATCTGAATCTGATCCATCTGGACTGTGCATCACACATATGTGCATTCAAATATGTAGCTGAGCGATGTGATGTTCTAGTGTCTTCCTGACACAATCACACGTTTGTGTGTTTCTCTGTTCTGCACCATCTGAGTTGACATCTTCATTTTTCTCTCTCTTTTCCTATATAAATGAGCTCTGACCTTAAAGCCTCAGAGAAACTTTGCAAATCTGCCGACTGGTTTGGTCATTTCTCTTAACTCTCATTCTCATTCCTGTCAGCGAAGATGACTAGTATTTAAATTCAATAGAACCGGAACTGATGCTAGACTAATGGTGGGAAAACAAGCTGTTCAACTCTGGTGAGCCTTTGCCCACACCACTGGCCTGAGTAGGTGTTTAAATCTCTCCTCATTACCATGCCTCAAGTCTTAATCTTCCTCTGCAGCCCCTTAAACACGGAGCTAATCCCTGCCTGCAGCCCTGACAGGGGGGCTGGGAGGAGGATCCAGGAGGAAGCAGAGGTCCAGCACTGCTGGCTTGACTCCACAACAGACAGGGTAATCCTAGATCTCCTCACTCACACACAGATAAACACAAGAGATCGGGGTGTCTGAAAACTGGGAAATGTTTGGTGTGTGTGTGTGTGGGAGGGGTTGATGTAAGAAAAATAAATAAAACACAAGGAAGATAAAAAGGAAGTAAAGGTTTTGAACATGATAACTGTTACCTTTGTAATAAAGGCGTAAAAATAAACATTATTTATAAGTAATAAAATATATATTATATTTGTAAATGATGCATTCTGCTAACCCAGCTTGTTCCACAGTTCCCTGCTGTACAGAGATGTGTCTCACGAGGCTGCTGTGTGGGAGCAGGGAGGATGCTGGGAAGGCAGAGTGACTGAGGACACATGTCAGTGTGCCAGTTCCTGAGAGTATGGAAGGGTCTGAAGGGTCTAAATGGATCTCCGACTGGAGTTGTTGAAGCCGCTCTCTGCCCAGATTGGAAGCCATTATGGTACATTTAAAAGAATTACTTCCAGGATGCAATCACAAACTTGGATAGGTCATCAATAGCAACAAGATCAAAGCACAAAGACAGCGGTCTGTCTCAATCAGCCACCATACGGCAGGACAGAGTCTTTTACCAGATCACACACACACACGGACAAATACACAATACACACTGATACACGCTCACACAGGGTTACAGTAAAACGAGATCAGAACTGTTAGTCTCTGTGATAAAATATAAAAAATAACAAAATGAAAGAAAGAGGTTTCAGACAGAACACAGGTGCACACGTCAGACTAACCCTTGTATCTTGTATCTCTTCCTTTCCTGTCACGCTCACTCCCAGAAGCACAGGGTTAGGATCAGGAGTAGGCAGAGTCTGTGGTGAAACTGATTTAGTGAGTCCTTTAGTTCTGTCTGAATGTGTCTCCCCAGTCCAGCACAGGCCTGGCTGGCTGGAGGACAGGCACAGGGAACTGTGGGACATGGAATGTTGAGCCTGCAAATGAGGTCAATATGATTGGTTCATAAACAGAGCAGAACCCAAACAGCTTGGGGCAATGAGGGGGAAAATAGGCCTCACACACACACACACACACACACACACACACACACACACACACACACACACACACACACACACCCAGAACTCCCAACACACACACACACACACACACACCCAGAACCACCAACACACACACACACACACACATACCCAGAACCACCAACACACACACACACACACACACACCCAGAACCCCCAACACACACACACACACACACACCCAGAACTCCCAACACACACACACCCAGAACTCCCAACACACACAAACTAAAACTAAGCATGTGAAATGCAATCTCTTCCTGACACAAACATAAAAATGACAGTCGATGTGACACTTCCACTTTCAATAAAAAAAAAACATTAATAATAACAGTGACAGAATACCTTAAAGAAGGGGATATAGAAAACACAATTCTTACGCGCAGCAAAATAAGATTTTAACCCCACACCCATCCACTCCTTCTGTCTGTTTGCCAAAGGGAGTCTCCAGTATAATAAAATCAGATTACAAGACAATCACATTTATTTCCCATATATATTTTTATATATCTATATGAGGGGCTTGGGCAGCTGTGGCCTGGTGCTCTGAGCAGGAAGGTGTGTACTGTGTGTTCAGCTCATCCAGGACCACAACAGCCACCTAGCGCTGACACAGTCCTGATATCCAGCTGATCCCGCCCTGCCTTCCCTCTGCAGGAGTCTGGCTCCAGATCCCGCCCTGCCTTCCCTCTGCAGGAGTGGTTAGGGTTAGGGCTCATGGGCAAGGAGGGATACACATGCTTCCGGGGGCTAGGCCCTATTACAGCTTTATCATGTTTCATTGCACTTGATATGATCTAGAACGCCACTTCTGAATAACAGTAGAGGTGGGGAATGCGTGAATGGATATATCTGGACATGTCTTGCTTCTCTCATTTCTTTCTCGTCCTTGCCGCCCTGTTCCCCCCGCCGTGTCGAAGCTCTCGTTCCTCGTCCCTCCCGCAGCGTAGGAGCAGTCACAGCCCTCGTGTGCCTCATCCGTCCCTCCTTCGCCCCAAACTCTCATCCCTTCATTCTGAAGACAGACTGCCTGGACCTATTCTACTGGTGGTTTGTGTGAACGTGTGTGTATGTGTGTGTGTGAGTATGTGTGTTTGTATGTTTGTGTGTAAATGGATAAGTCATCTTGTTTACCCGCCACGGCATTGGGCAGCCATCGCCCGCCCACCTAAATGCCATGCAAATGCCGTGGCAGCCGTGAAGCTGCCAGTCAGGGCCTGTGGCATTCACAGCACACAGCACGCCGTTTAGAGCCGCAGCAGTCTTTACTAAATGAGAAATAAACCCTGGCTGTCCAGCAGCCATGTTTACACAACGACGACTCCCGAGGTGCAAGGAGCAGCAGAGGTGAAGAGAGAGAGAGAGACAGAGAGAGAGAGAGAGAGAGAGAGAGAGAGAGAGAGAGAGAGAGAGAGAGAGAGAGAGAGAGAGAAAGAGAGAAAGAGAGAAAGAGAGAAAGAGAGAAAGAGAGAAAGAGAGAAAGAGAGAGAGAGAATCAAGGTGTCTCCCTCCTCTACTACAGCCCCATTATGATGATGTGATTCAGGGGAGCGTTGATGGTTCTAATACCAGCTCCCAGGGCGGCGCGCCACCACGTTATTAAAGGCTGAGCCGTTCAGTGTACGAGGCCGCTGGGAGAGAACATGAGCCACGACAAAAGACATTTGATGAAAGAGAACAAAGTTAGACCACCATGGTACTTTTGGACTTTTACAGTCTCTTTTCCTGAATGCAAATATGAGACACATTATGTCTTTGATATATTTTTGGCGTCAACGTTTAAGCTTTGGGTCAGAGACAGAGAACAACGGCTCTACTAAAGTCTTGGCTTTCATGAGGTACTGTGTTTGAAGTACTATGTCAAATGCCAATTGACAAACGAAGGCCAACACTTAATGTTGGAAACCAGTAAGCAAGCCTATTACAGATCAGAAATGTATGTAGGATATTAATTCAGTGTGCCTGCCTGAAGTGAGATCGTTTTTCAGAGAAAATACGTAAACTTAGGACAGTTGTAATGAAAGTGCACACCACATAATGTGGTGTAGAGCAGTGGGTCTTCAACCCTGGTCCTCAGATGGGCCTGTCCTGTGTGGTCCCTGCTCCAACACACCTGATGAACCTCCAGTCATCCACACGTCTCCTGGTCTGTGATCTCTCCTGGACTGTGATCTCTCCTGGTCTGTCAGCTCTCCTGGTCTGTCAGCTCTCCTGGTCTGTCAGCTCTGCCCTCCTGGTCTGTCAGCTCTCCTGGACTGTGAGCTCTCCTGGTCTGTCAGCTCTCCTGGTCTGTCAGCTCTGCCCTCCTCACCAGTGTGTCGCCAGGCGCAGCTGCAACTGTAGCACGTCTGCTGAGGAACCTGTATGCTGCCAGGGGGAGTGGGAGCCGTGGGTCGAATCCCCCTGGGTTCCTGGGGAGCAAATATAAAACTGAGTTCACATGTTTGGTCAGAGCCTGGTGGTCTGACACCCAGCAGTCCTAAAACATCAGTCACATTGTGGAGATGCATTTACACAAACAAACCTGACCCTATAGCCTGAGCTCATGGCTGACCATCAGGGTCAAGAACACACAGACTGACCTCTGATGCTCCGGGTTACACACACACACACACACACACACACACACACACACACACACTCAGAAGCATCTGAAGTGTGAAGAAGCTCTTCAGTGAATAGTCGTGAGCTTCTGAATGACCAGTCCACAGGGCAGTGTGACGGGCTGCAGGGAGGCTCTCTGGGTTGGATAAACACTCATCTGGGTGGAGAGCTGTAATTACCTACTTATTGTGGCCTTGTTGGGACGATGACAGAAGCAGGGGTTCTCAGTATACCAGACAAGCTCATTAAGAATGATTTCCCCACTCGCTAGTTATTATTAACTCAACCGCAATTAAGTCTTAGAGGAGCACACACACTCCAAACGAACACGATTAGCCTTTTGGAGAAACTGCATTTAACGTTGATTGAGAGGGAGAAAGAGAGAGCAGGAGAGCGAGATGAGAGACAGAGAGTGGAAATGTATGTAGGGTACAAATACAGCCTGCAGCAGGCAAATCAGTTTCTTTGTGGTAGAATTTGCATAGACAGCAGTGAACTTGTTTGTTTAAACTTGTTTTGGCAGTGATGTAGACCCTGACTGACTTCTGATTGAGCACTGTCAGCATTATAAGTGGTGAGATGCTGAGAAGAACAGCATTTTCATCAAGTCACTAAGATAATAAGTTTGTGGATTTTTGTGTGGTTGTGTGACGTTTGGAAGTCAGTGTATGTTTGTGTACATTGTGTGTGTGTGTGTATGTGAGCATGATCACCCTTGATGACCCTGGCTGGAGAGTATTAAGGAATGTAGTTGTGACTCACCAGGAAGTGAAGGACTCCTCCTTCCTCGTCCATTGATCCCTGCTGCACTGTCCCACCCCTCAGTCCAGATGAATCACCACGTGCTCCTGCCGTGAGAGTCTGGAAACCACCTCACATGTCAAACAGGGATGTGTGTTGAACAAATGTCATAAAGCAACGCATCCGTTATCACTTTGGGTTGTGAGTACACACGCTCTCAGGAGACAGAATTAAATTGTGTGTTTGGCCGAGGAGAAGATGAGGAGGTCTCACGCTGACCTTTAAGATTCCCAGAGCTAAACTCCTGATTGGTCCCCAGTGACATGCAGACCTCTATCTGAACAAAGACAGAGTGTCCCAGAGCCACACCTCGGGGACAAGCAGTAATAAACTTCACACAAGTACACATTCCGTCCTTCTCACACACACACACACACCTCATCATCATCATCATCACCATCATCGTAGCTTAACTGAACACAGTGTAGACCACATGCTCTATGCTGAGGGCTGGTGCTGCTTCTTCCAGCCCGTGAGCCTGCCTCTACAGGAGTCAGTAATAACATGTTAGTACAACATGGAAAATGTGTGACTTTTCATTTTCATGATCAGCATTCATGTTCCCTGTGCTCTACTGTCATTTTGAATATGATTTGTGTTTTGTTTGTTTATTTGGTCTGTAAGAAATTGATAATGGACAATAACTATGTCTGTGCTTGAGGTGTCCCAGTGCTCCAGCTTTCATCACAACACTGAAACAGTGTGCCGCCTGAACGAGACCTGGGTGGCTTCTGTCTACGTCTGCCTGGACAAGCTGGAAGTTTGTGTGGACTGGAATCTAATATGAACCAACACAACTATTTCAAAGTTGGAGAATGAAAACAAACAATCTCAGATGTGAAATCCCCAAAGTAAATGTTGAAAATAATAAAGAATGATGCAGACCTGGTAGCTCGGGCATTTCCCTCCCTGGGGGAGTCTGGCTGTTCTTGTGGACACACACGAACAGAACTCACACGTTTACTGAAAGTGAGAAACACTCTTTCTCACACATCGACACACGCACACGCCACCACGAGAGGCCAAACTCCCACTCTAAGGTCCCACTCACCTCCTCCACAGGGAAGAAGAGAACGCATAAACTGCCAAACATCAACGATCTCATGACGTCATGACAACTCCACCCTAATCAGACAGGACAACACAGATCCTCACACACACTCCCTCACCCTCTCTCCCTCACCCACTCTCACTCACCCTCTCTCCCTCACCCTCTATCCCTCACCCTCTCTCCCTCACCCTCTCTCACTCACCCTCTCTCCCTCACCCTCTCTCCCTCACACTCTCTCCCTCACCATTCTCTCCTCACCCTGTAGAGAGCGTAGCCTCCCCTGTCTGAAGCAGACTCCATCCTAATGGACGTCACTAACTTTTCCTGCCGGTGCAGAGCTCTCGACAAGAGCTTCAATCAGCAGCCTCTAGAGCCCCTGCCCCCCTCCATCCTGCCCGCCACCGCCACCGCCACCGCCCCCTCTATCCTGCCCCCCCGCCCCTTCCATCCTGCCCCCCCGCCTCCTCCACCCTGCTCCCCCCCGCTGGAACACCCGCTAATCTCTACTCCGCCATGTGGAGGAGGCCTTTCATATTGTCTCCCCTATAGTTTTTTTTTTGATTCTTCTATCTTCCCCGGGCCCACCGCAAGTATTACCGTTACATTAACAGGTTGGCAGGGTGAGGATCAGGGCTCAATCTCTAGCCCAACCCCAGCCGCGGCAGCATAACCCCTCGGATGCTGTCTTCAAAGCCCGGCTCTCCTATTTCTGTTCGTCGACATATTTCCTCGGCAGAAGAGGGTGAAGGGAGATCTGCCGCATGCCTCTGGCTATCATTTTTGGATTAGAAGGCAATGTTTTTCGGGAGTGTAATTTTGCTGCATAATGAACCCGTGTCACAAGAGTAGTGAAGAGGTGGCACACAACACATGAAGTGGACTAGCTGACAAAAATATGGAAAAACTTTGCGTAAATATTAATAATCGTACGCAGCAGCTGAGAGTGTGTCTGCACATTTGTGTTTAAATATGACGATAATAATATATAGAATATAATATAATATAAATATAATAATCTTATCACAGCCAACAATTACCTTACCCTGATTAATAGAGACTCATTTTGATAGATTGTCCCACTTGGGAAATTGATATTCGGCAGTCCCATTTCACCACCCAGTATGGGCGTTGTGATAGGGAGAAGTAGGCCAGTCTGCAGACTAAATTGCAAATGTAGAAATCACAATGCTAAGGTGCTAATAACAACAGACATGCCATAAATGTTCATCATTTCTGGTAAACATGTTTGAAATTCACTGTCGAAAATGTTCCCTCACACGCCATAGCCAGCATAGTTTAATGAAAAAAAGGTACAAATCCTAAACAGATGCTATCCTATTATTTAAAAGATCCTTTATTGCCATTTCATATGCTAAACAGGTACGGAAGGAAAGAAAAAGCTTAACAGGAAGGGTATTATCCACCTGCTTGTCTTTTCTGAACCACCTGCTAAGGAATCACATCGGCCTTCGTTTCCTTTAGACGACCATTTGTCAAATCTTAAAATAAATTCTATCTGAGAAAGAAAAAGAGAGGACATTCAGATGCGATTTTAAAATGATTTTAACATGATGATTTTAACAGCCTCCCAAAATGATCGTGGGAATATATTTGTATTTCATAGGATTGTAACTCATGATGACACCATCAATAGTTTATTCTCTGCATATAGAAGAGTTGCTAATTCAAATTTTAAAAAGCTATTTAGATTAAATCGACATCAACTATTCATTTAACAGACAATATAAGCAGTTTGGAAAACCAAACCATTTTAATATATCTTCTAGAGAAAATAGTCTGGAGATGCAGTATTGTAGGTGTCATTATTATCGTGTGAACAAAGTCAACGAGTACTTTTATTCAAGGTGTTCTTACATTTAAAATGTCTTCCCATTAAGAAGCGGAATGTTTCACATTTGTAGATCATTGCAATATCCAGAAAGATGCATTAAAGTTGACAACCATTTCTAGTGTTAAATGTTAATGGCATGGCAGGCATGTGTACAGGTCGTCCTCTGGTACTAAGGAAATGTCTCCATCTGGTGGTCATTTTCTATAAGAGGCCAACATGCTGATGCAAAGGTACTTTTCAAATCCTAATGAGCTTTTGATGGTTAAAGTAAACTGATGTAGATATACTGATATAGATATACTGACTGATATAGATTTTCAGATTCCTTATGTTTGAATGCTTACGGTCTACGTTGAGACTCCAGGGCAGGAAGTTGTATTTATGTAATCTACATTTTTGTGTGAGGTTCTGCACAGACTGTGGCAACAAACCGATCAATTAATGTTTCATGGCAAAGTCAAAAAGTAAACTCTTTAACTCAAGTTAACGTTGTTAACCCTTGTGTGGTGTTCGGGTCTGTGGGACCCGTTTTCAGTTTTTATCAAAAGAAAAATGATATGATTAATTATTTTTTCAAACTGAGACTCATTGGCCTTGGCTCATTTTCTGTGAAGAACATATATCAGAACACATTTTCAATGACCACACACTGTACACCCCCCCTACACATTTATATTACATACGGGATGTTCGGGTCCACTGGACCCAGGGCTGATAAGTGTGTGTGTGAAAGAGAGAGAGAGTTTTGTAGTTCTGCTCCTGCCGTTCCCGCATAATGTTGCAAAGTTGTTGACAGATTCAAGCACCGACACCTGTCTGCTCTCACATTTTACTGTCTTGCGAAACCAATCTTTATTTCCTCATACTCTATCCCAGAGGTCTTCAACCCTGGTCCTCAGGGACCCCTGTCCTGCACGTTTTAGATGTTTTCCTGCTCCAACACACCTGATTCAAATGAATGGTCGTTAACAGACTTCTGCATAACTAGATAACGACACATTCATTTGAATCAGGTGTGTTGGAGCAGGGAAACATCTAAAACATGCAGGAGAGGGGGTCCTTGAGGACCTGGGTTGAAGACCTCTGCTCTATCCCATCTGCAAATTGGGGGTGGGACAATATAAATATAGCTTTGCCAGTGTGATTAGTCATCACAACTGATCAAGATGGCCAAAAGATTCTCTGCTCAGAGGGCCATGCAATTGATTTTGGAAGAGAGAGAAGCTTTTGATGATGATGTAGAGTTATTTCTGCAAATTCAGAGTCGGACAGTGACTTTGAAGAAGATATGAGATTGAGCATAAGCTAGTTCCAAAACGAAGACGAGCCCCAGGACCAACCGGTCATTAGTCAGCTCAAGGACCACCCCATCAGCAGCCAGCCCCACGACCAGAACAAGCCCGTTAGATAGCAAGTGAAGAAATATGGATGTCAAAATATGATGAAATTGAATGGCCTTCTAGCCCATGAAATGAGCCACAACGCATGGCTGCCAATGTGATAAGGATGCATCCAGGGCTAACACATGAGTAACAACACATGGTGCCTACTCATGTGCAGGACATCAAGTCTTCTTTTGAGCTTTTCATCCTAGATTCCATCCAGAAAATGATTCTGGATTGCACTCATTTAGAAAGAGGGCATGTTTTTGGAGAAAGGTAGAAAGAGATGGACCAACCCCATTGACATGTCTACTTTGGGGTTCTTATCCTTGCTGGACTTTTCAGATCCAAATGGGAATCCACTGAATCCCTGTGGGATGCAAAAACTGGCAGATAACTTTTCCGTGCAACAACGTCTCAGGAAAACTTCCACATAATTTCCAGGATTATCCGATTTGATAACCGAAACGACAGACCAGCTCGATGGCAGAGAGACAAGCTAGCTGCCATCAAGACAGTGTGAGACAAGTGGGTCACTGCCTCCCCCTGTTTTACGACCATGGGCCTAATGTCACAATTGATGTGTAGCTGATGCCATATAGGGGCCGCTGCCCCTTTAGGCAGTATATCTAAACCTGCAAATTATGGTATAAAGATCTCTGCTACCTGTGATGCCACTTCCTCATATGCTTGAAACTTACAAGTCTACACAGGGAAGCCTGATGGAGGAAAAAATCAAGGAATGAGAGTTCGGCTTGTGTTGTGTAAACTGACCTGAATGGGTTACATTTCTAAGGAAATTCAAATTGCCTAAATACAAATCTATAGTTATGAAAAACCTCCTTCATTTGTAGATTTGTTGACTGTTTTTCCATTCTGAATTTGATTATAACTGATTTCTTTCTTTTTTTACATGTTACAAACAAAAAACGAGTAGCACTTTAATTCATTCATGTAATCTAACAAAAGTAAAGGGCAATTATTAACAATATATGCTGTTTATATTGCTTGTAATTGGGATGAAGTAAACATCTGTTGAGTATTTTAACTTAAAATATTTGATTGTGAGGAATTAAAACCCCCAAAATGCAGCGGGTCCACCAGACCCACGAACACTGGCTGAGTTACTAAAATGTGAACACCACACAAGGGTTAAAGGCATTGTTCACTGTTATGTTGGCATGCTTGAAAGATGAGACTGGAAATGAAATAAGCCTATCTGGAAACATCCCGTTTATATGCCATGTCTGACCTCTAGTGGCCACAGCCCACCACTGCATATTCGAACTTCAATGTCACGGTAAATTTCAAGGTAATCAATACAAATGATCAGAAATGCAAAGGTTAAAAAAACCTGACAAAAATTAAATTGCCTACTTAAATAGTGACATGAAACGAACAAAAGGACAAGATAACAATAATGTCGTTATCACACAACCTTGGGGGTTAATGCCCAGCGTTATAGGTTACCAAACTTCATTATTATTATGCCATTATTGCAACTGAATATTAACACATTCCGTATAGTAACTGACATTATAGGATACGCGTGTAGCAGCAAATGTAGTCGCTAGACGGTGCTTCAGCGCCTCTGTAGAAGCAGGCCTGCAGCCCCATCCTCCCACTGCCCGACCCAGCTGACGTAACAGCTCGCTCCAGCCCCTGTACAAGTCACTGCGTTCCCCGATGCAGGCTGCATCGCTTCACCCGGACAGAAAAACACATTCCCAGTGGTAAGGATTATTTGCATAATGCAGCTAGAACTCGACATAGGTGGATACTTCTGAAGTGACGTTTGTCAGCTGAATCAACGTGAGTTCAACGTTTTATTTGGGTATTTAATATAAAAAGGGCTTTAGAAGGAGAAATTAGAGAATTGCTGAGTTGCGTTACCAGCATCGCATCGGGTGTGGAGAAATGATGCTGACATTACCGCTAGTAACGGTTTAGATGCAACAATGCTAAATAACGTAGGCTTCCAAATGTTTTCACTGACAATGCAGTTGATTGAACACATTCTCTGATATATAGAATACACTGATAAAGACTGGTAGTTTGTGTTTATTGGCGACGAAAACAGTGTCTGTGCACCCGTTAAAAACAATAGGGTATTTGTATCTTATCTTCACGTGTGCCAAATATAACACATCGTGGCTGTTGTATAACTGTCCTACAAATAGCCTAATATATGGATTAATTACTGATGAATTATGTCCTTCGAAATGACAAATAGGTTATGGGGTAGCATGTCGCACTTCGCGTAGAACAAAGGCCGTAGCGAACGCTGAAGGTAACTGTCATCTTGACATCCTCCTTGTGTGTGTTGTGTTGCCAAGTCTGAACATATGAATGTTAGGATAGGTCCATTTACCTGAATGTTTACAGTCCTGAAACGGTCAGGGAATCACCCGTTTGGTGTTGCCACACACGGTATCTGTGTGTATGACATCGATGCCACCACATCGATCTCGGGCCGCTTTCAGGCTGTAGGCTGTAGGGCAGCGGTGTTGTGTTGCACAAGCTCATACACCAAGCCTTAAATTCTAATTCACGTTATTCGATGTAAGAAACAGATTTAGGCCAGGGTTTATCGGCGTCAACCATATACGCACTTCAAATTATAAAAAAGCGGACATCAACTGTCATGAGTGACAAGTCTATAGACGTTTTACTATCTGTTATCGGCCTGCAGTAGTCTTGTCAATGTGCCTCGCCTGATGCTATGCTAACTGCTTGAGCCAGTTTCGGGCTGAGAAGCAGCCGGGAGCAGTCACTGGAGATGTGTCGCTTGTTTTCTCGTTACGTAAGCATCTTTCCCCACAGACTGTCACTGCTAAGGAACATTCTAGCCAGACTGTTGCATAGCCTGTAGCCAGCCAATACAATTACGTTAATCACAAAAAAGGTCAATGGTTAAGAAGATTGTAGGCTATCTACGATCGGTAGTTGGTAGTAGGTTGATACTCTACAGTGAATCTCAATTTCAGCTCTCCAGGATATTTAGGTAGAGTAAAGAGTTTACGAGTGCCTAAGAGTGGCCTCTTGGAAACAAAATCAAGAGCTTTGTTTTCTGCAAACACGCTAATTAAAACAAAATCAAATTATTTATAGACAATCAAATAATTTTATATAAACTTGACTTGATATCACAGGACAATATTAAGGCCTTCAGGAAGGGTGTGTGTACGTGCGAGCACGTGTGCTCTTTAAGTTAAGCTCTTACCTGATCATCCACAGGTCTGAGAGGTAAAGCTCTTCAGCTGAGAGGAAGACACGCACACACACCTGACAGTCCTGTCTGCTTCTCTTCTCACTCTGACCTGACAAGGGAACACGACAAGGGAACACGACTGTGTGTGTGTGTGTGTGTGTGTGGGTGGGTTATCAGGGGAGGAAGAACAAGGCTGATCTGTTATTGTTAAACAATTATATGGACGCCCATAAATAGTGCCTCTAAACTGACTGTCTGAGAGAGATACCCGAGAGACAAGGTCTGTAAGTTGCAGTTGTGTGTGATGATACTGCAGCTACATTGCTTCACGAGGCAGCCCACAATAATGTGTGAAATAGAATATGAAGCGTGTGTGTGTAGAGAGAGAGTGTGTGTGTAGAGAGAGAGTGTGTGTGTAGAGAGAGAGTGACCATCCGAGTCTGCTAGCAGGTTGTGTAGCGGTGCTCTGGCCCGCTACTCAGAGCACACAGCAGCTGCAGGGGCACATCTGGGGATGTGCCTCCTCTTACATCACTTCCTGTCTGCAGAGTGAGCACACTCACTGATGCGTTTCCGATCTCACATCGTTGTGATCCAGTGTTAGCGATTGGGTGAATCTGTTGCGTTTGCCTCTCAAAACAAGTCACAGAAGTGAATTCTTGCTGGATTAATTTTCCTGGAGTTAGTTTCGACATGGTCTGCTCTTAATAATCTTACATATGCCTCACGGCTGGTTCCCTGTCTGGCTGTTCAACCCTTAAATAACCGTATCCATGCACAGGACTTTACTGTGAGGGTAGAAAGACTTATTTACACGGGTATTTCTGTTTGTGTACAGATGGCTGTCTGGGACAGTTCTGGTCAACCTGTGGTGTGTGTTTGAAGGAGCAGATTTAGAAGGAGGCTGTGGAGTCTGACGTTACTGACCGACCCCGTCCACACCCAGCTCAGACTGCTGGACACTGTGTCTGTGTCTGACTCAGCCAGACTGTGGTTTACTGGCCTGCTCTGAACTTGTTCTATTACCTGACGACATGAGCTATTATCATCTCTACTGTCTGGGTCAGGCACATAGTCCCAAGTTAGCATCTACAGTAGTTTTGACTTTTTAATGAAACCTTTCTTTTCCCATGGTTGTTTCCTGCTTGACTTGAATCCATGAAGAGAGTGAGACCAACTCGAGGAGACGTAGAAAAAGGAGATGATCAGGAGTAGATGAGAACTTGTCTAGTGATAGTGATACTAGTGATAGTATCCTGCACTCAAGCGTAATGTAAATTGTATGATATCTGTTGGGTGGTACATCTCTGGTTCGACACTGCTCCCCTCCCATCCTTCCTTCCTCTTAGAATGTGGTCATGATGATGTAAGAGTGAGGAGGCGGGGCCTAGCAGGATGTCCTTTGTTACATTTTACATTTATGTATTTAGCAGACACTTTTATCCAAAGCGACTTCCAAGAGAGAGTTTTACAAAAGTGCATAAGTCACTGATCATAACAACAAGATAGCCCCAAACATAGCAGGTAGCCAAACATGAAGCATACATTGTGAAACCAAATAAGTCCCAAAGGGAAGAACAGTAATAGCATGTAGTTAGACAAGTTACAATTAAACAGCAAGAACCTCAAAAGTGCACGCGTGGAAAAAGCAAGCAACAATAATACATATTTCACAGCGAGTACAATCATTTTAAGACAGTTACAAAAAAACAACAAGAGCAACAAGTCTCTTAATAAGAGTCATTGTGATCCTGGAGGAAACTAACATCAGGTCCAGCCAAGCATTCCTAAGTGCCGTTGTACTCCCGGAACAAGTGCGTCTTGATTCTTTTCTTGAAGGTGGGGTTGTTTCCCCCCACCCTGGTGGGCGCTGCTTTCCCTTTCCTAACATTCTGTCTGTCTGTCTGTCTGTCTGTCTGTCTGTCTGTCTGTCTGTCTGTCTGTCTGTCTGTCTGTCTGTCTGTCTGTCTGTCTGTCTGTCTGTCTGTCTGTCTGTCTGTCTGTCTGTCTGTCTGTCTGTCTGTCTGTCTGTCTGTCTGTCTGTCTGTCTGTCTGTCTGTCTGTCTGTCTGTCTGACTGTCTGACTGTCTGTCTGTCTGTCTGTCTGCCTGCCTGTCTGCCTGTCTGTCTGTCTGTCTGTCTGCCTGTCTGTCTGTCTGTCTGTCTGTCTGTCTGTGTGATATGACCCCCTTCTTTCTTTTTCTCTGGATCTTCCAGCAGGGTTTCCGGTAGAGAGACTCTCTTTCTCTCTTTATTCTCTCTCTTTCTGTCCCTCCCTCCCTCAGAGAGCAGTAGACAGGGTGAGGGGACTTCTAGAGAGAGACTAGTGAGTCATGGGAAATACAGGACCAACCCAGAAGCCTGGATGTGTTTGTCTGGAAACAGATTTAGGAAACTATACAAGTAATTTATGATTTTAGAAGACTGAATCCCAGATATTCCCTGTCTGTGTTTGTCATCACCATAGGTTCTGCTGGGCAGCCTAGTGAGACTAGAACGCTATCCCTTCTCAGTTCCTCACTCCCTGGAGCTATTTTAGCCTCCATCATTTAATATCATTACGGTATCCATGGTTACCGTATGAGTTCCTTGTGAGTTTCCCAGCCGTTGGATCAGCATAATCTGCTGCTTCTAAACTTTAATCTAAAGTGTTGATGAGAGAGCCGTGATGTATCCAGTTCATTTACCACATCACTTTGCTGTCGTATTTCTGTCACCTTGTGCTTGTGTTTAGACAACTAGCTTAACTATCTTAAAAAGGCTTAAAACATCTGCCTGAGCTGGTTCTAATGTTACATAAATACACTGTGCAATTGAATGGGAAATGTTGACTGGTACTGTACGATCAGAAATATTACATATTTGTGGTCGTACAGCCACTGTGTTCTATTGGTGTTTGTTGCTTCAAATTTCAACTTCATACAATGCCACATACACCCCCCCCCACACACACACACCGAGACAGATTCCTGCCTTTATAGTTAGATGATGATCTCATAGGCCTGTTTTGCAGTCAGTAGTGTGTCTGGCTGCAGTAGTTAACAGACCTCACCTCACCTCTATCTCCTCCACACTCACTGCTGCATGGTGCCTCTCGCTGTTTAACAACAAATGATGGATGTTTTTTTTCCATGGATACTTTTGACTCCGTACATTTACTCATTTAGCAGACACTCTTATCCAGAGATCCGTAGGTGTGGAGATACTGGTGTGTGCGTGTCTGTGTGTGTCTGGTGTGTGTGCGTGAGCAAACGTGTGAGGGATGCATAGTTGTGTGTTAATATCCTCTCCCTCTCTCCCTCCAGATGTTCCTCTCTGACCCCAGGCTGGACTCGCCCATCCTCTCCTCCCACATCCCGGGCTCTGCAGCCCTGGGCCTGGCCTCCGTCTGATCCTACAACCTCAACACCTCCTGGCCCTGCGCTACACCTCTCTCTCCTCCCAGCCTCCCCTCACCTCTCCCCCAGCCTCCCCTCACCTCTCCCCCAGTCCCCAGCCTCAGGCCCCTAGCCTCCCCCACCCCACCCCCAGTAGCCCACCAACAGCTTGCCAACCAAGACCCCAGGGAGGACCATGGACAGCCCCTCCAAGCTGTCCGGGGAGACCCTTATTGTGCATCACATCCCCCTGGTCCACTGCCAGGTGTCAGGGGGACGGCAAGGGGGCTGCGGGGGGTCGCTGCGGAGGAGCAACCCCTTCAGCCCCCCGGAGAACCTGGGCCTCAGCCGCACCACCTCCCTGCCCGAGAGAGACGTGCTGCAGAGGGAGGCGCTGCTCTACAGCAGCCTGGTCCACGCCTCCTGCCCGCCTGGAGGAGGAGGAGGAGGAGGGGGAGGGGGGAGGGGAGGGAGCACGGCCAGCGACGACTCATCCTACACATCGTCCAACTCGGGGGATCAGCCAATCACGGCTCACACGCTGCCCAGGACAAAGCCCAGGAACCACAGCAACCGTCTCCGTCACAACCCCTTCCTGCTGAACACCGAGAACGAGGAGGAGGAGGAGGAGGACGACGGAGACAACCTCAACGGTTACCTGGAGGACTCCTCTTTCCATCTCCACGGCAATGCAAACTCCACCCTCGACGACGGGGTGGCACCCTTCCACCTCCACGACCTGGGGTTCCCCCCCGAGCCCTTCCTGCTGCACGGCACTCTGGGAAAGCCCTGGGGGTCCAGCAGCCGGGAGTCTCTCAGCGGCACGACCTCCGACCTCTCTGCTCACCTGGAGACCCTGGACCTGCTGGGATTGGACAGCCAGCGTCGCCACGGCAGCAGCGGCTCCAACATGTCGATGGACTGCGGGGAGCAGGAGTGGGGCGAGGATGAGGAAGAGGAAGAGGAGGACCATCCCAAGACAGGCTCCTGCTCCTCCAGCTGCTCTGCGCCTCGCTGCTCCTGCAGACCATCCCGGACGTGCCCCCAACATCCCGACTTCTCAGAGCCCTACTCAGACTGCCAGCTGGGCTACGGCAGCGACTCGTCCTGCAACAGCTCTGACGGCGTGCTGGTTAATTTCAGCGCCATCTTCAACAAAATGAACAACAGCGTCCCCACCAAAGTAGCGCCTGGACCCTCTCCCAACCTCAACAGCTCCGCTCAGCACTCCTGTATCTCAGAGCCGGGTGGGAGGCAGGGCAGCTGCCATGGGGGTGGGGCCTTCTACCTGGACCTCCACACCTCCCCCACCGATCCCCCCAAGCCCCTGCATGCCCCCTCCAACACCCTGCCCGTCTATCTCCAGGAGACCCCCCCTTCCACCACATCCCCCTGCACCTGCTCCGCGCAGCACCAGGGGCTGCTGGACCTGGACGACAACTGCAACTCCTACCAGAAGCTGGGGGAGGCAGGGTCCTGCCTGCAGAGCCAGGCCAGGCTGGTGGTGGCCACCCAGAACTACTACAAGCTGGTGACCTGTGACCTCTCGTCCCAGTCCTCGCCCAGCCCTGTGGCCTCGTCCGTCACCAGCTGCTCTGACGAGCACAGCAAGGAGAGCCCCACCCCCACAGAGTACTTCCTGTTCAGACACCAATCCGAGGAGGGGAGCGGGGCCAGGGAGGAAGACCAGGAAGACGAGGACCGACAGTCACCGAAGGTAGGAGGAGACCAAGGGAGGTTCTAGGTGATTCTAAGCAGTGCACGGACAATCTCTTATGCCATATCAGGAGTAGGGTATTCTGTTTCAGATGTAATATTTCTATCTTGGCCTCAAATATTCTTTCCACAAAGGAGAAAGAGAAGAAGTGAGGTGGGTGTGAGGAGATTTGGAATGTTCTATTGTCGTCTGAGGCGGGGGGGTGTATGCGTGGAGTTTCTGTTTAGTATGCGTGGCTCAGCTGCTTGTGATGAGCCGGTGTGTGTTGACCCAGTACTCTGAAACAGTACAGTAAATATACACAGTAGCTATGCAGTATGTTGTGTGATGCCTCATCCCATACCTGTTCTGTGTTTCTGTTCTCAGCGTGATGAAGAGGAGGAGGAGGAGGAAGTGAGCAGGGCAAAGCGAGACCTGGCCGGTAGTGCTCCAGCCCCAGGTGTGATCGAGGGTCAGGTGTACGTCAACATCTCCCCTCCCATTGGCTGCCGTGCCGACATCGGGGGCGGGGTTTCCGGGGGGCATACCCGTTCCCGTAGCTACGACCGCAGCCTGGCCCATGCCCCGCCCCCCGGGCTGGGCCCTCTGGAGCGCATGCTGAGCTGCCCCATGCGTCTGAGCGAGGGCGCCGGCCACGCCCTCGGCCAGGCCACGCCCCTCAGGGTCACCTCCTTTGCTGAGATGGCCCGCTGCAAGCGCCGGACCGGGGCCTTGCCCTTGCTGAGGACGGGGACAGACACCCTGTCCTCCGGTCCCCCCGCCCCCTCCTCGGCTGAGCCCTCCCCCCCGGCGGAGCAGCTGGACCCGGGCTCCTCCCCACCCCCCTGTCCCCTCACACGCTGCTACAGCCAGGGGAGCACCGAGGCCCGGGAGACACGCTCCAGGACTGGAGGTAGGGAGGCAGACTGAAGGCAGGAGTACTGACTGGAGGAAGGAAGGTAGACTGGAGGCAGGAGTACTGACTGGAGGCAGGAAGGTAGACTGGAGGCAGGAGTACAGACTGGAGGCAGGAAGGTAGACTGGAGGCAGGAGTACTGACTGGAGGCAGGAAGGTAGACTGGAGGCAGGAGTACAGACTGGAGGCAGGAAGGTAGACTGGAGGCAGGAAGGTAGACTGGAGGCAGGAGTACAGACTGGAGGCAGGAGGGTAGACTGGAGGCAGGAGTACAGACTGGAGGCAGGAAGGTAGACTGGAGGCAGGAGGGTAGACTGGAGGTAGGAGTACAGACTGGAGGCAGGAAGGTAGACTGGAGGCAGGAAGGTAGACTGGAGGCAGGAGTACAGACTGGAGGCAGGAAGGTAGACTGGAGGCAGGAGTACAGACTGGAGGCAGGAGTACAGACTGGAGGCAGGAGGGTAGACTGGAGGCAGGAGTACAGACTGGAGGCAGGAGGGTAGACTGGAGGCAGGAGTACAGACTGGAGGCAGGAGGGTAGACTGGAGGCAGGAGTACAGACTGGAGGCAGGAAGGTAGACTGGAGGCAGGAAGGTAGACTGGAGGCAGGAAGGTAGACTGGAGGCAGGAGTACAGACTGGAGGCAGGAAGGTAGACTGGAGGCAGGAAGGTAGACTGGAGGCAGGAAGGCAAAACGTGTCTCGTATTGAGTTCCGCATTTACTGTTTCTAGTTAAATGGTATTAAGACAGATAGGGATGATTTAATATTGAAGTACAATGTACAACGCACAGTAGTAATACTCCCTTCTAAGTTAAACAGAAATGACTGAGCTGGTATTCGTTTATACTGATTAAGAAGTATTTCCTTCCTGTGTCATGGGAGGGTCAAAGGTGGCTGTAGGTGGTTGATCATTAATAGCTTCTCGCTCCATGTTAAACTCATACTGTGTATGTGCACCTCACAGATACACACACACGCACACACACACACAGCTAAGACCAGAACCAGGTGAGGACACCATAACAGGTGAACGAACCGCGTGTGTGAAAGTTTGTGTGTGTGTGTGTGTGTGAGGCGGATGGAGGGATGAAGGGGGGAAGTTTCAGAGCTCTGAGGAAGAGGATAGTCTAAAGAGCTAGCCAGGTTCATCCATCCAACTCTGATTTAAACACTTTGTAATCTAAGGACTTAATTTCTAAATTGAGTCAATTCCTGCGTGTGAGTTATTCATTAATCCTGGAATACAGTGTAGGATACAAGATGTTGGCTGTTTTGAGAAGTTAGGTAGGCAACTGTATACTGCAGGAATTGTTATTGCTCATTTTGCATTCCTGCATTGAAAGGCACATTGGTCTGGAGAGAAGCACTTGCTGGCTAATGATGTGGGTTGGTGTTCGGGGTGAGCAGCCCTGAGGGGGCTAATCGATTCACCCATGAAATAGGAGAGGAGGGGGAGGGAGGGAGGGAGGGAGGGAGGGAGGGAGGGAGGGAGGGAGGGAGGGAGGGAGGGAGGGAGGGAGGGAGGGAGGGAGGGAGGGAGGGAGGGAGGGAGGGAGGGAGGGAGGGAGGGAGGGAGGGAGGGAGGGAGGGAGGGAGAGAGAGAGAGGTAGAGGGGGTGGGAACATGGGTGTGAGTGTGTGGTGTACTTGGGCGAGAGACATTCAGTCTGTGAGACAGAGGTCTCTCTGAGAACAGTCCAGGGTGTGTTGGCTATGATTCTATCATGCAGCTCAGCGCTGCCCCTGGAGGCTGACAGGGTCCCTGCACCCAGCTCAGCGCTGCCCCTGGTGGCAGACAGGGTCCCTGCACCCAGCTCAGCGCTGCCCCTGGTGGCAGACAGGGTCCCTGCACCCAGCTCCAGTGACACTCATGAGCTGGCCAGGGGAGACAAACAGCTTGCGCAATGTCTCCAACGTCACACAGAAAAACACACTGAACACACACGTTAACACATGCGTACACACACTGACAGACTGAAACAGGCTAACACACACATAAAGGAGAAGCTCTAGAAGTGAGGCTGTTTCTGCAGTAGGACAGTGACGCAGTACTGCAGGTGTATTCTCTGTGTGTGTCTGTCTGTGTGTGTGTCTGCCTGTGTGTGTGTCTGCCTGTCACAACACACCTTGTGTCTTACAGCGACTGTTTGTGATAATAACTGTTGAATCATGATGACGCATTTTCTGTTTGTTTTTTATGGACACAACTCCCCCTTGGTGTTACCAATCTGCTTCTTTTAGAATGTTCATAATTCTGTCTGATTTGAAGATGTAGCCTTTAAGAGGAGAATACTGTATGTGAACATATAGAGAGCTGGAGGATTGTTGAGAAGGGAGCTGTAAGAAAATGAAAAAACCTATTCTGACCTTGTGTGTCTTATTTTCTGTCTTCTGCTCTAATTCTCTGTCCTCTTCTCTCTTCCTTCCTCCATCCCTCTCTCCATCTGCCCCTTCATCTGTCATTGTCCTTTCAATTCTCCATTCCTCTTTCCTTTCTCTCTTTCATTATGTCCCTCTCTCTCCTCTCCTCACTCTATCTCTTGTTCTCTCCCTCTCTCTCTCTCCCATTACTTCCTCCCTCCCTGTCTCCCTCCAGGCTCTCTGTCCTGTTCTCCAGACTGCTGCCCGGCCGTGGTGCGCTACAGCAAGGACCAGCGTCCCACCTCCCTCCCCATCCAGCCCTTCACCTTCCACCACCAGTTCTCCAGGCCCCAGCCCAAGCCCCTGCTGCCCCTGCTCACAGGCTACATGTCTGGGATGCAGGCCCGCTCCAGCTCCGGGGGCTCTGGAGGTCCGGAGGGGGATGAGGAAGCCGACGAGCCCCAGGACAGGCCTGGCTGCTCGGGTGCGGCGGCGTTGGCCCCCCCTGGCTCGGTCCGGCCTTCTCCTCTGGGGAGCTACTCCCCCGTCCGC